>NC_059157.1:79855609-80461733 GCF_019923935.1 Bubalus bubalis | reverse complement strand
AATCGTAAGGGATTTGATTTAGGTCATACCTGAATGGTCTAATCGTACTGTACTTCATGAGAATACTATACTTCAAATCACACTGAGGATTTAACAAGTGTGCTTTGCATGAAAGATAACCAATATTGCTAGTTATTAGAGAAATATAAATCAAAGCCATAGTAATGCTCATACCTCTTAGAATGGTGATCGTCATAAGGTCTGCAAATAACAAATGCTGAAGAGGATGTGGTGCAAAGGCAACCTTTCTATACTATTGGTGGCACTGTAAATTGGTACATCCATCTTGGAAACCATTGTGAAGGTGCCTTAAAAAATTAAAAACAGAGTTTCCATATGATCCAGCAATACCCCTCTTGGGCATATATCTAGAAAAGATAAAAACTGTAATTCAGAAAGATACATGAACCCCAGTGTTCATAGCATTATGATAGCCAAGACATGGAAATAACCCAAATGGCCATCAACAGATGATTGGTTTAAGATGTTATACACACACACACACACACATATTACTCACCCATAAAAAGGGATGTGATATTGCCACGTATAGCAACATGGATAGGCCTAGAGAATATCATACTAAGTGAAGTCAGACAGAAAAAGCTAAATGTTATATCAGTTGTATGTGAATCTAAAAAATAATACAAATGAATCTGTATACAAATGAGAAACAGACTCACAGGTATATAAAGCAAGCTAATGGTTACTAAAGGGGGAGGAAAAAGGATAAATTAGGGATATGGAATTAATAGATATAAACTAGTATACATAAAATAGACAAGCAATGTGGATTTACTTTATAACACAGGAAACTATATTCAGTATCTTGTGATAATGTAATGAAAAATAATCTGAAAAACTGTGTTACTGAATCACTGCTATATACTTGAAACTGACACAAAGGTATAAATTAACTCTACTTCAATTTAAAAAAAAAAGTGTGCTGTGCTCTGCTTACCCTATTGCGCTTGGAACATCCCCCACTAGAAGAAGTCTATATAGTTCTTTAGTTGTGGATCTTTGCATAAGAAACAGATCTGAATGGAGCAGACTTGAAACTCAAGCCCAGCTGTGTCTAGGGTACTAATCAAAAGAACTAAAATTGAAGAAGTAAATGCTTATGGTCATAAGCTACAGGGATTTGAAGGTTGTTCATTATGTATATTATGCAGCATTGTTATTGCAGAAAAACCTGCCTAATATACCCATATACACAGGGAAGAACTGATCCATCTAAATACCCTCCAACTCCTGTCCTAAAAGCACTGGAAATAGTAAGTGATGAAAAATGGATCTTCTCTCTGAAGACATGGACATATGTGATATGTACAGTCAGCAAACAATCACATACAATATAACTACACATTGTCACATGTGTTAGCCAAGAAAAAATGGAACAGCATAGGTGTGAAAATAAAGAGATACAGGAGGAGTTAATTTCAACTGGGAAATCAGTGAAAGTTTCTTCAAGTACTTCTTATTTAAAACATGAAGAGTCAGAGAAAACAAACAAACAAACAAAAAATAAAGTAAGCATTTTTGTCTATAGGAACAGAGTGAACAAAGAGATGTAGGACTTTGGGATTCTTAAGGCACTAGCTGGAGCCAAAGGGGGTTTAATGGCTTTTATACTAAACGCAGAGCAACTCGTGAACTAGTATTCCTTTAAACTTATATTTATTTATGTAAACATATTAGTCTCATAACTAGAATAAATTCAGCCTTCAGTATACACAAACTTGAAATTTTGAATGTCTCCAGATGTGAAATGTTCCTGTAAAACTCTTGCCAGAGTCTGTATTAGAGGAGACTTTCAAAATTCCATCAGAGTACAGCCCATATCCTATCTAGAAAAAGGAGAAAAGGAAAGAATTTACTCATGAAATTCACTTTTAAATAATGACAGCTATGAAATATTATCCTAAGAATTATAATTTTATATTTTAATTTTTGAAAATTTAATTGTAATCTTTGAAAATTATATTTTTTCATTTGTGGACTTATCACTTAACTATAAGTGAAACTAAGCAAGAGAAAAATTCCTCCTTTAGAAGAGACAAAAAATTGCTATGTTTCTGGCTCAGCAGAAGAGCCTTGCTAAACGGCAACAGCAAAAATCCTGTAATAGTACTATCTAAAAAATCAAGTAAAATAGAAACATTGACTCATAAGATTCTCATTTATAAATATACATTTATAATACATTTAAATCACTATTGAAAGAATTATAATCTATGAAATTTCCATTTGAATTGTTATATAATCACTTAAATAATTCAGTAAAGTCGAAATTTAGAAATGCCAGGCTGGATGAAGCACAAGCTGGAATCAAGATTTCTGGGAGAAATATTAATAACCTCAGATATGCAGATGACACCACCCTTATAGCAGAAAGTGAAGAGGAACTAAAAAGCCTCTTGATGAAAGTAAAAGAGGAGAGTCAAAAAGCTGACTTAAAACTCAACATTCAGAAAGCAAAGATCATGGAATCTGGGCCCATCACTTCATGGCAAATAGAGGGGGAAACAATGGAAACAGTGACAGACTTTATTTTCTTGGGCTCCAAAATCACTGCAGATGATGACTGCAGCCATGAAACTAAAAGACACTTGCTCCTTGGAAGAAAAGTTATGACCAACCTAAACAGCATATTAAAAAGCAGAGACATTACTTTGCCGACAAAGCTCCATCTAGTCAAAGCTATGGTTTTTCCAGTAGTCATGTATGGATATGAGAGTTGGACTATAAAGAAAGCTGAGCACTGAAGAATTGATGCTTTTGAACTGTGGTGTTGGAGAAAACTCTTGAGAGTCCCTTGCACTGCAAGGAGATCCAACCAGTCCATCCTAAAGGAAATCAGTCCTGAATATTCACTGGAAGGACTGATGCAGAAGCTGAAGTTTCAATACTTTGGCAGCCTGATGTGAAAAACTGACTCTTTGGAAAAGACCCTGATGCTGGGAAAGATTGAAGGCAGGAGGAGAAGGGGACAACAGAGGATGAGATGGTTGGATGGCATTGCCAATCAATGGACATGAGTTTGAGCAAGCTCCAGGTTGGTGATGGACAGGGAAGCCTGGCATGCTGCAGTCCATGAGTTCTCAAAGAGTCGTACATGACTCAATGACTAAATTGAACTGATGTTGAAACAGAAAAAGGTCAAAATTATTTTTAGAAGACAAAAAAAAAACCCTGTTGTTTTTCTGGATTAGTTTAGTAGAGTTGTTGACAATACCAAAATATTATAATTGTAGTATTTGCAAGTAGAGTAAAATGAAGCAATTAACTTACATAATTCAGCATTATCTTAAAGATTTATGATTCTATCAAGCTTTCATTTGATTCAGTGCATAGTCACTTAACTAATAACAATAAAAATGAGAGAGAAAAATCAAAATAACTTCAGCAGAGACAGAAGAACATGTCTTAAACTGAGGTTCTGGATCTTCAGAACTAGGCTTATTGGAAGACAGAATCAACTCATAAGCAGAAATACTTCTGTTTTCAGGTTGAATTGTGGGGAAGAATCAATTCAGCCCTGGTGCAGAAACATTATTGTCCTTGGAGGATGCTGTAGGTCATGGATATCTCTTGAAGGAGATTTCTGGAGAGGCTTGTTCTTGCTTTCTAGAGAGGGGCAGGCCAACAATCCCTCTTCTCAGAATTTACCCTTGGCCCTTTCGGTAACATGTGGCTTCTGATAGGAGAGTAGGGTGCAGGACCAGAATGTCCATTCAGATTTGGAGGGTAGATCCAAGAAAGGTCTTGAGTTTCTGCCTTGTAAGAGCATCAAGACAAGCTCTTTCTTTGTCTTGTGGAGGAGCTGTTGTATCTTTTTTCTAAGGTCATAGGGATGGCATCCCCCTACTAGTCATGAGACCATCAGTCCTGGCCCCGTCACAGCATCTTCTACCTCTTTCTTCAAGATCTTGTCAAACAGAGAATTCCCTAGTTGTCTTCTAGGGCCCTATGCAACTGCCCAATTTAGAACCTCAGGACATAAAAATACTTTTTAAAATGTTCAAATTAAAATTCTAACTCAAATATTTGTCTGAAGTTTTTATTTTTTCTCCTTAATCCATCAAAGTTATTCTTAATCATCAATATTTCCTACCGTAATCATGGGCTTTTCCGTCATGGGAAATATACTCTGATACTGATACTTACCGGTGAGTATTTCCAACTTTTCTGAAAGATTTTGAATTCTATTTCATATGTGTTCAGCTCTTCACATGCATGGCTGATCTACTGCTTTGGAAAGATTCTCCTTTTTTCACTCTAAATTTAGTATTTCATGGAGATGAATTTTATTTTATCCTTAATGAAGTTCAGAAAGGACACAAAGTCTCTATTGAAGTCTTTGCTTTTTAGTTTCTAACAGGTTTTCTGATTGCAGCAAAACCGCTCAGTTGGATACTTTTATTATGATCTTTAAGTGCATTAATTATCCTGTTTTCTTCAGCTAACTTAGTGTGCATTTGGTTTCTTTTTTATTCAAAAGTTTTTGAAGGACACTAATTTCCTATGGCTGCTATAAAAGATTAAAACAAACTTAGTGTCTTAGGGCTGACAAAGGTCTATATACTTAAAGTTGTAGTTTTTCTAGTAGTCATGTATGGATGTGAGAGTTAGACCATAAAGAAAGCTGAGCACTGAAGAATTGATGCTTTTTAACTATGGTGTTGGAGAAGACTCTTGAGAGTCCTTTGGACTGCAAGGAGACTGCAGTCAATCCTAAAGGAAATCAATCCTGAATATTCATTGGAAGGACTGATGCTGAAGCTGAAGCTCCAATACTTTGGCCACCTGATGCAAAAAACTGACTCATTAGAAAAGACCCTAATTCTGAGAAAGACTGAAGGCAGGAAAAGAAGGGGACAATAGAGGATGAGATGGTTGGATGGCATCACTGACTTGATGGACATGAGTTTGAGCAACCTCTAGGAGTTGGTGATGGACAGGGAATCCTGTTGTGCTGCAAAGAGTCGGACATGACTAAGCAACTGAACTGAACAGAGTGGCTTAAAAACAGCACAAACTTATTATCTGACCACAGAAGGCTGAAATTAGTTTCACAGGGCTAAATTCAAGGTATCAGCAGGGTGGTGTTTCCTCTAGAGGCCAAGGAAAATACATTTCTGGTGCTTCATAGCTTCCTGCATTCCTTGGCTCATGGCCACATCACTTCAACATCTGCTTCTATCACATTGTTTTCCTTTCTGACTCTGATCCTTCTGCCTCCCTCTTATAAGAGACCCTTGTGATTGCAGTGGACCTACCCAGATCATCCAGGAAACACTGCCTATCTCAAGATCCTTAATCAAATCTATCAAGTCTCTTTTGCCTGGTAAGTTTCTGGGGATTATAACATGAATATCTTTGGGAGGGGCAATCTATTACAGAGTTTTATTTAGCCACATCAATTGGTTTCTTCTAAAATTCTACTAAGAGGTTTCCATTTTCTGATATATTTGTTTTATGGGATTCCCAGTTTCCACAATCCATGCTGTCTTTTCTAAGAAGAGGATCACACACAGCCTTAGAGAAATTCACCCAGTAATATGACTTTTTACTTTATAATAACTTGCCACATACATGGCACTTTAGAGTTTTGTAGCATTGTATGTTTAATGTTCAATTACTCTTCTTTTTCATCCTTCTACCTGTGAAGGCAATTTTATGCTCTTCTTAAGTTTGGAATTTCATTCACAACACTTTTATTTATTTATTAACTTATTTATTTTAATTGGAAGATAATTACTTTATATTATTTTTGCCATACATCAATATGAATGGCCACAGGCATACATGTGTCCCCTCCCTCCTGAATGCCTCTCCCATGTACCTCCCACCCTATCCCTCCAGGTTGTCACAGAGGCTTTGGGTGCTCTGAATCATACATCAAACTCCCACTGGCTATCTATTTACATATGTTAATGAATATGTTTCAAGGCTATTCTCTCAACTCATCATACCCTTTCCTTCTCTGACTGAGTCCAAAAGTCTGTTCTTTATATCTGTGTCTCCTCTGCCTGGTGGGCTGTCGTCCATGGGGTCGCACAGAGTCAGACACGACTGATGCAACTTAGCAGCAGCAGCAGCTCCTCTGCTGCCCTGCCTGTAGGATTATCAGTACCATCTTTCTAGATTCCATGTATATGTGTTAGTATATGATATTTATATTTCTCTTTCTGACTTCACTCTGTATAATAAGTACTAGGTTCATCTACCTCATGAGAACTGAGTCAAATGCATTCCCTTCTATAGCTGAGTAATATTCCATTGTATATGTGTACCACAACTTCTTTATCCATTCATTTGCTGATGGACATCTAGGTTCCTTCCAAGTTATAGCTATTGTAATAATGCTGCATTGAACATTGAGGTATATGGGTCTTTTTCAATTCTGGTTTCCTCAAGGTATATGCCCGATAGTGGAACTGCTGGGTTGTATGGTTGTTTTATTTTTAAATGTTTGTCTAAAGTTGTGCTTCTTTTTTTTTTTTTAACCCTGAAGTATAATGAAGGTGGTTTAGTTGCAGCTACTTGAATTTTCAGTGTTTTTATGTACCATTTATCATTTAAAGATAATGAAAACTTATGGATGGAGAGGAAATGGCAACCCACTCCAGTATTCTTGCTGGAGAATCCATGGACGGAGGAGCCTGGTAAGTTACCATCCATGGGGTCCCAAAGAGTCGGACATGACTGAGCGACTTCACATCACTCACTCAAAGAGATACAAAGGATTTTGATGACCTCAGAGGTTATCAGCATGGCTGACTGAGCAGCATCTAGCTGGTTACAACTTGTTTTACTTTTGGAAATCAGTGTGCTTTGGCATAACAAACTCAGACAGAGACTTTTAAAATGTGATGAAAGTATCCCAAGAACATAACGCAGTACCCGGGAGCCAGAGGGATATTCATGTATCATCTGGAAAGCTTAAAAAAAATGCAAAGATAAATAACTCTATTTAATTTTTTAAGTTTTGCAAAAGAATGAAAAATGTAAGGAGTGAAGTTGAGAAGGACTATGTTTATTTCTTTGTGGTCTTCACTTTTCCTGTAGAAGAACATGGGGGTATTAAAATATATTAGGCTTTTTTCCATCCGGTGAAATGGTGCTATTGCTATTCCTTTCCCCTCTCCCCCAACTTCATTGAGGTGTAATTGATATATTAAAAAACATGTACATATTTAATGTAAAAAAAAAAAGAAACTTATGGAAAGAGAGATTCTATATTCTTTTTAATGGCCTCCAACTTTTGTATTTCTATAAAGTGTTCTCCATTTTGACTTCCATTAAAGTTAATTTAATTCCTGCAAATTCCTCTTTATAATGATCTCAAAGATATACTCTCTTTCCTTCAGAAAGACAGCCACTCCAGTGACCAGTTCTTTATCTCTAAATGTGTACATGTCTAATGATTATGGAATCCTACGATTACTAAAGCTAGTATCCTCTACTACAGTAATATGCACAGGTCTGGGGCTGGTCTAAGGTCTCTTGGAGCTGCTGCCACTACAGAGCATCACAGCCATCAGCTGACTCTCCATGGCCTCAGAGGCCAGAGCTGAGACCCATTATGTTGCCAGCCCAGAGAGTTCTGTGGACATTCTTCCTAGAATCACACTAGTGCCCACAATCCCATCTTGGTATAGGTGTGAAAGAAAGAGCAAGAACCGTGCAAGAGAGCCTCCCAAGCTTCCTAACATGGTGACATCGCAGGGATCATAAAACAGGACCACAGGACATATAGACTAAGCCCCACAGTGATGTTGCTCTCGGGCTTGAGTTTCTGTGCAGCCTTGCCCAGTGCCCCAAGCACCCTGGGAATCCATGTCTTGTCTCCCCTTTAAGCCATTCAAAGGCCCTGGTTGGGATGCTCCACTGATTGTGAAGGGATGGCTGCGAGGATTTGCAAGTTTCCTACTGTCACATATATGTTATCTTCTCTTAAATAAACTTTTAATTCTGTGGCCCTTCTAAGAGTGCCACATTTAGCAAATAAAAATATAAGGTATTCAGTTAAATTTAAGTTTTATGAACAATGTATATATTTTAGTGTAAATATGCTCCATGCAATAATTGTGACACACTCATAATAAAAATATATATATTTGGGGTTGTTGAAGTTCTAATTTAACTGGGCATCCTATGTTTATCTGGCAACCTTTGTCCTGGAGGCATCATTCTCACAATGACAGCATAAATACTGCTCTCAGTGCCGGACCAACCCAGAAAGTGTTTTGGGGGAAGGTATGGAAAACCCAAGAAAGGGTTTCAACCAGTGGTATACTGAAGCCAGATCCCACCAGCTGGCTAGAACTGACTGTAAGCATCTTCTCTCCACGCTGTACTCAGCAAGGTTTCAGTCATAGCTTGAGACAGACCACGACTGGCATTTAACCAAAGATATATAGCAACACTAGGCATCAAATCTGTGTCTACTGCCCAACCCGACTAGCCTCCAAAAGATTCTTGTTTTAATTTGCACATGACTGATCATAATCAATCCTCTTTAACTCTTATCATTCTTAGGATGTGAAGAAGCACTTTCCCCTTCTTTGAGTAAAGGTAAAGGAGAAATACCATTGCCACCAGAGGTCACTCTTAATCTCCTGAATCCAAAATTACCCAGGCTACAAAAGGAATCTCCTCTTGGAGCACAGAATCAAGAAAGACGTTTTCTGTTCCATAAGTAGAGAACCTAAAATTCAGTCCACATTTTAATGAATCACTGTGGATTTTCCATAGAATATAAAATAGTTAAAACCAGTTTTATGAATATTATTTGACATCACTTTTCTGTTGATTGTCAAGAACAGAAACTTATTTATTATAGCCTTCTCCCTTTAGCATAATAAAGAAAATATTAAGATATGGAGGGAACTGTACTTCATTAAGGTTTAGTTTTAGCTACACATACCTTAGGCATAGAGTGAACATGTAGAACCAAAGAGAAGGCTTCAGTGGAGGTAAAACACCTTGGTGTTCTCTTGATTAAAAAGATGTCATGATTTATAGAATTTGAGCTTAAAACATAGCTCTACTTAAGACAAAGCTCTATTCAGCCTATATTTTCTAGAATATTTGTCACTTAGTAAACTAAAAGTGTTTACTGGGCATTGTCTATAAGTTGTTTCAAATGAATAAAATATTACCATTCTCTGAACTCGGAGTCTCCTGGAAGAATTATATATTCACATCCCTGGAGGAAGAAGGCATGGCAACTCACTCTAGTATTCTTGTCTGGAGAATCCCCATGGAGAGGACCCTGGTGGGTTACAGTCCATGGGGTCACAAAGAATCAGACACAACTGAGCAACTAAGCACAGCACACACATATATGTAATAGTACTTGGTTTAATAAAGCTTTCAACGAAGTATGAGAATTCAGAAATATACAGTAAGTCACTCTTTTCTCTTAAATTTGTTGGCTGATTTATGACTTAATGTCACCTTGTTATGAACAATAAGCTTACATACTATTAGGGGAAGGTATTAAAAAATAAAAAAGTAAATAAGTGATAATTCTAAGTAGTGCCAAGCACCGTGAAGAAACTAACATGGGGTAATGAAATAGAGAGACTGGGGTATAATCAGCAGGGTCAGAGAAATCCTCTCCTGGGGGAAACAGCTGAGTCCTGAACAAGGAGTAAGTTCTGTGAATGTAGAAGACTAGAAATTTTGAAAGCCTAGAAATTTAAAAAGTGGGAACTTAGGGATCCTTACAGAGGTGAGAATTAATGGACTTACTCAAATCAAGTATGAGATTTGTTAATAGGCATGTCTGAAGAAATGCCCTTGCAAGTGTAATGGGCGAACATATTTAATGAACCTCTCTGCAGTGTGAACTGGATGGATTAGTTTGTTGCAAGGTGCAGTCAGTCTTCTGCAGACTCTGGGACGAGAAAAAAATGTGCCCCCAAGAGAAAAGGTAAAAGACCCTTGTAGGAGAAAAGCTTGCTCCAAAGATGCTGACCATCAGACCTGGCCTCAGAAGACGGACTCCTTTTCAAACAGTCTTGGGAGATGTAAAACCATCTGCCTGTGCTTAGCAACTCTAAGGGACGGTCTAACGTGCTGAAATTGAATGACATGAAAGTTAGAAGAGGACATTGTCCAATATTTGAAGTGATGAAAGGCTTTTGAAATTTGAGATCATTGTGAGTGGAATTATATAAATCTATAAAACTACTAAGGGATTTTTAAGTTCTCTTAATGAACTTAGGGGCTTCCTAGGTGGCTCAGTGGTAAAGAATCTGCCTGCTAAGACAGGAGCCTCAGGAGACTCGGGTTCAATCCCTGGGTTGGGAGGATCCCCTGGAGTAGGAAATGGCAACCCATTCCAATGGGCTTCTCTGGTGGCTCAGATAGTAAAGAATCTGCCTCCAATGCAGGAGACCTGGGTTCGATCCCTGAGTTGGGAAGATCCCCTGGTGAAGGGAAAGACTACCCACTCCAGTATCTAGCCTAGAGAATTCCATGAACAGAAGAGCCTTGGCAGGCTATAGTCTATGAGGCCGCAAAGAATTGGACACCACTGTGTGACTGTCACTTTCATTTTCAATGAGTTTTTAAGCTTAACAGTCATGTAAAACTGATAAGATATTTTTTTAGGCATCTTAAATAATGAACTTAATAATCAAATGCAAGTAGCTTTTTAAATTATTTTTTAAAAGATCTACAAAGAGGAATTTTTCACTAGATTAAAAATGCTGAAGAGGAATTTTTTATTTTTTTTAAATTTTATTTTATTTAACTTTACAATATTGTATTGGTTTTGCCATATATCAAAATGAATCTGCCACAGGTATACATGTATTCCCCATCCTGAACCCTCCTCCCTCCTCCCTCCCCATACCATCCCTCTGGGTCATCCCAGTGCACCAGCCCCAAGCATCCAGTATCATGCATCGAACCTGGACTGATGACTCGTTTCATATATGATATTATACATATTTCAATGCTATTCTCCCAAATCATCCCACCCTCTCCCTCTCCCACAGACCATGTTCATGGATTGGAAGAATCAATATAGTGAAAATGAGTATACTACCCAAAGCAATTTATAGACTCAATGCAATCCCTATCAAGCTACCAATGGTATTCTTCACAGAGCTAGAACAAATAATTTCACAATTTGTATAGAAATACAAAAAACCTCAAATAGCCAAAGCGATCTTGAGAAAGAAGAATGGAACTGGAGGAATCAACCTGCCTGACTTCAGGCTCTACTACAAAGCCACAGTCATCAAGACAGTATGGTACTGGCACAAAGACAGAAATATAGATCAATGGAACAAATAGAAAGCCCAGAGATAAATCCATGCACATATGGACACCTTATCTTTGACAAAGGTGGCAAGAATATACAATGGATTAAAGACAATCTCTTTAACAAGTGGTGCTGGGAAAACTGGTCAACCACTTGTAAAAGAATGAAACTAGAGCACTTTCTAACACCATACACAAAAATAAACTCAAAATGGATTAAAGATCTCAACGTAAGACCAGAAACTATAAAACTCCTAGAGGAGAACATAGGCAAAACACTCTCCGACATATATCACAGCAGGATCCTCTATGACCCACCTCCAAGAATATTGGAAATAAAAGTAAAAATAAACAAATGGGACCTAATTAAACTTAAAAGCTTCTGCACAACAAAGGAAACTATAAGCAAGGTGAAAAGACAGCCTTCAGAATGGGAGAAAATAATAGCAAATGAAGCAACTGACAAACAACTAATCTCAAAAATATACAAGCAACTCCTACAGCTCAATTCCAGAAAAATAAATGACCCAATCAAAAATGGGCCAAAGATCTAAACAGACATTTTTCCAAAGAAGACATACAGATGGCTAACAAACACATGAAAAGATGCTCAACATCACTCATTATCAGAGAAATGCAAATCAAAACCATTATGAGGTATCATTTCATGCCACTCAGAATGGCTGCGATCCAAAAGTCTACAAGCAATAAATGCTGGAGAGGGTGTGGAGAAAAGGGAACCCTCTTCCACTGTTGGTGGGAATGCAAACTAGTACAGCCACTATGGAGAACAGTGTGGAGATTCCTTAAAAAACTGGAAATAGAACTGCCTTATGACCCAGCAATCCCACTACTTGGCATACACACTGAGGAAACCAGAAGGGAAAGAGACACATGTACCCCAATGTTCATTGCAGCACTGTCTATAATAGCCAGGACATGGAAGCAACCTAAATGTCCATCAGCAGATGAATGGATAAGAAAGCGGTGGTACATATACACAATGGAGTATTACTCAGCCATTAAAAAGAATACATTTGAATCAGTTCTAATGAGGTGGATGAAACTGGAGCCTATTATACAGAGCAAAAGAGACACTGATGTGAAGAGGAATTTTTTAAAAAGAGGATACAAAAGACTTTCCTGGTGGAAAAGTGGATAAGGCTCTGCCTGCCAATGCAGGGGATATGGGTTTAATCGGGATATGGGTTCAATCCCTGGTCTGGGGACATTTCACATGCTGCGGGGCAACTGAGCCCACACGCCACAACTACTGAAGCCCTTGTGTCTAGACTGGGGCTCCGCCACAAGAGAAGTCATTGCAATGAGAAGCCCATACACAGCAAGGGACAGTAGCCCCACTCACTGCAACTAGAGAAAGCCCGCACGCAGCAACTAAGACCCAGCGCAACCAAAAATAAAATAAAAAGAGTATACAATATAATTTGCTTTCTGGTTAGACCAGTTTTCATGAATACTACCTCTAATACTAACAAAACGTATGCTGTGATTGCATTGCATGCTAGGCAATTTACTCATTTTGTCTTTCCAGGTCCTTAATGGCTCAGACGTGGGCTTGAGAGACAGAGTCTGCACTGAGTGTCTAAACCTGGAAGGCAGAGATCAGGGACATTGGAAGATTTATGTATCTCTTCCCGTGGGGATGTGTAGATGTAACTTAACTGAATAATCCATTTGTTCCTTTCATTCATTTATTCTGTTTGAAATCAGATTAACAGAGGCTTAAATTTTCTTTCTTTCATGTACTTATATATGACTCTAGGTATATAATGGGTTTCCAGGTGAGGCACAGTTAAAAAATCTGCCTGACAATGCAGAAAAAGCAAGAGACATGAGTTTGATCCTAGGGTTGGGAAAATCCCCTGGAGTAGGAAATGACAACTCACTCCAGTGTTCTTGCTTGGAGAATTCCATGGACAGAGGAGCCTGCCAGGATGCGGTCCAGAACTCACAAACAGTTGGACATGACTGAGCACACATGCACACATGCCTACTTGCTACATAAGTTACTCAACTCTCTAAAATTCACCCATATCAACATTAAAATGAAGATACTACATACATTATTTGATGGTTATTGAGACTAAGTGAGAATGTAGATCAAGTGTTTAATACAATGCTGTGGACCTTTGCTCTCAGTAAACAATAGATTGTTGTTTTTTTATTATTCATTTACTAATTCAAAAACTATTTACTAACTACACTTATTATTATGAAAACTGTTTTTGATCCTAGGATCAGAACAACCAATAATTGACTGTATTCATCCAATATGTTATATACATGTATCTAATATATTGTTTGACCTATTACATATACATGCATGTATGATTACAAACTACATGCTTTGTGGGAGTGGTGTGTAGGGAAATAACTCTGATTATGTTATCTATCATGGGGAAGCCGAGGCCCAGAGAGAATGGTAACATTTCCAAGATGGTACAGCTCATAGCAGAGCTCAGCCTGTTGTCTCAGCAACCAACACCAAAGTGCCTGGTTCAACAGAGAGTGGTTAGTTTCTTATGGGATGACAGTTGATGAGTGTTAGGAGAGGCTTAAAGAGGGATATCCTTTAAGCTGTCTTTGGAAAAAAAGGTAAGGATTTATCAGATGGGGAGGGAGGAGGGAAGATGGGGAGAATTAGTTGCAGAAAGAGAAGCTAGCATGTTCTTTCTATCAGCTGTGGAAAATAAAAAGCCTCGTTTCGATATTAGCAGTTACAGACAATTTTAAATTAAAATCTCTTCCATTAAGGGAAAGCAGAAACTATTATCTTTTTAATATCAGTTATAAAGTTTTGCTCTAGTCAATTGTTAATGTGTGCAGGAAGGCACACAATCAATTCTCATAAAAATAAACTCATCTTCTTTATTAAAGAAAGGATAAAGAATGACGAGTATTTAGAGTTCCCTTAACTTAATGGTTAACAAAGATAAACTAGAGTTCATATTTCGTCCTTTCTTAATGTGTACATTTTGTTGTTGGTTGGGCTTGCAAAATAAGGAGTTGCTGACTGGCAGATCAATGTAATTTGTTACACACTTCTATATTTTCAGTACTTATATGTAGGTTACGTGAAAATTTGTGGGGAAAAAAATGTGTTGCTGCTATGGGTGAAAGTGAGCAAGTGATTTGTTCAGGTGGTTAGTGCCTATGACTGCGGTGCCAAAGCAAAAATCATGTAAAATATTTTATTTCAGAAATAATTTCAGCATTTCTCTGACCTCTTGGTCCATAGCACACTTACTTGACTCCTACCCACCTGGGAATCCATGGACAAAGACTTAGATGCTGCCATTCTTATTCCCCCTTAGATTTTTCTGGAAACAGCCTGGAAATACCGAGTCTGGGTCTCTATTGTCCTCTGTTTCTCTCCTTTTTCCCAGAAATACTAGTGGAGCAAATTAATATAGCTCCTTACCCTCCAGCCCCAGATGAACCCACTAGTATTTAATAGTTTCTAATCATAGCCAGGTTCTCATTGTTGTCAACCATTCCCATTTACTTCTGCTTAATCCTAATCTCGGAGAAGGAGATCGCACCCCACTCTAGTACTGTTGCCTGGAAAATCCCATGGACAGAGGAGCCTGGTAGGCTGCAGTCCATGGGGTTAGGAAGAGTCGAACACAACTGAGCGACTTCACTTTCACTTTTCACTTTCATGCATTGGAGAAGGAAATGGCAACCCACTCCAGTGTTCTTGCCTGGAGAATCCCAGGGACGGGGGAGCCTGGTGGGCTGCCATCTATGGGGTCGCACAGAGTCAGACATGACTGAAGCGACTTAGCAGCAGCAGCAGCAATCCTAATCTATTTCCCAAATTCTTGCCAGATTCACCCATTGAGCTCAAGCACCTTACTTCTCTTGTTCCCAATTCTACTTCAATATTATTGTTCTTACGCCATTATTTTATTTACCAAAAACTTCTCTGAGTATGTTTTACTGTCAACCACTTCCTCTCTAAGAACTTGTAAATTTAGTTTCCACATGTTGTCTAGCAAGGGAAGGCAGCTTAAAATAGACACTGGACCTGCTCCATCCTTTCTGGACCTGTTTGTTACCTCATGTATGAAATAGTGATAGTTAAAATACAGTTTATGGTTTTATTGCGAGAGTGAGATCAAATACAACACATGAAGAATCTATCGTATACCTGGCAGAAACAAGGTGCAGAATGAATATAGAATCCCACTCTTTCTTTCCTACTTGTTAAGGCATGTTTTTCTTCTACTCTTGATACTTTAACTATTCCTTCTGTATGTTCCTTGTGAGTTCCTCTTCTCACTTCAGTGTTTTGTTTATAGCCTTCTTTTTATTGTTCCTGTAATAATTTTACTTACAACCACAATTTGAAGCCTCCTTCCATGTATATTTGTCCCAATTACGTATCTTTGATTTATCAAACCTTGGATTTGAAAGTAGTCTTACTGATCACCTGACTGAACTTCATTATTGAGAAGAGACAACCAAGTCCCAGGGGGATTGCATTGCTTTTCTAGAAACATAACAATTAATGGGGATAGAATCTCCATCTTCTGAATTTTGGATAACTGAGTTGCCAGTTCTTTCTCCACAGTTTCAATGTTTCATTTTGAATCACTTGGTCTGCTTATAAGAATCTTGTATTTTTTATAATTAGCAAAGTATTAATATACTTAACCTTCTCATTATCTCCAATTTGCCTTTGAGCACACTGAAACTCAGTAAATTTAAACAGTTCCCAGGTTGTATAACTAATTGTAACAGGGCAAGAATGAGACTCAAGACTAACTTTTGTTTCCAAAAAGCTCTGATAATTCTTTGCAAAATCTGGTGCAAGAATCTAGTTTTATGTTTTCCATGCCTTGTAGATGATTTACTCAGTGTTCTCTATGCTGAGGAAGTGATTTCTGAATACTACTGTGTCCTAGCTGTAAAGTATAAAGATTACACCAAAAGCACATGTAAATTTGTAATTAAAATATTTTAAGAAGCATAGGATTACAACCCACTATTCACTGCCCCCTGCACATATATATTTTTTGTTTCTTTATGAATCATATTATATAATGTATATCATGTCAGTTTATTTTAAATCAAGTGGGACCAAGTTATTCTTTTACCTCCTTCTTTGTCAAGATTATTTTGCAGGCAATGCAAACAAAGAGTTGCTATGTGGTAAATTTCCTCAGGGATGATTTAACTAGCCAATTTCCAGACGCTCTCATGTAGCACTCAGATATATCTTAATGTGAAGCAATGACAAAGACATCTCTTCACTGGCTGTTATAGGGTGGTGCTAATAAAACACATCTAACTATAGGGAGTACATTGGAATATTTTATGACTAGGAGGTGATTGCATGAATTATAAGTAGTATAACCTGGTTACACTGTGATAGACTCAACAGCTTCAGTAAAAAGTACGTCAAATATACAATGCAAATGTAACATTCATTAGCATCATGTTCTCCATATATACCTGCTATTATTTTCAGAGTGGAAGCTTAGAGTTATTCTCTTTGAAAACATCTTTAATCTCCACAAATGAAGTTGTATGTACTATATTTCCCAGATCATTTACATTTCAATAAATGTGGTAACTTCAGATTATTTCTCAAACTAGATTATGACAATATATGTAAAAAAACAAATGAATGCTATTTGAATTGGAATATTGTTATTAATAGAAGTTACTTATACATTTATAGGAGAAGGCAGTGGCACCCCACTCCAGTACTCTTGCCTGGAGAATCCCATGGATGGAGGAGCCTGGTGGGCTGCAGTCCATGGGGTCGCTAAGAGTCGGACATGACTGAGTGACTTCACTTTTACTTTCCACTTTCATGCATTGGAGAAGGAAATGGCAACCCACTCCAGTACTCTTGCTTGGAAAATCCCATGGACGGAGGAGCCTGGTAGGGTGCAGTCCATGGGGTTGCTAAGAGTTGGACACGACTGAGTGACTTCACTTTCATTTTCCACTTTCATGCATTGGAGAAGGAAATGGCAACCCACTCCAGTGTTCTTGCCTGGAGAATCCCATGGACGGAGGGGCCTGGTGGGCTGCAGTTCATGGGGTCACACGGAGTCGGACACGACTGAAGCGACTTAGCAGCAGCAGCATACATTTATAACATATATAATATAATTTACTAATGATTATTAACTAATTTGATATTAGTTATTAAATTATATGTCTGAAATAAAATTTATCTGATTTATTATGTATTAATCTACATACTTAGGAAACATATAATCTGGCTAGCTGCAATCACAGCATTCACATCAGGAAAATTATTCTAACATGTATTATGGGACATGTCAAGAAAATAATTGAATTTTAATTTAATTAATTGAAATTTAATTAATTTAATTTTTTATTTAAATTTAAAACTTAATTTAATTAAATTGAAATTTAAATTTCAATTAATTATATACACTGTGTCATGGTTGCCAATAAAGCAAATATGATATTAAACTGCATTAATAAGTGCATTCAATGTTTTAAATAAGGAAGACAATAGCACATTGTATAGCACATAGATCACATCTGGGTAGATGTTGGCTCCAGATACCACGTTTTATATTTATTATTTTCTTTTATTGATATATAATTTATTTGCAATGTTGTTTAATTGCTGCTGTATAGCAATGTAATTCAGTTATACATATATATTCTTTTCATTATGATTTATCATAGGATGCTGAATATAATTTCCTGTGCTATAGAGTAGGATCTTGTTTTCTTTTTTTTTTTTTTTAGGATCTTGTTGTTTATCCATGCTATATATAATAGCCTAGATTTGCTATCCCCAACTTCCCATTCTATCCCTCCCCAATCCCCTTTCTATTGGTAACAAGTCTGCTCTCTGTAACATGAGTCTGTTTCTGTTTCATAGTTTCATTTGTGTCATATTTTAGATTCCACATACAAGTAATATGATATGATATTTATCTTTATTATGTACTTCACTTAGTATGATAATCTCTAGTTGCATCTATCTTCCTGAAAATGGCATTATTTTGTTCTTTTTTTATGACTGAATAGTGCTGCATTGTTGATATCAACAACCTTAGATATGCCTCTTGATATGCCTCTTAGATATGCCACTCTAATGGCACAAAGTGAAGAGGAACTAAAGAGCCTCTTGATAAGGGTGATAGAGGAGAGTGAAAAAGCTGTCTTAAAACTCAGCATTCAAAAAACTAAGGTCGTGGCATCTGGTCCCATCACTTCATGGCAAATAGGAGAGGAAAAAAGATTTTATTTTCTTGGGCTCCAAAATCACTGTGGATGGTGACTGCAGCCATGAAATTAAAAGGCACTCCTTGGAAGGAAAGCTATGACAAACCTAGAGAACATATTAAAAAGCAGAAACATCACTTTGTTGACAAAGGTCCACATAGTCAAAGCTGTGGTTTTTCCAAGTCATGTGCAGATGTGAGAATTAGACCATAAAGAAGGCCGAGCTTTCTCAGTGTTGATGCTTTCAGCCTTGAAAAATTGGTGCTTTCAAATTGTATTGGAGAAGACTCTTGAGAGTCCCTTGGTCAGCAAGGAAATCAAACCAGTCGATCCTAAAGGAAATCAACCCTGAATATTCATTGGAAGGACTGATGCTGAAGCTGAAGCTCCAATACTTTGGTCACCAGATGTGAAGACCCAACTCATTGGAAAAGACCCTGATGCTGAGAAGGATTGAAGACAAAAGGAGAAGGGGCATCAGAGGATGAGGTGGTTAGATAGCAGAGAATATTCTGCCTATGATCTTTTCTAGGAATTTTATGGTGTCCTGTCTTACGTTCAAGTCTTTAAGCCCATTTTGAGTATTATCTGAAGCCTGGGAAGGCTATGCTTTCTGCTTTGTTCCTTTTCTTCAGAATTGCTTTGGCAATTCTGAATCTTTGTGATTCCATATAATATATTAGGATTATTTGTTCCATCTCTGTGAAAAATGTCATAGGTAATTTGATAGCAATTATATTAAATCTGTAGATTGCTTTGGTTAATATACTATTTTAGCAATATTAATTATTCCAATATAAGACATGAGCTATCTTTCCATTTCTTTGAATCAACTTTGGTTTCCCTTATTAATATTTAATAGTTCTCAATGTTTCAGTCTTTCACCTCCTTGGTCAGATTTATTCCTAAGTATTTTATTTTTAGGGGTGTGATTTTAAAAGTTATTGGTTTTTTTACATTTCCTTTTTGATATTTGATTTTTGTGTGTAAAAAATGCAGCTGCTGTATTTAAGCTTGTATACTGCTTCCTTGCTGAATATATTGATCAATTCTAGTATTTTTTTGTGTGGAGTCTTTAGGATTTTTAATATAAATATTATGTCATCTGCATATAATGAAAACTTTACCTTTTCTCTCAAATTGGATACTTTTATTTCTTTTTTTTGTCTGATTGCTGTGGATGAGACTTCCAGTACTATGTTGAATAGAAGAGGTGGGAGTGGGATTGCTAATAAAAGTAGGTTGGGACAGCAGACCTAAACAGTAATCTGAATCACGGAATCCATAATCTTGATGATGATGATAGAAATCACTTAACTAGCATTTCCCAGAGGTTAGGCAGTGTTTCAAGTTATTTGCATAAGAGATAGGGAACATTATTTTCTATATTTTGCTTTGTTTCAGATTTTATGAGAAAGTCTTTCAGCTTTTCACTGTTAAGTATCATACTGAATATGGATCTGTCATAAATAGTTTTTATTATGTTGAGATATGTTCCCTTTATATCCACTATGGTAAGAGTTTTTATCATGAATGGAGGTTGAATTTTGTCCGATGCTTTTTCCGCATCTATTCAGATGATCATATGGTTTTTGTCTTTTCTCTTATGTGGCATATCACGTTGATTAAATTGCATGTGTTGATACACATAACAGTACATTTTAGATAAATGTTGACAAACTGATGATTCCAGGGGAAAGCAGTGAGAATGTAAACCATTTGCTCATTAGAATTGGTAGATGAAATGGAAGATATTAAGGCTAAGGAAGAAGAAATACTGAGGTAAGTGGGCAGTGAGGAGATAGGACTGGGAGTTTGGTGGATTTAGTGGGCTTCAGAGGGATGAAAACTGTAATGTGAAAGGGGAATTAGCCTCCTTTGTAAAACCTCAGAAGACAGATTATGATAATGGCAGTGGAGGAGTCATTTTACAAAATCAGATTTAAGCTCAAAGAAGGAACTTTCTGGCAATTAGTGATGTCTAAAAAAAGACCAGATTGCCATTAGATATGAAATTGTTTTTTATTGTTGACTATTTTAAGACAGAGTCTACACAAGAACTGACGTGTTGGAGAGGACCAACATACACTGAATCCAAGTATAATACATTTTTAAATAATGTGCTCACATATTTTATATTCCCAATATAACATATTTAAGAGTGAGTGGGATTGCTAATAAAAGTAGGTTGGGACAACAGTCCTAAACAGTAATCTGAATCACGGAATCCATAATCTTGGTGATGATGATGATGATGACAGAAATCACTTAACTAGCATTTCCCAGAGGCTAAGCAGTGTTTCAAGTTATTTGTATAAGAGATAGGAAACAGTGTTTTCTATATTTTGCAGAGAAGGATAACTGTAGTCCAATTTTCTATATTAATTTAAGACATAAAGACATTTAAGACGAAAAGACGTAAAACCAGCTGGTAAGAGGTAAAGATGGAAAGATTCTAATCCACGTAATCTGTTTCTAGATCTCATGGACTTACCTACTATACTATGCTACATGTATAGGTATATAGATATTTTAAAACTTTATTTAGAAATAATTATAGATCCACAGGAAGTTACCAAGATAGTAAGAGAGGTCTCATATTCCCTTTCCTTAATTTTCCCCAGTGGTTACATCTTACGTAAGTAAAGTATATTCAAGTCCAGGAAATAGACATCAGTACAGGGTGTCTAAACAATTTCCATGCCATTTTATCACATGTCTACACAAGCACCCACCACTGCAATCAAGATATAGATCTAGTCCATCACTACAAAGAGGTCCCTCGTTGTTATTCCTGTATAGTCACACCTACCTTCCCCTGCTCATCATTCCTACCACCTGGCCACTACCAGCGTGTTCTCCATTTCTATAATTTTGCCATTTCAAGTACATTTATAAATGGAATCATACAGTGGTAAACTTTTGTGATTGGAGTTTTCGTTCTACATAATACTGAATAGACAGGTTTAATGGGCAAATTTAAGTATTCAACTGCACAATTTCTACAGACAAAATTCTATTTGATTTTATAATAAAGAATTTGTTTAAATATTATTTTATAAACAACATGTAATGCAGAAAATACAGTAGAATCAATAATCTTTTTGGGAATAAGTATGTTAAGAACATTTGATGAAAAAAATAGCATTCAGATTAGCTTAACCATATAGGAATTGTCATTTTGATTGGATTTGTTATGATTATCTTCTAATGACTGGCTGTTTATTTTGTGTAACATCTTAAATGACCTGTTTTGTTGCCAATAAACAGAGAAGCAACTTGATGTGCTGATGGGAAAGATATAATTTAGCAATCAGCATTCAAATTTATTTTAAATTACATTCCCAGACATTGGGAAATATTAAAAAGGAATTAAGAAATTTTCTCCATTAGACTTTTAGTTAGAACCACTTCATTAAATGACAGCTTCAAAGTAAATAGGCAAGCAATTATGATTCTCTGCTAATCACACTGGCTGGTAAAATTGTTTCTTCACTTCTTGTTTCCAGTTATCTCCACCAAATAATGTTATCTATAAGATAATATTCTGACTGAAGAAAACAAACAGGGTAGGCAAATAAGCAAACCTAATTGCCAATAACATTTACATCTAAAACATTTCATTATAAAACAGTTTAAAAACTCAACAGCTAACAAGATGAACAGGTGTTTTTTTGTTTGTTTGTTTCAATTTTAGTTTTTATTTCATTACATTTCATTTTATTTGTTTTTGGTAAAAAGAAATGCTAATGCATTTTTTCACATACATAGATAGGAAAAGCCATTGACTCACTCCAGGAAAGGCAGTTGAGCAGACTCTGGAATGTGAGCCTTGATCTATAGCTTGGCACAGCCCTGTACACACAGGCTTTGCCCAGGAGATGTTTGGACAACAGAATAGAACAAAACAAAGAAAACAAACAAACAATTAAGATTTTAATTCAACTTTTCATCTAAATTATATTAGTGAAAATTTCTCTCTCTTTTTTTTCCCACATAGAAAGTAGTAAAACATGTATATATGAATCATGCAGATAACTAACAGAAAAAATTAAAAAAATTACACTTCATTGTAGGCAGTCCTGTCGTTGTGTTCTCTTATTTTTCAAAACAAATTAAGTTATTCTACCTTATACATCCATAGAAACCCAAAACACATGTGTTATAGGGCGTCATAAAATCACAACCCATGAATGGTCAATATGAACACAATATTTCCATTTTCATATTTCAGTATAAACAAACAAAAGTCAGTCAACCAACCAACAAGGAGACGGAAAACAAAGAATACACTACCCATTCACAAAAAGAATTCACTTTTGTAAATGAACTTTTGTGTATGTGCATCACTTGTTAAAATAAAATCTATCTAGCTAAAGAAAATATGTTTCCTTAGAATTGTACTGAACATCATTGCAGCCTTTCACATTAGTCTGTTAATTAACATGAATCATTTCCTTATATACAGTTTTAGATTATATACTTACACCATATGTGTTCGTTCATTTCTTAATCAACAAGTATTCAGTAAGTTCTTACTATATACAGGCATTGGGAACATAAGATAAATGTTCGATTTGTCCTCCAGAATATAGCTAACAACCATACATGTGGAAAATTAGCCAATATATATAATAAATGCTAGAAATGAAGCATTTATCAACTCTAGTAAAGGTGCTACTACAGACAGAATGAGGATGAATGATAGCAAACATAATATGGCTCCCTAAGATTAGGATCAAAGGTAGCCACACAGATAATTAAATCCAAATGCTTCATCTTAGAGGTGGAGAAACAGAGGTTCGAAAAGTTATCACAGCTATCTTGTCTAGAAGCCAAAATTTAAAATGTCTTGACTGCTAACTTTACAAATGTTGCTGTGAAGAATAAATGAAGTATAATAAGAAATCTTTGGTAGATAGCAAAGTATAAGTAGTTTGCTAGGAAGAAGTCTGTTGCAATGGAAACAGCATGCATTTGGACTATAACATATTTGGGTTATACTTCCATCTCTTTCTAAATATGGCACTTAATTTATCATTGCTTGGTCTCACATTCCTCCTTTCTAACACAGGATCAATCATTCCCAATATCTCATAATATTTATCTATGCCAAAATCAATCACTTGATAAATTTGTCATATCATTACTCACTATTTGATAAAGTTTTAAAGAGGAGATTTCTGTTTGGGGGGAAATAAAAACTTGATTAATATGTTGGATTTGAAGATGATATGTCTACAATATATCTAAGAGAGTGTTAATTTGTAGACCATAAGAACATTTGATAATTTTGTTTCGATTTTCTGGTCTCTGAGTGGAAACTGACCAAAGAGGAGCCAACAGTGTGGGAATTGAAAGGCCAATGTTCACATCATTAAAAATACTATAAGAAAGAGTATAGTGGGATTTGTTGATGTTTATCTGTGAAGTGAATTTTTCTATAATTCTAAACTCTTACTATAATGTATTATACAAGTGAATACTTTTTCTTTTTAGCAGAGATTAAATAAGTCATGGAGTTTTACATTGGGTTAGGGTGGAATGAAGCAGAGAGAATTATATGGAAGCAGGACTCTGGAATGGAAAACATAAGCCTCTTGGGTACTTACTGATACCATATGGAGAAATAGAACTGCCATAGAGCATGTAGTAGGGGATTCAAGTTCATCGTAACTCAAAGGACAGGAAGTCCTCAGTTGATATCTCAGTTGCACTGGATGTGAAGATTCAATGAGATAGTGAAAATGATAACCTGGTTATCAAAGCACGTTTTGGAATGTCTGCATAGACAGTGATAACCCTTTTTTCTCTTTGGTCTCAAACCTTAATCACTGGCTCTCTGACCTCTGCTAATCAAAACAGGGTTGGAATCTCACCCCATCACAGTGAGATATGAGTTCCTAAAAATTTCAAACAGAAACAGACTGGAATTTAGTATTTATGTTGCACTAGAACTATTAGGTATGATTAGAAGTATGGATATAGCCTGACAAATGGACAATAAGAAGGGAAAGTCAGGCAGCGGAACTGAGAAGAAGAAGCACTCTCACCAGTAAGAGTGCATTTTATTTAATTAAAGCATTGTTATATTTCTTAGAAACATTTATTTCTTGGTAATTAGGTACATTAAGCCGTGGGAATAGAAAATTTTGGGGACAAAAACCAAATTACTTGAGTGATTTACTAGAGGCAATAGTGATAGAAGCCACCCCCATCCTTGTCCACTCTTTGGTTTCCAGGTCCATTTATTCTGACTTTGGAAGAAACAGCTCCATTTGTTGCTTATAGAATCAAAATCATACTCAAAGCTTATTTTGGATCCTATAGGATAGCACCCCAAACTCACAAATGTTCTTGTAACTGGTCCCATAACTGAGTGAGTGTTCAGCAAGCCTTCTGACATTCGATAAGGAAGCTATATGGGGTGATGAGATACATAATAGAATTGTAAAGCCCCTTTGACTCACATTTAGCAGAAAAATGAGATCCTCAGACTAAAATGGGATACAGTAATCATGAATAAGGTAATGGATAGTGGTATGGAAAGAAGCATTAGGGACAAGGCAGGCATATCCATCCAGAATAAGTGTGTATTACCATGAGGACAAAATTTTGTAATCTCTCTGGTGCAAGAATTCCAGTGTAATCACTCTGCCTGTGGGTGTCTGGTAAGTCCATTAGAGAATAGATCCATATTAGGAACGTAGCCTCAACTTCTGTTGTTGCAGATGAAGAATACAGCAGAGACAGTATTCAGATAAGTCTTGCATGGGGAATATCATATTGTCAAGTCTATAACTTTATCTTTGTGCATAACTTGACTAATCTTGCCAGTATAGATAACTTTTCCCCCATGAACTGTGAAACTATTGGCTGAGTGATATTCTCAGAACAGGTTATATTGTCTACATGAATATTAAAGTGAAAGTGTTGGTCACTCAGTCACGTCTGACTCTTCGTGACCCTAGGAACTGTAGACTGCCAGGCTCCTCTGTCCATGGAATTCTCCAGGCAAGAATACTAGAGTGGGTAGCCAATCCCTTCTCCAGGGGATCTTCCTGACCCAGGGACTAAACCCAGGTATCCTTCATTGCAGGTAGATTCTTTACCAATTCATTTGAGCCACTAGGGAAACCCGTATGAATATTAAGCCCCTCCTGTATAATAGGTGATTTTGTTTTTGTTTTTGTTTTTTAAACCAATCATCATAGGGAACTTATCAAGAGATTCAGATTGAGAGAGATGGGACAGTGCAGGAGCCTAGGTGCCAAGAGATCTTGTGCTAAATATATATGAAACTTCCCTGTGCTCTCAGAGACTAGAAAAACATTATCTAACTCCACTGGTGATTGGAGTTCTTCTATGCACCCTACTTTATGATTTGGTGTATCAGATTACAACAGTTCATAAATGGGTGGATCAGTCTACCTGCTCAATTGTTGTTCCAGATGTGGCATTCCATCTCTATCAGAGCCTAAAAGCAAGCCCAGGAACTGTTTCTCAGTGTTAAGTATTTTTGTGTGCAATAACACATAGCTGAAATCCAAAAAAATCTGGGAGTCTGAATCATGTATCAGTGATTCTGAAAGCATTCATTTTTGTCACCATTCATAACTGCCATAGACATTTGGAGCACTTTTAAATCCGTTGGATCTACCAGGTCACAAAGCCCAAGAAGGAAAGCCCTTTACACTGTATGTGCCAGCTTTAGAATCTTTCATTGCTCTAGTATGATATTAGTTTTCTATTGCTGAGTAACAAATTACCACAAACAACATCCTGAAGCAATAAAAAATTATTACCTTTTAGTTCAGTTCAGTTCAGTCACTCACTCATGTCCGACTCTATGTGACCCCATGGACTGCAAAATGTCAGGCTTCCCCATCCATCACCAACTCCTGGAGCTTGCTCAAACTCATTTACATTGAATTGGTGATGTCATCCAGCCATCTCGTCCTCTGTTGTCCCCTTCTCCTCCTCTCTTCAGTCTTTCCCAGCATCAGGGTCTTTTCCAATGAGTCAATTCTTCGCATCAGGTGGCCAAAGTATTGGAGTTTCAGCTTCAAATCAGCCCTTCCAATGAATATTTAGGACTGATTTCCTTTAGGATGGACTGGTTGGATCTCCTTGCAGTCCAAGGAACCCTCAAGAGTTTTCTCCAACAGCTCAGTTCAAAAGCATCAATTCTTCAGTGCTCAGCTTACTTTATGGTCCAACTCTTGTATCCATACATGACTACTGGCAAAAACACAGCTCTGACTAGATGGACCTTTGTCAGCAAAGTAATGTCTCTGCTTTTTAATATACTGTCTAGCTTGGTCATAACTTTTCTTCCAAGGAGTAAGTGTCTTTTAATTTCATGGCTTCAGTCACCATCTGAAGTGATTTTGGAGCCCAAGAAAATAAAGTCTCTCACTGTTTCCATTGTTTCCTCTTCTATTTGCATGAAGTGATGGGACCAGATGTCATGATCTTCCTTTTTTGAATGTTGAATTTTAAGCCAAGTTTTTCACTCTCCTCTTTCAGTTTCATCAAGATGCTCTTTAGTTCTTCTTCGTTTTCTGCCATAAGGGTGGTGCCATTTGCATATCTGAGGTTATTAATATTTCTCCAGACAATCTTGATTCCAGCTTGTGCTCCATCCAGCCTGGCATTCCACACAATGCACTCTGCATATAAGTTAAATAATCAGGGTGACAATATACAGCTTTGACGTACTCCTTTCCCAATTTGGAACCAGTCTCTTGTTCCGTATTCAGTTGTAAATGTTGCTTTTTGACCTGCATACAGATTTCTCAGGAGGTAGGTAAGGTGGTCTGGTAGTCCCATCTCTTAAATAATTTTCCACAGTTTATTGTGATCCACACAGTCAAAGGCTTTGACGTAGTCAATAAAGCAAAGATAGATATTTTTCTGGAACTCTCTTGCCTTTTCAATGATCCAACAGATGTTGCCAATTTGATCTCTGGCTCCTCTGCCTTTTCTAAATCCAGCCTGAACATCTGGAAGTTCATGGTTCACGTACTGTTGAAGTCTTGCTTGGAAAATTTTGAACATTACTTTGTTAGCAGTGTGAAATGTGTGCAGTTGTGTGGTAGTTTGAACACTCATTGACATTGCCTTTCTTTGGGATCAGAATGAAAGCTGACCTTTTCCAGTCCTGTGGCCACTACTGAGTTTTCCAAATTTGCTGGCATACCGAGTGCATCACTTTAAAAGCATCACCTTTTACAATTTGAAATGGATCAGTTGGAATTCCATCATGTCCACTAGCTTTGTTTGTAGTGATGCTTCCTAAGGCCCACTTGACTTTGCATGCCAGTAGGTCTGGCCTTACGTGAGTGATCACATCATCGTGGTTATCTGGGTCATGAAGATCTTTTTTATACAGTTCTATGTATTCTTGCCACCTCTTTATATCTTCTGCTTCTGTTAGGTCCATACCATTTCTGTCCTTTATTGTGCCCATCTTTGCGTGAAATGTTCCCTTAATATCTCTAATATTCTTGAAGAGATCTCTAGTCTTTCCCATTCTATTGTTTTCCTCTATTTCTTTGCATTGATCATGGAGGAAGACTTTCTTATTATCTCTCCTTGCCATTCTTTGGAAATCTGCATTCAAATGGGTATATCTTTTCTTTTCTCCTTTGGCTTTAGCTTCTCTTCTTTTCTCAGCTATTTTTAAGGACTCCTCAGACAACCTTTTTGCATTTCTTTTTCTTGGGAATAGTTTGGATCACTGCCTCCTGTACAATATCATGAACCTCCATCTATAGTTCTTCAGGCACTCTATCAGATCTAATTCCTTGAATCTATTCGTCACTTCCATTGTATAATCTTAAGAGATTTGATTTAGGTCATACCTGAATGGTCTAGTGGTTTTCCCTACTTTCTTCAGTTTAAGTCTGAATTTTGCAATAAGCAGTTCATGATCTGAGCCACAGTCAGCTCATGGTTTTGTTTTTGCTGACTGTTTTGCTCACTGTATAGAGTTTCTCCATCTTTGCCTGCAAAGAATATAATCAATCTGATTTCAGTGTTGACCATCTGGTGATGTCCATGTGTAGAGTCTTCTCTTGTGTTGTTGGAAGAGGGTATTTACTATGACCAGTGCATTCTCTTGGCAAAACTCTGTTAGCTTTTGCCCTGGTTCATTTTCTACTCCAAGGCCAAATTTGCCTGTTATTCCAGGTATCTCTTGACTTCCTACTTTTGTATTCCAGTCCCCTGTGAGGAAAAGGATGTCTTTTTTGGGTGCTAGTTCTATAAGGTCTTGTAGATCTTCATAGAACCATTCAGCTTCTTCAGCATTTCTGGATGGGGCATAGACTTGGATTACTGTGATATTGAATGGTTTACCATTAGAGAAAAATGGTAAAAATATTACTGTTTTAGTTCTGTAAATAATAAATTCCACATGGATTTTAAAATAGCATTTATTGCTGATGTTTTTAGGGGAGAATCCACTTCTTTGCCTTTTCCCAGCTACTGAAGGTCACTGACATTCCTTATCTTGTGCTCTTGTCCCTTTATTGTCAAGCCTAGCAATGCTGAATCTCTCTATCTTTCCAAAGTCACATCTCCCTCTCTTACAACAGTTGGGAAAGGTTCTCTGCTTTTAAGAACCCATTTGGTTGGATTGGTACTACCTGGAAAATACAGACTATTCTCCCCAACTTAAGTCCTCAACTTAATTGTATCATCATAATCTCTTTTGCCAACTAGTATTTTCACAGGTTGCAGAGGCTATGGACATCTATGGAGGGTCTTTGCTGTGCCTATAATCAAAACCATCCATTAACATGATTCGGAGCAGCATATCAATCATGCCTTCAAAATCCAAGGAGGCAAACTAAGCATTGTGTCTCATTCTGAGTTACAGAGATACAGGCAAAGCAACCTGATTTTTACTTTGGAGGGGATATCTATGTGTTTCTCAGTTTTGCTGGATTCCCAGAATCTCATGAAGATGGCATTTCTCTACCCTTTCATGAGGTTTATCCTTTCCCTCTGGCATGCATATGTCTTATCAACACATTTGGGATGTTTGCTGCTTCCTGCTCACCAGTTCAAATTTGCTTACACAGCAAATCCAGAAGTTTTCCTAAGTACACTGTGTCAATGCTATTCTCTTGTAATGTTTGGTGAAATCAGCCCTCTGTGCCTTCCTGGGGGCCATGAAATGAGAATAGATCAACTCCAAAATTTCCTTCTCCTCAGACCTTGAGTCCTATCCTGTACATTATACTGAAACAATTGTGACATCTGACCTTTCATGTAGAACATGTTGAGTCAAGGTTTAAGTCAACCACCTGAGTAAATTGTTGGCGCCTCTTCTACCACTTGAGCTAACTCAATAGATCCAAGGTAGCTATATCATTAAACTTAACCCAAACCTGTAGGCTTCTGGCCCTTTTTCTGGCCTTCTTATTCTCTGGCCTTTTCCAAATATATCTTACCCCATGATTTTGTCAATGAGAGAGCAAAATTTTGTAGTTATTTTGGAGTGTAATGTGTTTCCTTATGGTTAGATTGTCTGTATAATCCAGGGCCATGTGCTAATTATGATTCTGGAAAGAGTGAGCAGTGATGAGTGGATCTTGAAGACATTGGTCACTCTTTGTGAGTTGACTGCTTCAAAAGAGATAAGAAAGGGCTTTTCCCCTCACTCAAGGAAGAAGAAGCTTCTTCCTCCAGGAAGCACAGCAGGACTTAGAGGCTCTTGTGTCTCAGATTCATCCAAGTAAACCAAACATTTCCATATCTAATTTTTCAGGTTTATTTTCTTTTCATAAGTACTAAAATCTTCAAATTAGAGTTCTTTAATTCAAATTACATTATAATTTTTAACCTTGAATTCAGTTTACATTATTATCTTTCAAACCCACAGAATTAAACTTTCAACACTTGCTTTTGCCTGTATTGGTCTTCTTAACTCTTGTAGACCAGAAGTTATTTTATTTCAGTCATCTTCAATCAGTTCAGTTCAGTTCAGTTCAGTCGCTCAGTCGTGTCCGACTCTTTGCAACCCCATGAACCGCCAGGCCTCCCTGTCCATCACCTACTCCCGGAGTCCATCCAAACCCATGTCCATCAAGTTGGTGATGCCATCCAACCATCTCATCCTCTGTCGTCCCCTTCTCCTTCTGCCCTTAATCTTTCCCAGCATCAGGGTCTTTTCAAATGAGTCAGCTCTTCACATCAGGTGGCCAAAGTATTGGAGTTTCAGCTTCAAAATCAGTCCTTCCAATGAACACCCAGGACTGATCTCCTTTAGGATGGACTGGTTGGATCTCCTTGCAGTCCAAGGGACTCTCAAGAGTCTTCTCCAACACCACAGTTCAAAAGCATCTATTCTTCTGTGCTCAGCTTTCTTTATAGTCCAACTCTCACATCCATACATGATCACTGGAAAAACCATATCCTTGACTAGACAGACCTTTGTTGGCAAAGTAATGTCTCTGCTTTTTAACATGCTGTCTAGGTTGGTCATAACTTTCCTCCCAAGCAATAAGTGTCTTTTAATTTCATGGCTGCAATCACCATCTGCAGTGATTTTGGCCGGAGAAGGCAATGGCAACCTGCTCCAGTACTCTTGCCTGGAAAATCCCATGGAAGGAGGAGCCTGGTAGGTTGCAGTCCATGGGGTCGCTAAGAGTCAGACACTACCGAGAGACTTCACTTTCACTTTCACTTTCACGCATTGGAGAAGGAATGGCAACCCACTCCAGTGTTCTTGCCTGGAGAATCCCAGGGACGGGGGAGCCTGGTGGGCTGCCGTCTATGGGGTCGCACAGAGTCCGACACGACTGAAGCGACTTAGCAGCAGCAGCAGCAGCAGTGATTTTGGAGCTCAGAAAATAAAGTCTGACACTGTTTCCAGTGTTTCCCCATCTATTTGCCATGAAGTGATGGGACCAGATGCCATGATCTTCATTTTCTGAATGTTGAGCTTTAAGCCAACTTTTTCACTCTCCTCTTTCACTTTCCGGAGAAGGCAATGGCACCCCACTCCAGTACTCCTGCCTGGAAAATCCCATGGACGGAGGAGCCTAGTAGGCTGCAGTCCATGGGGTCGCTGAGGGTCGGACAGGACTCAGCGACTTCGCTTTCACTTTTCACTTTCATGCATTGGAGAAGGAAATGGCAACCCACTCCAGTGTTCTTGCCTGGAGAATCCCAGGGACAGGGGAGCCTGGTGGGCTGCCATCTATGGGGTCACACAGAGTTGGACACGACTGAAGTGACTTAGCAGCAGCAGCTTTCACTTTCATCAAGAGGTGCTTTAGTTCCTCTTCACTTTCTGCCATAAGGGTGGTGTCATCTGCATATCTGAGGTTATTGATATTTCTCCCGGCAATCTTGATTCCAGCTTCTGCTTCCTTCAGCCCAGTATTTCTCTTGATGTACTCTGCATATAAGTTAAATAAGCAGGGTGACAACATACAGCCTTGATATACTTCTTTTCCTATTTGGAACCAGTTTGTTGTTCTATGTCCATTTCTAACTGTTGCTTCCTGACCTGCATACAGGTTTCTCAAGAGGCAGGTCAGTTACTTTAAGTCAACACACTAGTTCTCTGTTTATAACTTTAATAGAGAAATTAAAACTTCAAACTGATAATTTTCTTTATGTCATCCTTCCAATGTAGCCAGAAGTAACTAGCCCACACAGAACCCTTGCAACTAACACTTCTACTCTAACAGATACTTTGTCCAAATGATACATATGACCAACATCCCATTTTCTTTTGAAACTGAGATCATCAACACTGTCACATTCAATCAGGACATATAATGCTTCCTAGATATCCATTTTTGAAGGACTGCTTCTTGGAAATACTCCTGGGCAAAGAAAAATAATACATTAGTCAGAGTTCATTCAGGGAAACAGATATCAATCTATATTTTTTATGCAGAAATATTTAATACAAGATCAACTGCTTGCAGTATTGTTGGAGAGGGTTGAGTTATAAGCATTGGGGATGATGGCCAGACATTATAAAACTGCAAGAAGATAACAACCAACACACAACTCTTTTCAGAGCTGCCCAGGTCTAATCACCATGATTCCATTCTTACACTTCTGCTGTAGCTTCTCAGCAGAGCCTTCTCTTGACCACTTATAACTCATCAAAGTATAACCACTTATAACTCATCAAAGTCCACAAAGCAGGCAGAGGAATATTTTTTAAAAGGCAGAAACTTACCTTTTATTCTTATTTGGAACCCTCCAATTACTTTCTTTTGCTTTTTTTAAGAATGCCCCTGGTGGTAAAGAACTTGCTTGCCAATGTAGAAGACTCAAGAATCAGAGGATCAATCCCTTGGCCGGGAAGATCCCCTGGAGGAGGGCATAGCAACCCACTCCAGTATTCTTGCCTGGGGAATTCCATGAACAGAGAAGTCTGGCAGGCGACAGTCCATAGGGTTGCACAGAGTCGGACACAACTGAAGAGATGTGACCTTCAGTTTTATTACCTTCAGTAATAAAAATTACTTTTTATTGCAAGTAGAGTTAAATCCAAACCCTAACTGGGTTCTACAAAGTCGTGTACATTTAATTCTTGCCTGTGTCTCTGATCTTGTCGACTACCACTTTCTGCCTCTTGGACAGCAGATACTTCTCACTTACCAAGTATAGCTTCCTGGTGTTTCTTAAACAACTGAACTTGCTCCTGCCTGTCACTTTGCACATGTTATTCCTTCAACTTGAAATGAACTTTCCTCAGATAATCCTTTGTTTGATTCCTGTCTGTCATTTAGGCTTCAGATGGAAGATTTGAGAGGAAAAAAAAAGATAATAATAATGAGGAGGAGGAGGAGGGGAATAAGGATAAAGGAAGTTGGAAAGAGAAATTTAGAAGCTATGAAAAGCAAAGACGATCATCAGACAACACAAGATAAATAGATGCAGTTGTTTCTTAGAGGCAAACTGTAGTTACACTGCAGAACCGAAGATTGTTTGAGTGGTCTATTCTGTAGCCCGGTGTTTCTCAAACCTGATTCCTTCATGCTTTCCTAGGCAATAGATTTTTGTTTCTACCCATGTAGCCAGGATCTAGCATCTGCAACTTTAATCAGCCATGGAGATGATTTTTTTTATAGGTTGGCTATATATTTTTTATGTTTTACTTATTTTTGTACTTTTACTACTCTTGGAATTACTGGACTAGATATTATACCAGTATGTCTATAAGAAAAACATAAATAAATTGTAACCTATCTCCAAGAATATCCCACAAGCATAGTGAAACTGACCATTAATGAGAATTTAAGCATATCTTGTTTTAAAGCCCTTAAAGGAAGAAAAATATCTAAACACAAAATACTGTAGTTTAATAAAGTATACCCTGCTTATAGACTTGGAATCTATTTAGCATCCTATAATTGCCATAATGTTGCACAATTTATAGCTTATTTTCTCCTATTGATAGTTTCTATTTCACTTACAAAGACAAGAAACATCTAAACTTTAGATATTGCTACACTCACAGGACTAGTTTACAAGGCTCAAAGAAGGCATGAGAGTAAACTAGAAATTAGGAGTTGCTTCCATGTCTTAACCCTTCAGTAAAAGGTGCATATTAAGCTCTTATTCTCCACTATATGATGAATGTGTTAAGGGTCTTTTCTGAACTTTGTGATGTCCTTGTAAACATACCAGTATGTGACCCATTTGTACTCTCTGGTCTCCAGTGGTACATTTTTTTTTTAAATTTCTCAATGAAATTATTTGAATTTCAGTCACACTTTAGACTCTAAGAAATTCATATTCTTCTCAGATATTTCTGAGATTTCCTGGAGATTGTGCTTACTTGTCTCAGTGGTTATTTGTTAGCTCTTAGGCCAAATTCTTGGTTTTGGCTGGCTTCTCCCTGAACATTCTGGCCATCTTTCTCCAACTCCATATAGTCCTTTAGCCTTTCTGGTTGACTTTATCTCAAACTGTAATTTAGACTTTATTCCACAAAATACAAAGAAGAGACACCATACTGAGTTAGTAGTAACATTATGTTAAGGATATGGGGAAAGTTTGCATTAAAAAATTATAGCATAGATGCTTGGGGCTGGTGCACTGGGACGACCCAGAGGGATGGTATGGGGAGGGAGGAGGGAGGAGGGTTCAGGATGGGGAACACATGTATACCTGTGGCGGATTCATTTTGATATTTGGCAAAACTAATACAATTATGTAAAGTTTAAAAATAAAATAAAATTAAAAAAATAAATAAAAAAATAATAAAATGGAATGTGAGAGGGAAAAAAAATTATAGCATAGAATAGAAAATTGATCTCTTTAAACTTATTGACCACATATTGTCTTGGGGAATATTTAAATAATTGTTGTTGTTTAGTCTCTAAGTTATGTCCCACTCTGCGACCCCATGAACTGTAACATGCCAGGCTTCCCTGTCTTTCACTACCTTCATGAGTTTGCTTAAACTCATGAGTTTGCTTAAACTCATGTCCATTGAATCAATGATGCTATCCAACCATTTCATCCTCTGTTGCCCCCTTCTCTTCTTGTCCTCATTCTTTCCCAGCATCAGGGTCTTTTCCAATTAGTTGGCTCTTAGCATCAGGTGTCCAAAGTATTAGAGCTTCAGCATCAATACTTCCAATGAATATTAAGAATTGATTTCCTTTAGGATTGAGTGATTTCGTCTCCTTGCTGTCGAAGGGACTCTCAAGAGTCTTCTCCAGAACCACAGTTTGAAAGTATCACTTCTTTGGTGCTCAGCCTTCCTTTGGCCCAACTCTCACATCCATACATGACTACTGGAAAAGACATAGCTTTGACTATATGTTTTTGTCCAAACTTGAGCTTAATCACCCATGCTGCTAGGACCTGTTCTCTCTTTCAAAGTTTTTTCTCCTAGTTCATCTTTCACGACATTCACCCCTATAGAAGTACAAAAAAAAAAAAAAAAAGAAGCAACACATGCACACATGTGTATTTGTTTGCATAAGCACACACACGTGCTTCTTGCCTCAGAGGTTGTCCAAAGCTAACATTATTTTATGTTAAAATAATCTCTACATCAGCAAAAGCAAATATTATCTTTATTATGCAAGGTAGTTAATTATGTTTTCCTGTTTTATCAAACTCTGTCTTATCTTTTGCCTTTCATAATGAAAAAATAATATCTTTTTTTTTAAAGAAAGAAGTCATCTTCTGCCTAAGAGAAATTATGCAGTTGCCCACATATAGAAAGTATGCAATCACTTTCTTTCTTTTAAAATGGCAATATTTCATTGTAGCAATAAATGAAGTACATGTTCTTTCTTTTAACTTAGAACACACCAGGAGTAAGATGGAGAGGTTATATAGAAAAGTTGAGTACAGAATTTTCAGTAATCAAGAGGTTGGAATCCTTCAACACAATTTCAGATTCTCAATATTGACTGCTCATTAGGATTATTTGGGGGTTTAAAAATATCCCAGTGCTCAGGCCTCATGCCCAAGCTATCATATCAGAATCTCTAGGGGTGGGATCCAGGAATCAGTAGTTTTAAAAGCTCCCTCAGATGATTCTAATGTGCAGCCAAAGTTGAGAATGATTCATTCAGAGAAAACTGGGATAATTCCAAGCATGGCTAGTTAGAGGATGCATGCTGTCTTGTCAACAGCACTTGACAAACTACATCAAAAGTAATTCGGGGTGATGAAGAAGTCAGAGCTTTGCCTATTCATATTCTTTATAAAGAGTAGGAGTTGTTTTTTATTTACTCGTCCATGTGGGGCTTCTCTGGTGGCTAAGTGGATAAAAGAATCCACCCGCCAATGCAGAATATGTAAGAGATACAGGTTTGGTCACTGGGTCAGGAAGATCCCATGGAGGAGGAAATGGCAACCCACTCGAGTATTCTTGCCTGGGAAATCCAATGCGGAGGAGCCTGGTGGGCTGCAGTCCATGGGGTTGCAGAGTCAGATGTGACTTAGCAAAAAAACAACAATTCATCCAGGTAGATTATGATACAAATGAGAAAGCCCATATAATAAAAAAATGAGTGGTGGAGGTTCGGGTTGGGTGGAATGTGTGTAGCTGATCTATGTCAACTTATCAAAGCATTTGTATATGTATATCCTATTGTTTTTTCAAGTTTTTGTTGGGGAGGAGTCAAAACCATTCGATCTTAGTATCAATTCTGGAAGAAGCCATCTCTATCAATTTGCCATTTCCTTTTGTTTTGCAATAATATGGAAATAGAATTTAAGCATAGAAATGAGCCTCTATGGTAGTGAATTTCAGTATTTCTTCTTAACCAATGGACAAAGTAAGTAGCTTTACCCATAGCCTTTTAACAAGTTAGAAGTAAAGCTGAAGTTAGAATCAGACACCTTAAATTTAATGTTCTAGAACACATGCCATTGCTTAAAAATGTTTTTCTAGGTATACTTTTCTTCTTTTTAAAACTTGGATGGTCTGTATAAATATCTAGTGAGTTCACATTGAAGTCCTCTAAAGTTATTTCTTTCATCTCAGGCTTAATGATTTCCCATTAAGATTATTATATAGAAAGAGAAAAAAAAGTAGAGACTGACAAGATTAATGTATCACAAGCTCTTTGCCTCACTACCTGGTTTAAAAAGTATTAAATCATTGGAAAACAGAGTTATTCTCAAATTTTACTATGAGTACAACATGAAAAATAATGTTAAAAAGGGACAAGATGTATTGAGTCAATTAGTCCTGTATTCAATTTTATTGTCAGTCAATGTCTATTTTGAGACCAAGATGATGGTTATAGATATGTATGCTCCACGTCTACAATTGGTAAAATAATTGATGTTTATGGGGACAGGTTTGGAACAAAGGGGGAAGATTTTTATAGAGGTTTTTACTTTGGAAAATGAAGAAGTGAATAATAAAAAAATGTTCAGCTCTTCTGACTGATAAAAGAATAAAAGGGATTGTGTGACATGCTTAATGGAAGACTAAGGGGGGAGTTTGGGATATAGGACAGTGATTAAAGTTTTGTAATCTGACTTTGGCTCAAGAGTAATTGGGTTTAAATAGAAGGTTTGCCATGTCTTCAGTCCGCAATTTGGGGCAAATTGCTTATAGTGTCTATATCTCAGTTTTCTCCTTCTCTGTAAATTGGGAGTAAATGAACACTTATTTTATAAGTTGATGTGATAGTTAAATGCGTTTATGCCTAATAATCAATTTTTGAAATAGAAATAATCTCTGTCTAATATACTTATAAATACCTAATAAATATTCAGCTAGTATTAGCTATCATTCCAGGGCAATGAACTTATGCTGTGAAAGAATGACATTGGAGAGGAGCCAAGATGGCGGAGGAGTAGGACGGGGAGAACACTTTCTCCCCCACAAATTCATCAAAAGAGCATTTAAACGTCGAGTAAATTCCACAAAACAACTTCTGAATGCCGGCAGAGGACATCAGGCACCCAGAAAAGCAGCCCAACTCTTCGAAAGGAGGTAGGAAAAAATATAAAAGACAAAAAAAGAGACAAAAGAGGGAGGGACGGAGTTCCGTCCCGGGAAGGGAGTCTTAAAAAGAGAGAAGTTTCCAAACACCAGGAAACCCTCTCACTGCCGAATCTGTGCCGAGCTTTGGAAGCACAGAGGGCAACATAAAAGAGAGGGGAAAAAAAAAAAAAATAAACAATTAAAAATCGAGGATTGTGAGCCCTACGGTAACTCCCCCAGCGGAGAAGCAGCGCAGACGCCTGCACACGGCATTAGCAAGCGGGGGCTGGGCAGGGAAGCGCGGCGCGGGCTGTGTCCCTTAGAGTAAGAATCGGGCCGAATGTCCTGAGCGCTATCTGAGCGAAATAATTTGGGCTAGCAAACCAGACTGTGGGATATCTACCACGCGAAAAGCCAGCCCTAACCTAAGACACCGCCAGGCCCGCACACAGAACAAAGGACTGAACAGAGATAGCCGGCTGCAGACCTTCCCCTTCTGGTGACAGGCAGCCAGAGCCTGAAGGGGGCAATCGCAGCCCCAGAGAGACACTATCTATAAAACTGTAAGCAGGCTTCTTTGCTAACTAAAACTCCTTGGGGGTCTGGACGGTCAACATCTGCCTGAGAAGGTGCGCCGGTTTTACACCCAGATAACCGAGTGGCGGGGAGGCGATAAGTCGCAGCATTGGCGCCCGCCAAACACCTCATCACCTGAGCTGCTCGACCTGGGAAGAACACAAAACGCAGGCCCAACCGAGTCTGCGCCTCTGAGGACTACCCGAGTGCCGGAACCTGAGCGGCTTGGACCTGGGAGCTCAGTCCAGGGCCGGCCTCTGATTGTTCCCGGCGGAACAACATAGAGCCCAAGCAGTGTGGGCAGGGAGGCTACACGCGCCGTGAGCGGGGGCAGACCCAGTGTGGCTGAGGCACTGCGAGCGCACGCCAGTGTTATCTGTTTGCAGCATCCCTCCCTCCCTCCCCACAGCGCGGCTGAACAAGTGAGCCTAAATTAAAAAAAAAAAAAAAAAAAAATAGTGTCCTCAACCATCCCCTTTGTGTCAGGGCGGGAACCAGACACTGAAGAGACCAGCAAACAGAAGAAGCTATAACAGAGGGAAACGCCCTGGAAGCTACAGGCCATAGATTAATACCCTGTGGTTACTACGGATTACATAGGAAGGGGCCTATAGATCTTGAGAAATATAAGTCGGACTAAGGAACTGCCAAAAATGAAATGAACCCACAATACTCACAACAAAACCAGAGAAAGACCTAGATATATTTTTACTATTTTTACGATCAATCTTTCTTTCTTTCTTTTTTTTTTAATTAAAAAAAAATTTTTTTAAGTCCTCTAATGTCCTTTAATTTTCACTTTTATAACTATTACTTTGCAAAAAAAAAAAAAAAATACCCTATTTTTTTTTTTTTTTTATTCTTCTTCAGCAAACTTCATATATATATTTCATAATTTTTTGACCGTGGTTTTTTTTTTTTTTTCTTTTTTTTCTTTTTTCTTTTTCTTCTTTTCTTTAACATTGCATTTTTGAAATTCCAAACTCTACTCTAGATTTTTAATTTTAGCCTCTTGATATATGTTATCAATTTTGTACCTATAGTTTTTTTCATAATTGCTGTGACTTTCTTTTTTTCCTCTGTTTCTTTCTCTTCTTCTTTTATATAACATCGTATATCTGCAATTCCAAACTCTACTCAAGATTTTTAATTTATGCTTTTTGGTATTTGATATCAATTTTGTACCTGTATTTTCTTTATAATTTTTGCGACATTGTTTTTGTTGGTTTGTTTGTTTTCTCTCTTTATTTTTCTTCTTCTTCTTTTTTTTTTTTTTTTTTTAACGTTGTATTTTTGAAATTCCAAACTCTACTCTAGATTTTTAATTTTTGCTGTTTGGTATTAGTTATCAATTTTGTACCTGTAGTTTCTTTATTACTTTCACGACCTTGTTTGTTTTTCTTTGTTCGTTTTTTCTCTCTTTCTTTTCCTTCTCCTTTTCATTAACATCGCATTTTTGAAATTCCAAACTCTACTCTAGATTTCTAATTTTTGTTTTTATGTATTTGTTACCAATTTTGTACCTTTAAGAACCCAATCTTCAGGACCCATTTTTCACTAGTGTACGAGATTACTGGCTTGACTGCTCTCTCTCCCTTTGGACTCTCCATTTTCTCCACCAGGTCACCTGTATCTCCTCCCTAATCCCTCTCTACTCTAACCCAACTCTGTGAATTTCTGTGTGTTCCAGACGGTGGAGAACACTTAAGGAACTGATTACTGGCTGGATCTGTCTCCCTCCTTTTCATTTCCCCCTTTTATCCTTCTGGCCACCTCTGTCTCCTGCCTCCTTCTTCTCTTCCCTGTATAACTCCGTGAACATCTCTGAGTGGTCCAGTTGTGGAGTGCACATAAGGAAGTGACTACTGGCTAGCCCACTCTCTCCACTATTGATTCCACCTCATCTCATTTGGGTCACCTCTAACTCCCTCCTCCCACTTCTCTTCTCCATGTAACGCTGTGAACCTCTCTGAGTGACGCTCACAGTAGAGAAACTTTTCATCTTTAACGTAGATGTTTTATCAGTGGTGCTGTATAGAAGGAGAAGTTTTGAAACTACTGTAAAATTAAGACCGATAACTGGAAGTAGGAGGCTTAAGTCCAATCCCTGACTCCAGGGAACTCCTGACTCCAAGGAACATTAATTGACAGGAGCTCATCAAACGCCTCCATACCGACACTGAAACCAAGCACCACACAAGGGCCAACAAGTTCCAGGGAAAGACATAACAAGCAAATTCTCCAGCAACAAAGGAACACAGCCCTGAGCTTCAAGATACAGGCTACCCAAAGTCACCCCAAAACCATAGACATCTCATAACTCATTACTGGACATTTCATTACACTCCAGAGAGAAGAAATACAGCTCCACCCACCAGAACATCGACACAAGCTTCCCTAACCAGGAAACCTTGACAAGCCACCTGTACAAACCCACACACAGCGAGGAAACGCCACAATAAAGAGAACTCCACAAACTGCCAGAATACAGAAAGGACACCCCAAACTCAGCAATTTAAACAAGATGAAGAGACAGAGGAATAGCCAGCAGATAAAGGAACAGGATAAATGCCCACCAAACCAAACAAAAGAGGAAGAGATAGGGAATCTACCTGATAAAGAATTCCAAATAATGATAGTGAAATTGATCCAAAATCTTGAAATTAAAATGGAATCACAGATAAATAGCCTGGAGGCAAGGATTGAGAAGATGCAAGAAAGGTTTAACAAGGACTTAGAAGAAATAAAAAAGAGTCAATATATAATGAATATGCAATAAGTGAAATTAAAAACACTCTGGAGGCAACAAATAGTAGAATAACAGAGGCAGAAGATAGGATTAGTGAATTAGAAGATAGAATGGTAGAAATAAATGAATCAGAGAGGATAAAAGAAAAACAAATTAAAAGAAATGAGGACAATCTCAGAGACCTCCAGGACAATATTAAACACTACAACATTCGAATCATAGGGGTCCCAGAAGAAGAAGACAAAAAGAAAGACCATGAGAAAATACTTGAGGAGATAATAGTTGAAAACTTCCCTAAAATGGGGAAGGAAATAATCACCCAAGTCCAAGAAACCCAGAGAGTCCCAAACAGGATAAACCCAAGGCAAAACACCCCAAGACACATATTAATCAAATTAACAAAGATCAAACACAAAGAACAAATATTAAAAGCAGCAAGGGAAAAACAACAAATAACACACAAGGGAATTCCCATAAGGATAACAGCTGATCTTTCAATAGAAACTCTTCAAGCCAGGAGGGAATGGCAAGACATACTTAAAATGATGAAAGAAAATAACCTACAGCCCAGATTATTGTACCCAGCAAGGATCTCATTCAAGTATGAAGGAGAAATCAAAAGCTTTTCAGACAAGCAAAAGCTGAGAGAATTCTGCACCACCAAACCAGCTCTCCAACAAATACTAAAGGATATTCTCTAGACAGGAAACACAAAAATTGTGTATAAATTCGAACCCAAAACAATAAAGTAAATGGCAACGGGGTCATACTTATCAGTAATTACCTTAAACGTAAATGGGCTGAATGCCCCAACCAAAAGACAAAGACTGGCTGAATGGATACAAAAACAAGACCCCTGCATATGTTGTCTACAAGAGACCCACCTCAAAACAGGGGACACATACAGACTGAAAGTGAAGGGCTGGAAAAAGATTTTCCATGCGAATAGGGACCAAAAGAAAGCAGGAGTAGCAATACTCATATCAGATAAAATAGACTTTAAAACAAAGACTGTGAAAAGAGACAAAGATGGTCACTACATAATGATCAAAGGATCAATCCAAGAAGAAGATATAACAATTATAAATATATATGCACCCAACACGGGAGCACCGCAGTATGTAAGACAAATGCTAACAAGTATGAAAGAAGAAATTAACAATAACACAATAATAGTGGGAGACTTAAATACCCCACTCACACCTATGGATAGATCAACTAAACAGAAAATTAACAAGGAAACACAAACTTTAAACGATACAATAGACCAGTTAGACCTAATTGATATCTATAGGACATTTCATCCCAAAACAATGAATTTCACCTTCTTCTCAAGCGCACATGGAACCTTCTCCAGGATAGATCACATCCTGGGCCATAAAGCTAGCCTTGGTAAATTCAAAAAAATAGAAATCATTCCAAGCATCTTTTCTGACCACAATGCAGTAAGATTAGATCTCAATTACAGGAGAAAAACTATTAAAAAATCCAACATATGGAGGCTGAACAACACGCTGCTGAATAACCAACAAATCACAGAAGAAATCAAAAAAGAAATCAAAATTTGCATAGAAACGAATGAAAATGAAAACACAACAACCCAAAACCTGTGGGACACGGTAAAAGCAGTCCTAAGGGGAAAGTTCATAGCAATACAGGCACACCTCAAGAAACAAGAAAAAAGTCAAATAAATAACCTAACTCTACACCTAAAGCAACTAGAAAAGGAAGAAATGAAGAACCCCAGGGTTAGTAGAAGGAAAGAAATCTTAAAAATTAGAGCAGAAATAAATGCAAAAGAAACAAAAGAGACCATAGCAAAAATCAACAAAACCAAAAGCTGGTTCTTTGAAAGGATAAATAAAATTGACAAACCATTAGCCAGACTCATCAAGAAACAAAGGGAGAAAAATCAAATCAATAAAATTAGAAATGAAAATGGAGAGATCACAACAGACAACACAGAGATACAAAGGATCATAAGAGACTACTATCAACAATTATATGCCAATAAAATGGACAACGAGGAAGAAATGGACAAATTCTTAGAAAAGTACAACTTTCCAAAACTCGATCAGGAAGAAATAGAAAATCTTAACAGACCCATCACAAGCACGGAATTGAAACTGTAATAAAAAATCTTCCAGCAAACAAAAGCCCAGGTCCAGACGGCTTCACAGCTGAATTCTACCAAAAATTTAGAGAAGAGCTAACACCTATCCTGCTCAAACTCTTCCAGAAAATTGCAGAGGATGGTAAACTTCCAAACTCATTCTATGAGGCCACCATCACCCTAATACCAAAACCTGACAAAGATCCCACAAAAAAAGAAAACTACAGGCCAATATCACTGATGAACATAGATGCAAAAATCCTTAACAAAATCCTAGCAATCAGAATCCAACAACACATTAAAAAGATCATACACCATGACCAAGTGGGCTTTATCCCAGGGATGCAAGGATTCTTCAATATCCGCAAATCAATCAATGTAATACACCACATTAACAAATTGAAAAATAAAAACCATATGATTATCTCAATAGATGCAGAGAAAGCCTTTGACAAAATTCAACATCCATTTATGATAAAAACTCTCCAGAAAGCAGGAATAGAAGGAACATACCTCAACATAATCAAAGCTATATATGACAAACCCACAGCAAACATTATCCTCAATGGTGAAAAATTGAAAGCATTTCCTCTAAAGTCAGGAACAAGACAAGGGTGCCCACTTTCACCATTACTATTCAACATAGTTTTGGAAGTTTTGGCCACAGCAATCAGAGCAGAAAAAGAAATAAAAGGAATCCAAATTGGAAAAGAAGAAGTAAAGCTCTCACTGTTTGCAGATGACATGATCCTCTACATAGAAAACCCTAAAGACTCCACCAGAAAATTACTAGAACTAATCAATGACTATAGTAAAGTTGCAGGATATAAATCAACACACAGAAATCCCTTGCATTCCTATACACTAATAATGAGAAAACAGAAAGAGAAATTAAGGAAACAATTCCATTCACCATTGCAACGGAAAGAATAAAATACTTAGGAATATATCTACCTAAAGAATCTAAAGACCTATATATAGAAAACTATAAAACACTGGTGAAAGAAATCAAAGAGGACACTAACAGATGGAGAAATATACCATGTTCATGGATTGGAAGAATCAATGTAGTGAAAATGAGTATACTACCCAAAGCAATCTATAGATTCAATGCAATCCCTATCAAGCTACCAACAACATTCTTCACAGAGCTAGAACAAATAATTTCACAATTTGTATGGAAAAACAAAAAACCTCGAATAGCCAAAGCGATCTTGAGAAAGAAGAATGGAACTGGAGGAATCAACCTACCTGACTTCAGGCTCTACTACAAAGCCACAGTTATCAAGACAGTATGGTACTGGCACAAAGACAGAAATATAGATCAATGGAACAAAATAGAAAGCCCAGAGATAAATCCATGCACATATGGACACCTTATCTTCGACAAAGGAGGCAAGAATATACAATGGATTAAAGACAATCTCTTTAACAAGTGGTGCTGGGAACTCTGGTCAACCACTTGTAAAAGAATGAAACTAGAACACTTTCTAACACCATACACAAAAATAAACTCAAAATGGATTAAAGATCTAAACGTAAGACCAGAAACTATAAAACTCCTAGAGGAGAACATAGGCAAAACACTCTCTGACATACATCACAGCAGGATCCTCTATGACCCACCTCCCAGAATATTGGAAATAAAAGCAAAAATAAACAAATGGGACCTAATTAACCTTAAAAGCTTCTGCACATCAAAGGAAACTATTAGCAAGGTGAAAAGACAGCCTTCAGAATGGGAGAAAATAATAGCAAATGAAGCAACTGACAACAACTAATCTCAAAAATATACAAGCAACTCCTACAGCTCAACTCCAGAAAAATAAATGACCCAATCAAAAAATGGGCCAAAGAACTAAATAGACATTTCTCCAAAGAAGACATACAGATGGCTAACAAACACATGAAAAGATGCTCAACATCACTCATTATCAGAGAAATGCAAATCAAAACCACTATGAGGTACCATTTCACACCAGTCAGAATGGCTGCAATCCAAAAGTTTACAAGTAATAAATGCTGGAGAGGGTGTGGAGAAAAGGGAACCCTCTTACACTGTTGGTGGGAATGCAAACTAGTACAGCCAATATGGAGAACAGTATGGAGATTCCTTAAAAAACTGGAAATAGACATACCTTATGATCCAGCAATCCCACTGCTGGGCATACACACTGAGAAAACCAGAAGGGAAAGAGACACGAGTACCCCAATGTTCATCGCAGCACTGTTTATAATAGCCAGGACATGGAAGCAACCTAGATGTCCATCAGCAGATGAATGGATAAGCAAGCTGTGGTACATATACACAATGGAGTATTATTCAGCCATTAAAAAGAATACATTTGAATCAGTTCTAATGAGGTGGATGAAACTGGAGCCTATTATACAGAGTGAAGTAAGCCAGAAAGAAAAACACCAATACAGTATACTAACGCATATATATGGAATTTAGAAAGATGGTAACAATAACCCTGTGTACGAGACAGCAAAAGAGACACTGATGTATAGAACAGTCTTATGGACTCTGTGGGAGAGGGAGAGGGTGGGAAGATTTGGGAGAATGGCATTGAAACATGTAAAATATCATGTATGAAATGAGTTGCCAGTCCAGGTTCGATGCACGATACTGGATGCTTGGGGCTGGTGCACTGGGACGACCCAGAGGGATGGAATGGGGAGGGAGGAGGGAGGAGGGTTCAGGATGGGGAACACATGTAAACCTGTGGCGGATTCATTTTGATATTTGGCAAATCTAATACAGTTATGTAAAGTTTAAAAATAAAATAAAATTTAAAAAAAAAATTAAAAAAAAAAAAAATAAAAGGTAAGCTAGAAGTGTGAAAAGGACATAAATGTGTAACATGAGCCCAAAGCATTAGAAAAAAAAAAAAAAAAGAATGACATTGGCTGGTTAATAATATGGAGAAGTAATCTTATCCATAGGTAATAGAATCTGGTATGTTAAATATAAAGAATTTAATCTGGTATATTAAATATAATAGAATTGTATATTAAATATAAAGTTCAGTTCAGTTCAGTTCAGTTGCTCAGTTGTGTCCGGCTCTTTGCGACCCCATGAATCACAGCATACCAGGCCTCCCTGTCCATCACCAACTCCCGGAGTTTACCCAAACCCATGTCCATCGAGTCGATGATGCCATCCAGCCATCTTATCCTTTGTCGTCCCCTTCTCTTCCTGCCCCCAATCCCTCCGAGCATCAGGGTCTTTTCCAATGAATCAACTCTTCACATGAGGTGGCCAAAGTATTGGAGGTTCAGTTTCAGCATCAGTCCTTCCAATGAACACCCAGGACTGATCTCCTTTAGGATGGACTGGTTGGATCTCTTTGCAGTCCAAGGGACTCTCAAGAGTCTTCTCCAACACCACAGTTCAAAAGCATCAATTCTTCTGTGCTCAGCTTTCGCCACAGTTGAACTCTCACATCCATACATGACCACTGGAAAAACCATAGCCTTGACTAGACGAACCTTTGTTGGTAAAGTAATGTCTCTGCATTTTAATATGTGATTTAGGTTGGTCATAACTTTCCAAGGAGTAAGCGTCTTTTAATTTCATGGCTGCAATCACCATCTGCAGTGATTTTGGAGCCCCCCAAAATAAAGTCTGACACTGTTTCCACTGTTTCTCCATCTATTTCCCATGAAGTGATGGGACCAGATGCCATTATCTTAGTTTTCTAAATGTTGAGCTGTAAGCCAGCTTTTTCATTCTCCTCTTTCACTCTCATCAAGAGGTGCTTTAGTTCCTCTTCACTTTCTGCCATAAGGGTGGTGTCGTCTGCATATCTGAAGTTATTGATATTTCTCCTGGCAATCTGGATTCCAGCTTGTGCTTCTTCCAGCCCAGCGTTTCTCATGATGTACTCTGCATATAAGTTAAATAAGCAGGGTGACAATATACAGCCTTGATGGACTCCTTTTCCTATTTGGAACCAGTCTGTTGTTCCACATCCAGTTGTAACTGTTGCTTCCTGACCTGCATATAGGTTTCTCAAGAGGCAGGTCAGGTGCTCTGATATTCCCATCTCTTTTGGAATTTTCCATGGTTTATTGTGATCCACACTGTCAAAGGCTTTGGCGTAGTCAATAAAGCAGAAATAGATGTTTTTTCCGGAACTCTCTTGCTTTTTCGATGATCCAGCAGATGTTGGCAATTTGATCTCTGGTTCCTCTGCCTTTTCTAAATCCAGCTTGAACATCTGGAAGTTTACAGTTCACATATTGCTGAAGCCTGGCTTGGAGAATTTTGAGCATTACTTTACTAGCGTGTAAGATGAGTGCAATTGTGCGGTAGTTTGAGCATTCTTTGGCATTGCTTTTCTTTGGGATTGGAAGGAAAACTGACCTTTTCCAGTCCTGTGGCCACTGCTGAGTTTTCCAAATTTGCTGGCATATTGAGTGCAGCACTTTCACAGCATCATCTTTCAGGATTTGAAATAGCTCAAGTGGAATTCCATCACCTCTACTAGCTTTGTTCATAGTGATGCTTTCTAAGGCCCACTTGACTTCACATTACAGGATGTCTGGCTCTAGGTGCGTGATCACACCATCGCGATTATCTTGGTCATGAAGATCTTTTTTGTACAGTTCTTCTGTGTATCCTTGCCACCTCTTCTTAATATCGTCTGCTCTATTAGATCCATAACATTTCTGTCCTTTATTGAGCCCATCTTTGCATGAAATATTCCCTTGGTATCTCTGATTTTCTTGTAGAGACCTCTAGTCTTTCCCATTCTGTTGTTTTCCTCTATTTCTTTGCATTGATCACTGAGGAAGGCTTTTTTATCTCTCCTTGCTATTCTTTGGAACTCTGCATTCAGATGCTTATATCTTTCCTTTTCTCCTTTGCTTTTGCTTCTCTTCCTTTCACAGCTATTTGTAAGGCCTCCTCAGACAGCCATTTTACCTTTTTGCATTTCTTTTCCATGGGGATGTTCTTGATCCCTGTCTTCTATACAATGTCACAAACCTCTGTCCATAGTTCATCAGGCACTATCTATCATATCTAGGCCCTTAAATCTATTTCTTACTTCCACTGTATAATCATAAGGTATTTGATTTAGGTCATACCTGAATGGTCTAGTGGTTTTCCCCACTTTCTTCAATTTCAGTCTGAATTTGGCAATAAGGAGTTCATGGTCTGAACCACAGGCAGCTCCTGGTCTTTTTTGCTTACTGTATAGAGCTTCTTCATCTTTGGCTGCAAAGAATATAATCAATCTGATTTTGGTGTTGACCATCTGGTGATGTCCATGTATAGAGTCTTCTCTTGTGTTGTTGGAAAAGGGTGTTTGCTATGACCAGTGCCTTTTCTTGGCAAAACTCTATTAGTCTTTGCCCTGCTTCATTCCGTATTCCAAGGCCAAATTTGCCTGTTACTCCAGGTGTTTCTTGCTTGTAGGTCTTCATAGAACTGTTCAGCTTCTTCAGTGTTACTGGTTGAATCAAGGCAAATTGGAAGTGGTCAAACAGGAGATGACAAGAGTGAACGTCAACATTCTAGGAATCAGTGAACTAGAATGTACTGGAATGGGTGATTTTAACTCAGATGACCATTATATCTACTACTGTGGGCAGGAATCCCTTAGAAGTAATGGAGTAGCTATAATGGTCAACAAAAGGGTCCGAAATGCAGTACTTGGATGCAATCTCAAAAACAACAGAGTGATCTCTGTTCGTTTCCAAGGCAAAATACAAATTTAAGATGTAACAAAGTGCTGCTGTTGATCATTTTGCTAAAGCCATTTGTTCAAGGGTGTAGCTTGACATTTAAAGTGGTGCTTGGGTTTCTCTAGTCTTCTCTCTCTGTCTCTCTTTGTCTTTTTTTTTTTTTTTTCTTCTCCTTCAAGATCTTTACTTTGGGAGAGAAAAATGCATATATGGAAATAGATGTTATGTATCTAAGGAGTCATATGGAATTAGATGCTAAGACCACTGGAGGTTTATAGGTGAAAATAGGGAAGAAGGATGACTAGTGAGACTATGCTTCTCAATTTTGAATCACTCTCAGTTATAAAATTTCAAGGGAGTGATGGTTTAGAAAGTTTTATCAGCAAGTCTCTTTGGGGTGCCTGTATCAATATGACATAAGAATAAGCCAAGATCACCCTTTCATTGAGAAAATAACTGAGGAGTTGTATACTACTGGCAAATAACTTAGTTGTGATTCTATTAGAACAGTTATCTCAAAGCTTCTCTTTCTATAACAATGGTCATGTGGTCGAACATAGATCTTAATCTTATTCCAACAGACTTGAAGGCTGCAATTTGGAATTTGGGGACAAAGGGAAAAAACTAAAACATGCTGGATTATGACAATTTTAAGAACTAAATCTATGCCAAGAAAAGTACATTACAAATTATGGAAATATTGCCATAATTGTAAAATAGGAAAATATTTTTCTCATTTTTATGACTGATTTCACTGCCATTCAAAAGTAATATTTATTCTGATAAGTGGTATGTGTGTGCACATGTGTGTGTGTACATGTGAGTGTAAATTAAGGACAATCAGATATCTTCGTGGTTTAATCTCTAATTTCCTCCTGCTCAAATGTAAACTTAACATAGAAACCTTCCTAGGCCCCTCCTATCTGAAATAGGTCCCCCAATGTTCTCTCTTCATCTTACTTTTTTATACTTTTTCTTCATACCCTTTAGCACTGCCTGGCATATATACATATATATCCTGATATATATACATATGTATATATATATATATTAATATCTTTCTATTATCTTTCTGTTAATGATCACTCTTGAAGTCATATAACATAATAAAATTAAATTTATTATATATTTTAAAAATAACTAGCAGTTATTTCTAGGTTTGAAGTAGGTTAATAGATCATGCATAATATGATTATTTAATACTTTGAAATGATTTTGTAGTTTGATGCAATAATTAAAAGTGTGACTCATAGGCTATGTGTTGAGTGTTTTAGTAATGTTTATCTCAGTTCTCTTATTTTCTTATTTAATCTTTCACTTAAAAAATGAGCACTATGTACTTATCATGTACTAGAAAATATGCCAGACACTGCACTAGAGCTGAAGATAAGACAGTTATGGACTGCTGGCTTGTTCCTTACAACCGAGCGGGGAAGACAGTGGTTAAACAAATCATCTTTCAAATGGGCTTAATCATCCTGTGCTTGCAATTATTACTCAGAGGAATTAGAGAGCTTTGGTAAGTGTATGTATAGAGAGAAAAGCTGGTTTATACTATAAAGAAAGTCTTCTCTAAGTAAAACAGAGAACTCTGAATCCTAAACCAGCAGTAGTGATACCCAGGAAAGGAGCAAATTAGTGCTACCCAGTTTCCCAGTTCCCAGCAATCAGTCTTTCCAGGTTTCATGGAAGTAGGGAAAAAGGAGGAGAGGATAAACTAAGGTGTGTGCATGCTAAGTCACTTCAATTGTTTTGTGTGACCCTATAGTGAATGGGTTATAGCCTGTTTACGGTTAGATCCCATATCCCCTTCCATAGAGCAGAAGCATGAACATTTATAGTGTCTGGAGAAGTGAACACAAAATCTCCATGTTGGAAGATACCGTGTACAGTTTCAATGATGATCTGGAGGTAGTAAAAGTCTGTACTAAAAATAATGTAGTAAAACTAACAAAACACATTGGATATTGAAACTCTCAGTCCTTTTCTTCAACATGGGTTTGAGAATTCTGCTCACCAGGCTGCTGCAAGCTAATCATTGAGCATGAGAAAGTGTCCTTGGACAATCTGACAAGGCCTAGAGGTAAAACTTAATAATATAATAGTAACTATGGTTTTCCCAAAGGTTCATATCTGCAGTCAGATCTCCCTACTGAGCCCACATTGGCGAAGTCCCACTCACACTCAGAAATACCACTCACTTTGACTATTCCACCATCATACATGAGTAGTCAGCTGAGACTTATCAGACATCTGAGAAATACTTCATTACTGGAAAAAATAGAGACCAAAATAAATAAATAAAACAGTTTGAAGAAAGAACTATATAGTGAAGATAAAACAATAAAAGCTATGATCAATAACTTGAGAGATAAAAAGATATACAAACAGGAAACAAGAACAGATTACTATTAAAGAATACTATTAAATATCTACAATACAAAGAATAACTCTGATATTAAAAATACGAACATAGCAGAAACAAAAAGCTAAAGGATATGGAACATAACTTAGGGTATATAGTCCAGATGGTAAAACAGAAGTACAAAGTGGGAATATATTCCAGATAGTAGAGCAAAAATAGAAAATAAGAGATAATATAAGAAAATTAGATAAACCCATGAAGATTAGTATTCAGATAATCAGATCAGATCAGATCAGTCGCTCAGTCATGTCCGACTCTTTGCAACCCCATGAACCGCAGCAGGCCAGGCCTCCCTGTCCATCACCAACTCCCGGAGTTCACTCAGACTCACGTCCATTGAGTCAGTGACGCCATCCAGCCATCTCATCCTCTGTCGTCCCTTTCTCCTCTTGCCCCCAATCCCTCCCAGCATCAGAGTCTTTTCCAATGAGTCAACTCTTCCCATGAGGTGGCCAAAGTACTGGAGTTTCAGCTTTAGCATCATTCCTTCCAAAGAAATCCCAGGACTGATCTCCTTCAGAATGGACTGGTTGGATCTCCTTGCAGTTCAAGGGACTCTCAAGAGTCTTCTCCAACACCACAGTTCAAAAGCATCAATTCTTCGGCGCTCAGCCTTCTTCACAGTCCAACTCTCACATCCATACATGACCACAGGAAAAACCATAGCCTTGACTAGACGAACCTTTGTTGGCAAAGTAATGTCTCTGCTTTTGAATGTGCTATCTAGGTTGGTCATAACTTTCCTTCCAAGGAGTAAGCATCTTTTAATTTCATGGCTGCAGTCACCATCTGTAGTGATTTTGGAGCCCAGAAAAATAAAGTCTGACACTGTTTCCACTGTTTCTCCATCTATTTCCCATGAAGTGATGGGACCAGATGCCATGATCTTTGTTTTCTGAATGTTGAGCTTTAAGCCAACTTTTTCACTCTCCACTTTCACTTTCATCAAGAGGCTTTTGAGTTCCTCTTCACTTTCTGCCATAAGGGTGGTGTCATCTGCATATCTGAGGTTATTGATACTTCTTCCGGCAGTCTTGATTCCAGCTTGTGTTTCTTCCAGTCCAGCTTTTTTCCAGCATTTTCTCATGATGTACTCTGCATAGAAGTTAAATAAACAGGGTGACAATATACAGCCTTGACGAACTCCTTTTCCTATTTGGAACCAGTCTGTTGTTCCATGTCCAGTTCTAACTGTTGCTTCCTGACCTGCATACAAATTTCTCAAGAGGCAGATCAGGTGGTCTGGTATTCCCATCTCTTTCAGAATTTTCCACAGTTTATTGTGATCCACACAGTCAAACGCTTTGGCATACTCAATAAAGCAAAAGTAGATGCTTTTCTGGAACTCTCTTGCTTTTTCCATGATCCAGCGGATGTTGGCAATTTGATCTCTGGTTCCTCTGCCTTTTCTAAAACCAGCTTGAACATCAGGAAGTTCACAGTTCACGTATTGCTGAAGCCTGGCTTGGAGAATTTTGATCATTACTTTACTAGCATGTGAGATGAGTGCAATTGTGCGGTAGTTTGAGCATTCTTTGGCATTGCCTTTCTTTGGGATTGGAATGAAAACTGACCTTTTCTAGTCCTGAGGCCACTGCTGAGTTTTCCAAATTTGCTGGCATATTGAGTGCAGCACTTTCATGGCATCATCTCACAGGATTTGAAATAGTTCAACTGGAATTTCATCACCTCCACTAGCTTTGTTCATAGTGATGCTTTCTAAGGCCCACTTCACTTCACATTCCAGGATGTCTGTCTCTAGGTGAGTGATCACACCATTGTGATTATCTGTGTTGTGAAGATCTTTTTGTACAGTTCTTCTGTGTATCCTTGCCACCTCTTCTTAATATCGTCTGCTCTATTAGATCCATAACATTTCTGTCCTTTATCGAGCCCATCTTTGCATGAAATGTTCCCTTGGTATCTCTGATTTTCTTGAAGAGATCCCTAGTCTTTCCCATTCTGTTGTTTTCCTCTATTTCTTTGCATTGATCGCTGAAGAAGGCTTTCTTATCTCTTCTTGCTATTCTTTGGAACTCTGCATTCAGATGTTTACATCTTTCCTTTTCTCCTTTGCTTTTCACTTCTCTTCTTTTCACAGCTATTTGTAAGGCCTTCCCAGACAGCCATTTTGCTTTTTTGCATTTCTTTTCCATGGGGATGGTCTTGATTCCTGTCTCCTGTACAATGTCACGAACCTCATTCCATAGTTCATCAGGCACTTTATCTATCAGATCTAGGCCCTTAAATCTATTTCTCACTTCCACTGTATAATCATAAGGTATTTGATTTAGGTCATACCTGAATGGTCTAGTGGTTTTCCCTACTTTCTTCAATTTAAGTCTGAATTTGGCAATTAGGAGTTCATGGTCTGAGCCACAGTCAGCTCCTGGTCTTGTTTTTGCTGACTGTATAGAGCTTCTCCATCTTTGGCTGCAAAGAATATAATCAATCTGATTTCAGTGTTGACCATCTGGTGATGTCCATGTATAGAGTCTTCTCTTGTGTTGTTGGAAGAGGGTGTTTGTTATGACCAGTGCATTTTCTTGGCAAAACTCTATTAGTCTTTGCCCTGCTTCATTCCGTATTCCAAGGCCAAATTTGCCTGTTACTCCATGCATTTCTTGACTTCCTACTTTTGCATTCCAGTCACCTATAATGAAAAGGACATCTTTTTGGGGTATTAGTTATAAGAGGTCTTGTAGGTCTTCATAGAATCATTCAACTTCAGCTTTTTCAGCGTTACTGGTTGGGTCATAGACTTGGATTACTGTGATATTGAATGGTTTGCCTTGGAAACAAACAGAGATCATTCTGTCGTTTTTGAGATTGCATCCAAGTATTGCATTTCAGACTCTTTTGTTGACCATCATGGCTACTCCATTTCTTCTGAGCGATTCCTGCCCACAGTAGTAGATATAATGGTCATCTGAGTTAAATTCACCCATTCCAGTCCATCTCAGTTCACTGATTCCTAGGACTCCAGGAATGTGAAACACTGTAGAAGAAATTAAAGCTCCACTCTGATAGCTTATGATGAACGATGTCAGATTCGTGATCTCTGAGGAAGAAGATTTATCTTCGGGGGTCAGAAAGTGAAAGTGAAGTAGCTCAAACATGTCTGATTCTTTGCGACCCCATGGCCTGTAACCTACCAGGCTCCTCAGTCCATGGAATTTTCCAGGCAAGAGTACTGGAGTGGATTGCCATTTCCTTCTCCAGGGGATTTTCCTGACCCAGGGGGACCAGGCTTAATCACTTGAGCTTTAGTGTGGCAGAAGTTTTATTACAGTGAAAAAGAGAGAAAACTTCTGACACAGACATCAGAACGGGTATGAAGAGTGCCTCCCCTCTCTAGTGTTACCAAGGCCTTGAATACTTTTACCAGACCCACTCCCTCAGCATACATCTTAAATTAACAAGATTGGAATTAAAAATAGAAAGGTCTTACCAGACCCACTCCCACATATGTCCTCAAGCAAGATACAGTGTTTTTATATAATCATTCAGTTCAGTTCAGTTCAGTCACTCAGTCACGTCAGACTCTTTGCAACCCCATGGACTGAAGCACACCAGGCTTCCCTGTCTTTCACCATCTCTCAGAGCTTGCTCAAACTCATGTCCATTGAGTAGGTGATGCCATTCAACCATCTCATCCTCTATCACCCCCTTCTCCTCCTGCCTTCAGTCTTTCCCAGCATCAGGGTCTTTACTAATGAGTCATTTCTTCGCATCAGGTGGCCAAGTATTGGAGTTTCAGCTTCAATATCAGTCCTTCCAATGCATATTCAGGATTGATTTCCTTTAGGATTGACTGGTTTGATCTCCTTGCTGTACAAGGACTCTAATGCCACAGTTCAAAAGCATCAGTTCTTTGGCACTCAGCTTTGTTTATGGTCCAACTCTCACATCCATATATGACTACTGATAAAACCATAGCTTTGGCTAGATGAACCTTTATCAGCAAAGTAATGTCTGTGCTTTTTAATATGCTGTCTAGGCTGGTCATTGGAGAAGGCAATGGCACCCCACTCCAGTACTCTTGCCTGGAAAATCCCATGGACAGAGGAGCCTGGTAGGCTGCAGTCCATGAGGTCGCTAAGAATCGCACACGACTGAGTGACTTCACTTTCACTTTTCACTTTCATGCATTGGAGAGGGAAATGGCAACCTATTCCAGTATTCTTGCCTGGAAAATCCCAGGGACAGGGGAGCCTGGTGGGCTGCCATCTATGGGGTCGCACAGAGTCAGACATGACTTAGCAGCAGCAGCAGTTAGGCTGGTCATAGCTCTTCTTCCAAGGAGCAAGCATCTTTTAATTTCAAGAATGTAGTCACCATCTGCAGTGCTTTCAAATCCATTCACTTTCTCGCACCTCTGCCATCAATATCCTAGTCCAAGTCACCAGGGTCTCTTGACTGTATTATTTCAGTGGACATCTGTTTTTTAATTTATATTTGTATCAAACTTATATGTGCATACATGAATGCTGCATGAATTAAACATTCAAATAGTATAAGAGTTGCAATATACCCACATCACACACCCAGGTTATCCTGGTATCTTCCTCCCCATTTCTCATCTCCAACCATTTTCAATCTATTAGTTATTCTTTGAGCATTTATCTCTATACCACTACAAAATAAGTATTGTTATTTCTTGATTCAGAGTTGAGAGAGTTAATTCCTAGGTAGGTTGATAAGAAGTCTGGGCTCCTCAAAGGGGAGAAAGGGTTCTGGGGCTCTCGAGGAGGAGAAAGCAGCAAGCTTTTTTTTTTTTTTTCTATATTCCTTTGTCTTAGTCACATAAGATGCTTTTTCTTAAACTGAGTTGTTACGACAATCTTTAAGACTGGCTTCCTTTAAGCCAAGAGTTAATGGCTCAAGGGTATGTTTTTCCTTAAGCTCTGCACTAATGATTTTATGAAGGTCAAGAAGCAGCAGTTAGACCTGGACATGGAGCAACAGACTGGTTCAAAATTGGTAAAGGAGTATGTCAAAGCTGTATATTGTCACCCTGCTTATTTAACTTACATACGGAATACATCATACAAAATTCCATGCTGGATGAAGCACAAGCTGGAATCAAGATTACTGGGAGAGTTGTTGATCAACCTCAGATACTCAGATGACACTACCCTTATGGCAGAAAGCAAAGAGGAACTAAAGAGCCTCCTGATGAAAGTGAAAGAGGAGAGTGAAAAAGTTGGCTTAAAACTCAATGTTCCAAAAAAAAAAAAAAAAAAATCATGGCATCGGGTCCCATCACTTCATGGCAAATAGATGGGGAAAAGATGGGAACAGTGACAGACTTTATTTATTTTCTTGGTCTCCCAAATCACTGAAGATGGTGACTGTAACAATGAAATTAAAAGACACTTGCTCCTTGGAAGAAAATCTATGACCAACCTAGACCCTGATGCTGGGAAAGATTGAAGGTGGGAGGAGAGGGGGATGACAGAGGATGAGACGGCTGGATGGCATCACTGACTCAATGGACATGAGCTTGAACAAACTCCGGGAATTGCTAATGGACAGGGAAGTCTGGCGTGCTGCAGTCCATGGGGTTGCAAAGACACAGACATGACTGAGCAACTGAACTGAACTGATATGGGTGATGAGGAATATTGAATCATCAATTTATACTTTTAGGTTTCTTCATGAGCAACAGTGTGATAAACACCACCAGAAGGAAAAGAAAAACAATTAAGAGCATACAAGTTATCTTTAATAATTACTTAGAGAGATTTGACATGGGTATATTGAGTAATGACTCAGTGTAAGGGTCTGGAGCTCAAAGAAAAATCTAGGCTTGACACATTACTGGGAGTACTGGCCTGGTGTGACTCATTAATTATTTCTTCAGCATCTGGGATGGTACATATGTAGAACCAATTACCAGAAAATGTAGCAAATAAAGAACAGTCTTTCTATCAGCTGTTTATGAACACAGATGGTGTTCATAAACACCCTTTTTCTCCACCCTGCCCTCAGATTCCAGCTGATCTTTCTAAACCTCTGGCCTCTTCTCTAAGGTCCAGTTGTTTATGTTCCTCAAGGTCATAAAAATGGTGCATCTCAGTCACATCATAATGGTATAATCTTACTGTCTTCGCCATAAGAGGATATTTAGTTCTGTTTCTTCAACCTGATAAGTTATAAGTTAAAAAAAAAATCTCTTGACTCTTTTACTCAGTATTATGATGCTGTCCTCCCATCAAAATGCTTGTGGGATGAGACGGTGTGAACTTATCCTTCTCTGTTAAAGTGACATTGAAGGCTGCAAGTTAACCTGGAATAAGAATTTACAGTGAGAACAGAAGAGAGTATAAAAAGGAGTCCTGAGAAATTTCAACACTTAAATGTTGAGAAGAAGAGAAACAGAAAAATTGTGAAATAGTGGCCAAATAAAGAAGAGAGGAAAGCCAGGAAAATTTAGTGTCCTTGAAGTCAGGATAGAAAGAGTTTCTGTGAAGAAGAAATCAACTACATGGAAAGTTGATGGGAAGTTGTTTTTAAAGTGAGTCACTAAGAAGATCCATTAGATTGGACAAAATTGTGATTTTCTAATATAAATTCAATGGGGTGATAGAAGCCTCGGTGATATTAAAGAATTGTTTAAATGGAAGCGCCGACTTCTCACTTTCTCTTTAGATATTCTAAAGTCTTGAATAGTAATCTGTCAATGCTTAGTATATCCAGGGATCATGATGAGTGTTTGGTTTAAAATAAGAAGTGGTAGTAACCCTTTCATTTGAGCTTTTCCCCTTTGGAAATTGATCCACATAGCTTATACTGTGATTTCATTTTAAATATACACACACTCACATATGGAACCACATATGGCTAATAACTGAATGAAATGTTTGTAATAAAAACAGACAAAAAGCTGCTTTTTCTTATATTTAACCAAATAAGTTTGCTTTGTTCACACTTTGCTAGAGAAATGTAGACTTTAATGTGTAGTACTGAATATAACACTGTAAGTACAAATTTAATTGGAGAATTATACAGAAATATATTTTGGTATAATAAAAAAATCAAACATTGCTTAACTTGCAATATCTTCCTGTTTATTAAGCTTCTACTTAATGTAAGACTCTTGCAATTATGTAACTGTATTTGTATATTAATCCTTTTAATACAAAATAAAATTGATGAATAGGATTAGAAATTAAGTGGGTTAATTTTGAATTTAGAAAGCCCATTGCATAACAGTTTGATTTGTAGGCCAACAATTGCAGGACCCACACCTATTAGGGTCTGGAAGCATTCAGGTCACGTTGCTTCCAGGATTATTTGATATCCTTCTATTTGAATAGTCTTGGCTTATGTTAAAAGTCTTTAGTCTTTCTCTGTGTACATTAGAGGAATGCTTAGCAACCTTGTGGTTGTGATACTTTTTAAACTTTTGGGTCACTTTCAGTGAATATCAATTCAATCAACATTGGTCTTGAGAAGACTGATTTACTGCTTTGCATTTAGAACAAGACCAACATATCCCTTCCTGGTCTCAGGGAAGGCGCCTCAATCCCTACTCTCTCTTTTCTTTGCTGTATTTCCTCCTGCAATGTCTATTAGAATTGTGTAGCAAAGGTCGACAACCCCAAAGTGTTATCCTTGTAAATTGTACCCTTCTCAATGGTCTTTTTTTTTTTTTTTTTCTCAATGGTCTTAAAAGACCTGCCATCCTGTTCTATTTAGATCATTCCCAGAGATTTTTTTTAAACTCATCCTTTTAGCTGTTTCAGAGGGTTAAAGTAGCTAAACTTTTATTCAGTGTCCCTACTTGACTGCTGCCAAATCAGGCTTTACCACTATAGCATATAACAAACAATAAAACCTTGGAAAAAGGAGAGAGGCATGGCCAAAATTTTATTTGACTCAGTAAAAAATTGGAGAGCTGATAATTTTTTGCTTACAGCATAGTTGGAAGGAGAAAAAGTTATAACAGGGTTGTAATTTAGACCAGCTAAAACTATTGCCCAGAAGCTTCTAGATCTTTGTTTAAACCCATGCTAAGGGGTAGGTTGGTAGTAGAGTAGAGGCAGCAGCAATGTGATAATGAAAGGCCAGATTTGCCATGGCCTTTGTGTGACCTTGGAGAACTCATCTCTCTGGTCTGAGATTTCCTAATCAATAAAATGTGAAGGTTCTACCAAGTGGCTGCAGGGTATCTATTCTGCTCTTATATTCAAATACATTTCCCTCTAGGATGCGCCTTAGTGGAGAGCTCTGAATATCTGGTTGGTGATGATATTACTTATAATAATTTCAGTGACTAATTAGTGCAGACTTAAAGAATAGATTTTCAAAACAACTCTCCCTGGTGCTTCAATACAGCAATACTTCTTTATTGCATATTTTCATAAATATGCCCCACGATGCAATGTTTCTTTTTTTTTTTTTTTACCTCCTAGAATATAACAGTTTCAATTACTTGCCACATATCTAATGTTTTTAAAAGGTAAAGGACATTTACTTCCTTCCTCCAAATGTCATTTTACTTTTCTCTCAAATATAATTGTATTTTAATAGTCAAGAGTAAATAAAAATATTTTAAAATGATAAGGTTTTAAGATTAAGAAGAGTGATATCACCAGAATTTTAGGATTAAACAGCTAACAAATAATTAGGCTAAAAATTTTTAAGTTGTGTCAAGTATTTATTGAGGCAAAGAAAATTCTTTCCACCAAATCCTAAAATGAATAAATTTCTCGTTTGTAATACACTAATGCTATAGAGCCAGACATGACTTAGTGACTAAACAACAACATTGCTATGTAAGACAATGTTTTATATAATGAATCTTCCCAAATAATGATGCAGTAAAAATATGTGTAATGTGATTTTAAAAAATCAGAATTAATGAAATGCATGGAGTTGGTTCAGGGAGTCCATTCAGAAGTGTGTGCTGTCAGCCTGCTCATTAGTGCCACATTCTTTCCTTGGGTTCTTTGAAAGATGATGGGGTTGTACTACTGCAAAATGTTAACAACATTCTTGCTGAAAAGCTGTTGTCTTGAGAGCTTTCCTGCTGTGTTGTTAATACAGTAAGATCTTAAATGGAGCTATTACCTCCACTTTATACATCACAATTGTTTTTAATCAAAAAACATTAAAATGAGCTAATTGCCACTGAGAGATTATTCCAGTTAAAAGGAATTTTAAGCTGACCTTAAGCAGTCAGACTTGGAGTAGACACATATATTGCTTTTGGGCAGGGGGCAAAGATTTCATTCATACATCAAAGGATTTCCAATAAGAAAGGTAAAAGACACTGATTCTACATTTATTACTGAAGGAGGAAAATACACAATCTCCATCAATACATAAGTTTCATCACTGAATTTCTGCTATGGGTTTACAATGTTCCATTCTGCTACCCAGAATCCTGGGAGGCAGGAAAAGAAAAGAGTTCTGGAGAGGGAGATATTGTTATTTATTTATCAACTCTACATTTGAAGATTTCTGTCCCTTTCAATTATTACCTGACATTTTTTTAATCTCAAAATATTTCACAAACCCTCATATGATAGTAAATTTGAATAGATAGCCATTCCCTTCTCCAGGGGATCTTTCCAACCCAGGGATTGAACCCAGGTCTCCTTCACTGCAGGCAGATTCTTTACCATCTGAGCCACCATGGAAGCCTGCCAATTTTATACTTAGTGTCCATTAATTATAAAAACACAAAGAGCCAAAATCTATAATAAATTCAGAAACCCTTAAAAAAACTATTTTAAACAAAAAATTGTAAGTATAAGTGACTTGCATATGTGTGAGATCAAGCTTATTCCATCTCTAGGAAATTCCTGGGGCATTTATGGATTTGCACATATTCAGGAGGTACAACCCTCAGATGCTCTAAGTCAATGTTTCTCTCAATGGTTCTCTTCAGATTTTCCATTAAGTCAGTCAGTCTGACTCTTTGGGACCCCATGGAGTGCAGCATGCCAGGCTTCCCTGTCCATCACCAACTCCTGGAGCTTGCTCAAACTCATGTCTGTCGATTGGCAATGCCAGCCAACCCCCTCATCCTCTGTCATCCCCTTGTCCTCTTTCCTTTGATCTTTCCCAGCATCAGGGTCTTGAAGGAGTCAGTTACTCACATCAGATGGCTAAAGTATTGGAGAGTCAGCTTCAGCATCAGTCCTTCCAATGAATATTCACAACTGATTTCCTTTATGATTGACTGGTTTGATCCCCTTGCAATCCAAGGGACTCTCAAGAGTCTTCTCCAACACCACAGTTCAAAAGCATCAATTCTTCAGTGCTCAGCTTTCTTCACAGTCCAACTTTCACATCCATACATGACCATAAGAAAAACCATAGCCTTGACTAGCTGGACCTTTGTTGCAAAGTAATGTCTCTGCTGTTGAATATGCTATCTAGGTTGGTCATAGCTTTTCTTCCAAGGAGCAAATGTCTTTTAATTTCATGGCTGCAGTTGCTATCTGCAGTGATTTTGGAGCCCTAGAATAAAGTCTCTCACTGTTTCCATTGTTTTCCCATCTATTTCCCATGAAGTGATGGGACCAGATGCCATGATCTTCATTTTTTGAATGTTGACTTTTAAGCCAACTTTTAACTATCCTCTTTCACTTTCATCAAGAGGCTCTTTAGTTCTTCTTCACTTTCTGCCATAAGGGTGGTGTCATCTGCATATCTGAGGTTGTTGATAATTCTCTAAGCAATCTTGATTATAGCTTGTGCTTCATCCAGCCAGGCATTTTGCCTGATATGCTCTGCATATAAGTTAAATAAGCGGGGTGACAATATGCAGACTTGATATATTCCTTTCCCAATTTGGAACCAACCCATTGTTCCATGTCTGGTTCTAACTGCTACTTCTTGTCCTGCATACAGATTTCTCAGGAGGCAGGTAAGTTGGTCTGGTATTCCCATCTCTTGAAAAATTTTCCACAGTTTGTTGTTATCTACACAGTCAAAGGCTTTGGCATAATGAATAAAGCAGAAGTTTTTCTGGAGTTCTCTTGCTTTTTTCTATGATCCAAAAGATGTTGGCAATTTGATCTCTGGTTTCTTTGCCTTTTCTAAATCCAGCTTGAACATCTGGAAGTTCTCAGTTAATGTACTGTTGAAAGGCTGGCTTGGAGAATTTTGAGCATTACTTTGCTAGCCTGTGAGATGAATGCAATTGTGTGGTAGTTTGAAAGTTTTTTGGCATTACCCTTCTTTGAGACTGAAATGAAAACTGACCTTTTCCAGTCCTGTGGCCACTGCTGAGTTTTCCAAATTTGCTGGCGTACTGAGTGTAGCACTTTAACAGCATCACCTTTTAGGATTTGAAATAGCTCAACTGGAATTCCATCACCTGCACTAGCTTTGTTCATAGTGATGCTTCCTAAGGCCCACTTGACTTCGCATTCTAGGATGTCTGGCTCTAGGTGAGTGATAACACTATCGTGATTATCTGGATCATGAAGATCTTTTTTGTATAGTTCTGTGTATTTTTGCTACTTCTTAATAACTTCTGCTTTTATTAGGTCCATACCATTTCTGTCCTTTATTGTGCCCGTATTTGCATGAGATGGTCCCTTGATATATCTAAGATTTTTGAAGATATATCTAGTCTTTCCCATTTTATTGCTCTCTTGTATTTCTTTGCATTGATCATTGAGGAAGGCTTTCTTAGCTCTCCTTGCTATTCTTTGAGGCTCTTCATGCAAATGGCTATACCTTTCCTTTTCTCCTTTGCCTTTCACTTCTCTTCTTTTCTCAGCTATTTGTAAAGGCCTCCTCAGTCAGCCATTTTGCCTTTTTATGTTTCTTATTCTTGGGGATGGTCTTGATCAATGCCTCATGTACTATGTCACGAACCTCCATCTCTAGTTCATCAGGCACTCTGTCTATCAGACCTAATCACTTAAATGTATTTGTCACATCTACTGTATAATCATAAGGGATTTAATTTGGTCATACCTGAATGGTCTAGTGGTTTTCCCCTACTTTCTTCAATTTAAGTCTGAATTTTGCAATAAGCAGTTCATGATTTGAGCCACAGTCAGCTCCCGGTCTTGTTTTTGCTGACTGTATAGAGCTTCTCCATCTTAGGCTGCACAGAATATAATCAATCTGATTTTGGTGTTGACCATTGGGTGATGTTCATGTGTAGTCTTCTCTTGTGTTGTTGGAAGAGGGTGTTTGCTATGACCAGTGTGTTCTCTTGGCAAAACTCTGTTAGCCTTTTCCCTGCTTCATTTTCTATGCCAAAGCCAAATTTGCCTGTTACTCCAGGTATCTTTTGACTTCCTACTTTTGCATTCCAGTCCCCTATGATGAAAAGGACATCTTTTTGGGTGCTAGTTATAAGGTCTTGTAGATCTTCATAGAACCATTCAACTTCAGCTTCTTTAGCATTTCTGGTTGGGGCATAGACTTGGATTACTGTGATACTGAATGGCTTGCCTTGGAAACTAACAAAGATCAATCATTTTTGAGATTGCATCCAAGTACTGTATTTCAGACCCTTTTGTTGACTATGAAGGCTACTCCATTTCTTCTAAGGGATGTGGTTCTCTTTCTGCACTGTAATAGACTCAGTGACTGAGATTCCTGTTTGCTATATGCTACGGAATATTAGACTTATCAAATAGTGCTTTAGTTGTTTTAGGTGAGTCATTCTGAAATCAATAATAAATACAGCTATTTAAAGACTTCACCAATATTATGGGTTATGCACAATTCCTGGTTCAGTAGCTATTTCTAGTCTACCACTTTTCTCTGACTTCAAGAAACATTGAATGCTGTAGCATGTAAAATTGATGCACTTTATAGCTAGTTTTGAATCTGCTTTAATTTTTTAAATTAATAATACATTTTTTCCCTTTTCTATTTTTGAAAAGTGACTCAATATCTTTCTTACAACAGTAGCTATGTTCTATTTGAAAATGACCAAAAAAAAAAAAAAAAGGGGGCTTCTCTGGTGTCTCAGTGGTAAAGAATCTGCCTGCCAATGCAGAAGATGCAAATTCACTCCTTGGGTGGGGAAGATCCCCTGGAGAAGGAAATGGCAACCTACTCCAGTATTCTTGCCTGGGAAATCCTATGAACAGACGAGACTGGCAGGCTGCAGTCCATGGGGTCACCAAAGAGTTGAATAAGACTTAGCGACTAAACAGCAACAACTGACAGTAGGTTCGCTTTTGATACTGTAGATAGACAAATGTTAAGAGCCGTGGGGTCAGGGACAGGTTACATCAAAATGTCCTTGTTCAAAGTCAGTGAAACTGATGAAATTCTGCTAAACAAAATGTAGGTGTGTCTCTCCTGACTACAAGTTCTAATTTTCAGCTGAGTTTTAAAAGATTTAGTTATATCTGATTGACCTCAGTCAAAAGTGCTGGTGGGATTGCAAAGATGTGCTAATTGATCAGCCATTGCTCAGAAGGCCTTTAGGAAAAGACACGACATATGCTCATGTAACATCAGTTCAACTCTCAGCATGTTGCCCTAATTACATGCTTCGGTGTGTGTGCTTAATGACAAGTGGAATGAATGCCAGAGCTGCCTTAGAGAATACAAGGCTACTGGTGATTTTATTTACCTGTTTTATAGTTGGGGCCAGGGATACTAAGTTGACAGGCAATTGGATAACATCACTTCCTTCATGGCACCAGTAATGAAGAGGCCATAAAAGAAAAAGAGGAAACATATATGGTGAGATGGATGAAATCATTGATAACTTGGCCTCAGTTACCAGTGTTTTCTGCTCAACATATTATGTTGCAAATCTCATTAGGCACAGAAATTCAATTTTTCTGAGCCTTGACATCTTCCTTTTCTTTCAAACTTTTTTTTTAAGTAAAGAATATGAGATTTGTTCATTTTGATTCCCAAGGTGAATACTATCAAACTCACAAAGTATAATCTTCAGTTTCCTTCTATTTCATAATCCCATCCCCCCAAATCATTTTCCTGTTTTTTATTCATAATTGTGTATTCATTTTTTCTCTTTTCCTTTTTTTTTGGACTGCAGTGTGAGGATGGTGGTATCTTAGTTTTCTGGGCAGGGATCAAATCCCCATCCCCACCACTTGGAGTCTTTATAACAGGACCATCAGGAAATCCTAATTAGTTAATTTTTTTTTATTGATGTGTAGTTGATTTATAATGCTGTGTTAGTTTCAGGGGAACAAATTACATCAGTTCTACATATACTGATGTCCACTCTTTGCTTTTTAGATTCTTTTCTCATATAGGTCATTACAGAATATTGAGTAGAGTTCCCCTGTGCTAAACAGCAGGTTCTTGTTAGTTATCTATTTTATATATGGTAGTGTGTATATGTCAATCCCAACCTCCCAATTTATCCCTCTCCACATCCCTTGGTAATCATAAGTTTGCTTTCTACATCTGAGATGAATTGCAGGTCTCACAAAACCTGAACCAACCCCTACTTACACAGTATAAACTGGTAGTCCCTGCAAGGCTCTGGCATTTACATAGAGCCCAAAGCTTTAAACAAACAGATGAAATGATTATAACTGAATTTCAGGTATGTGGAAATGAGGGACAAAAAACTTTTCCAGATTGCAAAGGAAAATATTTTTGTATCTATATAGTAATTTACCAGTGGGGTGAATTTACAGGGGAGTCCTCTAAATTGTTCTCCTTTGTTTTCTACTTGATGACTAGGCCTTCTTATGCACAAAATTGGCAATTAATAATAATAATGATGGCAGGAATATTTATAAATCATTGGACATTTAATAAATACTAGAAACTTTGCTGACCTATGGCTTCCACTGCAAAATTTAAGAACAGTAACTGAAGAAGTTTCCTGAACATCAGGTATGGATCAGGATGTAAAGAAAAATTCAGGTCCAGAGGTAGCTTATAGGTTCAAAAGATGCAAAGGAATAGCTTTTATTTATATACTTTTTACAGAAGTATAGTTGATTTAATTACTGCTGTACAGCAAAGTGATTCAGCTATAGATATATACACATTCTTTTTAAAATATTCTTTTCCATTATGGTTTATTGTAGGCTATTGAACTGTGTCATGTAGTAAGACCTTACTGCTTATCCATCACATATATAAAAGACTACATCTGCTAACACCAACCTCTCTTCCATCCTTCCTCCAAATCCTTCCCCCTTGACAACCACCAGGGGTTTTCTCTATGTCTCTGTTCTCTATGTCCATGATTCTATTTACATTTCATAGATGGGTTCATTTGTGTCATATTTTAGATTTTGCCTGTAAGTGAAATCATGCAGTATTTGTCGTTCTCTTTCTGACTTGCTTTACTTAGTATGATAATCTCTAGTTGCATTCATATTGCTACAGGTGGCATTATTTCATTCTTTTTTATGGCTAAGTAGTAGTTCATTGTATTGTTGCTGTTCAGTTGCCCAGTCATGTCCTACTCTTTACAGTCCCATAGACTCCAATATGCCAGGCCTCCCTGTCCCTCACTATCTCCCAAGTTTGCCCAAGTTCATGTCCATTGCATCAGTGATACCATCCAGCTGTCTCATCCTCTGATGCCCTCTTTTCCTTCTACCCTCAATCTTTCCCAGCATCAGGGACTTTTCCAGTGAGATGACTGTTTGCATCCGATTACCAAAATACTAGAGCTTCAGCTTTAGCATCAGTCCTTCCAATGAGTATTCAGGGTTGATTTTCCTTAATAGTGACTGATTTGATCTCCTTGATGTCCAAGGGACTTTCAGGATCTTCTCCAGCACCACAGTTCAAAGGCATCAATTCTTTGGTGTTCTGACTTCTTTATGGTCCAGCTTTCAAGGCCGTTCGTGACCACTGGGAAGACCATAGCCTTGACTATACAAACTTTGCTGGCAGAGTAATATCTTAATTCCAGCTTGGAACTCATCCAGCCTGGCATTTCTCATGATGTGCTCAATTTATAGGTTAAACAAACAGGGTGTCAGCAGACAGCCCTGTCATACTCCTTTCTCAATCTTGAATCAATCAGTTGTTCCATACAGGGCTCTAACTGTTGCTTCTTGACACACATACAGTTTTCTCAGGAACCAGGTAAGATGGTCTGGTATTCCCATCTCTTTAAGAGCTTTCCATAGTTATTATGATCCACATAGACAAAAGCTATATATATATATATATATGCCACATCTTTATTCATTCATCTGTTGATGGACATGTAGTTGTTTCCATGTCTTGGCTCTTGTGACTAGTGCTTCTATGAACATAGAAGTGCATGTATCTTTTTGAATTATAGTTTTGTCCAGATATACACCCAGGAGTGAGATTGCTGCATCATATGATAATTCTGTTTTTAGGTTTTTGAGGAACCTCCATATTGTTTTCCACAGTGGGTGTACCAACTTATATTCTCACCAACAGGGTAGGAAGGTTCCCTTTTCTCCACATTTGTTCCAACATTTGTTATTTGTAGCCTTTTTAATGATAGCCATTCTGACTGGTGTGAGATGATACTGCATTATAAGTTTGATTTGCATTTCTTTAATAATTTTTAGCAACACTGAGCATCCCCTTATGTGCCTATTGGTCATCTGCATGTCTTCCTTGGAGAAAAGTCTTTTGGGTCTTCTGCCCATTTTTTGGATAGTGTTGTTTGTTTTTGTTGTTGTTGAGCTGTATGGGCTATTTATATAGTTTGAAAATTAAGCCCTTGTCAGTTGCATCATTTGAAGATATTTTGTCCCTAAAGTCCTCCCTTATAGCTTAGCTGGTAAAGAATCTGCCTGTAATGCGGGAGACCTGGGTTTGATCCCTGGGTTGAGAAGATCCCCTGGAGAAGGGAAAGGCTACCCACCCCAGTATTCTGACCTGGAGAATTCCGTGGACTATACAGTCCATGGGGTCGCAAAGAGTAGGGCATGACTGAGCGACTTTCACTTTCTCTCTGTCCATAGATTGTCTTTTCATCTTGTTTATAGTTTCCTTTGCTGTTTGAAAGCTTATAAGTTTGTTTAGGTCCCATTTATTTATTTTTGTTTTTATTTCTACTTAAGAAAACATTGGTATAATTTATGTCAGAGACTGTTTTGTCTAAGAGATTTTTACAGAATTTTAACATTAGAAAAAATAGTCACTATTTTGAGCCAAATTTAAAAAAAAACATTTAAAAATAAGTAATCAATCTCTTTTTACCCCTTAAACAAACACATTTCAGGAAACAAGACCAAAGAGTCATAGAATATTCCAACTAAAAGCCCTTGAATTACCAGTTTCAGTCTTTTCCTTATTTTGTGAAGATCCTCTCTATCATCTTAACAGAGAGACCACTTAGCTTCAGCTATGTCTACTCTTGTAAACATTTTCATTATTTTTGGCCAAATCTGTGTCTCTCTGGCAGTCAGTAAACTATACCCCTTGAGTCAAATTCTGTATATGAGTATGGCCTGCAAGCTAAGAATGGAAATCACTCTTTTGAATGGTTGAGAAAAATGAAGAGAAAAGTAATATTTAAATACACAAGACAATTAACAATAGTTAAATTTGTGCCTTTAAATAAAATTCAGTAGAACACAGCCATACTCACTGCCTATTTATTCACTATGGCTGCTTACAGGCTACAATGGCTCTTCCATTCTCTTACTTTTAAAATTGGAGAGTATTTTACTTTGCCTTCACTATTTTTTCTGAATTGAGATAATTACAGATTTGCATTCAATTGTATGAAATAATATGAGATCCCTTGTATATTTTTCCCAGTTTTCTCCGGTGGTTATATTTGCAGTACTGTAGTTTAACATGACTCATTATATTGACAGTGATACTGTCCACTGATAAGATTTAGATTTCCTCAGTTTTATTTCTACTCATTTGTGTATGTGTATAAATTATATATAACTATTGTCACTTGTAATCACAAGTTCAGAAAACTTATTATTCCCGTGTTTTTTTATAAAAAAAAAAATTAGATGTCAGCACTAAATGACTAATGATTCAAAATAAACAGAAAAAAAAACAAAATTAGAAGATTATATATTATAAAGGCTGTGTGGTCCTTGTCCATATTACTTTGTTTTCCTCAATTAATTACTTCTATTTTGGTGGACAAAACCAACAGTTATGACTTTTGCTAAGTCTACACCTCAAATTAGTAAGAAACATAATAATATTCAATAGGATTTTAAAAATATAATCTAAACATTTTCTAGCATGTCATTTATTAAGCCTTTTGCTTTCCATTAATCACATTCTTTGTACTACTCATCATTATTTTTCTAATTTTTTCTTCACTTTATTACATTCAATTTTAAATTTTTTATTTTGAAATAGTTGTAGATATTAAATAATATATAGACATTCAGATTTTGCTAGTTTTTCCACTAATGTTTATATTTCTGTTCCAAGATTGTATCCAGGCTCCACATTACATTTAGTTATTATTTAATTTTGTCCTTAATTCCAGTTAGAAGAACAGAACACTTCCTCAGTTTAAAAAAGCATATTTTAAAATTGTTGTTATTCAAGAAGAGTACTTTTGAAGAGAACTGGTTTGGTATTATTTTTTAACTCAACAGGCAGCTCTGTGAAGTCAACCAAAATGAATACATAAAAAATTGTCTTATTTTTAAAAATATGAAAGTGAGACCCATCTAGTGGACAAAATATTGTATCACACAATAACCAGATGCAACTCTAACTTTCTGCATGTACATATAAATCATACGGGTACACACATGTAAGTCAGTAAAATATTTTCTTCTTGGATTTTCTCCTGAAACAAAAATTTTTATAAATCAGTTCATAATCCAGTATTATCTCTCTTATGAAAGGATGCATCCAGAAACTTCTACACATTGTCTTGAAAATACTAATCTCAACTCTCATTTACATATTTTTCAAACACAGCAGAAATAATTAATTGAAAAAAATTTACTTATTTACACGTGTTCTATTTTCTTCCAGGTAATGGACTTTTACAATTTTGGAAATTACACTGAGTAAAGGTCCTGGAGTTTTGCGTATATTTTCATAACTTTACATCACTCTGTGACAAATAGGATTAATTTCTGCCTGATGGCCAATCTCAAACAATGAAGTGAAAGCTACCAGCAATAAATCAAACTATTTTTACTACAGATAACTAGCCTTCCAAGTGAAATGGAACATATTCATAATTTGTTTGATAAAATGATTTGAATTCCTCTATTTAAGGGGGCAAGTAGAATGAGCTAATTATATTATAATATATACTAATATATTTCCTTCTTTTGAACTGAGCACTTTTTGGCAGACAAGTAATGGACAAAAGGAAGAGAATATTTCATCTAAGACGCAGGTTCTGAAAATTTTCAATAGATGCAACCACCTTAGTGATGGGTTAAGGGAAGGAACTCATGAAGCCTAAACAAAGAAGTCAAACGAAATTGGAAGCTGTTCAAGTCAAAATCAGAGGAGAGTAAAATATAATTTTGTAAAAAGATAAAATTTTCCCTTAAGGTAAACAATGGAGTGCACCTTCTGGTTTCATTTACATTTATATTTATCCAGAGTAGTTTTCTCTCAGGGAAAACAAGTTTTTCCTCTTTCAGTAAAATCTGTAAAATGTAAACTGTTAGATATCTGTAGACTCTTCTAGAATGCACAGCTGGAAAAACAAGGATATTTAAACCCTCAAATGATTTGGGTCCATTTCAAGGTTTTGTTCTTGGCCTTATGAACGAACCAAAAAGTTGCCCTTGGCCTCTAAATTTGGGAATAACAATTTAAAACCTTTGAATAATGTGTTTCGCTGGTGTGTATTTTATATAAAATTTGTTCATTTAAAACATTTAGTATTTAGCAACTTTAACAAGGGACTAAAACATATATATGGATATTAATAATATTTGGTTTCTTTTCTATGAAAATGACACCTTTTCTAAGCTTACACATGAACTACAACCATATCTTTAGGCATATTGTTTTATCTGAAAATTGATAATTTTCAGTTTAATATTCCAAATGTGGTTAAAAATTAATGTTTCAATATATTTAACATATTTCATTATACAAGATGGTTTAAAAAAAGAATCTTTATGCATAAGCACTCATACAGTAATAATAAAAAAAAGATATTATCTTTTGTAACAATGTAAATCAAACCTGGCAGCTGGTGCTTGGCAGTTTAAAGAAGACCCACAAAATTATTCTTACAAATTATGATGAACAACTAAACCCAAAGCGACCCCTGGCACAACTGGCTAATAAGTTAGTCAAAGAAAGAATTACTAGCAATTATGTTTTCTGATTGCTTACCAGCTGGCAACAAAATTTGTGGTTGATGTAGTCCTATGTATGTCTGTTTTCCTTGCTAGCTTCTTGTTTTGGTGCTTAAAGCACCAATGACAAAACTTTTTACTTTTTACTTCAGAATCAGAGTCTATGTTCAGCCTTAAATATCTTCTGCTTCTGCCTTGTTAGCTCATGACTATAACTGCTATAATGTGTATAAGGTTAATGTGCAAAAATCAGCTGTTGTGAATTTTCTGTGAGCCTTTATGGAAGCACACTTTCATGGATTTGGGAGGAAACTGGCAAACCAGAAGGAGAGAGGAAGACTTGATGAGATTAGAGAAGAGATATAATGTCCAAAGTCCAACTTCTTTCCACCTCACCATTTGGCCTGTAGCAGCATTGGGCTTCCCTTGTGGCTCAGCTGGTAAAGAATCTGCCTACAATGGGAGAGACCTGGGTTTGATCCTTGGGTTGGGAAGATCCCTTGAAGAAGGTAAAGGCTACCCACTCAGTATTCTGGCCTAGAGAATCCCACGGACTGTATAGTCCATGGGGTCACAAACAGTCAGACACGACTGAGCAACTTTCACTTTCAGCATCAGTTGAAGTAGTGGTTTTAGATCCTGCCACTTGTCTCTGCCTCATATCCTGTTTGTAACGTGGGACAGAATAATATTGTTAAGATATTAACTATGTCTCCTTTTCTTTCTCCCACCTGGATTTATTATTTCCTTTCCTCCCAACTCCAGTAAATAGACCTTGGCATATTCATCTCTTCCAGGAGGGAAGCATCAAAAACAAAAACAAATGCCCACAACAGCCACAACAGCAACAAAAACAATAACAATTCTTTTAAAAGAGACTATTTGAGATTCTTCTTGGCCTTGGTTTTCAGATATTTAAGGCCTTGAGAGAATGAAGAAGATTTAAGATATAAAGATACATGAAAGAAAAATAATTATCTTTCCCACCAACTCTCCCAACAGTAAGGACAAGAAATGGAGAAGACGGTATAAGAACAGAGGCTAGGAGGGATGTGAGGAATGGAGAGAGATTGATTGGGGTGCCCTCCATCTATGGGTAGGGTCCTGAGAGGTTGACATCAAGACCCAACATAGACATCATTACAGCAATTTTTGTAACATGTCATAGGGGCATGTATGTTAAGTCACTTCAGTCATGTCCAACTCTGTACAACCCCATGGACTGTAGCCCACCAGGCTCCTCTCTTCATGGGGTTCTCCAAAAGAAGCACCATATTAATAGCAAATAACAAACCCACTAGAAGGGGCCATGGGGGTAGGAATTTCAGTACTGAGCTTAATAGTCTGATGTCCAGTGACCACAGGCAGAAAGGCAGGAATGAAATTGTTAAAGATGTGGTTTACCACCTCTTAAGCACTTGGAATTATTTAATTCTCCCAAAACTTAAACCCAGGCCCAGGGAAAGGGGTAAGGGGACTAAATTGACTTACAACAATTTTATCCTACACTTATAAGATGAATGCTTACAACAAGATTAATTTTGTTTTGTTGTGTTTTGTTTTTTTAATTTTATTTTATTTTTGAACTTTACAATATTGTATTGGTTTTGCCAAATATCGAAATGAATCCGCCACGGGTATACATGTGTTCCCCATCCTGAACCCTCCTCCCACTTCCCTCCCCATACCATCCCTCTGGGTCGTCCCAGTGCACCAGCCCCAAGCATCCAGTATCGTGCATCGAACCTGGACTGGCGACTCGTTTCATACATGATATTTTACATGTTTCAATGCCATTCTCCCAAATCTCCCCACCCTCTCCCTCTCCCACAGAGTCCATAAGACTGTTCTATGCATCAGTGTCTCTTTTGCTGTCTCGTATGCAGGGTTATTGTTACCATCTTTCTAAATTCCATATATATGTGTTAGTATACTGTATTGGTGTTTTTCTTTCTGGCTTACTTCACTCTGTATAATAGGCTCCAGTTTCATCCATCTCATTAGAACTGATTCAAATGAATTCTTTTTAATGGCTGAGTAATATTGTTATAAAAAAGTAAAGTGTGTTTCTTATACACTGAGTTCTTGCATACTTACTGATTGATATTTACATCTACTATCAGCATAGGACCCAAACTCCTTGCAGTGAAGAAAGGTGAAACTGAATGTGTTACTGCTCAGTCATGTTTGACTCTTTGCGACTCCATGACTATAGCCCACCAGGCTCCTCTGTCCACGGACTTCTCCAGACAGAAATACGGGAGTGGGTAGCCATTCCCTTCTCCAGGGGATCTTCCCAAGCCAGGGATCACACCCGGGTCTCCTGCATGGCAGGCAGATTCTTTACCATCTGAGCCACCAGTAAAGGAAGGCTTTGCACTGTTGGCAAAGGTAGCAACATTAGAGCAAAGTTGGAAAGATAAGTAGGAACACGCCAGATGAATAGTGGATGAGGGGCATTTAGGGAAAGGGAGACTATACACAACACTGAGAAAGGAAAAGGGAGAATTGTATGCCTGAGTAAGATCAAGAGGTAACACATGGAACACAGTCACCTAGATATTAGTAAGCAGAGAGCCCTGAGGATGGAAAAACAAACACAGCTGGAACATTAAAGTCCCTGTGAAGAAGTGTTTGTTTAGTTCTATATTGACAAGGATCTATGAAAATATTTTAAACAGAGGCATGGCATGAACCAATTTGATCTGTACAAAATTAATTCAGGTGGTGTGTGTGGGATTCTTTGAAAGGCAAACAGATCTGTTAGGAAGCTGATGAGAAATCATTTTGGTTTAAACTGTAGGAGTGGAGATAGAAGACAGCTCAGATTTACTTGGCATGTATAATTGATGGGATTTAGAAAATTAGACATTAGTTATGAGGGAGAGGTTGATGATAGCTCCCAATTTCTGAATGGAATGTTAGTATAATTAATCAAGCAAGATAAGGAATATAAGAAAGAAATATGTAGAGATGACCAGTTGATTGTTGGAGATAGATTTTTGGATTTCTGGACTAAAAGCAGATTAGAGAAATTCCATAACCACAAAGCATGGTTTGAGTAAATCTGTACAGATTTTCCAATATTTGTGGTTTTTACCATGCTTTTGCTATTTTGCTGTCACTTTCCTTCTTCAACCTTGAATCAGCCAATGCATCTGGTATGTTCAGTGGTGCTCAAATTTGACATTCCTTGTGCCTCTCTTTGACTTCAAATTTGATCCCAATCTGCCTTCCATAGCATTGTCCCTCTGCTGATTAAACTGTGGAATCTTGACCATAATCCCCTTGCTTGAAGATTATTTGAAATTACCTCGTCCATCTTTATGGCAAGAAATAGGCCATGAACCATTTCAGCAAAACAAAAAAAATAACAGATTAGGAGACATTATAGTTCCAGACACTATACTTGGAAAATCACCTTGTCAACAGATCAAGTTGGCATTCACTCATCATCTGAAGTGAGACACCCTGGTGGCTCAGATGGTAAGCATCTGCCTACAATGCTGGAGATCCGGGTTCAATCCCCGGTTTGGGAAGATCTCCTGGAGAAGGAAATGGCAACCCACTCCAGTATGGTTGCCTGGATAATCCCATGGACGGAGGAACCTGGTTGGCTATAGTCCATGGGGTCACAAAGAGTCGGACACAGCTGAGTGACTTCACTTTCACTGTCTGAAGAGGCAGCAGCCACAAACTATCAGTGAATTGCCAGATATATCAATTTCTCCCACCCTTATAGTAAGGGGTAATACATATGTAGTGATGTTTTTATTCCAGGCTCATATTTTAAGTGCTTTACATATATTAATTCATTTAGTCCTTTGCCTCACCCTGTGAAATAATTACTATTATTATCCCTATTCTATAGATGAAGAAGCTGAGATATAGAAAAATAAAACTGATTAGAATGCACAGTAATGTGGATTCAAACTGGTAGTCTAGCTTCAGAGACTTTACACTTGCTCAATATACAGTACCCATTTGCATTAGCTTTCTATTGCTACTGCAACACATTACTACAAACCAGCCTTGTCTAACTCAGTGAAACTAAGCCATGCCTTGTGGGGCCACCCAAGATGGACCAGTCCTGGTGGAAAGGTCTGACAGAATGTGGTCCACTTGAGAAGGGAATGGCAAACCACTTCAGTATTCTTGCCTTGGGAACCCCATGAACAGTATGAAAAGGCAAAAAGATAAGACACTGAAAGATGAACTCCCCAGGTCAGTAGGTGCCCAATATGCTACTGGAGATCAGTGGAGAAATAACTCCAGAAAGAATGAAGGGATGGAGCCAAAGCACAAACAACACCCAGTTGTGGATGGGACTGGGGATAGAAGCAAGGTTCGATGCTGTAAAGAGCAATATTGCATAGGAACCTGGAATGTTAGGTATATGAATCAAGGCAAATTGGAAGTGGTCAGACAGGAGATGGCAAGAGTGAACATTGACATTCTAGGAATCAGCGAGCTAAGATGTACTGGAATGGGTGAATTTAATTCAGATGACCATTATATCTACTACTGTGTGCAGGAATCCCTTAGAAGAAATGGAGTAGCCATCATAGTCAACAAAAGAGTCCAAAATGCAGTACTTGGATGCAATCTCAAAAATGACAGAATGATCTCTGTTTGTTTCCAAGGCAAACCATTCAATATCACAGTAATCCAAGTCTATGGCCTGACTAGTAATGCTGCAGAAGCTGAAGTTGAATGATTCTATGAAGACCTATAAGACCTTCTAGAACTAACCCTCCCAAAAGATGTCTTTTTCATTATAGGGACTGGAATGCAAAAGTAGGAAGTCAAGAGACACCTGGAGTAACAGGCAAATTTGGCCTTGGAGTACAGAATGAAGCAGGGCAAAGGCTAATAGAGTTCTGTCAAGAGAATGCAGTGGTCATAGCAAACACACTCTTCCAGCAACACAAGAGAAGACTCTACACATGGACATCACCAGATGGTCAACACTGAAATCAGATTGATGATATTCTTTGCAGCCAAAGATGTAGAAGTTCTATACAGTCAACAAAAACAAGACCAGGAGCTGACTGTGGCTCAGACCATGAACTCCTTATTGCCAATTCAGACTGAAATTGAAGAAAGTAGGGAAAACCACTAGACCATTCAGGTACAACGTAAATCAAATCCCTTATGATTATACAGTGGAAGTGACAAATACACGTAAGGGCCTAGATCTGATAGATAGAGTGCCTGATGAACTATGGAATGAGGTTCGTGACATTGTACAGGAGACAGGAATCAAGAACATCCCCATGGAAAAGAAATGCAAAAAAGCAAAATGGCTGTCTGAGGAGGCCTTACAAATAGCTGTGAAAAGAAGGGAAGTGAAACGCAAAGGAGAAAAGGAAAGATATACCTATTTGAATGCAGAGTTCCAAAGAACAGCAAGGAGAGAGAAGAAAGCCTTCCTCAGCAATCAATGCAAAGAAATAGAGGAAAACAATAGAATGGGAAAGACTAGAAATCTCTTCAAGAAAATCAGAGATACCAAGGGAACATTTCATGTAAATATGGGCTCGATAAAGGACAAAAATAGTATGGACCTAACACAAGCAGAAGATATTAAGAAGAGGTGGCAAGAATTGTACAAAAAAGATCTTCACAACCCAGATAATCACGATGGTGTGATCACTCACCTAGAGCCAGATATCCTGGAGTGTGAAGTCAAGTGGGCCTGAGGAAGCATCACTATGAACAAAGCTAGTGAAGTGATGGAATTCCAGTTGAGCTATTTCAAATCCTAAAAGATGATGCTGTGAAAGTGCTGCCTCAATATGCCAATAATTTTGGAAAACTCAGGAGTGGCCACAGGACTGAAAAAGGTCAGTTTTCATTCCAATCCCAAAGAAAGGCAATGCCAAAGAATGCTCAAACTATCGCACAATTGCACTCATCTCGCACGCTATTAAAGTAACGCTCAAAATTCTCCAAGCCAGGCTTCAGCAATACGTGAACTGTGGACTTCCAGATGTTCAAGCTATTTTTAGAAAAGGCAGAGGAACCAGAGATCAAATTGCCAACATCTGCTGGATCATCAAAAAAGCTAGAGAGTTCCAGAAAGACATCTATTTCTGCATTATTGACTATGCCAAAGCCTTTGACTGTGTGGATCACAATAAACTGTGGAAATTTCTGAGCGAGATGGGAATACCAGACCACCTGACCTGCCTCTTGAGAAACCTGTATGCAGGTCAGGAAGCAACAGTTAGAACTGGACATGGAACAGCAGACTGGTTCCACATAGGAAAAGGAGTACATCAAGGCTGTATATTGTCACCCTGTTTATTTAACTTATATGCAGTGTACATCATGAGAAACCCCAGGCTGGAGGAAGCACAAGCTGGAATCAAGATTGCCAGGAGAAATATCAATAACCTCAGACATGCAGATGACACCACCCTTATGGCAGAAAGTGAAGAAGAACTAACGGCCTCTTGATGAATGTGAAAGAGGAGAGTGAAAAAGTTGGCTTAAAGCTCTACATTCAGAAAACAAAGATCATGGCATCCGGTCCCATCACTTCATGGGAAATAGATGGGGAAACAGTGGAAACAGTGTCGGACTTTATTTTGGGGGGCTCCAAAATCACCGCAGATGGTGATTGCAGCCATGAAATTAAAAGACGGTTACTCCTTGGAAGGAAGGTTATGACCAACCTAGATAGCATATTAAAAAGCAGAGACATTACTTAGACATCAACAAAGGTCCATCTAGTCAAGGCTGTGGTTTTTCCAGTAGTCATGTATGGATGTGAGAGTTGGACTGTGAAGAAAACTGAGTGCTGAAGAATTGATGCTTTTGAACTGTGGTGTTGGAGAAGACTCTTGAGAGTCCCTTGGACTGCAAGGAGATCCAACCAGTCCATCCTAAAGGAGATCAGTCCTGGGTGTTCATTGGAAGTACTGATGTTGAAGATGAAACTCCAATACTTTGCCACCTGATGTGAAGCGCTAACTCATTTGAAAAGACCCTGAAGCTGGGAAAGATTGAGGGCAGGAAGAGAAGGAAACGATAGAAGATGAGATGGTTGGATGGCATCCCTGACTCAATGGACATGGGTTTGTGTGGACTCCAGGGGTTGGTGATGGACAGGGAGTCCTGGTGTGGTGTGGTTCATGGGGTCGCAAAGTCGGATACTACTGAGCGACTCAACTTACTGAATAGCCAATCTGTTATCCAGTTCTTGAGGTCAGAAATTCAAATGGATCATAGCAGACCTCTGGAGGTCAGCCTTCCAAAAGGGTCTAAAGTCAAGTTCTGTACTCATTCTGGAGACTCTAGGGAAGAATCTGTTTCTTACGTTTTCTAGCTTGCAGAAACAATCTGCCTTCTTTGGCTTGTAACCCTTTTCTTCATCTTCGAAGTCAACATAAGCATTAAATTTCTTTTAAAATCTGCTTCCATGGTTACATCTCCTTTTCTTCCTTAGATCCTCGCAAATCCCTATTACAAATATGTGTGTGTATGCTCAGTCACTTTAGTCGTGTCTGACTCTTTGTCACCCCATAAACTGTAGCCCTTCAGGCTCCTCTGTTTATGGGACTTTTCAGACAAGAATACTGGAATGGGTTGCCATTTCCTCCTCCAGAGGATCTTCCCAACCTGGGAATAAAGCCCACATGTACTGCATCTCTTGCATTGCAGGGGGATTCTTTACCACCGAGACACCTGGGAAGTATCTTACAGGAATACTTGTGATCAAATTGGGCCCACCCAGATAATCCAGCATAATCTTCCTACCTGAGATTTTAAATTTTATCATATCTGCAGAGCCTTTTTTCTACATAGGCAACATGTTCCCAAGTTTCACGGATTAGTATGTGGACATCTTTGGGGAGCACTATTCTTTCTACTGTACCATCACTGACATTTTGTAGATAATGTAGATATTTCCTCCCTCAGAGACCTCAGTATTAGCCTTCTAATTTTATGAAATTATTTGGCATAAAAGTAACATCCTTCTTTCTCATAGACAAGCACACATATACACTCATGCATACATACTTACATATTCATACCACATAATTTTCCAATGTGGAGCAAGAAGTTTACCTTAAACACATGAAAAAATATTATGGATGAGAACTGGTAACCCATGATGGTCAACACTTATATTCTTACCTAGATACTCAAGGAGCACCAGAAAATTTAGTCAGCAACCAGTATGGAGAACCAACTTCTTCCATTGTTTATGTGCATGCATTTATATCACACCAGAACCCTGACAGATGCTTTGGGTAATGTATTTACCTTACACTACTATTTTTTTTCCCAAAGAATTTAAAGTGATAAATTGCCATTGAAACTGAATCATAATTATAATTCTCAATTCTTTTGTTGTTAATATATTCTCACCAAAAATGGAGGAGGATACCCAAAAATTAATGATTCAGAGTTACCTATGTTTCATTCCAGAATAGTTACACTTGAGTCAGAGGTAAAAAGATATATCAGGAATCACTTCATAGTCTTTTTGGGTGGCATAAAGGTACAGTCTCTTGTGGGAGAATTGATGACAGAAGACCAAGGTCATGGATTCCTTGGACTTTTATAACAGACTAAGCAGTTAGCTTAGAACTTCCCAGATGGTGCAGTTGTAAAGAATCCACCTGCCAATGCAGGAGACACAAGAGACACAGATTCAGTCCCTAGGTTGGAAAGATCCCCTGGAGGAGGAAAAGGCAACTTGCTCCAGTATTTATGCCTGGAAAATTCCAAGGACAGAGGAGCCTGGTGGGTTATAGTCCATAGGCTTGCAAAGGGTCATAAATGATGAGAACACACACACACACATGCAGTGAACTGCCATTTTCTTTAATAAACCCTTCATATGCTGTGCTTAGTCACTCAGTTGTGTCCAACTCTTTGCGACCCCATGGACTGTAGCCCACTAGGCTCCCCTGTCCTTGGGGATTCTTCAGGCAAGAATACTGGAGTGGGTTGCAATACCCTTCTCCATGGGATCTTCCCAACCCAGGGACTGAACCCAGATCTCCCTCACTGCAGGTGGATTCTTTACCATCTCAGCCACCAGGGAAGCCCAAGAATACTAGAGTGAGTAGCCTAACCCTTCTCCAGGAGAACTGTCTGAACCAGGAATTGAACTGTGGTCTCCTGCATTACAGGCAGATTCTTTACCAGCTGAGCTACCAGGGAAGCCCAATAAATCCTTCATAGTCTTATTATATTCCCAGATGGCCTATAATATAGAATTACACATTTAAATAAAGTGAATAAATCTCATTTTAGTGAGAATTATTTTAACTTTAGCCTCTATTTTTAGAATATTTACAGAAGATTAAAGTGCTAAACATTTTTTTTCTTTTTCAAATGAAGATGATGAATATACTTTTGAGTCACTGTTCAAGTTGGGGCCAGTCCTAGGTTAAAGCTCTTGAATGGTTTTATACCAAACTTTCCATGTATCACTCCTTAAGATTTTCATTCTTCCCATGTGTGTATTCCCTGTAGTCTCCAGAAACAAGTAGAAACAATCTCCTTTCACCCTTTTTGTGCTGTTAGAATAAAAGTAGGGGTTTTGTAAATGAGTTATATCTTGCTCATGTTACTTAAACTGGCAAATTGGTACAACTCCATGTTATTTTTGACTCTACTCCATGTTATTTTTAACTCTGCTTCCTAGAAGCTACCTATCTATTTTAAAATATTTATACAATTATCCTTTTTTATGGATTGACAATTCCTATATATATTCATTGCTAAATACTTAAAGAAACAAACTGTCAAATTTGAAACTTTTATATTGTTACAGTGCAGCCAGTTTTCCACATTCCTGGGAGAAACAGGTAATGGATATTAACTAAACAAAGACCCACTTCCTCAACTTCCATTTGATGTAAAACACTTGGATAATAGGCAAAGTAACTTTTCCCTTTTTTCTAGAACTTAAAGTTATATCTTAAATCCAACTAAGAAAATATGTTAAATTTCTTTCCTTTGAGGAGAAGAATGTACTGGGCACCGTATTGACTCTTTACGTCTGGATTTAAAAAGTAAGGCAAGTTGACTACCAATTGGCAGAAATGACTCACTTAAGTTCTTGCTCTTCTTCCAAGAGGTAACAAAACCAAATCTTAGAAATACAGCATATTTGTTTTAGCTGAAGGGGTGGTCTAGGGGTTCCCAGCCTTTTATAAACTTCCTAGTTCTACTTGCCCAAACTCAGATGTGTGAACAGGAAGGATTGTGAGCAATGCAAATTATTGCACACATGACCAGATTCTCATTAGATGCCTGTTGACTGAGTTGCTATCTGGGGTAAGACCTGACACCGAGAATGTGGTCCGGGAAGTTCCAGGGATGGGGGATGGTTAGGGAAGCAACACAGGGAGCCAATGGAAAGTATGCTGTTTAGAGCAGAACAAAACACCAGATTGATTCTGGATTTATGTTTCAAGTATGAGGAAGAACAGGAGAGAGTTGTGATATATGTATATGTATGCATGTATCTATATTTTATTTTATATAAAATATAAAAAAATAAATTTAAATTAAAAAATATATATTTAATTTAAATTTACTTATTTTAATTGGAGGCTAGTTACTTTACAATATTGTATTGGTTTTGCCATACATCAACATGAATCCACCATGGGTATACACGTGTCCCTATCCTGAACCCCCCTCCCACCTCCCTCCTCTTACCATCCCTCTGGGTTATCCCAGTGGACCAGCCCAAAGCATCCTGTATCCTGCATCGAACCTGGACTGGCGATTCATTTCTTATATGATATTATACATGTTTCAATGCCATTCTCCCAAATCATCCCACCCTCTCCCTCTCCCACAGAGTCCAAAAGACTGTTCTATACATCTGTATCTCTTTGGCTGTCTCACATACAGGGTTAAAATATAAAAAAAAAATTATAAAAATATATATTTTATTTTTATTTTTATATATTTTATTTATATTTTATATATAAAACATATATATTTTTTTTCTCAGAAGTGGAATTTCTCATTGCAAAACTGGATCACAATTGGCACTAAAAGAAAAGAACTGGACTTGAGCATCAAAAGAATAGGATTTTAACAAATCTGAAACCCGCTCTGATACCAGCTAGAGTGTAGCTGTTCACTAGCATTGTGAATGGCTCTTCCTTTGTACCATGGTGCGTGTGTACTAGTTCCCGGGAAGAACATTCCCAAGGTCCTCAGGACCATGTTGTTGCCTGTCCACTTGAGAATAAGTACCTGGCATCACAAAATTCAGAACATCAAATTCTCCACTATTTTTAAAGTGAAAAGTTTGAATTGGGTCTAAACTTGTTTGCGAACTGCTTGTTGAGAGACTGAATAAACATGAATTAATCCTGAAACCTTATTTAATCAGTAGTTTACTAGAGAAAGTTTTCTTTCAGTCGTTCACTCCACACAGATTGATTAAGCAGCTGTCCCACAGCAGACAGGTTAGCAGAGAAACACTGATGGCCCCAAACAAAGAGATCGTCTCAATTATTATTATTAATTAAAATCTTATAATAATGTGTTTTGGAAGGAGCCTTATGAAGAATTTTAGCAAACATGAGGTGTGTAACATCTCTTCTCCTGTTTGAGGAGTCAGACTCCAGACACTCCCCCCATCCCAAAGACATAGTTTATTGCTTTTGGGCCAAGTAACCAAGAACAATAAAGCTGGCAATAATTTAGAAGTATGGATCTGTTAAAACAATTTATAAGTTTGTCCCTAAAGAAATCCTGGACTAGAATAAACTGAAATCTTTTATTCTTCTTACCTGCATTTCTCCAGTGTGTGGCTATGTTGTTTTGCTAGTTTATTTACAGAAAATAAATATATTTCTTCCCATGATTTGTAAAAGTCCTTTTATAGGACTATTTTCAAGGGAGCTGTTGTGCCACAGCTGGGACTTAGCTCTATTTTAAAAGGAAATGAGAGTTTGCTGTGTGCAGTAGTAAAACAAAGACACCTAGGTGCTGCCATCCTGGGAGATTCTCCTGGAATAGCATAAAATGATGAAATAATAACATACAAGTATGGAATATTTGAGGAGATATTTGTGGCAACAACAAATGCACACGTTGTCTGGTTTCTTAACCTTTCCTCTGATATTTTTAAGCATAGTTTCTCTCATCATTTGGGGTTTAGTAGGGATTTTACCATAGACACAGGCTTCAGGATTTGTCTTGTATCCCAGAGTGTTGCCTTTGCTCTGCTATCCTCATTTAACAAACCAGCAGGGATTTTAAAGGGCTGCTCGTTACTTTTTTGTCTCATCATGGAACTTCAGGGGGAATAGCAACACTCCTGAGCCAAGGAGCCCAGCCTGCACAAAAAGTCAACCTCAACACATCCAGGAGGGCTGTGATGTCCACTGTTTCAGTCTTTATAGTCCACAAGTGAAATGGCCGACACTCTGAGACAAGGAACAAGTATGGCTGTACGCGGATGCTTTTTCCATTGTGTGATCTCGTCAAATAATTCCCTAGTCTCTCCTTTTAAGAGGGTAGAGAGAGTAAGAGAGACTCTCTATGTCTTCGTGTGGTGAGTGTTTGGTGAAGTATTTGGGGAGCATTTAGTAAAGTGCTAAAAGAGTATGACTGAAGAAATGACATCTGGAGAGTACATGTCTTAATACAACTTAAGCAAAATGAATTCTGTCAGTCCTTATATTTTCATTAAAATCATTTGAATGAATGTATCTTAAGTGAATTAATCTGAAAAATCAAGATAATTTACCATCTCTGTGGACTGATATAGAATATTGAAGAGAATGAATCACATCAAATCAGATCAGTCCCTCAGTCATGTCCGACTCTTTGCGACCCCATGAATTGCAGCACACCAGGCCTCCCTGTCCATCACCAACTCCCGGAGTACACTGAGACTCTGTCGAGTCAGTGATGCCATCCAGCCATCTCATCCTCTGTCGTCCCCTTCTCTTGCCCCCAATCAGAGTCTTTTCCAATGAGTTAACTCTTCGCATGAGGTGGCCAAAGTACTGGAGTTTCAACTTTAGCATCATTCCTTCCAAAGAAATCCCAGGGCTGATCTCCTTCAGAATGGACTGGTTGGATCTCCTTGCAGTCCAAGGGACTCTCAAGAGTCTTCTCCAACACCACAGTTCAAAAATATCAATTCTTTGGTGCTCAGCTTTCTTCAGAGTCCAACTCTCACATCCATACATGATTACTGGAAAAACCATAGCCTTGACTAGACGAACCTTTGTTGGCAAAGTCATGTCTCTACTTTTGAATATGCTATCTAGGTTGGTCATAACTTTCCTTCCAAGGAGTAAGTGTCTTTTAATTTCATGGCTGCAGTTACCATCTGCAGTGATTTTGGAGCCCAGAATAATAAAGTCTGACACTGTTTCCACTGTTTGCCCATCTATTTCCCATGAAGTGATGGGACCGGATGCCATGATCTTCGTTTTCTGAATGTTGAGCTTTAAGCCAACTTTTTCACTCTCCACTTTCACTTTCATCAAGAGGCTTTTGAGTTCCTCTTCACTTTCTGCCATAAGGGTGGTGTCATCTTCATATCTGAGGTTACTGATATTTCTCCTGGCAATCTTGATTCCACCTTGTGTTTCTTCCAGTCCAGTGTTTCTCATGATGTACCCTGCAAATAAGTTAAATAAACAGGGTGACAATATACAGCCTTGACGAACTCCTTTTCCTATTTGGAACCAGTCTGTTGTTCCATGTCCGGTTCTAACTGTTGCTTCCTGACCTGCATACAAATTTCTCAAGAGGCAGATCAGGTGGTCTGGTATTCCCATCTCTTTCAGAATTTTCCACAGTTGATTGTGATCCACAGTCAAAGGCTTTGGCATAGTCAATAAAGCAGAAATAGATGCTTTTCTGGAACTCTCTTGCTTTTTCCATGATCCAGCAGATGTTGGCAATTTAATCTCTGATTCCTCTGCCTTTTCTAAAACCAGCTTGAACATCAGGAAGTTCACGGTTCACATATTGCTGAAGCCTGACTTGGAGAATTTTGAGCATTACTTTACTAGCGTGTGAGATGAGTGCAATTGTGCGATAGTTTGAGCATTCTTTGGCATTGCCTTTCTTTGGGATTGGAATGAAAACTGACCTTTTCCAGTCCTGTGGCCACTGCTGAGTTTTCCAAATTTGTTGGCATATTGAGTGCAGCACTTTCACGGCATCATATTTCAGGATTTGGAATAGCTCAACTGGAATTCCATCACTTCACTAGCTTTGTTCATAGCGATGCTTTCTAAGGCCCACTTGCCTTCACATTCCAGGATGTCTGGCTCTAGGTCAGTGATCACACCATCGTGATTATCTGGGTCATGAAGATCTTTTTTGTACAGTTCTTCTGTGTATCCTTGCCATCTCTTCTTAATATCTTCTGCTTCTGTTAGGTCCATATCATCTGTCCTTTATCGAGCCCATCTTTGCATGAAATGTTCCTTTGGTATCTCTGATTTTCTTGAAGAGATCCCTAGTCTTTCCCATTCTGTTGTTTTCCTCTATTTCTTTGCATTGATCGCTGAGGGAGGCTTTCTTATCTCTTCTTGCTCTTCTTTGGAACTCTGCATTCAGATGTTTATATCTTTCCTTTTCTCTTTTGCTTTTCGCTTCTCTTCTTTTCACAGCTATTTGTAAGGCCTCCCCAGACAGCCATTTTGCTTTTTTGCATTTCTTTTCCATGGGGATGATCTTGATCCCTGTCTCCTGTACAATGTCACGAACCTCATTCCATAGTTCATCAGGCACTCTATGTATCAGATCTAGGCCCTTAAATCTATTTCTCACTTCCACTGTATAATCATAAGGGATTTGATTTAGGTCATACCTGAATGGTCTAGTGGTTTTCCCTACTTTCTTCAATTTAAGTCTGAATTTGGCAATAAGGAGTTCATGGTCTGAGCCACAGTCAGCTCCTGGTCTTGTTTTTGCTGACTGTATAGAGCTTCTCCATCTTTGGCTGCAAAGAATATAATCAATCTGATTTTGGTGTTGACCATCTGGTGATGTCCATGTGTAGAGTCTTCTCTTGTGTTGTTGGAAGAGGGTATTTGTTATGACCAGTGCATTTTCTTGGCAAAACTCTATTAGTCTTTGCCCTGCTTCATTCCATATTCCAAGGCCAAATTTGCCTGTTACTCCAGGTGTTTCTTGACTTCCTACTTTTGCATTCCAGTCCCCTATAATGAAAAGGACATCTTTTTTGGGTATTAGTTCTAAAAGGTCTTGCAGGTCTTCATAGAACCATTCAACTTCAGCTTCTTCAGCGTTACTGGTTGGGGCATAGACTTGGATTACTGTGATATTGAATGGTTTGCCTTGGAAACGAACAGAGATCATTCTGTCGTTTTTGAGATTGCATCCAAGTACTGCATTTTGGACTCTTTTGTTGACCATGATGGCTACTCCTTTTCTTTTGAGGGATTCCTGCCCACAGTAGTAGATATAATGGTCATCTGAGTTAAATTCACCCATTCCAGTCCATTTCAGTTCGCTGATTCCTAGAATGTCGACATTCACTCTTGCCATCTCTTGTTTGAGCACTTCCAATTAGCCTTGATTCATGAACATGACATTCCAGGTTCCTATGCAATATTGCTCTTTACAGCATTGGACCTTGCTTCTATCACCAGTCACATCCACAGCTGGGTATTCTTTTTGCTTTGGCTCCATCCCTTCATTCTTTCTGGAGTTATTTCTCCACTGATCTCCAGTAGCATATTGGGCACCTACTGACTTGGGAAGTTTCTCTTTCTGTATCCTATCATTTTGCCTTTTCATACTGTTCATGGGGTTCTCAAGGCAAGAATACTGAAGTGGTTTGCCATTCCCTTCTCCAGTGGACCACCTTCTGTCAGATCTCTCCACCATGACCCTCCCATCTTGGGTTGCCCCAAGGGCATGGCTTAGTTTCATTGAGTTAGACAAGGTAACCTCGTCCAAGGTAAGGAGTAATGGCTGCGCTTTGCTGGAGCAGCCGTGAAGAGATACCCCACGCCTAAGGTAAGAGAAACCCAAGTAAGATGGTAGGTGTTGCAAGAGGGCATCAGAGGGCAAACACACTCAAACCGTACTCACAGAAAACTAGTCAATCTAATCACACTAGGACCACAGCCTCGTCTAACTCAATGTCTAACTCTAACTCAATAGAATGAATAGCTTTTAATAAATGCTGTATAATGCTTTTCTTTCTATTAGTCCAGCATCTTGGGCTATAGCAGTTTGATTTATCACAATTGGGAAATTTGATGAAAACATTTTTTAAAAGAATCATATTACAAAATATTAGGTGAGTTTAAAGGTAAAAATAGATAGGGTATCATGAAATAAAAATGTTAGAAATATTGATAGTTATTGTTAATTAATTGAAGTTTCAGTTTTCAGTTTAATATTGATAATTATAATTTATATGACAATATATTATATAAAGTTCTTTACCCAATCTTTGACCCATTTTATTTATTAAATTTTTATCCAATCATTGGCTCAATAAACATTAAACAAGTCCTTTCTGTGTAAATCAGGGTGGGCACTGGAACTGCAGAAAGAACAAACCAGCAAAATGCCTTTATGGAACTTGTAGTTCTAGAATTAAATGTCACATCCATTCTTCTCTCAGGTGAATGTATGAGAAGATAACTATCAGTGCCCACATTTGGAAACATGGAACTGGAAATCTCAAAAGATAAATGATTCTCTGAGGATACCCAGCTGTTTAGCTGACTACTGGGAGTTTGAACTGTTTGTTGAATGACAGCACCATTCTTAGGGTCTCAGGGCTCCTTAAGTAGTCCGTGAAAAACCAGTGTGACTCAGATTTAAGATGAAAATAAGATTGCTTTATCACTAGTTAGCATGAACAAAAGTGGAAATATGAAGTGTTTTGAAGTATTGACAATCAAGAAATAATAGTAATTTCATTCTCTGACTATAAAGAGTCTAGTCACAAAAAGCAAAAGTTTTACAATAAATGATAAGAGAGGACATGACTAACAGATAAAATACTAAAGAATTTTCCTCTTGAAGAAAAAAGATGCATTTTCAAATAAAATTTAAACTGCAAGTTAATTTGATGTCGTCATAAATTTCATGCATAAAATTGAAAGATATCAGCCATCTTTTGATTGTCAGTCTATTCAATGACTGGTCTCTAAAATTAGAAACATATGGATGCCTGAATTTTTTAAAAATTTATTTGGATTATTTTGACATTGGTCTAAATTTCTGGTGAAAGCTTTAAAGTTGGAAAAATATATCTGAAAAATTTCTCTAATATTAAAAAAACATTACCATATAACTTATGAAATTGTGAGAATGTATCATAGCAGAAATGGGAAAAAAATGGCCATTTTCATGGAAAGAGGAATGACTTGGAAAATAATATATACAAACACTGCATTTTTAGTAAAATTAAGTCCATGTGCAATGCTGTTTTCCAAAATATGGAAACTAAACCATCTTTTCTGAATATAAATTAAATGCAGAAGAGGAAAATAGTTCCCATTCTACCCCACTTCTCTTTATGGTTTGTATAAAACCAATTTTGAAGTCTTTTTATTTTATTGTAATTGCTTACTGACATTAAATAGAAGCACATTTTAATGCTTCAAGTGTTGTTGATAGTTTTAAAATAATCTTTATACAGTACATATTAGCATAATAGAATTTTTGAAACCAGAACTTTTATGGCCTGACATTAGACTTGTAATCGAAGTTTGTATATTTTCTTAAATGAGCTAGAATCGTGAAATATAAGGGTTGAACTCAGTCATGAAAGGGTATGCTATACTGTGTTTGTTGTTTTTGCTAACAGCTCCCAAATCCGAGAAACAGCAACAGTTTTTCACTCATGCTATCTGTCCAACACAGGCCATCATGGTGCATGGTTCCATTTCAACCTCCAGTCATTACAAGTGAAGAAGGGAGAAGTACAAATCATGCACTGCAGTATCTTAAATTGGCAAGGAGCATATTTCTTTTCCTGAAGAAGGGAAAGGCAACCCATTCCAATATTCTTGCCTGGAGAATCCCATGGACAGAGGAGCCTGGCAGGCTACAATCCATGGGGTTGCAAAGAGAGGGACACTACTGAGAGACTAACACATACATACATACATATGTCTTTTCCACTAAAGTCAGTTGATATGCCACACTTCAGCCTAAAATGGGCCGGCTAGGCGGGAGACAAGAATAGTTATAAACAGACCTAATGACTATAATGAAGGATCTATAGAGAGAATCTTTGAGATCATCTAGGTTTTACCCATTTTACAGACACAGAAAGTTATTTCTAGCAAAAGAAAGAAGATAACTCAAAACCATAAACTAATTAATTCAGATACTGGTTATAAGCAAGGGCTTGTTTTATTCTTCTAAAGATATATTTAAAGATACATTTCCTGCAAAAATTGGGCACAATAAAGGACAGAAACAGCAAGGACCTAACAGAAGCTGAAGAGATTAAGAGCTGGCAAGAATACATAGAACTATACAAAAAAGGTCTTAACGACTTGGATAACCATGATAGTCACTCAGCTAGAGCCAGATATCCTGGAGTGAGAAGTCAAGTGGGCCTTAGGAAGCGTTACTGCAAACAAAGCTAGCCGAAGTGATGGAATTCCAGTTGAGCTATTTCAGAACGTAAAAGATGATGCTGTTAAAGTGCTGCATTCAGTATGCCAGCAAATTTGAAAAAATCAGTAGTGGCCACAGAACTGGAAAAGGTCAGTCTAGAGTCCAATCCTAAAGAAGGGCAATGCCAAAGAATGTTCAAACTACCATACAATTATGCCCATTTCACATGCTGGCAAGTTAATGCTCAAAATCCCTCAAGCTAGGCTTCAACAGTACATGAATTGAGAACTTCCAGATGTACAAGCTGTATTTAGAAAAGGCAGAGAAACTAGCAATCAAATTGCCATCATCCGCTGGATCATAGAAAAAGCAAGAGAATTCCAGTAAAATATCTATTTCTGTTTCACTGACTACACTAAAGTCTTTGACTTTGTGAATCACAACAAACTGTAGAAAATTCTTAAAAGAGATAGGAATACCATCACTTTAAGAATTACCTGTCTCCTGAGAAACTATGCAGGTCAAGAAGCAACAATTAGAATTGGACATGGAACAACAGACTGGTTCAAAATTGGGAAAGGAGTATGTCGAGGCTGTATATTGTCACTCTGCTTATACTTCTATGCAGAGTTTATCATGCGAAATTCCGGGCTTCATGAAGCTCAAGCTGGAATCAAGATTGCCAGGAGAAATATCAGCAACCTCAGATACGCAGATGATACCACTCCAGTGGCAAAAAGTGAAGAGGAACTAAAGAGCCTTTTGATGTAGGTAAAAGAGAAGAGTGAAAAAGCTAGCTTAAAACTCAGTTTTCAGAAAACTAAGGTCATGGCATCTGATCCCATCACTTCATGGCAAACAGATGGGCAAAAAGTAGGAACAGTGACAGATTTTATTTTCTTGCACTCTAAAATCACTGCAGAAGGTGACTACAGCCATGGAATTAAAAGACACTTGCTACTTGGAAGGAAAGCTATGACAAACTTAAACAGCATATTAAAAAACACAGACACTCTGCTGACAATGGTCCACATAGTCAAAGCTCTGTTTTTTCCTGTAGTCATGTGTGGATGTGAGAGTTGGACCATAAATAAAGCTGAGCACTGAGGAGTAGATGCTTTGAAACTACGGTCCTGGAGAAGACTTTTGAGAGCCCCTTGGACAGTAAGGAAGTCAAACCAGTCAATCCTAGAGGAAATCAACCCTGAATATTCATTGGAAGGAATGATGCTGAAGCTGAATCTCCAATACTTTGGCCACCTGATGTGAAGAACTGACTCATTGGAAAAGACCCTGATGCTGGGAAAGACTGAGGACAGGAGGAGAAGGGGATGACAGAGCATGAGATTGTTATATGGCATCACTGACTCAATGGACATGAGTTTGAGCAAACCCTTGGAGGTAGTGAAGGAGAGGGAAGCCTGGCGTACTGCAGATCATGGGTCACAAAGAGTCGGACATGACTTAACAACTGGACAACAACAGCAACAAAGATATGTATGTATTGAATAGATTCTTTGTGCCAGTTTTGAGTTAGGTAGGATCTTGAAATTAAAAGAAATAAGGATAAGTTATTGAAATAATTTTCACAACAGAGGGACTTCAGAGTAACATATTAGATTAAAAGTAAAGATTCATAAAAACAAGAGAGAAAAAAGTCTTTAGGTGGACAGAAGAGAATCAGAAGAGAGGCATGAAATATTAATATGATAGCACTGTGTTTTCATTGAGCCACAAATAAGTTAGTTTGACAAGGTAATAAGGTACAAATGAGGGTGTGGTCAACCACAAATTAAAAAGGGAGCTGATATGAGGGCAATAGAAAGAAAGGAGTTTGAATGTTTTCTTTCTTTTTTTTTTTAATTTTATTTTATTTTTAAACTTTACATAATTGTATTAGTTTTGCCAAATATCAAAATGAATCCGCCACAGGTATACATGTGTTGCCCATCCTGAACCCTCCTCCCTCCTCCCTCCCCATACCATCCCTCTGGGTCGTCCCAGTGCACCAGCCCCAAGCATCCAGTATCGTGCATCGAACCTGGACTGGCAACTCGTTTCATACATGATATTTTACATCTTTCAATGCTATTCTCCCAAATCTTCCCACCCTCTCCCTCTCCCACAGAGTCCATAAGACTGTTCTATACATCAGTGTCTCTTTTGCTGTCTTGTACACAGGGTTATTGTTACCATCTTTCTAAATTCCATATATATGCGTTAGTATACTGTATTGGTGTTTTTCTTTCTGGCTTACTTCACTCTGTATAATAGGCTCCAGTTTCATCCACCTCATTAGAACTGATTCAAATGTATTCTTTTTAATGGCTGAGTAATACTCCATTGTATATATGTACCACAGCTTTCTTATCCATTCATCTGCTGATGGACATCTAGGTTGCTTCCATGTCCTGGCTATTATAAACAGTGCTGCGATGAACATTGGGGTACTCGTGTCTCTTTCCCTTCTGGTTTCCTCAGTGTGTATGCCCAGCAGTGGGATTGCTGGATCATAAGGCAGTTCTATTTCCAGTTTTTTAAGGAATCTCCACACTGTTCGCCATAGTGGCTGTACTAGTTTGCATTCCCACCAACAGTGTAAGAGGGTTCCCTTTTCTCCACACCCTCTCCAGCATTTATTACTTGTAGACTTTTGGATCTCAGCCATTCTGACTGGTGTGGAATGGTACCTCATAGTGGTTTTGATTTGCATTTCTCTGATAATGAGTGATGTTGAGCATCTTTTCATGTGTTTGTTAGCTTTGAATGTTTTCTGTTATCTACTATAAGGGAGGGGATCTTCTGACTTCCAATCCAACATTATTTCAAAACTCTGTTTTACTACAAAATGCAGCATATGAATTCATTACTCAGTTCTTTCCAAGGGAGAGGAGATTTCAGGGGCTGTATTCAGGGGTCATTTGCATGTGTTTGAGACAAGTGTGGCTGAATCCCCATCTTTTATGACTAGATTTTCTGGTGTTTCACAGCCTGGGAGAACTAATAAGTGATTCAGAAAGTCAACAAGGATAGGTTCCAGATTCCCAGTCTCCAGACAGGATTCAGCAGAGTGAGAGTGGATACCCCCGAGATTATTCTACTGCCTTTGCAGGCTCTACTGCATCCCAGAGCCAGAGGGACTAGGCATGCACTTTTATGCGCTTAAGAGGCTTCTGTCTCCCAACAACAGTCAGTGGTTGATGACAAAGGGGGAGTTGGGCTTTCATTTTCCTCAGCAGGGTCTGAGCTCTGCTGGGTTAAAGACTCTCCTCATTCCACCTTGTATTCCACCCAACCCCATGTCTGGGAATATATCGTTGATTTTCTTGACAAGTGTGGGAAATAACTACACAGAAAAATGTTAAAATTCAGAGAAACCAGAAACTTGTTTCAGAGACAGTGTTAGTGAATCTGACTCTCTACACAGATCAATATTCAAAAAAGTATGGCTCTTTTCTTTCTTTTTTACAGACTTGTAACTTTCCTTATGGTAGGCAATTCTATGTATTTGATGAAAAACCATGAATAAGCATGATTGAAAATGTAAAACAAAACAAACAGACAAACAAAAACAAGTCCAAAATGAAACACTTCTTCAGCAACCAAAATGCCTAGACTACAACAAACGTTAACTCTGACCACATGCAAAGCACATTGCCTAGAAACCCAGAGCAGTGGGTTTGCCCAGCAACTTCAGATCCCACCAGTTGCTCCTGGGAAGAAGCTGACATGGTGACAGCAGCATGAAAGAAATACAGAAATGCAAGTCATCTGTAAAGGATAAGGAAAGGAACATAAGTGGATCTAAACATTTTAGTTGTTATATGATGTTTAAGAAACTATATAAAAGATGAAGCCCTGACTCTCATTGTTTTGGTCTAAGATTCATACTGTTTATGAGGGTTATACCATGTGTGTTATGGCTTCCACCCTTTCTGGGCAAAATATGTTCAAACATGATGTTAGCTTTTAGTAGTCAAATGGTATTAGGCTTGCTACTGCTGCTAAGTCACTTCAGTCATGTCCGACTCTGTGCGACCCCATAGACGGCAGCCCACCAGGCTCCCCCGTCCCTGGGATTTTCCAGGCAAGAACACTGGAGTGGGTTGCCATTTCCTTCTCCAATGCATGAAAGGGAAAAGTGAAAGTGAAGTCACTCAGTCGTGCCCGATTCTTAGCGACCCCATGGACTGCAGCCTACCAGGATCCTCCGTCCATGGGATTTTCCAGGCAGGAGTACTGGAGTGGGGTGCCATTGCCTTCTCCAGGTATTAGGCTTAAATATGTTCTATTGGCCTATATGTTTTATTGATCTCACAACCCTATATGTATTAAACTCCCCTTTGATTTCTCATTAGGAATAACTAGACAGATATAATAATTCCAGATTATAGAATGGATAGAGTGAGATCACCTCTTAGCTGGATTATTGCTATGTTGTACTTCTGTTTCAGTGTGGTCTGGCCAATCCTCAGATCATAGTTTACGCTAATAGAAAAAAAAAACTTTATAAAAAGTAGATCTGGTCTTGTCACTCTGCTACTTAAATGTTACTGATGGTTCATCCCTAAAATCATATTAAAATCTAAATTAGTATGTTATTGCTTTCCAGTAATTTGTTATATTTCCTCAGTATTCTGAACATGCAAAGCCATTTTAAACCTCCACGAGTTTGTCCCAGCTCTTCCATAGCCCTGGAATAATCATTCATCTCCTCTCAATCTGATAAGCATCCATGCTATGCTGTGCTGTGCTTAGTTGCTCAGTTGCGTCCAACTCTTTGCAACACCACAGACTACAGACCACCAGACTTCTCTGTCCATGGGGATTCTCTAGGCAAGAATACTGGAGTGGGTTGCCATGTACTCCTTCATGGGATCTTCCCCACCCAGTGATCCAACCCAGGTCTCCTGCATTACAGGCAGATTCTTTACCAGCTGAGCTACCAGGAAGCCTGATAAGCATCTACTCACACTTAAAAATCCAGCAATAATATTTGAGGAAAGCCGTCCTGATTTCTTCCAAACTAAAGTAACTATCAGGAGGGCTTTCTTCAAATATTATTGCTGGATTTTTAAGTGTGAGTAGATGCTTATCAGGCTTCCTGGTAGCTCAGCTGGTTATAGTAACTATTCGGAGAAAGCAATGGTGCCCCACTCTGGTACTCTTGCCTGGAAAATCCCATGCGTGGAGGAGCCTGGTAGCTGCAGTCCATGGGGTCACTAAGAGTCGGACAGGACTGAGCGACTTCACTTTCACTTTTCACTTTCATGCATTGGAGAAGGAAATGACAACCCAGTCCAGTGTTCTTGCCTGGAGAATCCCAGGGATGGGGGAGCCTGGTGGGCTGCTGTCTATGGGGTCACACAGAGTCGGACACGACTGAAGCAACTTAGCAGCAGCAGCAGCAAAGTAACTATTACAAATCCAATGTTCTAGATCTGGCCAAAGGAGGAGTTTAATAAATTTTGTTAACTTATGAATTAGAGTCCTTTTCCAGGACATACTTGAATCTCTGATATAAGTAATCTTCTGGTTATAATTTTAACTTCATTACATGTGAGTTACAGTCCTAAAGTAGGGGTAGTCAAAGAGATTTGCCATTTTATCATTATATAAAATCATATCTATTTGTCAACTTACATTTAAGTTTTGGAACCATCTTCCTCTTAAGGAATTTATGTCCTATCCCCAAACTGTTTCATGAAAACAGATTTCAGAATACAAATTTTTCCTTTAATGAGCATTCTGGTTTAATCCAGGTATAATAGAGAAAACTCAATTTTTCATAATTACATTAATATATGGGATAGGTTAATTTAATAAACAACATATGAGGAATCCATTTTAGTTAAAAAGAATAACAGACCATGTGATTATCTGGCAATTTTTATATTCTTTGTATTCTAGGTCTTCATATTTCTCTGATTCACTCCCATTCCCCATCTAACAGTCTAATAGACACTGTTATTGAATCAACTAAGACTTCTTCCTTGAATTGTACAAATGAAAATTAGTTATGAACTTGTGTGTCTTCTTTAGAATGCAGGCTACATGAAAGTAGGGACCTGGATATGGCAACTTGCTTAAAACTCTATCGTAGTGCTTTCCTCAATGTTGGAAATGTAGTAGTCTCTTTAACAAATATTCATTAAAGAAACAAATGCAAATATTGAATGTGCAATAAACATATTGGGCTTCCCTGGGGTCTCAGCAGTAAAGAATCTGCCTGCAAGGCAGGAGACAGAGGCGACACAGGTTCAATAACTTGGTGGGGAAGATCCCCTGGAGGAAGGCATGGCATCCCACTCTGGTATTCTTGCCAGCAAAATCCCATGGACAGAAGAGCCTGGCAGGCTATAGTCCATGAGGTCGCAAAGAGTCAGATACAACTGAAGGGACTGAGCAGGCACACAATATACATATTAATTTTTCCATTTTTAAAAATAGTCAACACAAAATTTTTCCATAACGGGTTTGTGGAGACTTAATTTAATAAAAACACATAAAAATAACCAGTGCTAACCTCTCAAACATTCTTTTAAATTTTCCTACAGAAGGATGTATTTAGTACTTATTATTTGTTAAGAACAATGTTTATAGTAAAGACTAGACCAACCTGGAGATATTTCTGCAACCAACATAAGCAGATACTTGTGGATCTATAATCAGTTTTGCAGAACATGAAGATTTCCAAACTTTATTTTGTTGCAAAATATCTGCTACTCCAAGTACTGACACAGTTTTAAAATGCAGACACATGAAACTCTACCTAATGAGTATGCAAATGTGGGTGCTTACAAATCTCCTTTGTGTGAGGACACATGGATATCTGGCATAAAATAAGATAAAACATTTATACCCACAACATTGCCAGGAAGGGAAGATTAGGTTCTTGTGTGCTAAGAGAAGGGTTTTTATTTTTTTTTTTTTATAGACAATGAGGTCTGAAGACAGAGAGAGAGCAAGAAAAGAGAGAAAGGAGAGACAGAGAGAAACTGTTTTGATCTCAGTAATTATCTCCTAGATCAATGGAATTTTTATTGACATATTGATGAATAGGTAATATTCCCATCAGGTTAAAAAAAAAGATGGTAGGATGGTGAAGTGACATTCAACATGAAGAAAGAGCATATTTCTCATTGAAGAACACTGAGGTTCTACTCACTTTTTAAAACCCAGTGATAATGCTTTTTAACAAAATAAGAAATACCTGCTTCAATTCTGTCATCTAAATCAGGGAAGAATTTTATTTTGATAATGTATGCAAATGAATTTTTTTTTTCTTTTTGGAGGCTGTGTTCAAGTGCGAATCTAGTCTGCTGCTGCTGCTGCTGCTGCTGCTGCTAAGTCGCTTCAGTCGTGTCCGACTCTGTGCGACCCCATAGACGGCAGACCACCAGGCCCTACCATCCCTGGGATTCTCCAGGCAAGAGCACTGGAGTGGGTTGCCATTTCCTCCTCCAATGCATGAAAGTGAAAAGTGAAAGTGAAGTCACTCAGTCGTGTCCGACTCTTAGCGACCCCATGGACTGCAGCCTACCAGGCTCCTCCGTCCATGGGATTTTCCAGGCAAGAGTACTGGAGTGGGGTGCCATTGCCTTCTCTGGCAAATCTAGTCTAGTGATTGATAAAAAAGTAGTGATGTGGGGAATGAGTTTTTTTCTTTTTTTTCTTAAGTTACTAAGACAAGTTTGACTATTTGTGACCCATGCACTGTAGCCCATCCAGGGAACTTGTAAGAACAAGAAAAAACAGCAATATATGTTGCTCTGTTGTTTTTCACTAATATTATCAAACTTAATAGCTTTTCTCTGGTGCATTTTGAAATCTAAAAAAGTACCTATATTAGAGGCAGCTTATTAATAGGAAATTGAGTGGGGAGGTTAGAGTGTAGTTCGACAGGGGAGTGAAAATGGGGACTATTTTTTTCTTGTTTACAAAGGCATGCTGTTCACATTTTTCTGATATGAAATAATAACGATGACAGTTGGTTAACATTTTGCTTACTCTCTATGTATGACCCTTTTGCATTATCTCTTTAATATTCATAGTAACCCTAAGAAGTTGGTTATATTATACTTGTGATTTTTTGAGTGAAAACATTGAGGGAGAGAATGGTTAAATACTCAGTCTCTGGTCACACAGCTAATAAACAGTCCTCAGATTTGAACTCTAGTCTGACTGACTCAAAAACCTCTCTTGTTGGCTTTGTTATTGCCACCACATCAGAGAAGGAGGGTAGCTAATCTCTGGGTGTGCTGAGTGACAAGATCTCAGGGAAGTGGTGTGAAGAGGGTGAGAAAGAGTTGAGGGACCTAAGTGAAGTGACCCAGAGAGAGAATGTGTATGGGCTCAGTGTGAGATCTAAAACCTATTATTTGATGGAAGTATTCTAATGATGAAGAAGCAGAGTTTACTTACATGAAATCCAGAGTCCCATTTTCCTAAAAAGAAGGTTATAAAGGGATAATTGAATGCACCATACATGAAGGCCCAGCCTACTTGACGTGTGATACACCTTAACATTTCTTCCTTAACATCTTTGAAGCTGATATTTAAACTCTGCACTAAAATCACTTAATCCATCACTGTATCCTATCCATGCTATATTTTGGATGGAACTCAGAAATTATTTTAAGTTACTTAACAATTCAATTTAAAGAGAGAGAAATTAAAATTAGTACTTACAAAAGAGATTCAAAAGTAATAACATCAGTTCAATTCAGTTCAGTTCAGTTGCTCAGTCGTGTCCGATTCTTTGCGACCCCATGAATCGCAGCACACCAGGCCTCCCTGTCCATCACCAACTCCCGGAGTTCACTCAGACTCACATCCATCGAGTCAGTGATGCCATCCAGCCATCTCATCCTCTGTCGTCCCCTTCTCCTCCTGCCCCCAATCCCTCCCAACATCAGAGTCTTTTCCAATGAGTCAACTCTTCGCATGAGGTGGCCAAAGTACTGGAGTTTCAGCTTTAGCATCATTCCTTCCAAAGAAATCCCAAGGCTGATCTCCTTCAGAATGGACTGGTTGGATCTCCTTGCAGTCCAAGGGACTCTCAAGAGTCCCTCTCAAGAGTCTTCTCCACCACCACAGGTTAAAAGCATCAATTCTTCAGCGCTCAGCTTTCTTCACAGTACAACTCTCACATCCATACATGACCATTGGATAAACCATAGCCTTGACTAGACAGACCTTTGTTGGCAAAATAATGTCTCTGCTTTTGAATATGCTATCTAGGTTGGTCGTAACTTTCCTTCCAAGGAGTAAGTGTCTTTTAATTTCATGGCTGCAGTCACCATCTGCAGTGATTTTGGAGCCCCCAAAAATAAAGTCTGACACTGTTTCCACTGTTTCCCCATCTATTTCCCATGAAGTGATGGGACTAGATGCCATACCCCTCTCCAAATGGACCTATTTACATTGTATTCACACAAATATAGTGGAAAGTCCTGGGTAGTTTCTTAATATTTAAAGTGACCACTGAAATTAAAGCATAAATGTAGTGCAAGTCTTTATAAATTTTTAAAGAAAATTTGGTCTTGAAGGAATTTTTGTTACCAGAGGAGGTACCCATTACATTGATCTAAGGACATGAAAACTATATCTAATTTTTTCTCTATGTTGTGAAAAGTTATTAGTTAACTCATGGGAATTCTCTGGCAGTCCAGTGGTTAGGACTCTGTGCTTTCACTACTGAGGACTTGGGTTCCATCACTGGTTGGAGAACTAAGTTTCCACATGCACAGTGTGACCAAAATAATAATAATAGTAATAACAAAATAGTTAACTCATGTGTAATAGAAGTAGACCCAAGGTTATAACTTAAGCACATGGTGATACTGTAGCACATTTATGTAAATTCAGAATCCATTAAATTCCTTAGGAGTTATTAGAAATTCATTTGCTGTTTCACAGATCCGATGCATTGGGATTTCAGATTTACCACCTGTTGTCTCTGTTGTTGTCTGGTATATGTTCAATAGCTTGAAAGTGAAAGTGAAGTTGCTCAGTCATGTCCGACTCTTTGCGACCCCATCTGTCCATGGAATTCTCCAGGCAAGAATACTGGAGTGGGTTGCCATTTCCTTCTCCAGGGGATCTTCCCAACCCAGGGATCGAACCCAGCTCTCCTGCATTGCGGGCAGATGCTTTAACCTCTGAGCCACCAGGGAAGCCCTGGTTCAATAGCTTAGATAGTGTTAAATGAGGTGGTATATTATGGTGGCTGGAAATGAAGACTCTGAGTTCTTACATACCTTGAAACACACATGACTTACTTCTTGTTAGCTATGTGGCTCTGAGCAAGTTCTTTATTCTGTACCTTAGTTCCTCCATATGTTCAAAATGAATGGTTATAGGACCTGGTTATTTGGTTATAAGGATAAAATAAAATAATCAGCAGCCACACTTGATGCTGAATATAACTAACTGCGCTGAACTTGAGCAATAATCATCATTCAAGGAGTATCATGGCTAGCATTGACAGAATAAGCAAATAAAAATAAAGGATCCCCAGTTAAGTTTGAATTTCAAATAAAAAATACACAGATAAATTTAGTGTAATTCTGCCCTATGTGATATTGGAAACATAACACTAAAATATTATTTATGGTTGATACTTTATCTGGCAATCCTAATCATAATGCTGATGATGGCATTCAATGATTTAATGTAAACAGTTTTGTTTGAATATATAAATAAAATTATTGACTGGAAATTTTAAAGTGACTAATATTCATGCATTTAAATATGTTAATTTTGCTACATAGGCTAACCTTCAATCTACGTGTGAGCATTCTAAGTTGCTTCAGTTGTGTCTGACTCTTTGAGACCCTATAGACTGTAGCCCACCAGGCTCCTCTCTCCATAGGGATTCTTCAGACAAGCATATTGGAATGGGTTGTCATGCCTTCCTCCAGGGGATCTTCCCGACACAGGGATCAAACCTGCATCTCTTATGTATCCTACACTGGCAAGAGGGTTCTTTACCACTATCACCACCTGGGAAGCCCAACCTTCAATTTAAATGTATTCTTATTCAACAATAGCTAGAGATCATTTATTCAACAGCTAGTATAGACGCTACTAGGTTACTTCCATTCGTTGGTAAATGAGACATCAAACAAGAAGAAATGACCACACAGAGTGATAGTGATCCAATTTCAAATCAGTAAAGGCTTTTACTCAGTATGGTACAGATACAGAGAGACCATGGGCTAGAGGTCCTTGAGAAATATCCTGCAAATAATGTACCAGATATTATTGCTCCATGGGTAGGATAAGTCCACAATGCTGAAGACCAGACAGGAAGATGATGTGATAATAACACAGATAAATATAAAATTACAACTGTGATAAGTATGCTAAAGGAGGTATCAATATGTGGTGCTGTAAAAGACAGATGAAGTTTGGATGTGGTCAGAAAAGTCAGGGAAGGCTTCTCTGGGAAGCAATAGTAGGATTGAGATCTAAAGGATAAGAAGGAGTTAAGTAGGAAACAGAGATACAAGAATATCATTTTAGGTAGAGAGAATAGCAAGCACAAAGATCCCAAAGAGGGAGGGAGCATGATGTTCAAAGAAACAAAAAGAGGACCACTGCAGTCAGAATGGTAGAGAGGAATGTGAAGAGTCTAAAAGGTAAATAGGGCCAACCCATTGGGTGGCATCACAGACTCAATGGACATGAGTTTGAGTAAACTCTGGGAGTTGGTGATGGACAGGGAGGCCTGGCATGCTGGTTTCCATGGGGTTGCAGAGTCCTACACAAATGAGCAACTGAACTGAAATTTGGGCTTCAAGTTGTTAGTATTTATCCTAAGTGCCATTGAAATAATTTGAGTAGAGTGAAGGGTTGATGAATATGTGTTTTTAAAGTATGTTCAGGCCGCTTTATGGACAGTGGCTTGGAGGAGCCAATGGGAACTCTGAATGGAATCAGTAGAAAGTTTTTCCTAAAAAATATAATTTAAGATAAGTCTTGGAGGATTTAAAATGAAGATGAAAAATAAGATGCAAAGGAAAAAGAAATATCTGCTTCAAATTCTGGATCCAGGAGTACACTTGTGTGATTGGAAGAGGGTCCATTCAGTGATGGAAGAGATTGTCCATTTAATGGAACATGGAAAATGTTTGTATTGATGGAGGTGGAGTAGAAGGAAATTCAAAAGCCAGTAGAAGTACCTTGTGAATAAAGGTAAATTGTTTATAGTAACCCTGTAAGTAGTGAGTAGTTACGGAAACTTTTTAGTAAAAACATAATTATGAGGAGTGCATTGATTTTTTTTTAAAGTTCATACAGTATCAGGAATACATAATTTAGGCTAGGAAATATAAATTGGAAACTGTGGGACTAGTTGGGGTTCCCTGGTGACTCAGATGGTAAAGAATCTGCCTGCAGTGCGGGAGACCTGGGTTCAATCCCTGGGTTGGGAAGATCCCTTGGAGAAGGGCATGGTAACACACTCCAGTATTCTTGCCTGGAGAAACCCCAAGGGTAGAGGACCCTGGTGGGCTACAGTCCATGGGGTCTCAAAGAGTCGGACATGACTGAGCGACTAAGCTCTTAGTTACATATCTGCTGCTGCTGCTGCTGTTTTCTCTCTAAGTTGAGTCGACTCTTTGTGACCCCATGGACTGTAGCCCACCAGCCTCTACTGTCCATGAGATTTCCCAGGCAAGAGTACTGGAGTGGATTGCCATTTCTTTCTCCAGGGGATCTTCCTGACCCAGGGACTGAACTCATGTCTCCTGCGTTGGCAGGTGGATTCTCTACTGCTGAGCCACCTGGGAAGTCCCTACTGTAGTACGATTACTGTGAAGAGGAAAAAGTGTGATTTATAGACTTGGTTTGGAGAGAATGGAAGCAGAAAGATAAAAATAATGATGAAGGAGCAAAGAAGAGGTTGGGAATTAAATGCAGTCATATATCAAGCCCAAGGGAGTAAAGAAAGAAATCCAAGGAAGTGAATTTCAAATGTAACCTGAATTTAAGTAGTTTCCAAGGTTTATCAATCAGTTTTGCTATTATCATTTATGCTGAGGTCACAAACTCAAAGCCTTGGTTTATACAACAGCACATGTTCATTTCTTAGGCTATAAGCAGACTGTGGAGTGACTGTGGCTGTGTGCCAGGCATCTTCTTCCCTAGATTCGGGCAGAAGGAGCAGCCCTATTAAGGACATCTGGTTCTCCTGGCAGAGGAGAAAGTGTGAGGAAGAATCATGAATTGTTCCTCAGAAGCTGCACAGGTGCTTTTATTGACTAAAGAAGTCATACAGAGAATCCTGATATCAAAGGGCAAAGAGTATAATCTCCTTATAGGGAGGGGCCATAAAAAATGTTTAAATGAAATTAAACAATCATTAGCATTCTGACTCAGCAATCCACTTCTAGTTACTTACCCAAGGGAAATGCAGACATAAAGCCACACAAATCTGTATGCTAATGTTTGTAGAGGCTTTATTCCTGATCATGAAGAATAGAAACAATCCTAATAGTTATCAACTAGTGAATGGAGAAATATGTGGTGCATCCATACAACAGAGTAATATTCAGCAATAAAAAATCAGCAAACTACTAATGATAAATGTAACACCATGGATGAATGTCAAAGACATTATGCTAAGTGAAAGAAGCCAGATTTAAATGGTTACATACCATATCACTTCATGTATATGACACTCTGAAAAGGGTAAAACTGTGGGAAAAGAAAACAGACCAGTGGTTGGAAGAGACTGGTGGTGGGGGAGGCCACTGACTACAAGAGGAAACAAGGACATTTTTGGAAGGATGATGGGAGTATTCTATATTTTAACTGTGATGGCAGTTAGACGACTGTATGTTCATCAGAACTCATAAAACTATACTCCTAAAGGGAGAAATTTTATTGTATGCAAATTATGCCTCTATATTGAGTAACCTGTATTTGTTAGTTAGTAGGAAATCACTTTTACTTCCATGAGTTACTTCATATATAATTAAAAAATGAATGGATGCCTAAAAAGAAGTAATTGATTAACAGAGACAAAGCAAACAAATGAATATGCAAATGTTCATTTATCTTCAGATGTTTTAGAGGGGGACAGTAATTCACAGATTTTGATATAGTTTCCTAAATTGCAACTTAATTACTAAATTTTACAATTAAGAAATTTAGCTCTTTATTTCCCTTTTAAGGAAATACCCTCAGCATGTAATGTATATCGTGGAGTTTATGGACTGTGAGTTTTACAAGAGAAGTGGGCCTCAGTAAATAATTATAAATTGCTTTTTAGTCATTTCAATTCCCAAAGAAATACTGCATAATCTAAATAAGGAATGCTGCATTTTAATGGACATAATATTTTAATTTGGTAGTTACACAAAACTGTGTTCTGGCAGTTTATAAATTGTATGAACATGTGCAAATTCAACTGACATGCATTATTCAAGAATGAATAATTGTCCAGAAAGATGAGCAGAGAGAGAAGAATGAAATATAATTTATTTGCCTCTCTCTCACTCTCATTCTCTTTCTCATTTCAAGATAGCACAGCAAATAAAGAAAAAGAGGGAAGGATTACTTGGTTACTTTTACTGGTGATCCAGTAGACAGGAAAAAATAAACTATAATAGTATTGGAGAAAAATAGTTCACATCATTGTTTCTGTCCAAAATAGTCATATATAATTTAAGTAATTCAGTCAACTAACTGGTGAACTAAGATAAATATCAGATTAATTTTTTAACTAAGTGTTTTGAAACAAAACAAAATTAAATCACACTGATTGCTTATGGGTATTTTCAGGGAGGGAAGAGGGAGGCTAAATTTATCAGTACTGATGTATTAGACACTTGTACTACAATGTACTGAACACTTCCATGTGCTCTGATTGTGAAAGATCATTTTGCAAAAAGAGATTATTGCTGATCACAATTCATGAACTCTTTTTGTGAATCCCAAGATAGCAAAGTAATGCTACAGTTCAGCATCTTTTGATTGATATGGACCAGAGACAATCAGAGGGTATGCTTTTCATTTCTATCTTGATTCTAGAATCCTGTGTAGAATTTTGGTGGGAAGAGTCTTTTTCTGTTTGAAATTAGAATCTAAATTATGTTCCCTGTTGGGGCAGCATTGTGACCCATCCTGTCTAACCATTCAACATTCCCTAGGCATCTTTAATAAGGAGCAGTACCAACTATTTCATGCCTAATGGTGTGTGCATTACAGAGGCACTGTTGCTTTTTGTTCCCCTCACTGTCACTTCTTTAATCACAAACCCTTTGAGAACCAAAGTGGTTGATTAGGAAGATATTTAGAGTAATCAAAAATCTACTTTTATCCAAGTACTCAGCTATCCTCTCAGAAAAATTGATAACAAAACACAAGATCAATTGTTTATATTCTTTTTCATATTCTTTCCCATTATAGCTTATTATAAGATTGATGGCTCAGATGGTAAAGCGTCTGACTGCAATGTGGGAGACCCAGGTTCAATCTCTGGGTCGGGAAGATCCCCTAGAGAAGAAAATGGCAACCCACTCCAGCACTCTTGCCTGGAAAAGTTGAATGGACAGAGGAGCCTAGTGGGCTGCAGTCCATGGGGTTGCAAATAGTTGGACACAGCTGAGCAACTTCACTTTCACTTTTTCAAAAGATATTGAGTATAGTTCTCTGTGCTATGCAGTTGCTTATCTGTTTTATATATGGTGGTTTATTTATGTTAATCCCAAACTGCTAATTTATCCCCCTCTCCCTGTGCTATTTATTTTGGTAACTATAAGTTTGCTTTCTATATTTCTGAGTCTTTCTATTTTGTAAATAATAAGTTCATTTGTGTCATTTTAAAATTTTGCATATAAGTGATATCATATGATATTTATCTTTCTCTGATTTACTTCACTTAGTATGATAATCTCTAGATCCATCCATATTCTGCAAATGGAGTTACTTCATTTGTTTTTATGGCTGAGTAATATTCCATTATACAGATGTATTATATACCACATCTTCATTTTCTATTTGTCTGTCAATGGACACTTAGTTGTGTGCATGTGTGCTAAGTCGCTTCAGTCATGTCCAACTCTGTCACCCTATGGACAGCAGCCCAGCAGGCTCCTCTGTCCATGGGATTCTCCTGGCAAGCATACTGGAGTGGGTTGCCATGCTTTCCTCAATGGATTTTCCTGACCCAGGGATTGAACCCACATCTCTTATGTCTGCTTTGGCGGGTGGGTTCTTCAGAGCTAATGCCACCTGGGAAGGCCTTCGTTGCTTCTGTGTCTTGGCTATTCTACATAATGCTGCTGTGAACACTGCAGTGCATTTAAGAAAGATCACATTTAACAAAAAGTGGGCAATGTTATATATTTAGATATCTCCACTCTTGTTTAGTATATTTTGTGTATATATATATACATATATATATATGTTTCATCCTGCTCCCAATGATAATTCTTCCCAATAATAAGTGATTTGTAATCCATCAGTAGGCTAATATTCTGGGTATTGTGTGCAATCACCGTCATGGAGCAACCAGATAATGTTCCCTGGGAAGACTAGAATGATGTGTGCAGGTCATTACTCTCAATCACCCCAAAGTCAGCAGCAGACAAGGAAGAGATTTCCATTATGTAGAGACTAGGCAATTGGCTGAAATTGAGTTTCTTGCCCAGCACAGCTCCTGGGCATTAGAATTGTGCTTCTCATAAGATCTTTGTTCCCACATCCTTGCCCTAAGAGTTTCTAAAAGCAGATCCACAGTAAGACCATGTTTAGAGACATTTGGCTTTTGGCTTCTTCAGGGCTCTAACTTTTCCCAACTTCCCCAAGAATTTTCACCCACACCCTTTCGTTCTCTCATAAATAAATACACAATTTTTTTTTTTTTTTTTTGCCTTCTCTTCCCTTATAATAGGACTATCAGACTCTTGGAGAGGAGCACAGTCATCTGTTAGAACAGACCCTTAAATGCATTAGCAATTTAAAAAATTATTTAGCCTTCCTTAAGGATAAAAAGAACTTTGTTTTAAGAAACACAGTGTTCTTGCCTGGCTCAAATTACAACAGGGAAAAGAAGAGGCTTCATTTTGTCCTGGGAAGGAGGACCTCTAAGGAGGAAATTGAAAGGCTTCTTCTAGTGTAATGCAAAGGAAACTTGGATTTTCATATCAAAAACATAAGCTGAATGTATATATATATTTTAAAATAAAAGAAGAAAATCTTAATTCACCCAATTTCCTTTAAAATTGTTGTTTCAGTCTCCTATTTTCTTTCCCCCTCTTCTTTTCCCTCTCCTGTTCCACATTTATATAAAGTATGCTCCATAAAGCAGTTCAGAAAAATTATTAGGATCCTAGGTCAAAGAGAAAAAAGTGAAATTAAAGAACATCATCTACTGATTTCCTCTTTCCTCCAAAAAGATGAAAGACTTTTAGTTTTTCAAAGGCTGCTATAAAATATCCAAATACTCACCAAGGCACAAAGGCAGTAAAGTATAGCTGAAAGAATATCTGAATGGAAGTACACTATTTTAATGACTTGGTCAAGTTTTTCAACTTTTTTTTTTTTTATTTCTCAGCTTCTTTATCTGAAAATGAACGAACTCTGCTAGATCCTATAATTATAGAAGTCTATGAATCTTCCCCATCTGCAGCTTTTTATTACCCTTAAGCATTAAAACAGTTTGATAATGTGATATATAAAACCACTCCTATTTATTGACTTCAGACAACTAAAATGTTGTACTAATGAGATTCAAATCTGCCTCTTTTACCCAGCTATCTACGCACATGCTTGCACTTGGACAGAATTCTTTAATGTCAGATAATCTCATACCAGGTATTTCACAATAATAATAAAACAAGGAATAATACCCACACACACACACACAAACACACACACACACACACACACGGTACAGTGGTTGCCACTGGCCTCCTTTCTTCTCTTTCCCCTATCAAATCTGCTCTTTGCTTAGTTTTTCCTATCAAGATGTATATGATGTAGAAGATGTAAGATATTAGTATTGCAGTGGTATGTGCATTTTAAAAGAGGACAAAGATGGAACTCTAACCTCGATATTTCAGTTACAGATGAAGGAGAGGGCAGGAGCATCACTCTTTGGCACCCCTGAAATCATTCAGTGATGATTCTGCTGGCAGAAAATTCGATGTGTTAAATGAGACTTTTGGACACAACAAGAAGAAAATGTGTCCAAAAGTGGCACAAGACCTAGGGAAATATAAGCTAAAAGAATATTGGTATGCAATATAGAGGAAAAACCAATCTGCCAAGATGTTCATTATGGGGTTATTTTCCAAATAACCCAGTCATGAAAACAACAATGTAACAGCCACATAGGAAGTAATTTAAATCATAAGCTATTCAGGTAGGAGAATTCATAGTTCTTTTTTTTTTATTTTTTTAAAATTTATTTTAATTGGAGGCTAATTACAATATTGTATTGGTTTTGCCATACATCAACATGAATCCGCCATGGGTGTACACGTGTTCCCCATCCTGAACCCCCCTCCCACCTCCCTCCCTGTACCATCTCTCTGGGTCATCCCAGTGCACCAGCCCCAAGCATCCTGTATCCTGCATCGAACCTGGACTGGCGATTCGTTTCTTATATGATATTATACATGTTTCAATGTCATTCTCCCAAATCACCACCCCCAACACAGAGTCCAAAAGACTGTTCTATACATCTGTGTCTCTTTTGCTGTCTCGCATACAGGGTTATCGTTACCATCTTTCTAAATTCCATATATATGCATTAGTATATCATATTGGTGTTTTTCTTTCTGGCTTACTTCACTCTGTATAATTGGCTCCAGTGTCATCCATCTCATATTTCTTGAAAAAGATGGTTTATAAAAACCAGAGAGTAACATGAGAAATGTTTACATATTTAAAAAGTAGTTTTAAAAATATTATATATACCACCTAAAAAGGTACAGCAGGAATATTTATCTGCTTCATTTTTTATACCCCTATATCCCAGGCTCTATGAATCACTCCATGAAGACCTACAAGACCTTCTAGAACTAACATCAGAAAAACATGTTCTTTTCCTCATAGGGGAGGACTGGAATGCAAAAGTAGGAAGTCAAGAAAAACCTGGGGTAACAGACAAGTTTGGCCTTGGAGTACAAAATGAAGCAGGGCAAAGGCTAATAGAGTTTTGCCGAGAACTGACTGGTCATAGCAAACAACAACAACAGAAGAGACAACTCCAGCAATACAAGAGACAACTCTACACATGGACACCATTAGATGGTCAATACTGAAATCATTGATTATATTCTTTGCAGCCAAAGATGGAGAAGCTCTATACAGTCAGCAAAAACAAGACCATGAGCTGGCAGTGGCTCAGATCAGGAACTTCTTACTGCAAAATTCAGACTTAAATTGAAGGAAGTAGGAAAAACCACTAGACCACTCAGGTATAACCTAAATCCAATTCCTTATGATTATACAGTGGAAGTGGCAAACAGATTCAAGGGATTAGATCTGATAGACAGATTGCCTGAAGAACTATGGACGGAGATTTGTAACACTGAACAGTAGGCAGTAATCAAAACCATCCCCAAGAAAAAGAAATGCAAAAAGGCAAAATGGTTGTCTGAGGAGGCCTTACAAATAGCTGAAAAGAAGAGAAGTGAAAGGCAAAGGAGAAAAGGAAAGATATACCCATTTGAATGCAGAGTTCCAAAAAATAGCAAGGAGAGATAAGAAAGCCCTCCTCAAGTGATCAAACAAAGAAATAGATGAAAACAATAGAATGGGAAAGACTAGAGATCTCTTCAAGAAAATTAAAGATACCAAGGGAATATTTTATGCAAAGATGGGCACAATAAAGGACAGAAATCATATGGACCTAACAGAAGCAAAAGGTATTAAGAAGTGGTGGCAAGAATACACCAGAAGAACTATACAAAAAAGATCTTCATGGCTCAGATAACCACAATGGTGTGATCCCTCACCAAGAGTCAGACATCCTGGAGTGAGAAGTCAGTGGACCTTAGGAAGCATCACTATGAACAAAGCTAGTGGAGGTGATGGAATTCCAGCTGAACTATTTCAAACTGTAAAACATGATGCTGAGAAAGTGTTGTACTCAATATGCCAGCAAATTTGGAAAACCCAGCAGTGCCACAGGGCTGGAAAAGGTCAGTTTTCAATCCAATCCTAAAGAAAGGCAATGCTGAAGAATGTTCAAACTACCACACAATTGCACTCATCTCACACGCTAGCAAAGTAATGCTCAAAATTCTCCAAGCTAGGCTTCAACAGTACGTGAACCAAGAACTTCCAGATGTTCAAGCTGGATTTAGAAAAGACAAAGGAACCAGAGATAAAATTGCCAACATCCTTTGGATCATAGAAAAAAGCAAGAGAATTCCAGAAAAACATGTGCTTCATTGATATACTAAAACCTTTGACTGTGTAGATGACAATAAACTGTGGAAAATTCTCAAGAGATAGGAATACCTGACCACCTGACCTGCCTCCTGAAAAATCTGTATGCAGGTCAAGAAGCAACAGTTAGAATTGGACATGGAACAATGGACTGGTTCCAAATTGGGAAAGGAGTACATCAAGGCTGTATATTGTCACACTGTTTATTTAACGTATATGCAGAGTACATCAGGAAAAATGCCTGGCTGGATGAAGCACAGGCTGTAATCAAGACTGCTTAGAGAATTATAAACAATCTCAGATAGGCAGATGACCCCACCCTTATGGAAAAAGTGAAGAGGAACTAAAGAACCTCTTGATGAAAGTGAAAGAAGAGAGTGAAAAAGCTGGCTTAAAACTCAACATTCAAAAAACCAAGATCATGGCATAGGGTCCCATCACTTCATGGCAAATAGATGGGGAAACAATGGAAACAGTGAGAGACTTTATTTTCTTGGGCTCCAAAATCACTGCAGATGGTGACTGCAGCCATGAAATTAAAAGATGCTTGCTCCTTGGAAGAAAAGCTATGACAAACTTAGACAGCATATTAAAAAGCAGAGACATTGCTTTACTGACCAAGGTCTATATAGTCAAAGCTATAGTTTTTCCAGTTGTCGTGTATGGATATGAGAGTTGGAGTATAAAGAAAGCTGAGCACTGAAGAATTGATGCTTTTGAACTGTGGTGTTGGAGAAGACTCTTGAGAGTCCCTTGGACTGCAAGGAGGTCACACCAGTCAATCGTAAAGGAAACCAGTTCTGAATATTAATTGTAAGGGTTGATGCTGAAGCTGAAGCTCCAAAACTTTGGCCACGTGATTCAAAGAACTAGCTTATTGAAAAGACCCTCATGCTGGGAAGGATTGAAGACAGATAGAGAAAGGGACAACAGAGGGTGAGATGGTTGGGTGGCATCACTGACTCGATGGACATGAGTTTGTGCAAGCTCCGGGATTTGGTGATGGACAGGGATGCCTGGCGTTCTGCAATTCACGGGGTGGCAAAGAGTCAGACATGACTGAACGACTGAACTGAATTGATTTCCTAGGCATCTTAAACAGTATCTAGCACACAGTAGGTGTTCAATAAATATGTGTTCTGTGATTTTATTGATGAGTCATTTAAAGTAAATATTGAATGGTGATATACAAATAAATGCAATGACAGATCTACATTAGGGTGTGAAATTATGGTACGTACTTTTTCCTGATTTTTCCTAACTTCTTCCTTTTTTCTCCCACTTTGCTGTCCATATATATCCTGTTGATATGCAGTCGTGCATATATTTTAGTCTTCCTCTACCTCAGTACATGTCTGTTTATGTTTGCAATCTGAACATAAATGATAGTTCAATGAAGCGGGAAATCAGGAATTTTTAAAAAGATGATATTTCTTTGAAAAACAAGATATCATGTGATATGTACTTTTTGTAGCTACAGTCCTGTCTACAGCCAGGGACAACTACATAGCACAGAAATGACTTCTCTCTGTTTCAGTCATGAGCTAGTTTTTCCATTGTACATTTATTCCACAGTTAATAAAACAGAGCAATTCTACTTGTTTTTTATGTTCTGCCAATGAACATACTGCTAAGAACAATAAGTATGAAATAAATTGCTGTGTTTTTTTCAGAGAGAATTAGTTTCTTACCATGAAGTTTAGCCAAGTCAGGCAAATTAAACCTAAACAATAAAGCTTCAATTAGACATGTTATAATGCAGACTTATGCGTAGAGTTTCTGAGTAGACTGCAGTTATGGAAATCAACAGATATGTAACAATACACTGAACCTCAGATTTTAGTTTTATTTTAGTAGCATATGAAGCCTGGGACAAACTGCACTATTTTCAAACTCAAAATTGCAACCTATAATTGCATCCACAGCTTGATGCACATCATTGTGGATGGTTCCTTTCTGTTCCAGCGTTATTTTTCCATCCATTCACTGTTTGCTTCTTCAGGAAATTCACTTGCTAGCTGTATAATCTTAGGTGAGTTGGTGAATAATTTTGGCTTCAGTTTCCTCATGAAAGGCAGGCAGTATTTGTCATTGTCTTATACGAGTTGCTGCGGTTGAGTAACACATGCAGCATTTTAAAAGTCCTGGCATACCTCAAAAGCGTTAGCTCCTTTTACTGTGCCCCAGGCGCTCTGCTAGGAATTGCAGGTATGGTGATGAAAAGGATGGGCTTAGTTGTGGTTCATGGCAGCCTGTATCAAAGTGGGTATCTTCATCAAAAGACAGTTCGCTATGGCCCTCTGGAGTTTCTGCATGGCTTATGAGCAGCAGCACTGACAGCCTTTTGTCCTGATTATCTTCTCAGGGATGTTTATATGGAGAACAACCTTGGAAGAGAGAGAGAGTGTCTTCCCCCAGAGAAGAGAGCTTTGGCTTGTTTTCTACCATTAAAAAAAAAAAAAAGCCTCTCTGGGACAAAATGTGGGCAGATTTGCTTGAAGCTAGTTCCGAAAGACTGACACTTTCTACATTTGAGATTCCTTTACTGCAACCCATTTTATGTACACATGTCACCTAGATCCTGTTATTCCTCCGTGTAATAACTGGGGTATCAGGCAATCAGGGCAAATGTTGATATTTAGATATAGTCATCAATGTGAATAATCTTTTATTTCTGATCCAGGACCTGTTTGACTTCTCCTAGCATCCAAGTTAACTTGTTAACTTGCAAGTTGGATAAAATTTCAGATTTTTCACAATTGCTGACTATCATTAGGTAAATTATCAGAAGTATATAACATGTCTGAATAAACACAAAAATGTACATACATTCTTGTGAGTGTAGAAAAATTGAGGATAGCTAAATGTTATAGGAATGTTGTACAGTAGGATGAACTTGGTATTAATCTATTAATTTATTGAATTGACACTAAAAACCTTAGAAACAGGATAATTATCTAATCAAAACTACTAGCTAATGTCAGGAGTTTATGCCAGTCTTGCCTACTACTTTTTCTTCACTGCATATTAGAATAACTGGCATATAGTATAGTATATTGCATATATTGTTAATAAATAAATATGTAACTTATGAATATATTTATTAATAAATGTGTTCTTTTTACTTCTTTCCAATTTCCCTAATAGGATAGGTGCCTTTGCATGGGAAATCCAGTCCTTTGTTGAATGTCATTTTTGGAAGTTCTTCCTTACTGTAATAGTCAAGCTTCCTTACTGTATTACATTGTGATAATATAAAAAGCACAACATAGGAGTGAATGGCATTGCATAATAAAAAGTTTATTTCTATGCTAATACCATCATTCAATATAAATTAGGAAGCTCACCTTCCTAGAGGCTTTCTCTTTCATGACATAAATCAGAAATTGGGGCTCTTCTGTAATGTTGTTCCTACCAGGGATAAAATGAAAATGACCACGTTGTCTCCAGTGTACTTAATTTGAACTCAACTTTCATTTCTTAAACTTAACTCATTGATTCCAGTTTCTTCCTTGGAACAAAACAGAACAACAACAGCAATGAAAATTTATTCTTTTCACATGATATGACATAATATTTATTTCCTTTGGTCTCTACTTTTTCTAGCCTCAATTTTCACAGTTTCCATAATCAGGCCTTACATGAAATCATCCTCAACTACTTTACCATTCTGATTATTTTTCTATGGCCATCTATTAGGTAGTCCATAGCATTCAAAGAATATCACTGAGAATGGAATATATCTCAGTATATTCAGATTTTTGTCAGAGAGATTAGAAAGGCCAATGCCTCTAGTCTTTCCTATTATCTCATGAGAATTATGGGACGCCAGGAGGGATAATATTTTTCAGTATTAGCAGATGCTGGCCTATCTCATTTCATTTTACCTGTTCACCTCTCCTCCCTTTAGGTCTCTAGACTTCAGGTGGGCATTGCCTCGAGGAGTGGTAGCTATGGAAACCAGACAACAAATATATCAAATTCTTAACTTCTAAATTCTGATAAGAACCATGCAAGAATACTTGATGATCAAGTTTTTCCTGACTTTGATGAGATAAGAACTCTCCAGGCTAGAAGAAATAGGGAAATGTAGAAGAAGCTAGAATATTAGACACTGGTAAAGGTATAGGAGAGCAGGTTTCAGGCGCTCTGTCCACTCCCCTCCACCCTCACCTTTAAAGTCAGTTCTAGAAAAGGGAGGAGGAAAAACAGAAGTCAGTCATAAGTGAAATTGGAAAAGACAGAATTTCCCAGGCCTCTGCCCTCTCTCCAGCATGCTGAGAGACACAACATCCTTCAGGTGGCTAGGTGGGGTGTCAGGCTTGAGAACTCCAGGCAACTGTAGGCTCCCGTGCATGGCCTAGGGCCACAGATGCATTGCTGTCCTGCCCCTGCCACACTCCACCTTCAATAGCCTAATATTTCAGGCAGGAGTAAACAGGAACGATCTGAAATGTCCAGTTTAAACCTGAAATCATTGAATACATCCAGGAAAAGTTGAAAAATTTCTGAAGTAACTTGAGTTCACTTATACCTAAGTGAACTTATATCTAGGATTAACTTGTTTACCTTTAGGAAGACTCAGAGTTATAATAGGAAATATGTCATATCTTAGAAAGATACGGCCAACTCTTTTGCATTTCTAAGGACACAACTTAAAATATTTTGACAACCATAGATGGTTTGTTGTGAATGGACAGGTACTGGATTTGGCTTTAGAAGATCTAGGTTGAATGAAGTCACCTTCTCTATGTATTTGGCCCCATGAGAATTTCTCTCTTAGCAACAGTTTTATCATAAAAAACAGGTATATATTATGACTTTCTCATGGGCAGAATGAGTGTATGAAATGAGGTAAGTGCCTAGAATATGATTTTATAGTGTATAAACTGTCATGAATTTATCACCATTAGCCTATTTCTACCAGGTGACTGTGGTCTTAAAATTAGGCTAAATTTAACATATGTGATTTGATGTTACACTTTGATATTGGATGTAGAAAAACACTCCAGTTTAGTGCTTCTTGAATTTAACATGCATAGAAACCACCTGGAAGATCTCCTCACAGTACAGTTTCAGATTCAGTAGGTTTGGGATGCAGCCTGAGGTTTCCTACTTCTAACAAGCTTTCAGATGATAATGAACCTGTTGAACTATAGACCACACTTGGAGGAGCAATGCTGAAGTTAATGATGAGGTTTTGCATAGTTCCTGAGCTGAAAGTAACAATTAATATTCAATATCGTGTCTTACATTGCCTTAGAACAGCTTTATCTCTCCCATCTGTTCATATCGAGCTCCTCATATTTGTAGCCTATCTGAAGCTGATTATGTCATGACCTGATTATCAAATGCTCTGAAATTACTTTTAGATTTTTAAAAATATTTATTATCCATAAAGAACATGGTGTACTTCCAGGGAAAGTATAAACAAATAGTTCAGTCCTTGAGAATTTATGGGTTTTAATCCCACAAAGTTGGCAGCTGATATGATATTATTTCAGTTATCCACTTTTAAGAAAGAATAAAGTTTATATTTGGATACTATAAGTAAAAAATAAACTGGACCAGTATTAAGGCAGCAGAGGTACTATTTTATTTAGATGGTTTGAGTGCATCCATATCCCCTCAAGATTCCAGGAAGGTGGTATACACAGAGGACAGGTTATCGTTCATGCTTTTGTCCCTCTGGTGAATAATACCACTACTGTCGAGAACACAGAACATCACTGCAGACATCCGAGATGAAAGATGTCTGTTCAATCACAAGAAAAAGTTGTAGACTAGAGACGGTGGTTTCCTATGATAGAATGGGTAAATTTATTCAGAACTGCTAAAGTTGCACATCAACTTTCTACAAAATCCTCTTTGAGACAGATTGTTTGGGTGATCATTTAATCACATGATATTTGATTTCCTTATCTATTGTGAGGATTAGATGAATTGCTAAAAGTAAATGTAAAGCATTTAAGACCTGCCAGACACATAGCAGACACTATGTAAAGGTTAACTATGATTATTATTGGTGTTATTTCTATTACTGTTATCATTATTTCTTAATTCCCCTTTCTTGATCAAGTTTCTGTTATGATTAGATAACTTTAGGAAGTCCAGCCATAACTATACCATCAGGATGGACTTGACTTTGCAATCTCTCTGGACACTAATATATAAAGGATGAGCTACTATAATTTATAATAACTGGAGATGATATACATCTCCTGAAATCTCAGTGGACTCTGTATTTTTCAGTTGCAACATAGTTGTATTATACTAAAGAGATTGCTTACATTAAAATCCTTAGAAAATAAAAAAAAAGTATTTTCAAAAGTATTACTCATCAACCAAACATTTTGATATTATTCCAAAGAAAATATGAAAATTAGGCTAAAAATATTTAAAGGTATATTTTCTAATATTCATACAAAAAGTCCTTTGCATTTGTGTTCTTCCTGTTTGATGTTTAAAGAGACCAAAGCAAGACCATTTATAGATTAACAATCCACAACATTCACTGATGACAGAGAGTCATTCAATTCAAATTTATCTAAGCAGGGTCACAGTGTACCCACTTTTGGTGCTGTAGGAAACACCAAAGAAATATCTAACTCTACCTCCTCCCTCATAGAATTTGTTTTTTGAATCTTTTCATGATGGAGGCAATTATGATAACTGAAATGATCAGTTCAAAATAAAGAACAATAAAAATAATAACTGTATACAATCAAGTCACCAAATATAAGGTGCAAGCAATACAAATTATAATGGTATAAAGAAAGTTAATTTTCAAACGTTAAGATACACTACCTAGAATCAGTGATACCTATGTTGCACGTGGAAGTAGGTGGGATTTTGAATATATTCCAGGTATCTATAGCCACAGGGATAATAACGTTAAAACATCCTTTCCAGTGTGACCTATTTATACAGTAAGAACAAAGTGGGCAGCTGGGATGCAGCTAAATTACTCTAAGGACTTGAAATGTGTGCATACCTTTGTAGGTGTGGAACAAACACAATGCATGAAAATCTGGCAAAAAAACTAGCAGCCAAACAGAGGAGTAATTTTTTGTTTGTTTATTTCATAAAAGCTATTGGCCTTCAACAGGGTCCAAAATGTTTTCCTTAAATACAAAGCCTCTTTTGTGCTTATAAACATAAATTACCTATGAAAATCATGATTTGCCCTCGTGTTCCAGGCCGACACCTCTTGTGTCAGTGAGAGCACAGCCCATAGTGTCTCCTAGTGCCAAGGGGTTGCGGGGAGGTGCGAGGCATCCTGTTTCCTCTCTGCCTTCTCTCCTCTGAATGACAGCAACATGGGCTTTTGGCTTCATTTATCCTAAAATATTTAAATCAAATTATAAAACTAATGTATTAAAAATGAGAAATAAATTCAAACCAGATTATGCTGGCTGCTGTGATTTATTAGTCCAATTGGTCTTTGTCTGTGGCTTGTTAGCCTGGTGGGTTAGAACACAGTGTTAATGACGCCAAGATCAAGGCTTTAGTCCCTCCTGGCCTATTTAGCTTTGTTCCATTCCAAGGACAGAACTGCACCCACACCAGGCCAGACTTCATGTGAATATATTCCACTTGTCACAAGCTGACAGAGAGAATGTAGTTAGATTACTCCACATCAGCCATTACTACCAGCAAAACTAGCAAAAAAACAACCAACTCAAGGTACACATTGAACTAATGGTCTGTCATTAGCTTCTATGAGGACAAATGATCCTTTCACGGTGAAGTACATACTCTTTGCTGACTTGTTAATGCAGGCTAAGAAGTGTCTTGTTATCTGTTCATCTTATCTCACTGTTCCCAACTTGGATTCCTTTATTATTAAATCTCTATTTAAGTATATAAATAAGTAGTACTATAAAATCTTACAATTCCAGCCAAAGTTACTAGAGGAAAAATAATCTCAACAAACTTTACACAGGGAGCCTGCTGACTGTTTCAAAACTGCATTCTAGTACTAAACAGAGGTACAAAGAGTTTCAGTGAACCTCCAGTGAGTGAAAAATTGGTGAAGCAGGTGATGATGCCATTTGCTGTATGTCCCTGCTGCATTGACTGGAGATAAAGTCTCATTTTTATTAAACAAACAAAACTAGAAGGACTGAAAATAGACTCATTATTAAATTGTAAGTAGATGAAACTTCATCCTTGGAGTCTTTACATGAGAGCTTCAACTTGTAACAAGCACTGTGTGCTCTGACCTAAACACATCATAAGAGAAGTAAATAAGACAGAGAAGTGGCACTTTATTAGATGTTTAAAGTCATCAGGAAAAAAAATACCATCTTGAATCAGAGTACAAATAATATCTCTGTAAGAAACCCTGCCTAAGAAATTCTTGCATGGATGTTTTTAAAACAATCTGCAGAGAGAACATGCTGACTCTTATAAGCTTAGCTATTAAATCTCACCAGGCTGGAGAGAATAGAATAATGCAAAACACAACAGGCATGTGCCATGCACAACTCTTGCATGTCCTGTGCCCTAGATTGTCCATGGATTCACAGGCCTGGCTGGTTGGCTTGTGCATTTTTAGATCAGAACTCTTAAAAGGACCCACAAATTATTTTTTTTAAGTATTTAGTTGTTCTGTAGTTTGTCTGTTTCACAACTTACTGAGGAAGGTTTGTGACAGGGAAATAAGCTAACATTTTGAAGTTCAGCATGAGTTGATTTCTCCCCTATGAGCTTTATATATTTTATTTATTAATCCTCACACAAGTCCTATAAATATAACTATCTCCATTTAGACATAAGAAAACTGAAGTTCAGACGTTTGTCTGGAGCTAAGGCTTGAAAGTATCTGAAGCTTACAAGTATCTTCATGTAAGTATCTGAAGGCTCTTTGTGACACTGATTTTATTTTATTTTTTTAAATTTTATTTTATTTTTAAACTTTACAATATTGTATTGGTTCTGCCATATATCGAAATGAATCCGCCACAGGCATACACGTGTTCCCCATCCTGAACCCTCCTCCCTCCTCCCTTCCCATTCCATCCCTCTGGGTCGTCCCAGTGCACCAGCCCCAAGCATCCAGTATCATGCATCGAACCTGGACTGGCGACTCATTTCATATATGATATTATACATATTTCAATGCCATTCTCCGAAATCATCTCACCCTCTCCCTCTCCCACAGAGTCCAAAAGACTGTTCTATACATCAGTGTCTCTTTTGTGGTCTCGTACACAGGGTTATTGTTACCATCTTTCTAAATTCCATATATATGTGTTAGTATACTGTATTGGTGTTTTTCTTTCTGGCTTACTTCACTCTGTATAATAGGCTCCAGTTTCATCCACCTCATTAGAACTGATTCAAATGTATTCTTTTTAATGGCTGAGTAATACTCCATTGTGTACATGTACCACAGCTTTCTTATCCATTCATCTGCTGATGGACATCTAGGTTGCTTCCATGTCCTGGCTATTATAAACAGTGCTGTGATGAACATTGGGGTACACGTGGACTCTGTTGGAGAGGGAGAGGGTGGGAAGATTTGGGAGAATGGCATTGAAACATGTATAATATCATGTATGAAACGAGTTGCCAGTCCAGGTTCGATGCACGATACTGGATGCTTGGGGCTAGTGCACTGGGACGACCCAGAGGGACGGTGTGGGGAGGGAGGAGGGAGGAGGGTTCAGGATGGGGAACACATGTATACCTGTGGCGGATTCATTTTGATATTTGGCAAAACTAATACACTTTTGTAAAGTTGAAAAAAAAAACCAAAAACTTATGGTTACCAAAGGGGAGGTGTTAATTTCTAGGATTGTGTCCGAATTTTTGCAACCCCAGAACTGTAGACTGCCAGGCTCCTCTGTCCATGGTATTCTCCAAGAAAGAATACTGGAATGGATTGCCAGTTCCTCCTTGAGGGGTTCTTCCTGACCCAGAGATCACTCATCCCTTATGTCTCCTGCATTGGGAGGCAGGTTCTTTCCCACTGGTGCCACCTGGGAATAACTGAATCACCTTGCTGTACAACTGAAATTAACACAACATTGTAAATGAACGATACTTCAATTTAAAAAATGTTTAAAAACTGTATAAAGTGTAATATGTAATATGACTTATGTACATCGTGAAATGATTACTATGGTAGGTTTAGTGAACATTCATCATCTCATATAAATACATTAAAGAAATTAAAAAAAATATTTTCCTTGTGATGAGAACTCTTAGAGGATTTACTCTCTTAACAGCTTTCAGATATAATGTCAATTATCTCTACATTGTTGCACATTACATCGCTAGTACTTACTTATAACTCGAAGTTTATACTTTTTGACTACCTTTATCTAATCCCACCTAGCCCCACCCCAACCTCTGGTAACCACAAATCTGATACTGCTTTTAATAGATTATGAAAAGAACCAAATAGAAGCTAAAAATTAATAGGACTTTTCAGGAAAAAAAAAAAAAAAAAACTTCTCAATTCTACCGAAGGAGGAAATTTTGAAGCTACTTCTTTAATCCCTAGCAATTAATTTTTTAAATGCACTTCAGAACTTTCAGGAGCTCCCTACCCACGTCTTTCCAAACCAGTTCTTAAAGCCAGAAACTCAGGTTCAGCAGGAAATTTTAATTAAATTGACCCATTAGACAAATAATTGATGAAGGAAATTTCTGTGAGCCTTATTAATTCTGTTATCTATCTTTTTATCTCTTTCACAGCACAAACACATAAAGTTAAATATAAATATAGACCATTTTGTCAGACTTAGTGCTCATTAACTTTTATATAAAGTATGGTATGATGATAATTTTTTTAAAAACATGTATTTTGGAATCAGACCTGGGGTCAAATCCTGACTAGGCACTCACCAGCTAGGTAATCTTTAAGCTATTTAATTTTTCTGACCTTTAGCTTTTTCATATCTAAAATGGTAACACCATCTAATTCATGGGATTTTTGTGAAAATTAAATGAGTAAGAGAAAAAGAATCTTAGCATAAATGCCTGGTTCATTGCAGGTGCTCATAAAATGTGAGTTCCCCTTTTCATCATCTTCCCCATGAAGACGCGAAAATATTGATCCATATAAACCTACTACATTATTCATCTTCTCATAAAGCACATGCTTTAAATCATCTAACAATTCTATAATGTATATTTTGGATGGTGAAACATCTACTGCTAAACAAAGCCTATCCCTATAACTGTGACAATATTGAACCTCAAATGAAATTATCCTTTCATAAAGCATACAATCATGATTTCATTAAGTATGATATAGTAGTGAATATGAATGAAACATGGGCTTCCCAGGTGGTGCTAGTGGTAAAGAACCCTTCTGCCAAGACAACAGAGGTAAGAGAAGTGGGTTTGATCCCTCAGTTGGGAAGATCCCCTGGGGAGGGCATGCCAACCCACTCCAGTTCTCTTGCCTGGAGAATCCCCCTGGACAGAGGAACCTGGCAGGCTACAGTCTATAGGTCGCACAGTCAGACACAACTGAAGTGACTTAGCATGCATGCATGAATAAAACATATATTTTACTTCTTCATGGATCATAGTGAGGAGACAGGAAAAAAAAGAGGGGGTTAAAAAAGCCTATATATGAAAATAGGATAAATACTAAGAAGGGGATGTGAGCAGGCTGTTATTGGAGAGATTAGTGGGGGCAGAATGGGGGTGCACTTTAAATTGAAAAATGTCTTTGAGGAAGCATGTTTAATCTAAGCTCTAGATGGTAAGTAGGCCAAGTGGGGGGAAATTTTTTCCAAGGAAAGGGTGCATGCAAAGACTTAGGGAGAGGGCTCATTGGACGGAAGCAAGTGGTAGGATGACATGTGCTAGAACAAAATTGCAGAGTGGATAGGAGGAGATGGGTAGAAATGGTACAGGTTAGCTGGCAGAGGCAGAGAGAAAGAAACACAGAGAGAAAGAGAAAGAAGGGAAGAGAGAATTCATGATAAAAAAAGCATTATATTCACCAGTGAGTTAAAACTTAGTAGAGCTAGCTGGATTAAGAGTCAGATGGGAGACATGAATCCTTTATTATTATTCCTTGAGTTGGTCTAAATTCCTACTTGGCTTCCCTGATGTCTAGGACTATAAAGAATCTGCCTGCAAAGCGAGAGACCCAGGTTCAATCCTTAGATCGGGAAATCCCCTGGAGGAGGAAATGGCAACCCACGCCAGTGTTCTTGCCTGGAAAATCCCATGGACAGAGGAGCCTGGCAAGCTACAGTCCATGGGGTAGCAAAGAGTGGGAAACACTTTCACTTTCTCTTATATATATATATCTTAATCTGAGTATGATATTAGCATTTAAAGATTGGTTTATGTATTTTTTTAAAACGACGTGGTTCCTAAACATGGATCAATTTTTCACCTGGTGGTCAACTGAAGAAAAGGCAAATTTTTCAATGCTGGAGGTTAAATTGTCTGTTGAACTTTCTGAGACACAGTACATGTGATTTTGCGGGGGTTTGAAGAAATGTTCAATAATAATTTGGGACATGCATAGTTTCACTTGCTTTATTTATTGACTTTCAGTTCAGTTCAGTCACTCAGTCATGTCTGACTCTTTGCGACCCCATGGACTGCAGCATGCCAGGCCTCCCTGTCCATCAGCAACTCCCAGAGTTTACCCAAACTCATGTCCATTGGGTCAGTCATGTCATCCAACCATCTCATCCTCTGTCATCACCTTCTCCTCCCACCTTCAATCTTTCCCAGCATTAGGGCCTTTTCAGATGAGTCAGTTCTTCTCATCAGAAGGCCAAAGTATTGGAGTTTCAGCTTCAACATCAGTCCTTCCAATAAACTGATTTCCTTTAGGATGGAAGGGTTGGATCTCCTTGCAGTCCAAGGGACTCTCAAGAATCTTCTCCAACAGCATAGTTCAAAAGCATCAATTCTTCGGCACTCAGCTTTCCTTATAGTCCAACTCTCACATTCATACATGACCACTGGAAAAACCATAGCTTTGACTAGAAGGACCTTTGTTGGCAAAGTAATTTCTCTGCTTTTTAATATGTTGTCTAGGTTGGTCATAACTTTCCTTCCAAGGAGTAACTGTCTTTTAATTTCATGGCTGCAGTCACCATCTGCAGTGATTTTGGAGCCGAAAAAAATAAAGTCAGCCTCTGTTTCCAGTGTTTTCCCCATCTATTTGCCATGAAGTGATGGGACCGGATGCCATGATCTTAGTTTTCTGAATGTTGAGCTTTAAGAACCCCATATAAGATATATTTCTGTTCCATGAGTCTTGGGCTCTGGGCTAGTTTTTGTAGTAACCTACAAAACTCTGCTAATTTTTGTAAGTAACTTGCATATAGAGGTGATTTGAAGATGGATTAGATCTCAGGATGAGGGGATAGAGTAAGATGAGGAAAAAAAAGCCCAGAAAAAAAACTAAAAAACTCGATATTTTGAGTTTAAGTAGAGGAACATTTGGTGAAGGAGATTGAGAAAGAATAGCCAAAATATAAGAAGACAGATTATCAAAGAAGGGCATAATGGTAGGATGTCAAGAGAAGAGGTAAATTTAAGGAGGGATTAATCCACAGTGTCAAAATTTACAAAGCATCAATTAGGATGAAGTTAAAGACATAAATTTAGAATTGTTAACATGATCATTACTGGTGACATTAATAAACTTTAGTGGGGTGATGAGGCAGAAATATGATTGTATATGGGTGGAAGAGTGAATAGAAAAGGAGAAAGTGGATTTTTGAGGGTTGGTAATGGTGGATAAGATAGGAGACAGTAGTTATAAGAAGATGTGGGTCAGCATGCCAGAGGAACACAGTGAAGTTGCTGGGCACTGAAGAGAGTACCCTGAAGGCAGGTGATCTAAGATGATAACTGCGTAAGTGGTTTAACTGTTTTACATGGGACTTTTGATCTTCTGTTTTTATGTCTATTCTACTAGTATTATCAGCATCACCTTTTGGTCCAGACAACTAGAGTCCCTCCTTGGCCCCTGAGATTTAGAGAGCCTCTCCTCAGAGGCAACTGTAGGGCAAAGGGGACATGCCCACTGAAGTCCTCTCTTCTAGCCTCTCCTGCCCCCCATTACACTGGTGATTAGTTTCCTACTGCTGCTGTAACAGATCACCACAAACTCAGTGACTTAAAGCAATATAAATTTATTGTCTTATAGTTCTGGGGGTCTGAAGTTCAAACTGGTGTGGTTGGCAAGATTGCATTTCTTCTAGAGACCCCAGGGGAGCCTACTTCATGCCTGTTCCAGCTTTTAGAGGCCATATACTTCTTGGTTCATGTTTCTTTTCCATCTTCCAGGTCAGAGATGGCCTGGAGAGTCTTTCTCACTTCCTGTCAATAGGACACTGACTCTTCTGCCTCCTGCCTACCCTCTTAAAAAGACACTTGTGATTACTTACACTGGGCTCACCCAGATAACCTGGGATCATTTTTCTATCTTAAAATCCATTCATTAGTAGGCTAAATTCCACTGCAATCTTAACTCTCTTTTGCTGTATAAGATAAACATATCCATAGGAATTATTCTGCCTAGAACACCTATGTTTTTGTACTCAAGGGTTGACAGCTTTGTGAGTAGATGAACCAAGTCTACTTCCTCAGAGCCATACTTGCCAGAGCAGGATGCATTATCAGTGGGCTCAGCTGAGGCCAGAGGGCTGGCCAAGAATCAACTCTTTATACCCTAGGAAGAATGTTTGGATACACATGCTGAGCCATCTAACACGTGCGCTGCAGATCTCATTTGTTTTCTCACACTAAGACTCTAAGCTAAAGACAAGCCTAGCTGTCATCCTTCTAAAACAAAAGGCAGCCCCTGCTTTGCCCTATCTTATCCCAAGAGATATTGGGGAGATCCACTTCAAGTTACCCCTCCAAAAGAAACTGGTTTGCAGGGTTCACCTCATTAAATTCCAGCTGGAAAATTTGGAAATATTCTGGGAAATTTTGTGGGTGGTGCCAAAAATATAGTGACTGTAAATCCTTGACTCAGAGAGATGGAAACATTGAAGGCCATCTAAGTATTCTATTGGTGGTTTCCCAGGTGGAGCAGGGGTAAAGAACATGCCTGCCGATGCAGGAGATACAAGAGATGTGGCTTCATTCACTGGGTTGGGAGGATCCTCTGGAGTAGGAAATGGCAATCTGCTCCAATATTCTTGCTTGGAAAGTTCCATAGACAGAGGAGCCTGGCAGGGCTATGTCCATGGGGTTACAAAGAGTCACATACAACTGAGCATACACTCATACAAGTATTCTATTAGAGCCACAGTGGCTGGGATATGAAACAGTAAGAGGATAAACACCAGATGGGCTTGAGTTTCACGTCACTCAACCAGAAGAGGAGTGGGGTAGACTGAAAGAAGAAAATAAAGATAAATGAGTAATTTTTGAGAAACTTGAACCCAGAAATACAAATCATCAAATTCCATCCTATTACTATGTTATTCCAAATAATTGTGACACCTCTGCATGACAGATATGAAAATGAGTACATCATTGGTCAGATTGAAATTTCTGGTCTGGATGACTCACTACTGTCAAATGCAATCAGCCTACATTCCCCCAACCCACTCCTTTTTCACAACTCTAGGTTCACCAAAAGATGATCTCATCTAGAACCTCTGCTTATATGCAGTAATGAATATGTACACATATGCACACCCACATATATATGTGTGCATGTAAATAAATAAATATATATATGTATATATATATATGTGCATGTGTGTGTGTGTGTGTGTGCATGTGTTTGTTTATATATATTATTGTGGGTGGTAGAAAACTGAACTAAGAGTCCAGAGACTGGGATGCTTTGATATTAGTTCTGCCTCCATTTCCTGTCTAACTCTTTGTGACCCCATGGACTGCAGCACATCAGGCTTCCCTGTCCTTCACCATCTCTCAGAGCTTGCTCAAACTCATGTCCATTGAGTAGGTGATGCCATCCAGCCATCTCATCCTCTGTCCCCCTCTTCTACCTGCCTTCAATCTTTCCCAGCATCAGGGTCTTTTCTAATGAGGAGGCTCTTCCCATCAGGTAGCCAAAGAATTAGAATTTCAGATTAGCATCAGTCCTTCTGATGAATATTCAGGATGGATTTCCTTTAGGATTGACTGGTTTGATCTCTTTGCGGTCCAAGGGACTCTCAATAGTCATTTCCAACACCACAGTTCAGAAACATCAATTCTTTGGCATTCAGCCTTCTTTGCGGTCCAACTCTCATATCCATACATGCCTACTGGAAAAACCATAGCTTTGGCTAGATGGACCTTTGTTGGCAAAGTAATGTCTCTGTTTTTGAATATGCTGTCTAGGTTGGTCATAGCTTTTCTTCCAAGAAGCAAGTATCTTTTAATTTCATGACTGCAGTCATCATCTGCAGTGATTTTGGAGCCCAAGAAAATAAAGTCTCTCACTGTTTCCATTGTTTCCCCATCTATTTACCATGAAGTGAAGTGACTAGATGACAGAATCTTTTTTTGAATGTTGGGTTTTAAACCAGCATTTTCACTCTCCTCTTTCACTTTCATCAAGAGGCTTTTTAGTTTTTCTTTGCTTTCTGCCATAAGGATGGGGTCCTCTGCATATCTGAAATTATTGATATTTCTCCCAGCAATCTTGATTCCAGCTTGTGCTTTACCTAGTCCAGCATTTTGCATGATGTACTCTGCATATAAGTTAAATAAGCAGGATGACAATATACAGTCTTGATGTACTGCTTTCCCAATTTTGAACCAGTCTGTTGTTCCATGTCTGGTTCTAACTGTTGCTTCTTGCCCTGCATACAGGTTTCTCAAGAGGCAGGTAAGGTGGTCTGGTATTTCCTTCTCTTGAAGAATTTTCCACAGTTTGTTGTGATCCACACAAAAGCTTTAGCATAGTCAATGAAGCACAAGTAGATGCTTTTCTGGAATTCTCTTGCTTTAGATCACTTGTTTGCTTATCTTTGAAAGAAGATGTTATAAACTAGGTGATCTTTTTTATTCTTTTCTATTCTAAAACCCTAAACTTCTACCTAGGGGAAGTCAGACATATCTTCTCTCCTACAAGGACTCCAACTTAGCTTTCCTTAATAGGAATTATCCTACTTCTCTGTCTGGGCATAATTTATCTTCATTTTCTTCTATCAGTGCAGGATAGGGAGGAAGAAAGACACCAAAACATATATATTGCATTATAGAAAATTTTGCCAAACACCTCCAGACTTTTGAGCCTATGACATTAGTGTCTAAGAACTATGTCTTATTCATACATTAAATATTTGCAACATACTAATCAGAGGCTCTATGGGGCACGAGGAAGATGCAGAAATTGGAGCATGAACATGTTCGAGCTAGTTCTGCTTTTATTTTCTAAGTCAACAAATAGAACCTGAAAACCTTCTAAATGTTAGATATACAAGATATATATGATTCAGTGATAATCTAGTGGAGGAGACATATCACACACATAATTGTACAAAAATAATCAGTTTTAGATATATTATCTGAAGATAAAGTTAGAAGTGTTAAGTGACTATACTTCTTCCTAGAAAGGGAGGTCTCAATTCAGATGGCTGAATGGACAGTTGCAGGAGATGGTGACATAGGTAAGAATGTTAAAGAGTTGGGACTGTTAAAGAATGTTAAAGAGTTGGGACTGGGGAAATTTTTCTAAAAAGAGGGGCAAGCATCATTACTTAGTTGGATTTGCAGTGACTGGAATGGAAGAGAATGGACAAATGGATCAGAAGAGGTTTGAACCTGGGGCCTGGAAATCAGGTAGGTGCCTCTTGCAGGATTCTGTGTGAGAGATCTCCCAGTGAACTAAGGATCATAGCAGCAGAGATAAAGAGATTAAGCAAGAGAGTCAGTAGAAAGTATAAGTGGGGATGAAATGGTCTCCAAGACCATATGTGGAGGCTGTGATGTTGGATGATACCCAGATTTCCAGCTCAGCAACTAGGATGGAAGTTTCAATACCTGAAATGGAGATCAAAAGAGGAAGATCAGGTTGGGGCTACGGGGACAATATTAGTGCCATTATGACTGAGGTCCTACAGAAGATCTGTGTGGAGCCATCTGGACTGAAAAGATGAAATTTGAAACAGAGAAGATGGGTATGACCAGTGGTTTTCAACTTGAGAAAAAGCAGTAATAAGTATTTTAAATAAATTTGTATATGTCTTACTTATTGCCACCCTATTTATCTAACTTATACACAGACCACATCATGAGAAAGGCCCGGCTAGAACAGTTATAAGCTAGAATCAAGATTGCCAAGAGAAATATTGCCAACAGCCTCAGATATGTGAATGACACCACTCTAATGGCAGAAAGCAAAGAGGAACTAAAGAACCTGTTGATGAAGGTGAAGAAGGAGAGTGAAAAAGCTGTCTTAACACTAAACATTAAAAAAAAACCCTAAGATTATGGCATCCAGCCCCATCACCTCATGGCAAATTGTTGCTGTTTTTCAGTCACTCAGTCATGTCCAACTCTTTGCAACCCCCATGGACTGCATCCCATCAGGCTTCTGTCCTTCACTGTCTCCCAGAGATTGTACAAATTCATATCATTGAGTAGGTGATGCCATCCAACCATCTCATCTTCTGTTGTCCCCTTCTGTTGTCCCTTCTCCTCCTTCCTTCAATCTTTCCCAGCATCAGGGTCTTTTCCAGTGAGTTGGCTCTTTGCATCAGGTGGCCAAAGTATTGGGCCTTCAGCTTCAGCATTAGTCCTTCCAATGAATATTCAGGATATATTTCCTTTGGGATTGACTGGTTTGATTTCCTTGCAGTCCAAGGAACTCTCAAGAGTCTTCTCCAACAACACAGTTCAAAAGGATTACTTCTTTGGTGTTCAGCCTTCTTTATGATCCAACTCTCATATCCATACGTGACTACTGGAAATACCATAGTATTGACTGTAGGGACCTTATATTTCATGGCAAATAGAAGGAAGAAAGGTGGAAGCAGTGACAGATTTCCTCTTCTTGGGCTCTAAAATCACTGCAGATGGTGACAGCAGCCATGATACTAGAAGATGATTGCTTGTTGGCAGGAAAGCTATGACAAACCTGGACAGTATGTTAAAAAGGAAAGACATCACTTTGCTGATCAAGGTCCATATAGTCAAGACTATAGTCTTTCAACTAGTCACATATGATTGTGAAAGGTAGACCATAAAGAAGGCAGAGCACCAAAGAATTGGTGCTTTTGAACTGTGGTGCTGGAGAAGACTCTTGAGAGTCCCTTGGACAGCAGGCAGATCAAACCAGACAATCTTAAAGGAAATCAGCCCTGAATACTCATTGGATGGACTGATGCTCAAGCTCCAATCTTTCAGTCACCTGATGTGAACAGCTGATTCATTGGAAAAGACCCTGATGCTGGGAAAGATTGAAGGCAGAAGAAGAAGAAGGGGACAGAGGATGAGATGGTTGGTTGGTATCACTGATGCAATGGACATGAACTTGGGCAAACTCCTGGAGGGAGACCTGGTGTGCTGCAGTCCATGGAGCTGCAAAGAGTCAGACATGACTAGGCAACTGAAGAACAACTGATAGGAATATATCCTCTGTTACAGAAAGCACAATGTCTAAGTGGTGAAAGCCCTTAATAAATATATTCTTAATTTTCAATTAATCAGAGAATGAGCAAGTGAATAGGAGCTACTATGAGTAGCTAACAGTTCCTATCCAGTTACTACAGTTTGTATATTTGAGTGTATGAGAGAGGGCATGTGTGAGGGTACATGTGTTTATATATTTGTGTGTCTGGCTAGTTATATATAACCATACACACATTTATATTTATAATATTATAAAAATTAATAATGTAAACAGTATGTTAGTACTATACATGAGTATTAGTCTGCTAGGGCCTCCATAACAAAACATCACAGACTGTGTGGCTTAAACATAGAAATTATTTTGTCACTGTTTTGGAGGCTAAAAATTTAAGATCAAAGTACCCTCAGAGTTAGTTTCTGGTGAGGCTTCTCATCCTGACTTGCTTCTCACTAGGTATTACAAGCCTGCCAAAGCAGACAGACCTCTGGTATCTCTTCCTCTTCTTATAAACACATCAATCCTAGATTAGGACCTTGTGTTCATGACCTTTATTAACCTTAATTACCTCCTGATAGACTGTGTCTCCAAATACAGTCTCATTGGGCGTTAGGCTTCAGCATGGTAATTTTGGGGGGCCACATCTGTCCGGAACATCAGTACAGTTGACATCCAGATTAACTTCTCAAAGGCTAGTTCCTGCAAACAAAACGAGATTGTTCTGTGTTACATATGGAGGGAGGGATACACTCGGTCAGAGACTTTGCTTCTTTACAAAGTAAGTATAATTCTTTTCTACTTTACTTGATTATATTGAAATACAATTATATTGGAGAAGATTGTAAACCACTTGCAAATAAATCTTTAAACAACAGCTGGATGTAGGTTTAATCGCGTGTCACTGTTTGTTATTTTATGGAAACCAGGTTGAAAAGGCCACAAGAGGTTGACATCCCACAGGAGGTCATACCGTGAAGGTGTAAACTTAAAGCGGAGATTGTAGAAAACCGGGCTGCATTCTTGGCATGTGTGCTCTTGCAAGGAAGTTAGCACTTATGGTTATATTTAATGTAGGAGCTAATCCCACTTCATTTTGCGCCTGCTTTGTTTTACCTCTCAGTACACTTGGCCTTCATTTAGCCTCGGCCTCTACGTTGGTGTTCCCTGTAAAATCTCGGTGCTGGGAAGCCCTCGCCCCGGCGGCCAGGTGACAGGAGATGGGCTGGGAATCCGCGGAGCTTTTGTAAGGGCGTGGAGCCTCTCGCATACCATTCCCTCCCACCATCACCCCACTGCCGGGAGGCGGAGAGGGCTTCCAACTTCGCTCCAATCGGCGGCCGGTCCTCCCCGGGGTCCCCCTGCTGGGCGACCGGCCCGCCACCGGCCGAGTTGGAGGAACTTCGCCGAGCTCCGCTTCAGACCCGCAGAAGAGAGCGCTCCCTCTCCTTCCCGGCCAGCCCCCTCCCAGTGCCCCCGCCTCCTGGTCCTCGCCCAGCCGGGAGCGCCGGTGATAGGACGAGCCCCGGGCGTGCATTGTGTATATGCAAACCAGAGCCCGGCTCCGCAGGTCTGCCCAACCCCGGCCGGCGCTCCGCAGCGGCTGGCGCGGCGGTGGGCGCCAGAACCCCGCACTGTCATGTCCCCGCCGCGCGGCGGGCCATTGCGTCCCCGAGTCGCTATATAAGCGCAGGCCAGGGGACACCCAGAGGGGCTGAAGATGAGGGTGCCCGCGCATGGGCCCCCGCTAACTGCCAACTCCTCCCGAGCCCGAGCGGCGCGCGGAGCCCGCGGCCGCCGAGGACCCGTCTTGGCCGCAGAAGCAGCTGGAGCTGCGACAGAGGCGGCGGCGGAGCCCGTCGCTCCAGCTCGTAGAGCCGCGGCCGCAGCCCCGGGGCCGCCGCTGCCCCGGCTGCCATGAGTTGTGCGGAGGTGATGTATCACCCCCAGCCGTATGGAGCGCCCCAGTATCTGCCCAACCCTGTGGCAGCTGCAACCTGCCCCACAGCCTGTTACCACCCGGCGCCCCAACCTGGCCAGCAGGTGAGTCACCGACCGGGCAGCCTGCCGGGGGCGGGGGCGAGGGGCACGGAGAGTATCGGTCTGGGGCTCCCGCGACGACGTCCCTCTGGGATGGGTGGCGCGGAGGATGCTCTGAGAGTTGCGGGAGCGCCCTTGAACAGAAAGCCATCGGAAGAGAAGGGCAAAGCAGAGTTTCGGGAAGGACGAGCAGCCAGGTGGCCGACGGGTGGGGATTCCAAGTGAGAAGTTACCTGGCTGGGGGCTTCAGTGAGCTGTGGTCATAGCCACCCTAGCTCTTAGGGCTCAGTTCTTTGAAGCTCACCAAGGGCACCTGTTTTAAGAATATGTGAGTAAACTTCCTTTAAACCAAGTATCTTGTTTCCTTTGAAAAGGTGGAGTGTACTAGGGTTTTCTTGATGAAAAGGATGAAATGCGTCACTGACACAGGGAAGGCTATCCGGATAGTGAGCCCACGGAATGTCTCTTCTGGGACTTTTTTGGTGGAACATGGGTCTAGTGTGATATTCGTCAAATTATATTAGAAGTTCTCTGTAAAGTCTGTCTTCTTCCATACTGTGACTTAGGGGGCAAGTATTGATCCCCAAATCCCTCATCTATTTTTAATTCCATCAAAGCACAGAGGTGCGATGGTTCAGTCTATTGGACAGAACCCTCTCCTTTCCCAAGCCAAGAAGTAACCTTGGATCACTGGATGCTGGATCTCCACCATGCCAAGAGTGACTTGAATGCTGTTAGATAAGAAGGGTTCAGGAACTAGGGAGATGATAGCGTTCCTTTAGAAGGGAGAATAGGGTTCTGGGGAATTTAGCACTCGGTATCCCTGGATGTTCCTTTCTGGATGCCACAGAGTGTCAAGGGTTAGTCAGCCTACATAAAGCACATACATGAGCACGTGGCCAGGGTGTACCAAAGTAGGGTCCTCAGACTCTGGGAGTTAGGCTGGGTTGGTTTGGTGAGACTTAAAAAAATGTGATTTATATACTCTGAGGTGGGATCTAGGTGCGCTTTTAATAATAACATCCACAGTGTTTATTGATTTTTTTTGTTTGTTTGGTTTTTAGTTTCTTAAAAACCCTGTGTTTTATTGTGGTCTTTAGGGTTTGGCTCTTTAATTAACCTGGTCATTTAAAATATTTCCTCTACTTCTGTCTCTTTACTAGATTTATTGTGCTACTCTTTGGAAAGAAATGATAACTTCTGTTTATAATTTAGGGACTGAAATTCAGCTGATTCTGGAAGGGTACATACTCTAGATTCATCTGGTGAACAGTATGAGCTTAACCAGGACAACTAAGGCAAAAGAGGAAGGAGCCTCACTCTGTGGCTTTTTTTTTTTTTTTTTTTTAATATTCATCAGCTTCAGCATTTAAAAGCAAGATTACTTTTAGGGAGGGGAATGGGAAAGCTTTGTGGTCAAGGGTAATAGGTTAAAACATTTTGGTTAGGCTCTTTGTTTACATTCTTTGGCTTTAATATAAAAGATATAGGTAATGGAGAAAACCATTTAAATCCAAGTCAGGCAAGGGATGCAAAGAGACATTGGATATCTGTTTGTGTGTTTTGTGAACACTCTGTTTCAGATGAACCACCCTCTTCTTTCCTTTCTTCCATTGCAGACACTGTAGAGGCCTTCAGTTATCAATTGAAACATAGATGAGCAGTAAACTCAAACTTTACTAAGCATTCATAAAGGTATTTTTCCCCATCAAAAATAACTTTAGCAGACTACTTTTGAGTAAGATTTTATTTTCTAGAGTTGTGGAAATAGTTGCATTAAAATATGAATATTTAGTGAGGGTTAGAATTGGAATAATTTTTTGAGCTAGAAAATAAAGTTTGGTACCAGAAAAATTGTAAATAACTAATCATGAAATATAGTTTTTAATAAAAAATGACTCCAATGTCTTATCTAACTTTTGCAGTAGCCCCGGAACTCAGTTCCCAAATTGCATTCTTTTGCTAAGACCATCAACAAATCAAAAAATGAGCTTTCTTTTTCACTTGAAATGTCTACCTTGATGAGTATCATATATTAGTAAATAGTAATTTCTGCTACCCTTTGGGCTTCTGTAGATATTGTTTAAGTAGGCGTTAGGCTGAGTTGAGCTTAAGAACTTTGTTGAGAAGTGTGCTTGAAATTTTTATGTTGCTTTTACTACATTAGCTTGTTTGAGATTATTTTGTTTTGTGGAGTAAAGAAACTATTTGACTATAACTGGCTAGCAAAATAAAAGACAGTAGTGTAACTCCTATTCTTTTACTGTCAGGAGTTTATTTTGATGACCTATATTTTCTGTTGGAAAAAAGATTAAATCAGGAAATTGTTATCAAGCTGACAACATTTTTAGACTATGTGGTGTGTGGGTGAAGTGGGACTAATATTGACTTGTCCTCAACGTAGTCATCTGAGAATACATATTTTGGTTGTTTTTGCATTCCATAAGTTTTTATCATTATTATCCATGAAGATTGTTTTCTCTGCACATGGAAAGTGACCCCTAGTAGCATCTTGCCTGAGAGACAAAAATAAGAGCTACAAGCCCTACTACATTAAAAAAATTGATTTGTTGAGGCCAAGAAGCAGAAAAAGTGATAGAGTGACAAAGTTTAATCATCATTTAGAAAATGTTAGAAAAGATAGCATTAAAGTTTTTCTGTCACTTCTGTATATTCAATTATTGTAGTGTATCTTTGTGATTTTTCCCTCAAAGCCATATAGCTCTGAAGTCCTTGTAAATTATTATGTCATAATGGTTTGTTACACTGGATTTTAAACTTAAGTATATTTTCCTTTTAATGTATGATTATATAGCAGAAAATTCTTTTTGAAATAGTAGAACTTCATACTCCAGGCACATGTACTCTCAGCTTTTCCCCTAAAAGCACAGAGTATGTTTGAAATCTTAAGTTTTATTTTTTTTATTTGAACATACTATACATTGTTGGTGGGTAATAGGTTAGCACCTTATGTAAATATACCTGTAGAGTCAATTTTATAGTCCTTGACGTTACTTCCTAGAAACTGCATGGCTGTGCATACATTTTAGTGTGGTTTCTAGAGCCAGCATTTGTTGAGGGCTGCTAAGCTCTCTGGTCCCTGTGCCCACCATTTCTTCCTAGCTCGAAAGTATCAGCGCCTACTATCTCCTCAGGAGAACTCTTGACCCCGTCTCTCAGCACATGCTCCAAAGGCATGATGATACTGCAGAACATGTACAGAAAGGAATGTACTTCTATCCTAGTAGTGACAGTAGGAAAAATGAAAAAAAAAAAAAAAAAAAACAACTCAAGATATGTGTCAGGAAAAATTGAGGGAAATAATGTGAAATCATAAATTCCCTTCATACACTGTGGATTCCTCATCTTGAATGCGGGCAATCTGTGGTTGTCTAAAATCTCCCTCCCCCTCCCCCCATACTCTCATAATGTTAACATTAGGGAGATACTTAAAGCAGAGCTTTCAGAACTGGGTAGTACATAGACGAGGCAGTGAAAACAGAGGAGAATAACCCTTGTTCACTAATTGTGCATAAGGGTTTTTAACAGTCACACTTTGGGCTTCATATATGAGTATATTTAATCTCCCCTCTTCCAGGGTGACAGCTGGGTGACTATACATGCATGCTTCCACTTAAGAGAATTAAAAGTCTTGGGAGGCAGAACTCCAGTTATAAGTTTGTAAGGGATTTTTCAAGCTCTTTCTCTGGCCTCTGCCACTTTGGTTAGGTCATAAAAAGCTTTCCGAGATTCTGTTTGTTAGGGAAAAAAACCCTGGAAAACACACACTTCAACCCCTCCTTTTCCAGATGCAGAAATGCATGTTTATAGGGCTGAAATACCTGACTAAAGATTTCAAAGCTAATGGGTGACAAAATTATGACCACCGGATGCCCTGCTCCCTAGTATAGCATCTTTCCACCATACCATGCAGTCCCCTAAGTTTTTTTTTTCTTGCTATTGTGCAATAGACTTATTTTTGTCTTTAGTGCTCCAAATCAACTTTTTGATAAAGAAGATTAATATGCAGTAGATTCTTTGGCCTTGGGGCTTGAAATTCTTTCCAAGTCCTTGGTAGTGTACGTTTTTAGTTTAGGCATTCCAAAGTCCTTTTGCAAGCATTTGTATAATGCTAATGACTTTTGCTATGCATGTTGCATCCTTTGTTGATGAAGCAGAATATCAGTTAGCAAATGAACATGTATTTATTTGAAAATAATATTCAGGAAGTGGTATTAACAGTCAGCTTTAGGTACCTTATATATCATTGCTATTCCAACATAAGTTTAGATTCATTAAGAGAAAAGCATATAATTACATTCTAAATAGTTTTAATACACAGGCCTCTTATTTAAGTGGGAGGATCTAATTTTCTTGCAACTGTAAGCAAGGACTTAAGTGGATTTGTAAGAGTCCATACAGGACTTCTTTGAGAAAGAACAGCCTCTCTGATTCCATACTACACAAAATAACTTGACTGTAGAGACTGAGAAGTTTCAAGTGCCTCAGAGCTTTATGCTCCCAATAACTTTCCAGCCAGAAAATTCAAAGCCAGAAGGAAAATTAAACTTTAAACTAACTAAACTGAACTGTTGTCTCTGGCAATCAACCAAAGCGGAGATTACAATACCGATAGTACAGGCAGGCTGGAAAGCCATAAATTCACATGCAGTAAGGCTTCATTCACCAGAAAACCAAATGCCAGGACAAGGAAGCATTCTGTGGAAATTTAAGTTAAGGATATTTTCTCTCAGTGCATGGAAGTCCTTCTTTACCTAGTGCTTGGTAGAGGCTCACATCTCACAGAGTTGGAGAGGACCGGGAGATGATAAAGGGAATGAGGGTGATCAGGAGGTAGAATGATCCTTCATGGTACCTCTTTTCACAACTACAGAAGAGATGTTGTGCTGACCCAGTTTGGCAATATGTACATTTCTATCTTATATCTTTCTGTGCAAAGGGGATTTTCAGTAAGACTAAAAATATTATGCTCGGCTATTATACAGAGTGAAGTCAGAAAGGGAAAAACAAATATTGTATATTAAAGCATATATATGGAATCTAGAAAGATGGTACTGATGAACCTATTTGCAGGGCAACAGTGGAGATGCAGACATAGAGAACAGACATGTGGTCACAGGGAGTAGAGAAGGAGAGGGTGGAATGAATGGAGATAGTACCATGGAAACATGTACACCACCATATGTAAAATAGCCAGTGGGAATCTGCTATATGACTCAGGGAACTCAGACCCAGGCTCTGTGATGGGGTGGGAGGTGGGAGGGAGGTTCTAGGGGGAGGGGACAAAAATGTATACCTATGGACTGATTCACATAGATGTATGGCAGAAACCCACACAATATTGTAAAGCCATTATCCTTCAATTAAAAATAAATAAATTAAAAAACAAAAACAAAACAAAGAATATTATGTTTGGAATGTTTAAGTCACATTCTAAAGTGAATTTGAGAAGTTAAGTGACTGCTGTTCTAAAACCTGGACACTTAACTTGAATCTCATTCTCATAGGCCCTATTTCCAGTTGGCTTTAAAAAGAAATCTCAAAACTGATAAATCTAGTAATATATAACAATTTATGGTATTATCTCTAGGAAAAACATCTTCATTCAAGAAACAAAGCTCTCTAATACTTAAGTTTCCCGACTCTGGCAGAGACCAGTGAAGGAAATAATTTTGGTCAAAACTCTGCACTGAATCTTTCAAAAAGCACCTCTTTCAGCAGCTGGTTTTCTACTTTAGCTATTCATTTAGGAAGATCCTAAGAATGCCTTGAACGATTAGATACCAACATTTGCTGCTAGAAGTAAGTCATAAATGCCGTATTTATAGATATTTCAGCAGATATCAGATTTATGCTAGTAATTTACAAGTATGATCTAAACTAGGGTAACTGAATTATTTTTCACTTGTCTCCTACTTTAGTAAAGAAGAAAAAAAAAAAAAAAAAAAGGAAAGGAAGAAAGGCCTGAAGTGAACAGGTGTCCTTTTCTCTTGTATTATTTTAGTGTGCCAAAACACTTGTCCTTAGTGGATAGGGTGAGAGGATTCGAAGGATGCCTCCTTTCCGGTTCCTGTGAAGACAGCTAAAGGAATTACCAAACTAATTCCTAGGAATTGAGCTAGATGACCTATGTCTGCAAAAGAATTAGTCTTCACTGATCTGTAGGTTTTTTTTGGCCAGTATTCTGAAAAATCAGAAGAGGCAGCCAATGTAAGAAACAAAATTAAGTGTGAATTTGTCTAGAGCTCCAGCATGTTGCTTATTAGGATAGAGAACTGTACAAGATCTCTGAGATAATCAAGTCAAAATTCCTCATTTTCAGAAGAGGAAGTTCAGGGCCAGAGGTTTTGGTTCTTTACCCAGATTTATGGACTAGTTGTGGTCAAATCTCCTTAACCATTCCAGTTCTTCTTTCTACTGTGTTCCCTTCCCATTCTGGGCTTCCTTAGAAGCCAGAAAAGCAATTAGTAATTTACCCAGTGTTGCTGTCTTATTTTCTCATATAAAAATTTTTGAATATTAGCTACTTGGAGAAATTAGACAATTAGCCAGGTAGATAAACCCTCAAGTTCTCTTTATCATTTTCCTTACAACCCTCTCTCAAATGCTTTGACTATCCTTTTTGTGGCTCCAAGTCTTTGCACAATGACTGACACAAAGTAGGAATTAACTGACAATTCCATGAATAATAGATAAATTTTTAAAAGTGAAATCATACCCTAAATCTTGTAATAGGATTATACAAACATACCAGAAATTTATACGTCAGAAATGTTGTTTCATTCAAAGCAGTCTGTTTGAGAGAGAACACATACCCTCATGATGCGATCATTGCTTAAAACATTTTGGGAATGCAAATTTTGAAATTCTCTCTCAGCCTGTGGCACATTTTTTTGAACATCTTCAAAACTGGAAAATTTTCATCCTTTAAGGGGGTGGGTTTGATTTTTTGATAATGACCAGAATCATTGAGCAGCAAGTGTGCTCATAAAGAGCCAGTGTTATTTTTGGTTTGCTTCTCCCACTGTTAAGAAAAATAAAAACAAACACACAAAGCTAACAAACAAATCTTGAGGTATGAATGTATCTTGTAAATTGACCCTGCTCATATTTCCAAAATAGTATTTTCAGAAAAACTTTATTTTGTTTCTAACTTGCTAAGGGGACAACATATTTCTAGATATAGAAGGTCAGGTTCCTCTAGGTATACATATATTTTGAAAAACAATGCTTTATTTAATAGTCATATTTTGATATGTTTGCATTCCTAATTTTTAAATGTTATAACTAACTTTTAACTTTTCTTAGCATATGATACCATGCTGACTGTGGGCTTCTGTTTGTTTATTCAATTAAATATTATATACAGGCTCATTTTCTTTAATCGGTTTTCTTGGCAGATGCTTTCTAGTCAGACAGGAATAAGTTCTAATCCCATCCCTGCCATTTACTAGTTAGATGCTGACCAAATAATTCAGCTTTTGCATATATAAATTGAGAATAATTATTTAGACTGCATATTTGTGCACTGGTGAGAGTTAGTGAAACAAAATACATCAAAGTTCTGGGAACTATCTTCCTTATCCTGATCCTCATCCTGACCTCCCTCCACCTGATTCCCCCTCCTCCAAATAGACTAAGGGCCAAAACTTCAAGTCTCTCTGAGATAGATTTAAAAATCTGTTATTCAAGTAAATTCAGAAAAATATGATCAAAGAGAAATGCACTACTTTATGGGATTTATAGTTTTGAAACATTGACTAGAGGCTAGTGGACCTTTCTTATAGGCCCTAACCATGTCTGTCAGGATGAGAGAACCATTGCCTTAGAGAAGAAAGTCAGTAGAGATTTTAAGTTATTTCTAAATATTCAGTGATTCATTAAAATATTTTTGTTTCCTTAGAAAAAAGTTTCCACATATGCACAGTGATCATTTGGCATTTTGTAGGCTTAAGCCTTGGGGAGTTAGTGGTATTTGGCTCCTGACATGGAAGTCTTTCTCTTGTCAGACAAATCCTTTCTCCGGCACATTCCTGTGTGAGTTTGTCTCTGTTGTGCCTGATGGCAGTCTGTGAGGTGGTTTGGTATGGTTTGCACTGCCTAGCCAGACTTCCTTCACACTGCTGCTTTCAAGTCTTTCAAAGTTAATTTTAACTTTGTGGTTGTTAGCTCAGTCATTGTTTCATTTAACTGAGGGTTATTTTACCTGAAGAAAACTTGTTACTATTCTGCCATGAGGGGTACATTCAATAAGCCAACTTGTAGTCTTTGAAATTCCTTCTGATGACTTATTTTTGTTAACAATTCTTAAGTGTCTAGTAAGAAAAGCATGAATACTTCTGACAGACTGGGCTATTTTTAGGGAGTGATAGTGCATTTTAAGAAAAATATGAACCACATTGCCTTTCAGCCTTGATTCAGGAAATCTATCTAGGTTCTGATGATTTGAGATTTATTTTCAACGTTTTGAATTTTGTATATTCTTTTCAAGAACAAAGATCGTGCTAGGGAAGTTTAATTCCAAGGAGCATACACCAAGTAAATATAGAATATGCCAACAGTGTACATAAGTAACATACTTAGATTTTTTTTTTTTTGAAGGCAAAGAATTGATTTATAGTCATAGAAGAACAGATAACAGAAGGTAGTCAGGGCTTAAGAATCAATGGGGAGGAAGATTAGAAAGGTGTGAATGTCAGCATGTGAATCAATTGCTGTTTTAATTTTGTGTTCCCATTTTCCTCATGATCACACTTAATGTTCAAGAAATGTGTGTAAGTTCAGTGTTGGCATTTTAGGAAGCTATCTGGCTAATCAGATACTTTAGAATTCTTATTTTAACCAGTGCTTTTGATGGTGAGGTCATAAATGTGCTTGTGTTGTAAATGTAAATATTTAATTGGTTCACTAAAATTTGTGAAAATTGATACAACTTTATCTCAAAAAAAGTGAAAGAAGTGACAATAAATATGCTTTATGTCTTGTCCATTGGTCAATAAATCATAGGCTCCTTTTCTATTTTATTTGTTTGATAGTCTCCAGCAAATTCATTTAATTAGTAGAAGATCTGCCCCAAAAAGCTAGGAGAGAGAAAAAATAATTATTTTATAATCATCCAAGTGTATTTAAATAAAAGCATATAATATAGATATTTTTGTAGTATTGTATTTGAAAGGAATATTCCAATATATATTTATATCTAACCATATATATATATAGATGTATATTATATATAGGAAATATAAAGATTATAGAGAATCAATGCATCCACTGACAGAGAATTGACAGATAAAAGGGATTTTGATACAATGGAAGATTTGGCTTATATTTTCCCATTTCATAGTGAAAAATGTGTAAATTTTAGATTAGTTTATTTGTATCCAATCACTTAACAATTGGGCAAAAAAGAATAACATGAAATTATATAGCAGTTAGAAAATTGTGCAATCTTTAATAGACTGAAAATGTATAGTTTAAATTCAACTGCCAGCAATGTAAAAATTAAGATAATTTTTATCTTTATTATTATTATCATCATTATTGATCATAATACTATGCTATATTTGCATACAATTATCATCATTATTGATCATAATACTATGCTATATTTGCATACAAATGGAAGCTACATTTGTATTTGATTTGCAGTTCAAGTCTTTCACATATAACTTATTTTATTTAAGTGTCAATTGCTAATTGGGATAAAATAAACACTTGCCTTTCTTTGGATAATTAACATAGCCAGGGCTCTTTCATTTAAAGAATAAATGTTAAACAAAGGAAACAAGTAGATGCAAAGCCTGACTCTCACAAACTGATTCTGTGCTGAACGTTAACAGAGAAGAAGAAATTGATTTAATGGATAATACTGAACACTTGTGGCAGTGAAGCCACTCTGTAGTAGTTTTAATTTTTTTCCCCATATAAAAACAGTGCTTCTTTCTAACATGCCTGAGAATTCGGCAGAGTGTGTGCATTTGCTTAAAACCGTATAACTTCGGTAAATGCACGTGTGAATAGAGAGTGCCATCAAGAAATTATACTATTCGTTTAACTTCATAATGGAATTTATAGTCAGGAGTAACTTTAGAGGTCAGTTAGTTCAATATTCTCATTTTATATATAACATGTTACTATGGTGTTTTTATTATTGAAGTTAAACATAAACATGTTCAAATCTATGCAAAACAAATTGTAAGAATTTTGTAACCACTCAGTCATTACCAATCACTTATTCATCAGCAAGGCATGTTCACTCACAGGGAATGAATTTTCTATTCATCATGAATCGATAACCCTACTGAAACAAATTTTAATTAAAAAGGAATATATATGTATGTATGTATGTATGTATATGTAGGTATACACACACACACGTATATAATAATAGCCCTAAATAATAACCAACAGCTTGTAATGTGGCTGAACATTTCAGAGCCTACCTCACATAAGAACAACATATTCATTGCTGGGGAAAAGTGTTCAGTTTTTTGAATGATACGTTTATAATCTGTGGCTATAGATTTTGAAGCTAGTAGTTACCATTAGAAACATTAAGAGTTTGGGTTCTGTGTTTCGATAACATTTGACAATCTATGCTTACTGATATTCTAGAATGATTCACTTCTTATCTACTCACATTCACTTTCCAGCATCCATTTTTCTCTGAAATAAGAACAATGGTATAACAAATGGTCAGGTTTTGTAGGTATACAGATGATAGGATGCTCATTTTGTCATTAAAATAATGAATTTTATAATTTTGTAGCATTATCTTTTTATATATATATAGTAAAATTGTTGATTATAAAAGCGATAGGTACTTGCTACAAAATATTTGGAAATATTGGAAAGCAGGAATAAGAAAATAACAACTACAAGCCTACCACCCAGAAAAAGAATACAAAACATAACATTTTGGTGATTTTTTTCCACACTACATATCCTTCCCTGCCCTCCTCTGACACACATGCGCACGCATGTGTACATCTGTATATTTTTCGTATTCATTCTGGGCCCACCACTTGTACATTCTGTGACCTTTTGCAAGGTCAAAATAATAACAATAATAAAAATAAAAATAATAAATAATAAAACAATAGTAAACAATGTTTGTTGTAGGATTGTAAAGATTAAATGGGGTAATAAATATGAGTGTCAGTCATAATATAAACTATGTCTATAGCTGTGATTATGTTATTTTGAAAATATTTTAAAATTATCAAGTGTTTTTCACTTTGATTTGAAAGCCATAGTAGCCATTGCTAGTACTTGTATTATTTTCAGTAAGTCATCATAATACCTTTTTTCCCTCCTTTTATGATAATGGTGGTAAGTGGAACATCTAAAAAATATGTTCCATGCAAAATGGATCTTCACACAGGCTTATTCTGTCATTTTAGTTTGATTTTTGAGAAATGAGTTCAGCACATCTGCCAAATCCTTTTATAAGATGCTACATTCCTGTTTTTATTTTAGTGTATTTCATTTATGAAAAGCTCTTTTCTTCTCCACCCCTCCCCCAGGCAGTGAGGCCTCCTTCTCTATTCCTCCCCATCCTGAACTATAATGTTGCTGTACATTAAATCTTTAAAATAGAAAATGCGAACAAAAGTGGAAGGGATCTGTCACTTTCTTTTTTAAAAATTCCTTCTTTTGGTATACCTAGGTTAAGAAAAAAAAAAAAAAACACACACAACTGCCTTTCACAGTCTGAGAATATGCCATGGGATAAAGGACATTTTTTTCCCCACCAAATCTGAAATAACAGTCTTTTTTTCAGGGTGGGAAGCAGAAAGCCGGTTTGGGGAAGCGGGTGGGGGAGATGGAGTAAAGCAAATGAAGAAGAATCAGTTTGCGAACATATGTTAATATTTAGAGTCTTTTTTTTTTTTAAGTGAACAGTTAACTAGTTAATGCTTTTTAAATTTTTTTTACAAACTGTCTTTGATACTGTGTTTTGTTTATTCCATCCCAGAAGAAGTTAGCGGTATACAGCAAGATGCAGGACTCTCTGGAAGTCACCCTTCCCAGCAAACAAGAGGAGGAGGAGGAGGAGGAGGATGAGGAGGAGGAGGAGAAAGACCAGCCTGCCGAGATGGAGTACCTTAACTCTCGCTGTGTCCTTTTCACTTATTTCCAGGGAGACATTGGGTCAGTAGTGGATGAACACTTCTCAAGAGCTTTGGGCCAAGCCAGCACCCTTCATCAAGAATCTGCCATTTCAAAAAGCAAGATGGGGCTAACCCCCTTATGGCGAGGTAAGAATTCCAGAGCAGATGCTCTCCAGGCCACTGGCTGTGTTTCGCAACCGTCTGTACCAGGTTCCAGCTGGAGACCTGCCCCTGGAGGACGGATATCCACTCGCTTTTTAATTTTTAAGGACAGCAAGGAATTTCTTTCAGACAAACAGCTGGATCAGTTTTGTCACATGTGGAATGCAGGGTTGGAAAGGATGCAGTCACACCCCTTAAATTCCTCATGGAAAGTAGTGATGCAACCGGCCTGAGTTTATAGTGGCAGGACTGAGCTGCGAAGCACCATTCCTTAAGCCCCGCTGGCCCAATTTGGATCTCTAAATAATGGGCGTGCCTGGATCAGTGTTTAAAAATTAGCTCTTGCTCATTCCACTAGGTGCTATGTGGTGACATAGCAGAGATCTGAGTCTGCCCCAGGAATACAGACTTTGAAAGCCTTCTGTGTTTGCTTGATGGCTTACTCTGTCCCACTCTGTTGTGATGTTAACTCTTTGTAGTGTACAAAACAGATATCAGTGACTGTATCTGCCTGATTTCTGCTTTTTTTTTTTTTTTTAACCTTAGTAAAGCAAAGCAATAGATTGGGCTTCTTCTCCTTTATTTCCCTGTCCATAGAGGTCACAGAAGTGTGTTCAAATCTGATTTGTGACTCACAGAAAATGAGCAGGTGACTACTTAATGGAGATAATTACAACATTAGAGAAAAAACAATCCATCATTCCAATGATCATTTTAGAGAAATGCATTATGAACTTTTCTTCTGAACTCACCTGGTTCCAAGAAGAATCTAGTGAAATGGTTCTCAAAGTGTGGTTTCCAGGACTGGGAACATGAGCGTTGCAAGGGAACTTGTTAGATACGCAAATTCTTGGGCTAAGCCCCAGACCCAGTGAATCAGCAACTCAGAGGTAGAGTAACCTATGTTTTAACCAGCCCTCCCAGGGATTCAGGTGCAGGCTCAGGTTTGATGGTTGTAGATCTAGTGCTGTGAAGATCACAGATTGCTGCTGCTGCTGCTACTAAGTCACTTCAGTCGTGTCCGACTCTGTGCGACCCCATAGACGGCAGCCCACCAGGCTCCACCGTTCCCGGGATTCTCCAGGCAAGAACACTGGAGTGGGTTGCCATTTCCTTCTCCAATGCATGAAAGTGAAAAGTGAAAGGGAAGTCGCTCAGTCGTGTCCGGTTCTTAGCAAACCCATGGACTGTAGCCTACCAGGCTCCTCCATCCATGGGATTTTCCAGGCAAGAGTACTGGAGTGGGGTGCCATTGCCACCTCCTAACTCAGACCTTTGAATTAGACAGAGGGTCCAGAAGAGGCTCTGGGAGTTACTGTAACAAGTGCCCCAGGCGATCCTGTGATGAGGAAAGGCTGGACACCTGTGTTAGGGGCGGGTGAGAGGTGATGAGTGGCCACTTCCTTCTCAGCATCAGTAGAAGGGTTCATACTTGCCTGTCTGCCTGCTTTTCCTTCCCTTTCCTCCTCTTCCCCTCATTCTATCCTTTCACCATCCCTCCCTTCTTTTCTCCTTCCTTCTAGTAAATATGAAAATGTTAATATACACAGAGACTCTAAAGAGGAAGGTGGAATCCATACTCAAGTGACCTAGACCTTGACATAGGTGAATTGGGAAGCATATTGCTTACTTGATTAATAACTATGGACTTACCAAAGAAACTTAGTCATTCGAACACTAAGATGCTAATAGAACCAATGATGTCCTATTAGATAGCACATTGTGAATACTTTTTAAAAGCATGGAGGGTGAAATTAGGAAAAGTTCAGTGACCTAGCTGGCTTTAATGAAGTGTTTGATATATCAATAATAAATGCTATCATGACAGCCAGTCCTGGGAGAGTGAGTGAAACTGTCAGTCACTCAGTTGTGTCCGACTCTATGCAACCCTGTGGACTATAGCCTGCCAGGTTCCTCTGTCCATGAAATTCTCCAGGCAAGAATACTGGAGTGGATGCCATTCCCTTCTCCAGGGGAAAATGCAATGCCTAATTCTTTTAGCATACTGACATATGCAGCCCAGTGACCACTGAACTTGGAATACAGGAATGAAAGTTCCAAATTACAAATAGATGTAAGAGTGATTGTCTAAAGTATCATAACCAGAGTAGTTTTAAGTGAAGTGTTGTGTAAATGTAACAACGCTACAATTCATTGTTTTCCCATAATCTGCCTGACTTAATGGAGAGGACCTTTAGAAAGACGTCAAATTTTAGCATCAAAAGGGTGGATAATGGTAGTGTTTTAGTATTATTAGAATTTTCTTGGCATTATCTTTAATTTGGCCTACAAATCTGTCTCCTGTTTCATTCATTGACATTGACTTATGCAGCAGATATTTATTAAGGTCCTGCTATGTTCTACGTAGTGGGAATATATCAGTGGATAGGAGAGTCTAAGCTTGTACACTCATGAAGCTTTCTAGTAGAAGAGACAGACAGTAAATATATCAATATATTGAGATGCAAGGTATTGTTTTACCTTGTTTTATTTAGGGTGACAATAGATGGTCTAAGATTTTTATTTCAGTACATACCCAAAGGAAATAAGAGTGCTTCTCATCACACAAAAATCTAGAGGAAGATTACTGAAGACAGATGAAACAGCCAGTGCAAAGGACCTGAGGAAGGATTGAACTTGAATGTTCAATGAGAAGTCAAAATGCTGGTGTAAGTGGAGTGAAAGGAAAAGGTGTAGGTAGAGACCAGAATTTTTAGAGCTTTGTAAGTTAGTTTATCAGAATAGCACAGGCAAGCATAGCATGCTCTTCAATCTTCATCTCTCCCTCTTCAGCTAAGACTGTATGTGTCCTGTTTAGTTATCTCACATCATTTCCCCAATACTCAGGATAATGCATTTCTATATGAAAAATATGGAATATAAATTGAATGATCAAGTGATTAAATTAAATGAACCAAATTCATACTATGTACCCAGGATAAGAAAACAAAAAAGTCCTTAATAGAGAATTTATGGTAATAAGTTGTAAGAAATCTTTGGGTACAGTTTTATTTATAAAATAAGGGACTTGAATTAAGGGATTGTTGTGTTTCTCCGTGAAGTTGTGATTTCAAATGTATTACTTACTATCCAGTTATAAATAAAACTTTGTCATAGTTGTGAATTGGTGTTTTTAGTTAAGTGTACATAAGTTGAATAAGATTCATAGGAAATCTCCAACATAAAATTAAGAATTTGGTAACTATGTTATAGAAAAATGTAATAGGGATTCCCATGTCTGGTGAAGAGAGTTGCTTCAAATATTAACTGCCAAAGCAACACCAGTTTGCACAATGCTGTCTTTGGTTGGATTATGTTTGTTTGGGGTTCAAAATTGGACCTTATTATTGCCTGGTGGCAATGTTATCCTCGATATTCAAAGTATCTCTGAGAGTAGCTTCAACTATAATATGTGTTTATTATTACTCATCTCCTATTGTTGTTGTAAAGATTTTTTTGATGATATATATGAATAATTTAGCATAGGGCTTCATGCAAGGTATTAACTGAAGGTCAGATGACTTTTCTCTCTTAAGTAAGTTTTCACTCATTTGGCACACAGAAAACCAACCTTGTATCTTTACTCAGAAACATTGTTTTCTGGAAGTTTGTATTCCTGGCAAAAAGCACAGTGTCTTGAACATACTAGATATGGAAGGCTATTGACAATTTTGATGGCCATGGAGTAATACTTTATGAGGAGCTGTTGACCAGCTGTATTAAATTAAAGGGTCTAATTTATGGCACGAGGTTTTTTTTTTTTTTTTACAGTGCTGCACAAGTGCTGCAGTGCTTCAAAGGAATTTAAAATTGAATTATGTTTGATTGCCGAATATATTTCTACATAAATCTTCAGACAAGTGATAGAGTGTCAGCTAATGATGGAATCGTGGTCATACTTTGAGCTTGTATCTTGATGGACTTAGGAAAATCCTCTCTAGATGTTTTGTGATTTTTCCTGTCCTTTCCAAAGGAAATATTTGTCCTTTATTAGGCACAACATCACATGAACTACCTCTTCTCCCACTGTATCTTCTAATGGATTATATAGGGCTTCTCACTTAAGAAAACCTAATGAATCTGATTGTCTCATCCCATCCAAATAGAAACATCAGCTTCAAATATATCTATTCACTGATTTCAGTGCTTAAGTTTTATTACAGAAAGTGTGTATGTGTGTGTTTGTGTGTGTAGGAAAAGGGAGTAGTTAAGTCAAGACATAGCCAAATAGATCACTGACTTAAAAACTATGCTGAATGGTAAACTTGATATTTTTTTTTCCTTTTATGGTTGCAAAGTAAATATATTCTGCATAATTGATCTACACAGTGTCTTCTTGGAGCAACGTTCTCATAAGAAAGATCTCTCAAAATGAGCATTAAACTTAGACAGCAAATAGGAAGAAGGGGAAGGAGGGCCTGTCTCTTGGGTCAGCTGACACAGGGAAGGAGAGAGTTGAGCGGCCTCTCCAGAAGGCCATTGGAAGTGATCATTGTGGGGAAGTTTAAAATAAACACTTTGGAGAAAATTGAGGTCTGGTTTATCTCAGTTACTTGCCTTCAGGGATTATGGGCATCTGATAGCACCCCATGAAATTCTCATTTTAGAGTCACAAGGACTATTTTGAGCAACTCTAGAACAAAATAAGTGGAGTTCAATCTTTGTACATAATAGTAATGCTTAATTACTGAGTGACAGGTAACACTGGAACACATATCAGTTCACCTCTGACCCCAAAATTTATTTTTATAGAAAGTAGAACAAGAGGAAGAAAATTGTAGACTGAGAAGGGAGGAACATTGCTTTTCACTAAGGTTAATTAAAAAGGTAAATATTATCTTTTAGCATGGATGTTTTCAGTCAGTATTAATTCAAAGCATATGTTTTCTGGAAATTTTTAAGATCTTCAGTTCAGTTCAGTCGCTCAGTCATGTCCAAGTCTTTGTGACCCCATGAATCACAGCACACCAGGCCTCCCTGTCCATCACCAACTCCCCAAGTTTACTCAAACTCATGTCCATCGAGTTGGTGATGCCATCCAGCCATCTCGTCCTCTATCATCCCCTTCTCCTCCTGCCCCCAATCCCTCCCAGCATCAGAGTCTTTTCCAATGAGTCAACTCTCTGCATCAGATGACCAAAGTATTGGAGTTTCAGCTTCAACATCAGTCCTTCCAAAGAACACCCAGGACTGATCTTCTTTAGGGTGGACTGGTTGGATCTCCTTGCAGTCCAAGGGACTCTCAAGAGTCTTCTCCAACACCAAATTTCAAAAACATCAATTCTTCGGTGCTCAGCTTTCTTCACAGTCGAACTCTCACATCCATACATGACCACTGGAAGAACCATAGTCTTGACTAGACGGACCTTTGTTGGCAAAGTAACGTCTCTGCTTTTTAATATGCTATCTAGGTTGGTCATAAGTTTCCTTCCAAGGAGTAAGCATCTTTTACTTTCATGGCTGCAGTCACAATCTGCAGTGATTTTGGAGCCCAGAAAAATAAAGTCTGACACGGTTTCCACTGTTTCCCCATCTATTTGCCATGAAGTGATGGGACCAGATGCAATGATCTTAGTTTTCTGAATGTTGAGCTGTAAGCCAACTTTTTCACTCTCCTCCTTCACTTTCATCAAGAGGCTTTTTAGTTCCTCTTCACTTGCTGCCGTAAGGGTGCTGTCATCTGCATATCTGAGGTTATTGATATTTCTCCTGGCAATCTTGATTCCAGCTTGTGTTTCTTCCAGCCCAGCGTTTCTCATGATGTACTCTGCATATAAGTTAAATAAGCAGGGTGACAATATACAGCCTTGACATACTCCTTTTCCTATTTGGAACCAGTCTGTTGTTCCATGTCCAGTTCTAACTGTTGCTTCCTGACCTTTTAAGATCTAGAAACCCATTTTTCATTTTAATATAGTCTTCATTTTTGGTGGCTCAGACAATAAAGAATCTGTCTGCAATGCCAGAGACCTGGGTTCGATCCCTCGGTTGTGTAGATCCCTTGGAGAAGGGAATGGCTATTCACTCCAGTAATCTTGCATGGAGAATTCTATGGACAGAGGAGTCTGGCGGTCCCCAGTCCATGGGGTCACAAAGAGTTGGACATGACTGAAGGGCTAATACTTTTACTTTCTTTTTTTTTCAAAATTAATAAAATATTTTTTAAATTGTTTAATTTTCTCTTGCATAAAATATTTACCTTTAGATTTTTTTCAGAGAAACTGAATGTTAATGTAAAACATATCCCAGCTACTGTGAAATTGAAAAGAACCTGTTGATATACCATTTAAGCTCTTTTATGTCTCTCAGACATATTTCTGTTAAAAAATCACACCAGTGAGATTACTGGGTATGCATTGGGTGGGTTTATTAGACAATTTATTTTTTTTCCTTTTTGTTGTTGTTTAGAAATAGGGTATGTATGTTTGTGTGTATTTTTTAATCCCAAATGCAAACTGAACCAAAGTATATCTAGACATTTTGTACGTGTTAGACTCAGTGTGAACGTCATCCAAATATTGTGTCATTGAGCCCAAAGTCACCATAGAGTGTTAATATCACATAGTTCTGAATTGCTGAAAAGTAATATTGCATGGAAATACTGTGTGCAGTTTTTCATAAGCTTTTTCATCCAAAAAATGTGGCTGTGATTAAATACTTGTAAGCAAAGAGTCATGTAATGAAAAAAATTTACATACATATGAAATAAGCATACTGATTCCAGGCATGAAACAAAGAATATCATCTGTTTCTTTGTAGCAAGAATTTCTTTTTTAACAATCAAGATACCAGATAGTGATTTTGAAATGTAGACTTGCCCATAAACATATTTTCTATTCAATATCTTTTCATTTATTTGTAGAATGCAACATTATTTTTTCAAAACACTGCATTGATCTCTGCAAACTTTAAGTTAATCTCAGGAGACACACTGACTGGGAAAGTACTAAAGTTGCTTCTAATTTGATTTTTCCCTGGCACATTTTAAAGCTTTGTTCAGCCTTTATGGGGTGTGTTTTTTAGAACAGACTTCTACTTTCAATGATAACATGTTCACTAATCACAATACAATATGTAATAAATAGGATAATATTTTTGTAAGGAATTTTTTCATTATTTATATTTCTTCATGCCTATCCAAAATGTGTAAACATCTGTACCATATATTAGGTCCGTGGACATGAATGAAAGAAACAAAAGGAAAGCATCCAGGAAAATGGCATATACTCTCTGTACTTTTGACATTTTAATGGGAGATATTAGTAAGGAGAACTCTATCTCTGGCACACACCTGTGGGTTGAGTTCAGCTGTTATTATGGGATTCTGGTCCCACAAGAGATAAAACTTATGAGCAGAATGAAGAGTTTGGTACCAAAGATTGGATCTCTGAGAGCAAAGGAGCAGGTCGGTGGTGGCAAAGCTGCACTATGTAATATAAGAAGCCTCTATAAGCTCTTTCATGAGTTTTGAACTTTAAATGTCGACTGCTTTCACTGTGAGTATGATAGAAATATTCTACAAATGTCCGTCATTTATAGTCTTCCTGGGTGGCACCAGTAGTAAAGAACCTGCCTGCCAATGCAAGAGACACAAGCGACATGGGTTCAATTCCTGGGTCAGGAAGATCCCCTGGAGGAGGGCATGGCAATCCACTCTGGGTGTTCTTGCCCGGAGAATCCCATGGATAGAGGAGCCTGGCAGGCTACAGTCCATGGGGTCACAAACAGTCGGAAATGACTAAAGCGACTTAGCACCGCCATCATGTAAGGCAAATTGAATTTTCTTCCTACACCTTACACAATTTTCCTTCTTGTCATTGGCACCCAGGTTTCATATGTCAGAGGAGGACAATGCCTAAATTGATCACATTTGCCCAATGCCAGAAGGCTTGACTCTAAGCGCTATTTTCCAATAGATTGTGATTGTGATAAAACTAAGTCATCCGAGTAAAACTTTGCCAGGTCTGCTGGAAGCTTTGAAGAATAGTTTGCTTTTCATCCTTTGCCTCTACAAGATCATCATCATTTATGTTTCCTCAAGGATTTGAGATCCAAGGAGATTCTGGGCAGGGGCCGGGGGGAGACTTGAATTGAGACACTGAAAAGTTGTCTATCTGTGGATGGGGTGGATGATAGTTCTGCCGTGAGGCTGATGGGGAGAGAGAGGAAGAGCTTACAGACTTAGCCTTTAGTGAAGCTAAATAAAGAAAATATTTGAAACAACCCAGTGATATCCTAATTATGTTCATCAAAGTGCATATATGGAAGTTGAGTCAAGTTACTTAAAATTTCCCTGAGGTTAAAAAAAAAAAACTATGTCCTGAAAGTTTATGAAGAACGTGGACATGTCTGACATGTCCACGTTCTTACTTCAGAAACTTTTATTTCACATAAACTTTTTCATATAAACTTATTTCACAGTACTTCTTGGGATATCCTTCATTTCATGGAGATATCTAGCAAGGTTCTTTTATGTGGAGCCCAGTATAAAAATGCTGTTGTACTGTACATGCATAACTAATTTACTAACAACCTTATTTTTATAGATAGAAATAATCCATAGGACAATTTCACAGAATGGTTAAAAGCATGGGGCCAGAAGATACTTGGAATTAAATGAGCTCAAATGCCTTATATTTGATTGGAAGACAGTAAGCCACAAACAAGCCAACAGATCACTTGGGGTCCTACAATAAGAGAGGATGATTGCTGGATACCAGCTCTCGACCTGGGCTCTCCAGACTCCCAGGCCAGGGCTTGCTCAGTTGCCTGTGCTGGAGGCAACAGGCTACAGCTGGAGTAGCTATCTCTCTAAACACAGATCTTACCATAACCCTTCCTAGGAACTATACTCCATAAAAATTAATTTAAAAAGAAAAAACAAAACTCTTTTTAAGCTCACTGGACCTCCTCAGGATAGTACTCACATTTAGTGCATGACTTGTTTAAGGCTATGAAAAGCCAACCTAGACAGCATATTAAAAAGCAGAGACATTACTTTGCCAACAAAGGTCCATCTAGTCAAAGCTATGGTTTTTCCAGTAGTCATGTATGGATTTGAAAGTTGGACTATAAAGGAAGCTGAGCGCTGAAGAATTGATGCTTTTGAACTGTGGTGTTGGAGAAGACTCTTGAGAGTCCCTTAGACTGCAAGGAGATCCAACCCGTCCATCCTAAAGGAAATCAGTCTTGATTGTTCATTGGAAGGACTGATGCTGAAGCTGAAGCTCCAAAACTTTGGCCATCTGATGCAAAGAACTGACTCATTTGAAAAGACCCTGATGCTGGGAAAGATTGAAGGCAGAAGAAGAGAAGGACAGAGAATGAGATGGCTGGATGGCATCACCAACTCAATGGACATGAGTTTGAGTAAACTTGGGGAGTTGGTGATGGACAGGGAGGCCTGGCATGCTGCAGTCCCTGAGGTCACAGAGTCGGACACGACTGAGCGACTGAACTGAACTGAACTGTAAGGCCATACCCATGTGGGTCCTTCTTGGACTGTAGTATGTTTGCCACCATCTGCCCACTGAGTCCTTTTTTGATTCCTCAAATGCTGCTTTGTGCAAGTATGTGTACTTCTGGCCTTTCTCCACACACTTTTTCATTAGCTTAAAACACTCTTCCCTAACTCTTCATATGGCTAGCCCTCCTGACCCTTTTGATTTTGCTGTTACTTTCTAAGCCAGTTTCAATGCCCTGTCTGTGTATTTCCCCTCCTGAGAGCACAATCTAAGTTACATTGCTCATGTCTATTTATTTCTCTGTTCCCTGCCAGATGTGACTGAAGATGGCATCTGTCCAATCATCCGTAGTCACCCCATGTTTCATGCATAGTAGGACATCTATAAATATGTCATGAACATTCAGTGGAGAAATTGAAGCAAAGCTGGGAATTGTTCTCTCTCTTGCTTATTTATCTCCAAGTGCTATTCTTTGATATCATTCCCCCCTTCTCAATATCTCCTCCAATCCATAACCCACCTGAATCTCCTCCACTCATGATTTCCACAGATTTTTCACCAAATTCTAGGTGTTCAGGTTATAGTTACAAGTGTGCTGACTTGTGGCAGGCACAGTTGTGATGAGTGACAGCCATTCCTTGCCTCAGCTTCTACATCTCTAAAATGCGAATAATAACAGTAACTACCTCATAAGTTTGGAGTGTGGACCCAATGAGATCAACCCATGAAAAGCTCCTGGCCTTGTATCCAGTACTGGGTCACTGACATTAAATGTAAACTATTATTATTTTCAGTCTAGAAACTCCCAGACCTCTACAGAAAAACTAAATGGGAATACATCTTTCTTGATGTAAAGTGAGTGCTGGCAAGTATCCCTAAGTATGATCTTACTTCCCTTTGTTTTGGCATTAAAATGGTTAGTTTGAGTGAAAATTGTATTTGCCTTTAAAAGAAGTTGGTAAACATCATTTGCAATCTACCTGAATCATGTCCATGGCATAACCTTTTTTTTTTTTTTTTAACCTGTGACGTATGTACCCGTGACCTCGGCTCAGACCTAACTGCATTAACACACACAGGAGAAAGCGAAGTTTTCCAGTCCTAGACTTGTCCACCTCAGCCTAGACAGTGACCGCCTAAACTAAGCCAGCAACACTAAGGGCTCATTCATCATCTGGGCCCCTGCGCATTGGCTTGGCGTGAAACCTGTGTCTGGTATCATTACCTGGTATCATTCACCTCCGTGTGGGGAGAAAAAGAGTGCATACTCATTAGCTTCCTTGAGAATACTGGACAAGTAGAGGCAAGTCTATCCCAGAACTGAATCTTATGTAAATAATGTTATTTTTCTGTCTTCTCAGACAGCTCAGCTCTCTCAAGCCAGCGGACTAGTTTCCCGACTTCCTTTTGGACCAGCTCTTACCAGCCCCCACCCGCACCCTGTCTGGGGGGCGTTCATCCTGACTTCCAGGTCACTGCACCCCCGGGCAACTTTACGGCCGCCGACCCCAGCCCCTGGCCGGGACACGGGCTGCATCAGACTGGCTCCGCCCCTCCACCTCCAGTGTCGGAGTCCTGGCACTACCCGATGGCATCTCAGGTGAGCCCGTCCTACGGGCACGTCCACGACGTGTACTTGCGGCACCACCCCCCGCACGTGCATCACCGCCACCACCACCACCACCACCACCATCACCACCACCCTCCTGCGGGCTCCGCCCTGGATCCACCTTACGGGCCCCTGCTGATGCCCTCCGTGCGTGCGGCCAGGATTGCCGCGCCCCCGTGTGACATCACAAAGACAGATCCAACGACAGTCACCACCGCTACCTCAGCGTGGGCCGGAGCCTTTCACGGAACCGTGGACTTAGTGCCTAGTGTGGGCTTTGATGCAGGTGAGCCCGGCGATTTCCTCCTTTCTATAGAAAGAAGAAAAATGCCTGAAACGAATCATTGAGAATGGAGGGTGTTTTAAACATTATGAAGTATATTTTTTTTCTCTTACAAGGAAAGTTAAGCTTTGTCCATATGGTTTTAAATTCACCGTTTTGCAACAATTCCTGCATTCCTGCAGAAACTGGTGTGACTACCTGAGAGAGGTCTCAGAGCTTTTCTCCCATTTCTTAAGCTAGTAGCCTGTGTATTTGAATTGGAATCTCTGGTACCTTATGTTTACAAAGATTTAAGCACATTGGTTAAATCTCCCATGTCTCCATACTCTCTAAGGGTGATGTGTAATGCCTGACAATTCAGATCTAGTAAGTTTCAGTAATTTTCCCTTCTCCCTTTTTGTCAGATCTTATTTATGATTTATAAACCAAACTACTTTCTGAAATGCAATTCATGGAATATAATCATGGTCTTTGAAAAGAATTAGGAAATGAATTTTAAAGGAATGGATTTCTCTTCTCTTCCTACTCCTTTCGTTCCTCTTCATTTGTCTTTTGTTATTTCCCTCCTTCCTCCTCCTCCTCTTTCCTTTCTCTCTTTCTCTTATTTTAAAGCATCAAACTTAAGACAGTACTCCAAAATTTATATTCAACAGATTTGGGGAAAAAATAACAGTAAGGGAAATATTTCTTCAAAGGACATTCAGCTCCTCTCTGGAATTCACTAGTTCTGAAAACCATGGTGTTAAATGCTTGAGCTTGGTTTTTTGAACAGACTACTCATATTAATAGTGTTATTTGTTCCAAGTTCAGAAAAATCACAAACATCAGAGGCTAAAAAACAGATCAAGTCAGTGATTATATCCCCAGAAACTACATTCTAAAGACAGCCACCACCACCTCTAATCCCAGGTTCTTTTCTGAGAATCCTTGTGAAAAATTAGGGCTTTCTTTCCAGAGGTTTAAGGAAACACACTTTTACATTTTTTATAAATTTTAATTATTTCCTTATTTTTCCCCTGCAATGAGAAAACTCACTCTTTTCATAGTGTTCCTTAGTTTTCCTCTTAGTGTTGTTGTTGTTCAGTCACTGAGTCATGTCTGACTCTTTGTGACTCTATGCACCGTAGCATGTAAGTTCCTCTGTCCTCCACTACCTCCCTGAGTTTGCTCAAATTCTTGTCCATTGAGTCAGTTATGATAACCATATCATCTTCTGCCACCCCCTACTCCTTTTGCCTTCAATCTTCCCATCATTAGGGTGTTTTCCAGTGTGTCAGCTCTTCCCACCAAGTAGCCAAAATATTGGAACCTTCAGCATCAGTCCTTCCTTATTATTCGTGTGTTGTTCAGTTGTTCAGTCATGTCCAACTCTTTGTGACTCCATGAACTGCAGCACACCAAGCTTTCCTGTCCTTTACTATCTCCTAGAGTTTGCTCAAATTCACATCCATTGAGTCAGTGATACTTTTTAACCATCTCAGCCTCTGCTGCCTCCTTCTCCTCTTGTGCTCCATCTTTCAGATCATCAGAGTCTTTTCCAATGGGTTGGCTTTTTGCATCAGGTGGCAAAAGTATTGGAACTTCAGCTTCAGCATCGGTCCTTCCAATGAGTATTCAGGGTTGGTTTTCTTTAGGATTGACTGGTTTGAACTCCTTGCAGTCCAAGGGACTCTCAATTCTTCTCCAGCACAACAATTTGAAAGGATCAATTCTTTGGCACTCAGTCTTCTTTATGGTCTGGGCTTCCCAGGGAGCGCTAGTCATAAAGAACCTGCCTGCCAATGCTGGAGACATAAAAGACAGATTTGATCCCTGGATTGGGAAGATACCCTGAAGGAGGAAATGGCAATCCACTCCAGTATTCTTGCCTAAACAATTTCATGGACAGAGGAGCTTGGCAGGCTATAGGATCACAAAGAGTAGGACAAGACTGAAGTGACTTAGCACAGCACACACTTCTTTATGGTTCAACACTCACATCTAATCTGTACATGACTACTGGAAAAACCATAACTTTGATATATGGACCTTTGTTGGCAAAATGATGTCTCTGCCTAGATTTTTAATATGTTGTCTAGATTTGTCATAGCTTTTCTTACAAGGAGCAAGTGTTTTTGAATTTCATCACTGTAGTCACTCTCCACAGTGATTTTGGAGCCCAAGAAAAACAATCTGTCATTGTTTCCATAGATGTTTCCCCGTCTATTTGCCATGAAGTGATGGGACCAGATGCCAAGATCATAGTTTTTCGAATGTTGAGTTTTAAGCCAGCTTTTTCACTCTCCTCTTTTACATTCATCAAGACACTATTTAGCTCCTCTTTCCTTTCTGCCATTAGCATGGGATCATCTGCACATCTGAGGTTGTTGATATTTCTCTCAGCAATCTTGATTCCAGCTGTGATTTATCCAGTTGGGCATTTCACATAATACACCCTGCATAATATACTCTGCATATAATGTACAGCCTTGGTGTATTCCTTTCCCAATTTTGAACCAATTCATTGTTCCATGTCTGCTTCTATTACTTCTTGTCCTGCATACAGGTTTCTCAGGAGGCAGGTAAGGTGATCTGATATTCCTGTCTCTTTAAGTATATTCTTAGTGTACAGGATTTTAAATCTGAATGCCAATCCACAGCAGAGAACTCCACAGAGTAACAAATGCTCAGCATCCATTTATGTTCATCCTAACCTAAGTAGAACATCCTTACCTTGATTAACTGGTTCTCCACTAAGCTTTTCAATGTTGGTCATTGCCTAATGTCTCCAATCTCTGCTTCCTGTTTAGTCTTTGGGTTCAAGCTGCTTTTCTAAACTATCAGGCAAGAACTTGGTTGGTTCTTCGTCTATGTAAGAAGAGAATGTGATGCAGATAACCACCACAGGTTTGCCTCCATCCTTTGCCACATACTAGTAGTATGAACTCTTGAGTCATTCGATGCCTTGGGCCAGATAGAATGAGAGTCCCAGTGAGTTAGCGGCCATCATTGGCAGCCAGTCTCTGGAGGCTCTCAATTTCCCAGAACCTGTGTGGCCAAGGTTAATAATGCTTTTAGAAGCAAAGGGAACATTCACTTCTTTCTTAGTTTGGGCTGCTTCAGCAGAATACTATATACTGGGTGTGGTAAACAACAAATATTTAGTTCTCAGAGTTAGGTCTCTGGGAAATCCAAGACCAAGATGCCAACACATTCAGTGTCTGGTGAGGGCCCACTTCCTGAATCATAGAGACTTTCTTTTCAATGTGTTCTCATTTGAGGTGGAAGGGACAGATGAGTTCTCTGCACTCTCATTTATAAGGGCATTAATCACATTTATGAAGACTCCACCTTCATGACTTAATCTCCTTCTGAGGGCCTCACCTATAAATACCATTACACTGAGGCATAAGATTTAACGTGAGCTTTGAAGTGGATGTGATTGCCTTTGCTCTCTGTTTCTGTCACTGATTACCTACTTTTGTACTTGTTAATTTTGATGTGAGCCTGATTCACTGACTCATTGTTTAGAATTTTGGCCTGAAATAATCTCTTTGGAATGAAAAGTCATCCTCCTACCTTCAGGAAGTAGGAGAAGATTTTCATTCTCTATGAAGAATCTAGAGAGAACCTATGTGGATGTATTATATAATAGTTCTTAATGCTGAGCTATGAATTAATATGTATTGAGTACCCACTATATAAGATATTGCCAGAGATATTATATATATTTATATTATAATAAGTATATATACTATATTAATTAATTAATTTTTTTTAATTTTATTTTATTTTTAAACTTTACATAATTGTATTAGTTTTGCCAAATATCAAAATGAATCCGCCACAGGTATACATAGGGAACACATGTATACTATATTAATTTATATATTATAATAAATAAAATATATAAATAACATTTATTATTATATATTATATCAGATCAGATCAGTCGCTCAGTCGTGTCCAACTCTTTGCGACCCCATGAATCGCAGCACGCCAGGCCTCCCTGTCCATCACCAACTCCCGGAGTTCACTCAGACTCACGTCCATCGAGTCAGTGATGCCATCCAGCCATCTCATCATCTGTCGTCCCCTTCTCCTCTTGCCCCCAGTCCCTCCCAGCATCAGAGTCTTTTCCAGTGAGTCAACTCTTCACATGAGGTGGCCAAAGTACTGGAGTTTCAGCTTTGGCATCATTCCTTCCAAAGAAATTCCAGGGCTGATCTCCTTCAGAATGGACTGGTTGGATCTACTTGCAGTCCAAGCAACTCTCAAGAGTCTTCTCCAACACCACAGTTCAAAAGCATCAATTCTTCATTGCTCATATTATATTATATTATTATATTATATATTATATAATAATGTATTAAAATTTTATATATATATATATAATTGCTTTTAATTCTTAAACTAAATCTAATATGGATCTTATCCAGTTCAGTTACTAATAAGGAAATGGCTTGGTTTTCCTATTTGAAAACATCTTCCTAAATCTCAAATGCCCAAGCTATATTTGACCCCAAATCTGCCCCAAACTAAGGCATTGCTGGGGTAGCATCTGCCTTTTTATGTAGGTGAATGAAAGTATTGATTAAAACTGTTATATTAGACTGTAAATGATTAATATTAAGGAATGAAGATTTACTATAGGACATATGTGGTGCTCCTCTTTGTCATTGTGGGTTTAGGATGATGATCATGAGTCATTCCTATCCATAAGTTTAACCCAGTTGAACAAACAAAGACAAGGAAATCAAGAAGATAAAGGTAAAATCATAGCATAATTATCACCTGTGTGTGTTTAGTCACACAGTCGTGACCGACTCTTTGTGACCCCATGGATTGTAGCTTGCCTGGCTCCTCTGTCCATGAGATTTTCCAGGCAAGAATATTTCTGTGGGTTGCCATTTCCTCCTTCAGAGGATCTGCTGACCCAGGGATCAAACCCACTGAGCCATTGCATCAGTACAAATTTAGGCCAAATTAGAGATCTTAAATTAGGCTTACTACCACAACTGAGCTTCCTAGAATCTTCATCTAAATTTAGATTCTGGTAGATCCAATCCTACCGAAATATTCTCTTCAAAGGAGATTCCCATAGACATCTTCCTTGTCACACAATTTAGAGCCTTGTTACTGTGAAAAGCGATAATGATTGGTCAGGTTTGCCACAGAAAAGTATAAACTGAGGCATGCCTTACCTTACACAGGTAGCAGAAGGAGCATGCCTCTCCCTTCATATGAGGTCTGACCCCAAAAAGAGAGGATAAAAGGGATGAAGCCTTCAGGACTCATTTTCCTCTCCTAAACTCAGGCATCATATCAAATATCTAATCTCTCTTCTTTTAGGAAGGGTTAGAAGTGTTTTCAGTCAGTTTCCCCAAGAAACAGACCCTGAGACACAATTTTGCTTGTAGAAAATTTGTGTAGTAGTGCTCTCAGGACAACATCTTTGTACAATAAGAGAAGAATTAACTAGGAGAAGTCTCACAATGAATAAGTTCAACTGAAACTTAATGGATTCTACAGGGAGTTCTGGAGCTGGGATGACTTTTTAAAATTATCCTGCCTTAAGTCAAGGTGGATGGACTTTTATGTTCTCACTTTGATCAGTTACTGTGTGTATTTGCCCTTGGAAAAATAGTCAGTACATTAGGCAAGGTGGCCTTGTTTAGCTGAAGGCAATTCCCAGAGAGAGACAACTGAAGGCTCTGTGCAGTGAACATCAGGAAAATGAGTATCTCAACACAGAATACAGAGGGATCGACAGTCCCCAGTGTCCACAAAGAGGAACAACAGAAGGGCAGTAGCTACTCTTCCACTTATCTAACTACTTGTTAAAGAACAGAAGTTTCTATATCATAAGCCCAAGCTGGAAAAGGTAAGATTGTTGAAAAGAAAGAGAGTCCCTGTACAAAATCTGTGCAAGGTTGACCTAACCATGCCACCCAAAGCAGCTCAGAACTCAACATCTATGTTAGGTGGTTATTGAGCAGCTGTGAAAAGAGCCTGCATTCAGGTGATATAGGGATGAAACTTTCCAAAGTCTAGGTTCTTAGGCCACCAAAGTGTAGGTCATTTTCACATTAAGAGGCAAATAAATTAATCCAACCACTTTTTGAAAGGTATTTGGTAAAGGATACACTTATTTCCTCAGGAGGGAAGAGGTTTAATAATTATAGGTGCATTTTTGTTTTGCAGTCATTTAATGAAATTAAGAAGTCTAGGAGGTTGAATATTATGTAATGCTTAGTGACCTAAGAAAGTTTTAGAGTACCTTGTATGGTATAATCCAAGGGTCAGTAAAATTTTTCTGTAAATGGCCCGATAGGAATATTTAATGCATTGTGGGGATCACACTGTTTTTGTTGCCACTTCTCAACTTTGCTTTCATAATATAGAAGCTACCACAGACAAAAAATGAATAAATGATGTACCTATGCCCAATTAAACTTCAATGGACACTGAAATTTGAATTTTGTATGCTTTTTGTATGTCAATGAAAATGATACTTAGTTTTTTCATTCCTTCTTTCTCAACCATTTACAATCCAGTCTTCCATTCTTAGCTCATGGATTATGTATAAACAGATGGTGGGCCTGATTTGGTCTATGGGCTATAGTTTGCCGACCTCTAGTATATATAGTCCCATGCAAATACTTTTTAATCTATCTGTATACATACATATGCATGTATGTGCCTGAAAGTATATACCCCAACATATAATGGTCATTGCTGCTAGTAATTTGTGTGCAACATGAGCTTTGAAGTGAAACTGCCTGGTTTTATAAGCTTAGCTCTGTTCCTTGCTAGCTACAGAATTTGGGGCAAATTTTTAAATTGCTTGGTGCCTTTAATTTTTTATCTTTAAAATATGTCTCATTGGATGGTGTTGAGGATTAAGTAAGTTAATGAAGTTAAACATTTAAAGATGTGCCCTGCACATAATAGATACAATATAAATTCTAGCTACAAAATAGAAAGTGATCAGACCCTCACTCATTTTAGCTTTAAAAAATTTATTATCAAACAATATTTCACCTATCATATACTTCAGCATGTTAAAGCCTACACTTCAGTGGGTTTTAGTATGTTGATGATGTTCTACAAGTATCTGTATATCTAATTATAAAGCATGTTTATTACCTCCACAAGAAACCCATAACTGTAAGGAATCAGTCCCAATTTCCTCCTTTCACTATCCCCTGGCAATCACTAATCTACTTTCTGCTCCTATGGGTTTTTTTCACTGTGGAAATTTCATATATAGAGAGTTATACAGTATGTGGTTGTTTCTGTCTGCCTTCTTTCCCTTAGCCTGGGTTTTCAGGATTCATCCATGTAGCATGTATAAGAACATCATTCCTTTTTGGGGTGGACATTAGTCCATTGTATGGATATACCACATTTTGTGGGCTTCCCAGGTGGTGCTAACAGTGAAGAACCCACCTGCCAATGCAGGAGACATAAGAGAGATGGGTTTGATCCTTCCCTAAGTTGGGAACATCTCCTGGAGGAAGGCATGGCAGCATACTCCAGTATTTTTGCCTGGAGAATCCCATGGACAGAGGAGCTTGGTGGGCTATTATCCATAGGGTCACAAAGAGTCAAACATGACTGAAGTGACTTAGCATGCACGTATGCCCCACATCTTGTGAATTCATTTATCAATTGTTTTTTTTTTTTCCTACTTTTTGTCTAATAAGGATAGTGCTGTAATGGGTACTCATGTACAAGTTTGTGGGTGAACATATATTTTTAATTTTCTTGGGTATGTACATATATACTAGAACTATGGGGTTGAGAGAACCTCACTTTATTTTGATACCTATTTCTTAAAGATTTAAAGAGAATATACTTTAACTGTAATTAATTTTTTAATTAATTAAAATTAATTTTTAAAAGATTTATTACAGAATATTGTAATATAGTAATAAAATAGAGTTCTGAGGTTTAGTAGACAAAATTCTTCTGTAAGAATAAGGAGAGATAGTCCATCTTTTCTGAAGGGCCGAAGGTAAGGTGAGGAGAGTGAGGTGCCGCAACACAGAATATAAAGAAATATTCACTTTCTGGGGCATGCAAGCACATAAATCCTTAAATTTTGCCTCAACCTGCCCTGGCCCTACTTTCGCTATCACTTATTGCTCCCTCTGTTGAATGGGTATTACATAGAGATCTCTTGGAATGATCAGTGTGTTGATATAATTGTAGAGCATCTCTGTCTTCCCTCCTTGTGCAAAATACCCTTCTTTACCAAAAGGCTGTTATCAAAATCTCACATAAAACTCTCCTCTTTTCCTTAGCAGTCACAGAACTGAGTTCGGTTCCTTGAGAACAGTGGTTTCTAAATACAATGAGAGGCTTAATTGAAAAACAGAAAGATTTTTGGTGAAATGAATTTGTTAACATTGCCTTCTCTGTACATCCCATTGAGATCAGAACTCAGTTTAGTATATAAAAGGCTATTATCCATTCTTTAGTAAAGAAACATTCTTTAGTAAAGAAACATCTTAAATTTTGCTTAATAGGAGATCTTCCACCTGACTTTCTTTTGGGCACATTTTGTTTTTAGCATACTTATTAACTTCCCATGGAATGCTCTTTGGGAAATGCTATTACTGTTTTTCCATCATAAAAGCCATGTGGTTTTCAACTTCTGCTAGTAACTTTCACCTAACATGTAGCTACTGTGAAGAGGTATGGTTTAGAAAGGGTAGATGGGTTTGAAGAAAATACCTAGAAGGGTAAACAGAAGAAGAGAGGACTCAGGATATGGAGGATTAAATTCAGTAATCTCAGAGTGTTGTATGATACCCTTTGTATGTCAGGAAGAAGAGAGTTAAATGTGGAAATATTTGTGATTTTGATACAATGTATTATTAGATATGTATATATAAATGCAAGAATATCATGCTCAGATTTTTTAATGATGACATTAGGTAAATTCTGACTTATAATTCATCTTTTAGTGGCCATAACCAAAAAATGCATCTTATGGAAATGCTGTCATATTTTCTGTTATTAACAACAATTTCTCTGATGTAGGACATAAAATGTTGCATATTTCAGCCAGTTTTAATTGATTTTTCAAGTAAGATTTGTTAATGAGGTCTTTTTTTACTGAAATACAAAGTTGAATTTATTTGTAGGTTCCATTTCATCCACTGTATTTAAATTTACAGAAAGGAAAAAGAGTCATGCTTTGTGACTTTTTTCCTGTAAACACAAGCTGCTCAGGGCTTGAGATGGTTTTCATCTCTAGAGTCACAGATTTATTTTTCTTAGCATCCCTCATGTTATTTTAGCTCCAATTTTGTTATAATTTTTTTTTTACTTTGAGGAATGTCACAATAATTCTATATAAAATATACATAAACAGCTTAGAGTTGAGGCATACATATTCTTTTGCTAATGTATATTTAGGTAGCTTAAAATTTAATAAACCAAACAATAGTCAATAATATTCTGTAGTATATCACAGGTTCAAGAAATCTGGAGCTAAAAGAGAATTAACATATATTTATGTGCTTTCTGGTTTCTCAAACATTTTGTCATATAAGCATTAACTGTGTGTGTGTAGCCTTAGGTGGCACTAGTGGTAAAGAACCCACCTGCCAATGCAGGAGGCACTAATGTGGCATGTGTTCAATCCTTGGGTCGGGAAGATCCCCTGGAGGAGGGATGGCAACCCACTCCAGTATTCCTGCCTTGAGAATCCCATGGACAGAGGAGCCTGGAGGGCTATGGTCCATGGGGTCACAAAGAGTCAGACACAACTGAAGCGACTTAGCATGATGTGTGTGTGTGTGTGTGTGTGCATGTGCTTGCAGTTGTCTCTGGCTCTTTGTGACCCAGTGGACGATAGACTGCCAGGCTACCTTTGTCCTTTGAATTTTCCAGAATATTCCAGACAATAATGAATATACCTTCAGATATTGAAATCAAGATTACTTATGATAGAATGGGACAGAGTTCCTCCTAGACAGAGAAAAACTGTAACAACAATAGTTAACAGATATGAAAATTTCTTGCTAAATGGGAGTTATGAAATTTTCCAGGAAAACTCAGGAAACTACTTTTCTAGTATTCTCACAAATTTTGAGGCATGTAGCAAATTATTTCTGAAGAGAGTTTCATACCGATGGGCTTGATTAACTTGGGTATAGATATATACTCTGTTAAGAAAGAAACCTGGAAAAAATATTTTGAACTCCTAAATTGTGATAGTGGATAGGAAGCACTGGACAACAATAGGGAAGTGAGAAGTTCCCTTATCTTTTTTTTTATTCTTACAAATGACCTTATCTTTTTTTTTTATTCTTCATAGACACTTTGTGTCTGAAAATATTATGAGTAAAATCACCTTAAATAGTTTTCTGAATTTTTTGTGGTATAAGACCTGTAAACTACATATATATGTATGTATAACTATAACTTTATAGTTATATTTATATTTATACATATGTATATATATTTATACATATATATGCGGTGCTGTGCTTAGTCGCTCAGTCGTGTCCAAATCTTGCGACCCCACAGATTGTAGCCCACCATGCTCTTCTGTCCATGGGGATTTTCCAGGCAGGAATACCAGAATGGGTTGCTATGCCCTGCTCCAGGCGATCTTCCCAACCCAGTGATCAAGCCCAGATCTCCCGCATTGCAGGCAGATGCTGTACTGTCTGAGCCACCAGGGAAGCCCATATATATCAAGTTTAATCTGAATCTTCTTATCTGAATATTTTGTGAAAAAGACATCTTTCATAAATGACAAAATGTATTTTAATGCAATCTAAATTGTAATTATTGCTCACAATAATTATATGGTGTTCTCTTAGAAATAAGCTAATTAAATTACTTCTTTGCTTAGGATCAAGGTGATCAATCTTGCTTAATACTATATGGATGCTTTACATTGAAATCCATTAGAAATATAAATATCTTTGTTTTATCAGATGCAGGAAATAAAAGACCAGGGTAAAAATAGTTCAACTTTACTAGAGTAGCAAATGGACAAGCAGTTTCTGTCTATGAAAGAGAAATGGATATCAAGTTACCACTTGCTCTTTCATGTAGCCTGTAAGTTACCATCTCTCTAGATCACATCTCAAAACCATGCTTTCTTGAAGGTGGGTCTGGTGCTGACAAGCCTGGGCAAAACTTAGGCATGAAAGTTCTCAGAATAACCTTGCTAAGCTATTTTAACATCTCATTTTAAAATGTCACAAATTTTGGTATTTGGATCACGAAGGATATAAAAATCATGGAGCTTTGCATAAAATAACCTCTTTGAATTTGCATAAAATAACCTCTTTGAATTTGTTTCTCTCTATAGATATTTACATTAGATGTTTCTATAGATATTTATATTAGATGTTTCTCTTTATAGATATTTACGAAAAAAGACTAAAGGAAACCTAAGACATTTGAATATTTACAGGATAGTATAATGCTCCAATTACAGGCTTTACAGCGAAAGAGAGATGTATTAAATTTGGAGAGAAATCATCTCAGTTCAGTTCAGTTCAGTCGCTCAGTCATGTTCGACTCTGCGACTCCATGAACCGCGGCACGCCAGGCCTCCCTGTCCATCACCAACTCCCGGAGTCCATCCAAACCCATGTCCATCGAGTCGGTGATGCCATCCAACCATCTCATACTCTGTCGTCCCCTTCTTCTCCTGCCCTCAATCTTTCCCTGCATTAGGGTCTTTTCAAATGAGTCAGCTCTTCGTATCAGGTAGCCAAAGTATTGGAGTTTCAGCTTCAACATCAGTCCTTCCAATGAGCACTCAGGACTGATCTCCTTTAGGATGGACTGGTTAGAATCCTTGCAGTCCCGGGACTCACAAGAGTCTTCTCCAACACCACAGTTCAAAAGCATCAATTCTTTGGTGCTCAGATTTCTTTATAGTCCAACTCTCACATCCATACGTGACCACTGGAAAAACCATAGCCTTGACTAGATGGACCTTTGTTGACAAAGTAATGCCTCTGCTTTTTAATATACTGTCTAGGTTGGTCATAACTTTCCTTCCAAGGAGTAAGTGTCTTTTAATTTCATGGCTGCAGTCACCACCTGCAGTGATTTTGGAGCCGAGAAAAACAGTCAGCCACTGTTTCCATTGTTTCTCCATCTATTTTCCATGAAGTGATGGGGATCATCTAGAGCCGCAGTAATCATTAACAGGATAGTATTAATTATATAAAAATATTAAAGCACTAAGACATTTTTCAGTATAAAGAAGAGAGTGCATTAAAGCAACATATACGATAAAGGCTCAACTAAAAGCCATGTCACTCCTTCCTACTTTACCAGTTCTTTGGAGCATAGTTATTACTCATTTAATACGTTTATGAAGGTTGTGGGGTTGGTGATTTATTGTAATCTTTCATAACATTATTAATGATTTTTACAAATAAGGAAATTAATGAATTTTATTTAATAGTGTCATAAAATAGAATAACAGAGAAGCTTACTTCTAATCATTTGATTTCAGCAGGGAGACACATTAAATGGTTTTTTAATATAGAAGCCAGCCCTAGAACTATGTGATTTTTCAGGGACAGCTGTGCTGGTCGATAGAGATTTACAGATTTCTGGATACTTACCTTGAAGGCATTATCTTAATTAGGATAACTAAAGTGTCACAAAGAAATAGTTGTGGATTAAAGAAAATACTAAGAAGAATATTTGTAAACTAATACTTCCTGTGGACTTTTACTATTTTTTGACAGTTTATTATGACTTGATAACATAAAGACTCTAGTAATTAACAGCTGATTGTGCCACTCTTTCTGCAAACCTTTGTTTGTCTTTTGGCCTGTGGCATAAGCCTATTTTCCCCTGAAAGGAAAAAAAAAAAAAAAAAAACCGAAAGTATGTTACAGTACTTACACACTCTTGAATGGTGTTAGCTGTATAAGGCACATATCCAGAATGACAGTTCCGTGACCAGAAGGGTAATGGAAACCGTCTTTGAGATGCATGTAGAATGCCAGTAGATTCCAGCCAGAGACTGAGATCTGCATTAAAAGCAGCAGGATGGTGAATCAGAGGGAGAAATACATGCCAGAGCACTGCTCTCAGTTTCCAGCATCCAGGGCTAGACTCTGCAGGACCTTAATGAAACTCCGCTGCTCTCCCAGAGTGCTGTAGATCTTCCCATTCTCCATCCTGGCCCTTCATCCAGAGGGGCGTGTGTGTGTGTGTGTGTGCATGCGTGTGTGTGTGCGTGTGCGCTTAGTCATGTCCTACTCTCTGCGACCCCATGGAGTCTCCTCTGTCTATAGCATTTCCCAGACAAGAATATTGGAGTGGCACTGCCATTTCCTACTCCAGGGGATCTCCCAGACGCAGGGATCAAACCCACGTCTCTTGAATTTCCTGCACTGGCAGGTTGATTGTTTACCATGGAGCCACCTGGGAAGCCCATCCTTAGGATGGTGCCATAAAGTTACAATGCCCAAAGCATGGAGGTTTCTTCTCAGAGATTCTCTTCCAGTCTTACAGGACAAATGCAGACACATTCTGAGAGAATTTTGAATGTTTTAAGGTGCATTTGTATAATACAAATAAATGCCTGTGTGTGTGTGTAAATCCTTGCAAAAGACATCTTGGTTAAGGGAAAATGCTATTTTCATATATTGCTGTTACAAAATTAGAGAAGTATAAGTTTTTTTTTTTTTTTTGAAGTAAACTGAAATATGTACTACAGTTAAAAATTCTCCTAAATTTTGACCCAGCATTCTTCTCTTGTGAGTCTGTACCACACAAATACAAGCAGCAGCATGCGAGGACAGGTACAAAAATGTTTATTGTGACAATGTTCATAATATCTCAGAAGTGGAATCAAGTGATTGCTATTAAGAGGGGATCTATGAGTGAAGCATGTTTTGTGTGATGTTGCTGACTAAAAAAGATGAAGAAGCACATTTAGATGCCCTTTTCTTAAAAAGACTTTTTGATATGGACCATTTTTAAAGTCTTTATTGAATTTGTTACAATACTGCTTCTGTTTTATATTTTGGTTTTTTGGCTCCAAGGAATCTTGGGATCAGGGACCCAACTTGCAAACCCTTCATTGAGAGGCAAAGTCTTAACCACTGGACCACCAAGGAAGACCCTATATGCCTTTTTTTTTTTTTTTTTTTTTGGAATAACAGATGGCAAGAAATCCTGTATGTGTATTTATGCATTTCAATGAAAGCAGAGTAGACTAGTTTGTTAATTTGTGTTTCCTTTTGGGACTGAAGGTATTGTTTTCACTAATGTGGTTTAAGGCGGAGAGGAGGAGGAATTTATAAGAGAAAAATATGTTTGAGTGTGTGTGCGTATGTGTATTCCTGTGTATATATGAGAAAGAGACAAGGAAAAAGAGGAGAAATATTGATTTTTATCAATAATTTACTCTTCCTCCCAAACTTAGGGAGCTAAGATGAAGAACTGATGGTAAAATGATGGTAAATGTATAGGGAACATTAATCTTTGCAATGTTTATGGAAAAAGCAGAGGGCCAAAAAATAGATTCCTGGACCTGTATTTTATTTTAGCTATATTGTGCTGAGCAAATCTCAAAACCCCTCCACTCTTCTTTCTTAGATGCAAAATAGAGATGATACTTCCTACTCTGACACAACCAGGAGATTCCAATGAACTAATGCACATGGCTGTGTTTTCTAGATTGTGACATATAGTGCAGAACTAAAGTTCTCCTTATTCTTCATACGTATGGTACATTTCAAACAGAAAAACAAAGTCACACTGGAGATGTGAGGCATCATGCATGATAGAGATGCAAACTTAAAATTCTTCCATCACTTCCTGTTTCTAGTTTAATTTATTTCTGTTCTTGAAGAATAGCTGTAATGTTTGTCAGAGCCAAATTTCCCAGTAGTGGTGTCAGCTGGTGTTGGCCATACAATGAAAACCGGGTACTTTTATATTATTGGGCAGATTATGAGAAAAGGGAAGACAAAGAATCAAGTAAATAAGGATTTGAAGGGTCATCAGAATATTTTCACATTTTAAAATATAGTTTTCTCCATCTGGAACTCTCTACCATGTGGTTCTGTTCAGTTCAATTCAGTTGCTCAGTAATGTCTGACTCTTTGCGACCCCACAGACTACAACACACCAGGCCTCCCTGTCCATCACCAACTCCGGGAGTTTACTCAAACTCATGTCCATTGAGTTGATGATGCCATCCAGCCATCTCATCCTCTGTCATCCCCTTCTCCTCCTGCCTTCAATCTTTCCCAGCATCAGAGTCTTTTCAAATGAGTCAGCTCTTCGTATCAGGTGGCCAAAGTATTGAAGTTTCAGCTTCAATGAATATCCCAATGAATCAGATCAGATCAGTCGCTCAGTCGTGTCCAACTCTTTGCGACCCCATGAATCGCAGCACGCCAGGCCTCCCTGTCCATCACCAACTCCCGGAGTTCACTCAGACTCATGTCCATCGAGTCAGTGATGCCATCCAGCCATCTCATCCTCTGTCGTCCCCTTCTCCTCTTGCCCCAATCCCTCCCAGCATCAGTCTTTTCCAATGAGTCAACTCTTCACATGAGGTGGCCAAAGTACTGGAGTTTCAGCTTTAGCATCATTCCTTCCAAAGAAATCCCAGGGCTGATCTCCTTTAGAATGGACTGGTTGGGTCTCCTTGCAGTCCAAGGGACTCTCAAGAGTCCTCTCCAACACCACAGTTCAAAAGCATCAATTCTTCGGCAATCAGCTTTCTTGATAGACCAACTCTCACATCCATACGTGACTACTGGAAAAACCATAGCCTTGACTAGATGGACCTTTGTTGGCAAAATAATATCTCTACTTTTTAAAATGCTGTCTAGGTTGGTCATAACTTTCCTTCCAAGGAGTAAGCATCTTTTAATTTCATGGCTGCAAGTCACCATCTTCAGTGATTTTGGAGACCCCCAAAATAAAGTCAGCCACTGTTTCCACTGTTTCCCCATCTATTTGCTATGAAGTGATGGGACCGGATGCCATGATCTTAGTTTTCTGAATGTTGCGCTTTAAGCCAACTTTTTACTCTCCTCTTTCATTTTCATCAAGAAGCTCTTTAGTTCTTCTTCACTTTCTGCAATAAAGGTGATGAGAGATTACTAAAAAATATATCCTATCTCACTATGATTATGGATTTTTGGATATTTGTTTTTGTCACTCATAGATTGAAAGGAAATTTTATGTGCAGAACAAGGAAGTTAGACTATGCATGTAGTTAAATTCACCAAAACTCCATTAATAAAATATTTGCTATCTTCAAAAGTTGTGAGTAAAATGTTTTCTTTTTCCATTCTAGTATTAATTTTATGAACAAGTTTCTATGGGTAGCTATATAAATTGGATGGAATCTCTTGCTTTCTGAAATGTTTTCTTAAAAATTGCAAGCAAATGTGGGCTGCACAGTTTTCTTTTGTTTTCTTGAAGGAGTTGTCATCAACTCCCTGTCATTGGGATTGGCGATTTTGTCAAAGTACACAATGTCTTTCCGAGAGAAGCTTATTTGCTTGCCTAGGAGGGGAGCTATAGAGGTTGAAAAACTGTTTAATTATCACATGATTCCAAATAAATAACCACTCTAAACATTAAAAGGTTTGTTTCAGGGGTCAGCATATTTCATATCAGCAATTATCTTTTCAGTACTGCTTCCCTATTTACTGTATCACATATAGCGGTACATCTAAAAGAACCAGCTCCTATGACAAAATCGGTTTCATAACTTGTATCCAGGCAATTTTACATTAACTTTGAAATAGCCTACAAAGATTCTATACAAAATTTTATGTGGCCGGTGGAATTGACAGGTTCTTTTTATTCACTTTCTGGCTAACTCTTCTCTTATTCTATTTATCAACAATATAATGTTTCACAAACAGTTGTCTGTGGCCAACATGTTCTGAATTCCTTGGCAAAAAGATGACCAAAAAAATTCTTGCAATAGACAGATGAGAGGCCAAAATATGCCATTTTTTTTTGTTTGTTTGTTTGTTTGGTTACAGCCTGATATACTAGGGATTTAATTTTTGTCGACCACAAGCATGTGTTATAATGCTTATTTTCATAGCTGCCTTGTTTGAGCACTATCAGATGACACTTAGCATCTTCACAGTCATTGAAACCCTATTTATGTTTGCTTGGATTGGACAGAGGTTTCTGGAATATGTCAGAGAGCACGATTGTGTTCATGCCACAGAGAAGTGAGATGAAAAATTACTGATGTCAGTGAAGAATTGATCTATATGCAACATGTCTCATTCTTACTGAATATTTTCCAATATGGTTTGATTTAATGGGGGGAATGATTACTTAAACTAAGTAGGCATAAAAGATACATTGTACTTCTGCAGTTAAAATGTGAGAGTCCTTAACTAACTCATAGTTTCAGGTAGAATACTTGCTGTGTTGTGTCCTTAATTAAGGTTTTATGGATAAGTAGTGGATCCAGATTACCTCTGCCTCTGGTTGGATTATCTATTTTCTGGATCGTAAAGCTGTCACTGCATAACCTAGAAACCTTTTTAAAGATGCATGTTTGGCTGCATTTGTTATCCAGCAGATGTCTGGATAGTTAGAATCTCTTGAGAGTATTATAACTTGTGGTTTCAGTTACAATAAATGATCTAGGCGTTTCTTTCTTTCTTTTTTTTCTTTTTTGGTCTTGTTCCTCTCCAGTTCTGGGGGAAAGTCTGTAGAAGAAATTACAGAAGGTATTTTATTTCACTCTTCCCCATTCCTTTTTTCCTTTATTCTTTGTCTCTATCTTCAAAGTTACTTTTTATCTGCTTTTGAAATTGAGGTCACTGACTTGGTGAGCAGTGTCTACACACCATATTGCACCTCCTGGGCCCCAGCTTCTCTCAGCCAAGAGGTTATCACACTGACATTCATGTTTTGAGCATGGTAAATTGGTGCTATGATCAAAAACTCTACTCAGTGCTCTGTGGTGATCTAAATGGAAAGGAAATTCAAAAAAGAGTGGATAATGTATATGTATACCTGATTCACTTGCTCAACAGCAGAAGCTAATACAACACTGTAAAGCAACTATGCTCCAATAAAAGTTTAAAAAAAAACACAAAGAACAACAATAACAAAAGAACTATCAACTCTATGATTTGTATTTTATATTTGTCCTAAAGGTCAGTTGTAGAATGACTAGTTCAGATTTGTAATTACATATCCTGATGCTTAAAGTACTTGCCAGTTCCCTCCTAGCTGAGCATTTAAAGTGCAGGAATCTGAGGAAATGGATATCGGTAAGGGCAAAAGTTGGAGAGTCAGTGCACGAGTTTGTGGTTTTGGAGGGAGGAGGGTTCTGAGAGGGCAGAAAGACTATGTGCTTGCCGCTTAGGCCAGGAGCAGAGGGAGACACCTGGCCACTGAACTGCTAGTCACCTGCAATCTTGGCCTCAGGTGTATGGGTCCCATGCTTCTTCCAATAATGTAGTAAATTATGGTCTACCAGTAACATCAAGTTCAATGGGCTTTAAATTTTTCCTTCTCTTTTGAATCTGAATTAAAGAGATTTTGACAGGTTTAGACAGCTTTCACCTCATTGTTTCTGACAAGACTACTACGTGGACATTTTAAGACAATTCTAAATGTACCAGGAAAATACCTCTACACACTGAGAACGCTCCCTCTGCTAATAAATGATTATGCATTCATAGTTAGGTATCTTTTGTCATTGTTTTATTGTGTAAGAGTTGTAATGATACTTGGATGATTGTAATTCAGTTTAACAATAAGTTTAATCTTTGGTCTGGTTTAAGAATACATTCTTGTTTGTGATGACTTTTAAAATAATTATTGTCCAAAGTTTAGGTAGTAAGTATGGAGGTATTTAGTGCTCATTAAATTGGCCAAAAATGTGTGTGATACATGAAAAAAAATACAAATATACCTAATATACAAAAGGCATTTAGAAATGAATGAGGAAATTATTTTGTTATTAATCAAAGCATAGAAAGTCAGCCAAAAGATAAAACACAGAGGAAGAGATACTAAATCACATAATGTTCAGCTTCACAAGAACTGAAGGAAATGCAAATTGAAACACTTAGATACATTGAATCTATAATAATGATAATAGTAAAAATATGAATATTGATGCAAACTACTGAAACATTTACCACTCACCATGAATTATGTAAGTGTTTATGTAAGTGTAAATATATTTATACACTTGGGTTCAGCGATTATACAAATGTATTTTCAGGAAGCTATCTCACCTACCAAAATATTCACATAAGTAACAAATATATTTTTATACACACACACACACTGTGTGTGTGTATATATTCAAATTATGCATATCTATATAGAATTGAGTAATTTATGGTATAGGGAAGAATGAATAATGTGCATATTGAAGAATTAATATTCTTCAAAAGAGTTGATCAACATATACTGGCATGAAATGGTTTTGAAAGTCAATATTGCTGGGGAAATAAGCATTGTTGTTACATGGGATAAACAGTGGTGTATGTATGTACATCTGAAGTATACTCAGCAAGTTGTGTGATGACAGGGTACATTATACAGAACTTTTACTTTCTAAATACTTCATAACTTGATCTTTAAACAACAAATCTATGATATTTTGAGGGTGTTTTTTTTTTTTTTTTAAGTTTGAAAAACAAATGAAGGGACTTCTTCCTGATGCTTAAGCATGATTTATCTTGGTATTTACCTGCAGTGAAATCAGTTCCCAAACTGAATAGCCTTCCACTCTTATTTTTACCCCTTCATTAGTGTTAAGGTACCCCAATTAGATCTTATTTAAACATTCTTCATTAGCGTTTAAACTGATTGCCCAGGTGCTCAGACAAATGCAGTTGTATGGTAATCATCAGTGATAATTTTATAAAGTAGAAGAAGATGATGTGACTGTCTCTCACATCACCTAGTTTGTTATCATTTTGCAGTGTGTCAGTGTTAGATGTTAGGCTGTTGGTGAAGGCTGGGTAATTTTGATATAGCAGCCAATACAGCATTGTGTATATTTGTATTTGTGATAATTATGGCTTTTCTCTCTTAAAGCAAGGATGAAGCAGGTATTCATGTTTTAAATGTAGAAATAAACCACCAGCATCTTTTAATATCAGTTCAGTTCAGTAACTCAGTTGTGTCCAACTCTTTGTGACCCCATGAATCACAGCACGCCAGGCCTCCCTGTCCATCACCAACTCCCGGAGTTCACTCAGACTCACGTCCATCGAGTCAGTGATGCCATCCAGCCATCTCATCCTCTGTCGTCCCCTTCTCCTCCTGCCCGCAATCCCTCCCAGCATCAGAGTCTTTTCCAATGAGTCAATTCTTCGCATGAGGTGGCCAAAGTACTGGAGTTTCAGCTTTAGCATCATTCCTTCTGAAGAACACCCAGGACTGATCTCCTTTAGAATGGACTGGTTGGATCTCCTTGCAGCCTTTTAATATACTATCAAGCATTTTGATCCACAGGGGTTTTCTAGATTCTTAATATCTATGAAACTAAGTATTTCAAGTATTTTCTTTACTTTTCAGTCATTAAATATTCCACCTGCACATCCAGGTTTTATGTTCCTATTTTTCTTCTCTTTTTATCAACAGCATATTCACCAGTGCATGGTTACCACATTACCTCTTTTATCTCCAGCAATAAAATTAATTGGAATCATATTAAAGTTACTTAAGAGTGATAGTCAGTGATGTTGTCAAGGGATTATTCTTCTTTAGAAGTAGGATATGCTTTTCTAGTGGATATGACTGACGATCACATGGTCCTAAAACTCAGATGTGCTGGAGTATAACATTTTCAGTAAGCCAGTTTATTATTTACGTCTACCCAATAGCAGAAAATTTAGCTTTTCAATTCATTTATTTCATTCAAGTATAGTTGATTTACAGTGTTGTTAATTTCTGCTATACAGCAAAGTGACTAAGTTGTATATACATTCTTTTTCATATTCATTTCCATTATGATTTATCAGAGGATGTTGATTATAGTTCCCTGTGTAATAATTACTTCACCAATTCTAAGTATTTGTAGTCCAGCCCAATGATTTCTTCATTGCTCAGTTTAAAACACTGTCCCACTTCTAGGTGAACCCTCTTCTCAGATGCTTCCCTCACTCTCTCCCTAGGGATTGCCTGTTTTCCCAGTTGGTCATATGGTGAACATTGTTGATTAAGTGGTCGCTGTCTCTTCTTAGCTTTGCCATTTCATCCCTATCTTGCTTTTGTTTGCAAACATATCCCCTTCCCCACCATTTCTCTGTGCATTCCCCATACAGTCCTCCACTGATGACTACTTCATTAGGCTTCCTAAAGTTTGTGATGCCTCTGAGGTGCTCAGCTAGGGCAGCTCATATCATTTTTTCTGCCATGGGGTACCCACATCACAGCTATGGGATAAAGAGGCAGGCCTGCCAGAAATCTCTCTGAAGCAACTTCTGTATCCTTGTTTGAGGAGCCCATGAGAACTTTAAGATTTTTTCATCAGACACCTAGGACTTGAAGGAAACAAGGGAGGGGGAAGTTTCTAGGCTTTCTCTGCTTAGGCACATCCTGCTGCCATCTCCACTTCCTTATTCCCAGAGGTTTTTTGCAATAGAAGAAATCATGGAGGAGCCTGGTAGGCTGCAGTCCATGGGGTCGCTAAGAGTTGGACACAACTGAGCGACTTCACTTTCACTTTTCACTTTCATGCATTGGAGGAGGAAATGGCAACCCACTCCAGTGTTCTTGCCTGGAGAATCCCAGGGACGGTGGGGCCTGGTGGGTTGCCGTCTATGGGGTCGCACAGAGTCGAACACGACTGAAGCGACTTAGCAGCAGATGAAGCAATAGGCTCCCAAAAATTTCAGCTAGAAAATGAGTTACAATGCCTTGTTACATAGTCAGATCTTCAAATTTTAAAGGGAAATCCTAATATGATATCTTTTAACCAAAACTTCTAAAGGAGATCAGTCCTGGGTGTTCATTGGAAGGACTGATGCTAAAGCTGAAACTCCAGTACTTTGGCCACCTCATGCGAAGAGTTGACTCATTGGAAAAGTCTCTAATGGGAGGGATTGGGGGCAGGAGGAGAAGGAGATGACAGAGGATGAGATGGCTGGATGGCATCACTGACTCAATGGACGTGAGTTTGAGTGAACTCTGGGAGTTGGTGATAGACAGGGAGGTCTGGCATGCTGCGATTCATGGGGTCGCAAAGAGTCAGACACGACTGAGCGACTGAACTGAACTGAACCAAAACTTCTTTCCTACTCCTAAGTATTCAATGTATCTTTCCTATATTTGTACTTCGGTTTTTCTATTCCTGGATTTGGTTTTTCTTTTTTCTTCTGATGGTCAGGTGGTTATGATATTGGAACTGAAGCGAGGAAGTGGGTCTGTGGGCTTGTGTTTTCTTTCAGGTTTATCTCCTGACTTGATCTCAGACTCTCAAACTCTGAAGTGAACAGTGTGATGTCTTTGTTCTTTGGTCCCAATTCTGACAAACACCTGATGAGTCAGATGGCCACCCTACGCCTTCAGTTTTCATACTGTGGCAGTTTATTTGGGTGGGGGCAGGGAGGCGTGGTTACACATCTATTCATAAAACATGTCCTATTACATGATCTGAAGTATAACAAACGACTGTGTAATCATCTTCTGTGACTTAGAAAAACTTTGCAAATGTATAGTTTAAAAAAAAAACAGAGTTATTTTATTAACACTGGTATCAGTTCTGATAAATCAGGGTGTTTCTAAATAGTGCAAAAATCAATATTTAAAATGTATTGACTTTTCTTTGAATTGATTTAATGAAAGGATTTTGACTCCAGGAGTTGCAAGAATACAGGCTGGTGTCACAGTCTACAGACAATATAATCCACAAAAGGGGAGCCATATACATTGTGGTTAAAACTATTGACTCTGATATCAAACCACAAACATTCAGTCCTGGTTCTACCACATAATAGTTGGCATAACCTCTCTTACTCTCAGTTTTCTCATTTGTAAAATGAATATAAAATATATATATATCCATTATATATATAGCGTGATTGGAAGCATTAAATATTTCACATAAAATAGCACAATGTCTAGTGTGTTCAGCCCTAAGAAAGTGTTTGCTAACATTATCATTGTTATGTTTATTTTACTTTCACTGAAAATATCAGTGTAAACAACCTAAAACAGAGTTACTAATATCAAGAGATAAACATGGGTGATTTCAGCAAGCCAGTAAGTAGATTTCAAAATGTGTTGTAAACTAATTTCATATAGGTTTGAGTTTGAGGAGTGAGAAGCAAAAAAAAAAAAAAAAAAAAGCATGAATAGTAGCAAAATAATAGTAGAGTGGATTTTATGTTTTTGTAAGAAAATTTGGGGAACCCCCAAGTATCTGTAGATCATGTAAGGATCATGGATTAAAGATTTATGCATCCAGTCCCATCACTTCATGGCAAATGGAAGGGGAAAAAGGGGACAGGTTTTCTTTTCTTGGGCTCTAAAATCACTGTGGGGGCTTCCTGGGGGCTCAGCAGTAAGAATCCACCTGCAATGCAGGAGACACAGAAGACTTGAGTTTGATCCCTGGGTTGGGACTATCCCATGGAGGAGGGCATGACAACTCCCTCCAGTATTCTTGCCTGGAGAATCCCATGGACAGAGGAGCCTGGCAGGCTATAGCCCATAGCGTTGCAAAGAGTTGGACATGACTAAAGCAACTGGAGCACAAAATCACTGTAGACAGTGACTGCAGCCATGAAATCAAAAGATCATTACTCCTTGGAAGGAAAGCTATGAAAAAACCTAGACAGCATATTAAAAAGAAAATACATCACTTTGCCAACAAAGGTCTGTACAGTCAAAAGTATGGTTTTTACAGAAGTCATGTGTAAATGTGAAAGCTGGACCACAAAGAAGGCTGAGCACTGAAGAATTGATGCTTTCGAACTGTGGTGTTGGAGATGACTCTTGAGAGTCCCTTGGACTGCAAGGAGATCAAATCAGTCAACCCTAAAGGAAATCAACTCTGAATATTGATTGGAAGGACTGGTGCTAAAGCTAAAACTCCAATAGTTTGGCCACCTGATGTGAAGAGCTGACTCATTGGAATGGACTCTGATGTTGGGAAGGTTTGAAGGCAAAGGAGAAGCGGGGTGGCAGAGGGTGATGTGGTTAGATAGCATCACTGACTCAATGGACATGAATTTGAGCAAACTCCAGGAGATTGTGGAGGACAGAGGATTCTGGCATGCTACAGTTCATGGGGTTAAAAAGAGTGGGCCATGTCTTAGTGACTGAACAACAACAAGACCACATCAAGAATCATGAGTTAATGATTTTGTCTCCTTTCACCACTGGGAAAACTAAGTGTACTGACTGATTCTTAAATATTTTAATCTTCCTTCAACAAGTGTTTAACAAGAAAAATCATATCCCTGTTACAACTTACTAGTAGTAGAGTCTTTTGTCTGTGGTTGTTCCTTTTCTTTATACTTACTTTGAAATTTACAGGTATGGATACCTTGTAATCAAAGGAAAAGTTGTATTTATGTCCCATCACTGAGAAGACATTAAGCCAAAAGGACAACATTAGCCATTTAATATGTTGTAGGCCATAGGTGAATTGAGCTTTTTAAGGTTTGCTTTGGAGTAATGCAGACTTGGAAACACAGTTGAAGAGCAAGAGTTATTCCAACCATTAACTCTGATTAGAATATTTAGGACTATGTAAAGTAACATAATCCTTGTCCACAGAAAAAGGCTAACAAGATTTTGGTGGAGTCATCTCTTTGCAAACTAGGGATTGCTTTTATTTAAGAAGAAAAAAAGACACTCAAACCACTTGATGATTCCAACACTATTCATGACTTGCAGTGCTGACATTCTATAGATTGATGGGGTCTTCAAGTGTGGAAAATACTGAGTCATACAGAAGATGAGACGTTTTAATAATGAAAAAAATATTTATGCAGTCAGCAGATTGTCGGTTAAGGTGGTTTAGATTATAAAAGTCACCCAACAGAGACTTTGTCAGGTTGCAAATTATTCTGACCACAAAATTATTTGAAAATGAATAAAGCAAACTTAGAGTGAGTTGATATGCCCCAGATCCTTTTTATTTTTTTTCTTCCTCCTCCTCTTCTTTTGAAATGGGAAAGGGAAACTGTGGCCTCTCTGTCTAAACATAATGCTAGTACATGAGATAAAACTTTTTTTTTTTTAATTTTATTTTATTTTTAAACTTTACATAATTGTATTAGTTTTGCCAAATATCAAAATGAATCCGCCACAGGTATACATGTGTTCCCCACCCTGAACCCTCCTCCCTCCTCCCTCCACATTGCATCCCTCTGGGTCGTCCCAGTGCACCAGCCCCAAGCATCCAGTATCATGCATCGAACCTGGCCTGGCAACTCGTTTCATACATGATATTTTACATGTTTCAATGCCATTCTCCCAAATCTTCCCACCCTCTCCCTCTCCCACAGAGTCCATAAGACTGTTCTATAGATGGCACTAATCATTTGGCATTCAGAAAGAGTTGCTTTTTCCCGGTATACAAATGCTATAAAACCAAAGATCGTGCCTTGTCATTCTATGAGGTGCTTCTTTGACTCCTTTTTGTTCTTTTTCATTTTATGTAATTTGTTTAGTATAGTGTCTTAATGACTCCCATAATGACTGACTAATTGTATCTGTTTTGTAATGACATCCATTGCTTTACACAATTATTTGACAAGTTGAAAGACAAGAGATAAAATCACTACAGATGCTTTAGTGAGGCTTTCCTGGTGGCTCAAATGGTAAAGAATCTGCTCACAATCTGAGAGACCTGGGTTTGATCGCTGGGTTGGGAAGATCCGCCAGAGAAGGAAATGGCTACCCACTCCAGTATTCTTGCCTGGAGAATTCCATGGACAGAGGAGCCTAGCGGACTACAGTCGATGGGGTCACAAAGAGTTGGACACGACTGAATGCACACACACAACTATTTTTTGAAAGAGGAGGCAATAAAAATAAGTAAATTTAGTTCACTGCCTTAGTCCAAAAGTATCATCTGATGTTTGCTGAAAAGTGTTAACTGAAACGCTGCCTAAGTATGCCCTAGAGATTAGTAGTATCATTTTTTTCCCATATCAGTAACTTTTGAGATTAGAAATAAGAAAGCTTCATTTATATTATTTTATTTGTTATTCATACCTACTCTAGTAAGATAAAAGCCACAGTAAAGAATGGGTACTGTGCTAATAGCCCTGCTCCAGTCTAGAGTTTTCTTGGTCACTTAGTATTGATTGGATTTTTGAAACTTGTGAGCTCAGTTGTCACTTTGGTTTCTGTATCTAGTGCATTGTAGAAAATGCCCAGTCTGAAGTGCTACACATATTGATACTTTTCTATTTCTCACACCTTTTCTAGGTCTACAGCATCAAGACAAGGGCAAGGAATCACCGTGGTACTGAAACACACAGTATTATCAAGTTAAATTTGAGCATGAATCCATGGTCCCACTGGGAAAAGATGCTGCCAGGGACTGTCATTCTGCAGTGGGACATATAAGATGTGGAAGGAAAAGAGGAAGTGCTATCCAGCTGACTTTGGTTTGGAGCCTTTTCTTGAGAAAGCAGAATGAGTCCTAGACATTGAAGAAAAGCATTTTTGTTTATTTCTTTCCCTCATCTGAGCCTTTGCCAACTGTGCAACTCTCTCTCTCTCTCTTTTTCTTTTTGTCTTGCTTTTATCAATATATGGTTTAATTTTTGGTTTGACTTTTTCTTTTTCCTTCTTTTTGAACCAGTTACCTTGTCAGGAAAAGATGAACCACAAAGAAAATGTTCATTCTTTCAGGAACACAATTTTGTATTTCTATGTTCTTCTATTTTTGTAAAAATACAGGAAGTTTGATTTAGCATTGATGGGCTATTTTTGAGGGATTTTTTTGTTTTAATATTGTAAAAATTGTTAAGTTCTGTTTAAAGAACTTGCTCTCAGAGAAGCACTGGCTAAAGTGTTTAAAATGCTTGTCTCTAAGATGTCTGTGATATGCTCTGTGCTCTAAGTTACCTCAAATGTTTGATAGTCTCTCCTTTTTGCGAAAGTAGCACCATAGCCAAGCCAATATAGTATTGTTTTACATTAAGTCTCAGTGAAAATTTAATTCCATGATAGCTTACTTAGCTCTGAGTTACATGTGTAGCTTGAAAAGGAAGTTTTTTAATGATCACACTAAAGAAAAGCTATTCATTACTTTGATTTCTCCCAAAGACTGCTTAGAGGTTGACTAAGAAAGTTTTCATAAACTTTGAATTAGATGGAGAATTATCTTTGTAGTCCATCCAACTTTGATAAAATGGAACCAGAATTTACAACCAACTACTGGAAAAAAAAAAAAAAAAGCATTTAACCATGCTATCTTTGAGTGCCAGTGACTTATTTTTCTTGTTTATAATGATTCATTCATGACAATTTTAGTCATATTTTAAGTGAGTTTTTCCTGAAGATAGTTTGAAAGGATTCTATTTGGGAAAGTACTAGACACATGACAAAACCTTTCATTCAGTGGCTGTTTCTGAGAGTTTGATCCATCATTATAAGTTGAAGGATAATGTATTGCATGTGTATTGTTTAAACAGGTTTTTGCGAGTCTTATTTGTTTAATTCTGGTTTTAATTGATCTGATTCTTTTTAAGAAAAGAATTGGGAGCAAGATAAATTTTTATACTATAATTACTGAAATTAATTTAATAAGCAATTTATTATTTGAAATTTATTTCTGGGGACTCAGGATTCAACTTGACATGTCCCTCAGGATCTAAATAAGAAAAGTTGGGATTATCATTAAAATACAATTAGGAAAAGATTAAGGTTATCAAATAGCAGTTATTGATATTTTAAGAACTTTTAATATAAAGTCCATTCTTTCAGACACTTCCAAGTTGGGTCATACTAAAAAAGTAGTGTTACATAGATATTTTAGTTTGTTAACAATGTTTCTCAAATTTTTCCCATCCCTGTCCTCATCCATGTGAAATTAAATGTTTAGTGAAATATCATTTTCCATCTTAAATAGGATAACTTATATCTGTGAACATTTTAGGTATAAGAACAATGCAGTCTGCTTAGCTAGGCAAAATTCTCATGGATCATTTTCAAATTTCCCTATTGTTCCATAGTCTTCTTTCCTGGTGCATCTTATTAGTTATAAATTTATGCCCTCTCTTGTATTTTCATCACTATATTTCTTCTTAACCAGAGTCCATTTAACAGGGTATACACGTTTACCTAATGTGAGGTCCAAACTTAAGGAATCGTCCACTTACTAATGATTTACTAATGATATGAACTTAGATTTCTAGGGAGTGGTTTGATTAAATTATCTACATTTTGATCTGCAGTTTAATTTGATATAGTTATTTGTGCTCTGCCTTTATCTGTGTAGCACAAGGTTTAATGCATCTTTAAAAGTGGTTTTATTTTGTATCTTCCTGAATTCTTAAAGGCCAGTATTCAGCAGCTCCCATGGGATGGCTCAGTGGGGATGATTTATTTTTCTCTTCTTCCCTTGGAACCTGTTAATTTTGCAGTTTCTCTTAGAATTGTGTGGTATTCCAGTTCATTCAGATCTCTCAATTGGATTTTCCCAATTTTGAGAAGAAATAAATCAACTCTCTGCTTCTTTCCTTACTCTCTAGTGAATTGAGTTGAAGGAGAGAGAGCTGACAGATAGCTTTACCCTAAATTTAGGGTGGCACTGTGCCCTCTGTCACTCCTGGTAGCTATCTGGTAAAATATTCCTCGGCTCTGAGGACCCAAGAAAAGTTAGGGACCTAAATTCTGCTGTACACAGGAGAGATTTGTGAATAAGATCCCCCATTGAAAACAGGCCCAGGTGGTGTTGGCACTTTGCAAAGACTGGATTCTTGCATATACAAGGAGTGGATCAAAATCTAAGTCAAAGAAGAATGGGTGTGTCTCTGTGACTGTCTGGCATGCATCTGTTACCATTGTATTACCATAACCACCAGATGTCATACAAGGGATGAGTTGTAATTTAGTATGATAGTCTGAGTTTAAGCTTAAAATGCTATCATTCTCTGGATGGATTTTCTCCCACCAAAAAGATACAGTAATCTTGGAGGTTTCCAGACTGTGTTATTGAGGGCTACCATTTCCCTCTCCAGTTTCATTTGGAAACACTCCGCTTTTGGTTATTTTACAAATTATTCTTTATTCAAGCTTTCTAAAGATCTGTGAGCTAGACCCTAGGAAATTATCTCATTGATTTTCCATCTAATCTATGTTTCGACCACTAAACTATCTTGATCTGAGGAACAATAAAATAGTGACTAGTTAGATCCTAACAGGTTATTTGGTTCCTCACTGTTTATTTGAAAAGCACCTCTAAATGTTTAAAAATCAATGTTTCATCTTAATAAGGTTAACAATCCCTTCTTAACTTCCCCTTTAATTTTTCTCCCCTCTCTTTCATCTTAAAGTTATGTGCATTACTATTTTAGGCAAAAAATAATGGTGATTGCTGTACATTTTGCCATGAGAACAAGTGGATTGCAAGTAACTGAGGAATTAATTTCTTTCATGTTGTAACAACCTTTAAAAAAAAAATTCCAGGCACTGACATAAAAATGTGCCCTTATGAACCTCCTTATTTGTTATGCAAATAGCAATCAGATACTATATTATAAGAAACTGCATTCTGTCCCTTACTGTGTAGCCCTTCGTTACATAATATATGCCAGATTAAGAAAATGGGTCAGTGACACTAAGCAGTAGAAAAGACAGTATTTATGTTACAATTCTGACTGGAGGATGAATGGAGAAGCAATGAATCAATGAACAAAAATTGACTTGGACATTAGGTCATTTTCTGAATTCTGGCTTAGCCACAATTAGATGTGTGTTTTGGGTCTTCATTTATTTATCTCATGAGTAAAGTAGGATAATAATACCTAACTGGCAGGCTAGGAAGGTTGGAAATTATATTACACACACACACACACACACACACACACACACAAACACTCAATAACATGGCTCATAGTAGACATTCAGTTAATGACAGATTCCTCAAGTATCTGTCAGTTGAGTAAGTAAATAATCAAATTGAGCTCCCAAGTGTCCCTTTTCTTTACACACCCATATCTATAGCAAATTGATATACAGCTGTGCTTTTATGTAAGAAATTGTTGCAAGAGAATCTTTGTCTTCTACTAGATGTTGATGATAAAATGTAAATTTCTTAATTATTTCCGATATTTTAATGTGCTGTTTATGAAAGAAAATAAATTAACTTCTTAGTGGCATGTAGGTCCAACTCTGAGCTTTCTTACGTTTCAGACTTATATTTATCCAGAACCCTGTGATTATTGTCTCCAAAATGAAAGTGACAGTTTCATGAAATTACCAAAGTTTTTATTTTTTTCATTATATATTGGGCTTTTTCAGCACCTAGAATAAAAACATCTCCTTTGAAGTTATCCGTTTTTTTTAACTTGGAGGAAAAATTGCAAAATATGGTGGAAAAAAATTTTTCCGCATGAAAAGAGGAGAAAAAAAAAAACAAAAACTCTTTACAGTCTCAGTCAGCAGATTTATTTGACTTGAGAAAAAAGAAACAACTTCATTGGAAGCAGATGTTGACACTGTGTCAGTTGTTGAAGATGGAAAGGGTTCTCTTGAGCCATTGTGGTTACAAGGGAGGTATCGATGGCCATTAGAATTCTTGTGATTGAGCATCTTCACAGCAGATAGGACAGTGCAAAAGCCAAAACTATGATACCAAGACTGAAATCAGCCTGCCAATTTTAATTTACCGGACCCTAAAGACTCAGTTGTTTTATTTTTTCCTCCTCCAGAATAAAAGTCATATCTTTCAAAAGATTTAAATGGATTTTGAGAGAGAAATTAAAATATATTCTCTAAAAACATGGCCCAAGAGCCTTTTATTATTAAAGATTAAAACTAATATTCAAGTCATTTTAGAAGAATCAGGGTAAAAATTTGGTTTAATGGTATATGTTGAAGAAATAGTCTCAAAGACATAGAGAGCAGACTTCTGGTTGCCAAGGGGGAGGTGAGATGTGGGAAGGAAGGATTGGAGCTTGGAATTAGCAGATGGAAACTAGTATATTTAGGACTGATAAACAACAAGGTCCTACTGTGTAGCACAGGGAACTGTATTCAATATCCTGTGATAAATCATAATGGAAAAGAACATGAAAAGGATATATACATATATATGTGTGTGTGTATATGTGTATATATATATATATATCTATGAACTGAGTCACTTTGCTGTACCACTGTACTGAAAAAATTAACACAACACTGTAAATCAACTATACTTCAATTAATTAGAAAAATAATGTGTATTGAATAAGGATATGTAAACTGTGCACAAATGGAAGGCTCTAGAAAGTGGGGAAAAGGTGAGGTCCACAAAAGAACCTCACATCCTAATAGCTCCTCAATGTTAATTAATTGGTGACTTGATCTTAGAGATTGGGCACAGAACAGACTTTCAGAATTTTTCAGTAGGTTTTTGTCTATTTAGTGCTCTCTGGGAATTTCCCTCTGTACACTTTTCCAAAGTATAGAAATAGTCATAATTAAAATATCTTAATTCTGTTATTTCTTTTATTGCCCATTGTGTGTGCTTGTTTGAAAAATATTTTTATGGTTTCAAATAATTGATCCAACTAATGTTCTCTTGAAATTGCAAATTAATTTGATCCAATTCAATTATCCAAATCTTCTTTTAAAATTTTAAGAAATGATAAGTAAAATTTACCAATTCTCTTGTGTAAATAAACAGCCACGACTTCTAGAAAATGACAGGTCATCATCATTTAGCTTTCTTGTTAACAATTTCTGGACTACTCAATTTTGACCTAAGAATAACTCTTTTAGAATACAATATCCTTTAATTAGTTGTTTGGTATATGTATGTGAACTCGTCTGTGATATCTTTTTATATTGATAGAGCTGTACATTTTTTTCTTTGCTATGACTAGGGCAAAAATTAATGATTATTTACACACTTGATTTAATTTTTTAGACTGTTTACAATCTTAGATATGGTATCTGATTTAAAAATCACTATTCCATACCTGTTTCTGGATACACAATTTATGGAAGGGTTTTTATGTGAATTCTTTGTATCATTTTAAAGTTCATGTATTGAAAGGGAAAACATAGACTCTGTTTTCATCACATAAATTCAGATCAGGTGAAAGCTTTTGTAAAAATGCATACATAGTACAATGAGATTTATATTTGTCACTTGATTAAGTGAACTGAAAACATAATAGAAATGTTATCTTAGAACCCTAAAAAAAAAAAAAAATTCCAGATGTATTAGTTTGATGAGCAATTTTATGCTATCTTCCTTTTTACATGCCCAGAAAGAGAAATTAATCTTAGCTCTATTGTCATTCTTAATTTAGAAAGAATATGTAACTCATAAAATTTTAGCTGCACAAGCTAACTATAAAATCATATATATATATATATACATATATGTATATATATATATATATATTTGTTGTTTTTCATCAGGATGGAGGAAGAGACATTTTTGTATTTCTATTCTCTCTTCAAATAGGTCTTATAACTATGTGTTGATGATATAAAATAATGGAGGACTTTGTAGTTAAAACAAATGTCATCTTCAGTTCAATAAATAATGTGAACTCAATGCTTATATTTTAATGTAGCAGTTTGGTTTTGTCCACATTTCTTGACAATTACCTAAAGCCCTCTGTTTTTTTCTTATTCAGTTAAGCAACTTACAAGTATCTTTAGAAATTAAAACACCTTAGGTGTTGTTTTTTTTGTAATGGGGTTAATTTTACAGCCAAGGGATTTGTGTGTGGTGGTGAGAATTGTATGGTTAGAAAACAAGGGTTATAACAGAACAGCAAGTGAAATGGGCTATATCAATTACATAATAACAGGCTTGGGAACTTTTTAATACAATGCTTCTGAAGTTATCAATTAACTCTTTAGCAGAGGTGTTCTTTGTTGTTTTGCTTTTGCATTTGTTAATGTGGAACTTGCTGTAAGTCCTGTGGAAAACTTTGCTGACAATTCATTGACATTGAAGAAATATGCCTGGATAGGAGAAGTCCAAGACCTTATATTTTTAAAGGAAGCTAGAGGTTCCCTTGGAGAAGGAAATGCCAACCCACTCCAGTGTTCTTGCCTGCAGAATCCCAGGGATGGGGAGCCTGGTGGGCTGCCGTCTATGCGGTCGCACAGAGTCGGACACGACTGAAGCGACTTAGCAGCAGCAGCAGCAGCAGAGATTCCTTACATGGGCCCTCTATTTTCTTGTTAAATAAATTTCTGATGTGTAAATGCAAAGCTTGGAGACCAGTATTTCAATTAGTAGACATTCATCATCACTGGTGAAAATAACGTGACACAGCCTTCTTAACTGTTTTCCATATTCAGACTAGACAAGTGTAATGAGTTATCTGTGGTTACTATAAAAAGTTACCACAATCTTAATGGCTAAAAGTGACACAAATTTATCTGGTGGCTCTAAGTCCAATATCCAGTACTGGTCTCAGTGGGCTAGAAGCAAGATGTCAGCTGTGTTCTTCCAGGGAGAACTATTTCTCTGATGTTTCCAGAGTCCTTAGCTCATGGCCTCTGTCTTCCATCTTCAATGCCAAGAAGTACTGGTCAAGTCCTTGTCATATGGTATCACTCTGACCCTCTCTTTTGCTTCTCTTTTACAAGTTTAAGGACCTTTGTAACTGCATTGGCTCTGCCTGGATAATCTAGAATAGTCTCTCCATCTCAAGTTCTTCATTTTAACAAAAGTCCTTCGATGTGAGGTAACATATTCACAGGTTGTAGGGGTTAGGAAGTGAACATTTTGAGGGTGTTATTCAACCTACCATAGTTACTATTGGATTTCAGTTAATGGTTATCAGCGTTTTAATCTAAGAGGGTTTAATGTATCACTGTAAATAGCAAGGCGTGTTCCATGTTTTCAGTGGTCATTTGTGTAAGGATTCATCTAAATTCATTTAAATAATTGCATATAAAGGAAATTCTTGTTATTTCAAATATTTATGTGCTTCTTATAGTGCCTTGGAATCCAAAGGGTTATATTGTGTTTATGTCAGAGAGGCACTCAGGGGGGTGGAGACCAGGACATCTGGTACAGATTCTTCCTAGCTGAAGTGTGTTTTCTCTGGGGACAATCATCTACCATTTAATTGTTTTGCTTCCTTTTTTGGGAATATATGCCCATCCTGTGATGTCCTAAGTCTCCAAGCATCTTATTTGACCTGTTTATACTCATTTGACTAACTATCCATATATGACTACATTGACGTGGTAAAGCTTTTACATTCCTGTCCAGATTGAATCCTTCCATCTGTTATCAGTTAAGCCGTGGAAAAACTGTTACGGAAAGCAAATATGTTTTGATACATTTAATGTGTAAAGTAGGAACCTAGATTCTGGAATGCTGTTGATCAATAAATGAACTAGAATCTCTTCAAAACAACACTTAAGCCCCACTGTTTTACTTTCCATACCAAGTTTGGCTGTGGCTGAATGAAGAACACCAGCATTGATCTTTGCTTTGCACTTGTACAAGAGACTATTTGTAGGGAGCCAAATATAGCCACAGAGGATTTAATATCTTGCCAAAAAATACAGAATCTGTTCCCCTTTAAGCACGACACTCTATCCTTTTCTTGTGGATCTTGCTAAAAGGAAAATATAACTTTCAACTAGCCCATTCCTCTGCTAGAAGTTCCCTAATCTTTTTCAAATGGGCTATGTGTGGTTTTCAGGAGATTTATGGTTCAAAAGAAAAAAAAAAGGCTATATGAGAAATCCATTCAGTGTTATCATTTTTCTTACAAAAAAACAACCCCTAAATCAAGAATGAGAGTAAACAGTAAGGAGGAAAATCACACTTTTGTGGTTTCAGGACTAACCAAGGATCACTGGGTGATCTTTGTGTTTCATTTTATATTGAAACAAAAGTAATAATAAAAAATTGGCTTCAACCAACCAGGTTCTTTCTCTGCTTTAGAACACGGATGTTTCACACTGAATGTTGTCTGATGGGTAAATGAACGAGTCGAAATTTCTCTATAATGTGGGTAATGACAGTGCCTGTTCGGTCTCTTATGTTGTATATACAGAAATTTGAAAGCAGTGTTGCAAATATCACCAAGAAAATAAGTTTTGCACAGTGACAGCTTTACCAGACATCTCCGTGTGGGATTTTAAAACAAACACAAGGCTGTTTGGAAATACTTTGTATATGTAAATATGCAAAATATACTGATGAGTGCTAACAGCTGTATGGTGTACTCCCTTATCTTTGAGCAGAATATTTTGGTGGCAGCAGCTATTTTTTTCCATCTTTACTTGCCATTTCCCCCTTTTGTCTCCACCCACTTACCCATCCATTACCTCCTCTTAAAACACACTTAACACCCTTCCCCCCATCCCTCCACACTGCTTCCAAGAGAGTCATTTCAGTAGATTCCCACTGGAAAAGGCGGGTGGTGCCTTGAAGGAATGTGTGACTTGTACTATGGTGTAAAGGTTGAGCTTCAGAGAACTTGCTTGCACTTGCTCTGACACCAGCCCCGCACACAGCCCAGACACTCTGCAGGCCAGATTCCATTAAGGCTCGTCATTGCCCAGGGAGGGAAAGTCCTGTGGAGAGTGGCCTTCCTGCCGTGAAGATTCCAAAGATCAGTGTAATCACTTTAAGTGTGTGTTATCAAGTTCTGTAATATCAAGACGCTCATCTATTTATGAAAATAAGCATATGCCTTTCAGTCCAAAGCCTTAAAAGGAAGGGAGGGAGGACTCAACAGAAGTTAAAAATGAAAGTCACTTCTTACAGGATTTTGACGGGTTTGGAGAGGAGAAAAGGTGACAGATGTAAAAGGAGAAACCCTGGGTTCCTAGGACCAGTTCCATGAGAAATGTGTTGATATTGCTGAGACCCAAATTTCCAGTTTCTCTGTCAGTTGAAGATCAAATGCAATAAAAGATGCAAACTGCTTTGAGAAAACTAAAAGTAGATAAAAACAGACAGGAAGTAATATTTACTATAAGTCCTCTATATACTTTGACCATTACGTGAATTTATCTCAAGGAATTTTCACAAATAGCAACATGTAGATAGCGTTATTTGTGAGGCTGTTAGCAATATTTTTAAAATGGGGATTTGAGTTTTAGTGATGCTGGTTAAGAGCTATGTATCCTTGAACAATTTCCTCAGCCTTTTTAAAAAAACTCTCTGTGTTCACCCATAAGATGAAGATATTTAAAGTAACTATATCATAGAGTCATGAAGATTAATAAAGTATGTAAATAGTTTAATACCAGGTAAACACTATGGATTTCTTATCATCTTATTTTTCTCTAATCTGAGTACTTGAGCCCAAGGGCACTTGGCTACAAGTAAAAGTCAGGATTCAACTCCCTCAGATAGAATCTTAGAACAACACACTGCTCCAATGTTTTTGCTATTGTCACATCTAAATGTATTTGTTGTGAACATATTTTAATCATCTCTTAGCCAACTGGAATAAAAGAGTCAGTAGGAGGAACTAAAAATGTCCAGAAATAGCTAAGTTCTTTAAAAGAGTGAGAGTAATGTGGCTTTCAGGAGCCAAATAGAGTTCTGACAGATGTTGCAATTCTGGAGCATTATTTGTAATTTGGGAATACAGAATCAATTCACTCAACATATTCTTCTGGTCTGAAGGACACTGATTATTTTTCTACTTAGATCAACCTCAAGTCTCAGTAAAATAGTGAATAATGGGTTAGAAGAATTGTAACTTTTTTCTGCTGACATCTTGTCATAGTTTTCATCTGAAGGTGTCAACTCCCTAATCTCTTTAGGGATGAGCTCTCATTCACTGTGCTGAAAGAATCAATGTTACATTTTAATCCTGATTGTTTAAAATAATTCAGGTTATGTTTATGCAGTATTCTCATTTCTCATAACCTGAGTGTATGTTGGGTCAGGAGTAATGGTGGTGAAATAAATCATTTTAAAATACACAGCATCTTAACTTGCAGATTCTCTGTTAGAAAGCTAAGAAATTACAAGATTTGGTTTTGATCTTTTTTACTCTCTAATTGTTAGTTGTTTGATATGTGGAAAGTACTCTTCCTCATTAGTTAAAAAAAATGCCAACCCCTACTTTGTAAAGTAGACATGTGGATTAAATGAGATAATGTATAAATGCCTAATACAGACTTCTCAAAGGGGTATGATTTCCTGTATCAGTTACAAATGCAGCAATTTACTAGGCACTTGTAACAAGGACATTTACAACAGTCACCCCACTGAATCCTCATACAACTTTCCAAGGTGGGTTTTTAATTCCCACATTACAGAGGAAAAAGCTGAGTTGTAGAGATTTTAGATCACTTTCCAAAGCAAAAGTAGGATTGTATCCTCTGTCTGTATACTTACAAAACTCACATCTTTCCCACTGCACTGGTTTGCTTCTCAATCTACCTAAAGATTAAAATTGAGTGCCTGCTGTTTGCTCGTGTTCACATGCAGAATATAAGAATGAGTATAAACACGCTACTCTGGGTGATGGGATGCTTGGCTTCTAAACAGCTTATATTGCAAACTAGCTGTGCTCCCTGAACTAAATTACTGTACAGCTAATTTCATGACTGAGACACTATGATGAATAATCCAAAGTCTAGTCAAATTTCGCATCAGAAATCAGATTATCATAAACTTGTGCAAGAGCGAATTAATTCCTGTTTTCGCCCTCCTCCAAATCCCATAAAAACAGAACAGAAGAAATATCCCTCTCCCAGAACCCAAGAACTTGTGTGTGCATATGTGTACAACATATTTTTCAACTATATATACTAAAAATACTAATAAAAGTAAAAGTACTGATTTCAATCCCTAGAGGCTGTGGTCTTGAAGTACGTGTGTGTTAAATCTTTTCCCTTTGACAATTGTCAGTGAACATAGCGTGTGTACTGACTGTTTGAAATAAGCCAAACTACTCTCCTATTAGGCAGTGCACCTTCATAAAAACAAGTCTTAGAAATGTCAGCTCTTTCATGGAAATGTTCTTTGGTACAACCACTGCTCATTACTCTGCAGTACAACTGGGCCTGTGAAACTTCTGAACCTCTGTTTTCTGGCACCATGATGATGCCCTTAGACTTGTCAACAGTCTCTGATGTTGATCTTTTTATTGCACTTCTCAGAAGAGGCTTTTACCTGTTTTGATTTCTTTGGTTGCTCATAATAGCTCTTTCCTGCCTCCACGTTGCTCAGTTCTGGCTCCTGGAATGAGCCGGGATCAGGCTGTGCTGAAACCCAAAAGAATTATCTTGGAAAGTTATTCACCTAAGGACTGATTTATGATCTTTTGGGCCTGAAACATAAAAGTAGGGGGTTAGAGGAGCTCTTTAAAGAAAATACAAAATGATGCTAAATTACATATGAAAGTGAATATTTAGAATGAGAAAATACAACTAATAGATTTTGGAAAAACTGATAAATACCATAAACACAAAACTTAGAAAAATGATGGAAATTTGTATTAATACCTGCTTAAGACTCAAGTGGCTTCCCTGGTAGCTCAGACAGTAAAGAGTCTGCCTGCAATGCTGGAGACCTGGGCTGGATCTTTTACTTTCACTTAAGACACAAGCGTGGTATAGCATGCTACTCTTCCAATAGCTAGCCAATTGCCACATTTCAAAAATGCTCCTTTTCCAGTGCCTTCTTGTACTTGGTAGTAGAAACTTCATGAGCCCTGCTCATAGAGTGATAAGTTCTCAGCACCTAGAAACAGCACAGTGAGAGGCTGAAGTATTCCTAGGAACCACTGATACATTCTCTCTCTCTATCTCTCTTTAGTCGCTAAGTCATGTCTGACTCTTGCGACCCCATGGACTGCAGCCTGCCCCCATGGACAGCTCCTCTGTCCATGGGATTCTCCAGGCAAGAATACTGATACATTAGGGCATGGTTATTTATCTTTCCCTGGAAGTGTTTGAGAATACTATGAATATATACCATTCAGTCCAAATCCAAACTGTATATCTACCAACTCAATTTTCACTTAGCTTAATTCCCACTACCCCACTCAGGAAAAGTGTAATAGGGACATCTGAGTTTAGCAAAAAGAAAGTATTCTGAAAAAGTTGTGGTTAAAATAGCTTATTTTTGGAAAAATTGCAAAAACATATGTCAACATAAATGCTGGGATCCATCCCAAGTCATTGGAGTGGGCCCTGAAGCTTTAGCTTCTTTAGCTTCAGGGCACATCTGTCTGTGTACATGCCACTTCAACAAGTCCCACACATGTCATCCTTAAAAGACTATTGGTGTGTGGCTTTGCATTCTTTTCAGTTATTGTGATCTCCTTCATTACTTAGCATGCATCACAACTTCCTTTGTGTATCATTAAATAATTCATGGCCTCCTTTTCAAAGACTTTTCTTTCCATTCCCATCACAAGATGCTGACCATCCTCAATTGCTGTCTTTGACTTATTCTGAGGTAAGCTGTGATGGAAACACCTTCATGCCTTGGAGAGGAGGTCCTGCTCCCTTGTGGACAGGTGTTTACACCATGGATCGTCTCTCAGAGACCAGATACTAAAGGACTCGAGGACAAAGTGTAGCTTCGAGTAGAATTCTGAGGGGGCCCTTTACACCACTCTGAAGCCACCATATGGTTCTCTCCATGGCTGCGGCATGTGTTCCAGGCAACATAGCACCGCCATTTGTAGGATGAGCTCTGACACTGGGAATTGGCCCAACGGCGCCTGAGGTCCTGGATGTTTCCTTCCCCAACCTTCACACCACACAGAGGACTCAGGTGTGCTGTGTGGGGCATCTCAAGCTCAGCGCTACTGAGAATGAGCCTGCAACAACAACACACTTGTTAAAGATGTCATTTCATGGGCCCTGCCGCAAACTTGCAGAATCATAACTTCTTAGAGGGGGGCCCTGATCCTCAAGAAATTTTCATACACTTTAAAGCAGCTTCAGAAGAAATACTGTTAAGTGGTTCCTATTAGTTTCCTGCTAGGATCACAGTTTTGAGAAATACCATCACTTGTGCCCTCCCCTCAGAGTCTGTCGATTGATCTGGGTGGAAACATCAATGCTATTTTAATTACATGATTAATTAAATCACATAATTTAATTACGTGATTTAGAGTGATTCTAGAGTGAGGCCAGGGTTAAGCACGGAGGCTACTGGGTAGATCTGTGAGAGTTGCATCCAGCCTTTGGTCCAAGTTGGGGGTCACAGTATCGGCTCTGCATGCATTTGGAAGGGGCAGGTCAGTGTAGCCCACATCCTTCATGTTGGAGCTGAAATGTTAGGTGTCTGTGGGAGGGGAGAGGATGTGCAAACAGGAAAGAAAGCAAATCACAGTTTGGTTTTCCTGTAGGAGCTCCTTGTTCCTGAATTTCTCCTGAGACAAAAAGCTGGAAAAACTGGCATCTTCAGCGTTTCAGGGTCCTCCCATTTCTGGATGCAGTGGGAGCAGGTGAAGGCATTGTGCTGATGCTTTTGAAGGTATGTTCTCAAGATGTAGATGTGACTCCTCAACACAGCCTTGCCTGAGACCACAATCCATGGAGGGGGAGAAGGGGGGGTAAATGGGAGGCTCACAGGTAAATGCCCTGTCCCGGGTCAGAGGCTGTTGGCTTTTCCTCCTGAAATGCCATAGACTGAGGAGCTGCAAACATTTAATTCTCTGCCTCTCCTGTTCCTGCCTAGCAAGGTGGTTTTCAATTACTTTTTTAAAATTGAAGTATAGTTGATGTAAAATATTATGTTCAGATGTAGAATATAGTGATATACAATTTTAAAGGTTATATTCTATTTATAGCTGTTATAAAATATTGGCTATATTCCCCATGTTGTATAATATATCCTTGTAGCTGATTTTATACATAATCATTTTTACTTCTTAATTCCCTACTCCTGTATAGCCCTACCCACTTCTCCACGCTGGTAGCCACTAGTTTGTTCTCTATGACTCTTTTTCTTTATGTTCACTAATTTTTTTTTGATTCCACATATAAGTAATACCATACAGTATTTTTCTATGTCTGACTAATTTCATTTAGCATAATATCCTACAAGTCCATCCTTATTGTTGCAGAGAGCAACATTTCATTCTTTTCTTTTTTATGACTATAGTACTGTATGTATTTGCCACATATTCTTTAACCAATCATCTGTTAATGGGCATTTTGGTTGCTTCCACAAATTGAAGAATTGTATATAATGTTGCTATGTTCAGATATATACCCAGGAGTGGAATTGCTGGGTCAAATGGTACTTGCCTTTTTAGTTTTTGAGAATCATCCATTCTGTTTTCCACAGTGTCTGTACTAATTTACATTCCTACCAACAGTGTACAAGGGTTCCTTTTCTCCACATCCTCGCTGACAGCCATACTGACAGGTGTGAGGTGATAGCCCATTGTGATTTTGATTTGCATTTCCCTGATGATTAGGAATATTGAGCCTTTTCATGTGCCTGTTGGCCATCTGCACTTCCTCTTTGGAAAGTGTTTATTTGGGTATTCTGCCCATTTTGAAATTGTATTGTTTGGAGTTTTGATGTTGAGCTATATGAGCTATATGTTGGATGTAAACCACTTATTAGTCACATCATTTGCAAATAGTTTCTCCTCATTCAATAGATTGTCTTTTTCTTTCATTGCTGATTTCCTTTGCTGTGCAAAAGCTTTCAAGTTTAATTAAGCCCAATTTGTTTATTTGTGCTTTCATTTCCCTTGCTTTAGGAGACAGATCCAAAAAAATATTACTACAATTTGTGTCAAAGAGTGTTCTGCATAAGTTTTTCTCTAGGAGTTTTATGGTTTCTGGTCTTACATTTATGTCTTTAATTCATTTTGAGTTTATTTTTATATATGGTATTAGAGAATATTCTAATTTTATTTATGTGTAGTTGTCCAGTTTTCCCAATACCAATTATTGAAGAGACTTTCTTTTCTCCATTGTCTATTCATTCATGTGTCCTTTGTCATAGATTAATTGACCATATATACCTGGGTTTATTTCTGGGATGTTTTGGATTTGTGTTTTTAACAGTTCCAGTTCCTATTTGTTGTAGTACACTAAACTATAAAGTAAAAAGATGATAAGAGAGTTCCATCTTAAATAGCCAAGATTAAAAAAGGCTTCAGTTTGAGAGAGGGAGGCAGAAGCAAAAGCTAAAATTTTTTGGAAGAAATTCAACATAGGCAAATAAGGAGAAAACAGTTTATAAGATGACTCTAAACTGAAGAAATTTGTGTGCAAATAACCTGAAGCTGATAGCAGTAAGGAATGAGTTATCTCCTGGATAAGCCAGTTTTGTTTACCTTCAAAAATAAAACATAAGTGTTTATAATGTTTGTACCGACTCATAATTATGAAGAAGAACTATATCACATGCTCCACCCTCGCCAATGAAGTCTTACTATCAGTTCAGTTCAGTTCAGTCACTCAGTCATATTTGACTCTTTGCAAACCCATGAACTTCAGCACACTAGGCTTCCCTGTCCATTACCAACTCCCGAAGCTTACTCAAACTCATGTCCATTAAGTCAGTGATACCACCCAACCACCTCATCCTCTGTCTAATACAATTATGTAAAGTTTAAAAATAAAATAAAATAAAATAAAAAATCTTTCCCAGCATCAGGGTCTTTTCTAAGTGAGTCAGTTCTTTACATCAGGTGGAGTATTGGAATTTTAGCTTCAGCATCAGTCCTTCCAATGAATATTCAGGACTGATTTCCTTTAGGATGGACTGGTTGGATCTTTCTTCTCCAACACCACAGTTCAAAAACATCAATTCTTCGGTGCTCAGCTTTCTTCACAGTCCAACTCTCACTTCCATACATGACCAGTGGAAAAACCATAGCCTCAACTAGATGGACCTTTGTTGGCAATGTCTCTGCTTCTTAATATGCTGTCTAGGTTGGTCATAGCTTTTCTTCCAAGGACCAAGTGTCTTTTAATTTCATGGCTGCAATCACCATCTGCAGTGATTTTGGAGCCCCCCCCAAAAAAGTCTGTTACTGTTCCCATTGCTTCCCATCTATTTCCCATGAGGTGATGGGACCAGATGCCATGCTCTTAGCTTTCTGAAAGTTGAGCTTTAAGCCAATTTTTTCACTCTTCTCTTTCACTTTCGTCAAGAGGCGCAATCTTTTTCACTTTCTGCCATAAGGGTGGTGTCATCTGCGTATCTGAGGTTATTGATATTTCTCTTGGCAATCTTGGTTCCAGCTTGTGTTTTATCCAACCTGATATTTCTCATGATATACTCTTCATATAAGTAAAATAAGCAGGGTGACAATATACAGCCTTGACATACTCCTTTCCCAATTTGGAACCAGTTTGTTGTTCTATGTCCAGTTCCAACTGTTGCTTCTTGACCTGCCTACAGATTTCTCAGAAGGCAGGTCAGGTGGTCTGTATTCCCATCTCTTGAAGAACTTTCCACAGTTTGTTGTGATCCACACAGTGAAAGGCTTTGGCATAGTCAACAAATGAAACATTAGTGAAAGAATGCTTTCTTAGATTATCTGGAAAAAAGTGGATTCCCAACCTGGCTGTGTCACCAATAATTTATGTACTTCTGGAAAAATTGATAAATATCCTTGCCATATTTCTCATCAGTGAAATAGGGTAAACTAAACAAAACTAGGTGACCTCTAAGACTTCTGGGCTTCCCTGGTGGCTCAGACGGTAAAGCGTCTGCCTAAATGCGGGAGACCTGGGTTCTATCCCTGGGTCGGGAAGATCCCCTGGAAAAGGAAATGGCAACCCACTCCAGTACTCTTGTCTGGAAAATTCCATGGATGAAGGAGCCTGGTAGGCTATGGTCCATGAGATCACAAAGAGTTGGACACAACTGAGCAACTTCACTGGTTCACTAAGACTCCTTCTATCTCTAAATGTTCTCTGTTTCTATAGGCATTTTAAAAAAAGAAATGTAAAGCTATAATGCTAACCTAGTTAGACATCACCATTAAAATTTTCCTGGGGTCAAAAAGTTTTGAAAAGAATAATCTAATGGGAAAAGTTTGTCAACTTCTTCAGAAGTTAATGGAAGGCTGAAATATAAAAATTTAATAATGACAATGTGTACACAGCAACACAAAGAAAAATTCCAAGTCTCTTTGCAACAAAATGCCATTGGTGTTTATGTAATCTTAAGAGAATAAAAGCAGGAGAGACAAAATTCTCTTAGGAATTTGACATTCAAGAATTTATATTTCTATCACAGCTTGTCCTTTAAGGAGCCAATGTTCAAACCTGTGTACAATTAGAAGTTTTGCTCATCCCATGCGTTCAGTGTGCTGGATTGATTTACTCAATGATTGGAAACTAGGAATGTAGAATTAAAAAAAAAAAACAAACATTTGCAGCATTCCTATAAGTAATTATGTACAACACAATAAATAAAATTATAGACATAAATCACTAAAGATGACTTGTCCCTATTTGTTTAGTTCTATCTAGTTTTAAAAACAAAGTCTTTGTGGTGTGTAAGCCTAATTTTGGAGAAGGCAATGGCACTCCACTCCAGTACTCTTGCCTGGAAAATCCCATGGACGGAAGAGCCTGGTAGGCTGCAGTTTATTGGGTCGCTCAGAGTCGGACACGACTGAGCAACTTCACTTTCACTTTTCACTTTCATGCATTGAAGAAAGAAATGGCAACCCACTCCAGTGTTCTTGCCTGGAGAATCCCAGGGACAGCGGAGCCTGGTGGGCTGCTGTCCCAGGGGTTGCACAGAGTTGGACACGACTGAAGTGACTTAGCAGCAGCAGCAAGCCTAATTTTAACAATCCATGTTGGCATCTATGACTTCCACTGGAAAATTAATAATAAAATTGCAATAAACACTTTCTTAGATTTTTATTTTATATTGGTTTATAGTTGATTTACAATGTTGTGTTAGTCTCAGGTATACAGAAAAGTGATTCAGCTATAAATATACATATATCCATTCTTTTTCATATATGCTATTACAGAGTATTGAGAAAAGTTCTGTGTGCTGTACAGTAGGTCCTTGTTGGTTATCTATTTTATTAATAGAGGTGTGTATATGTTAATTGCCAAACTCCTAATTTATCCCTATGCACCCTTTCCCTTTGGTAACCATAAGCTTGTTTTCTATGCCTTTGGGTCTACTTCTGTTTTGTAAATAAATTCATTTGTATCTTTTTTCAAGACCTCACATGTAAGTCATATATATTTGCTTTCCTCTGTCTGATTTACTTGACTTAGTATGATAACCTCCAGGTCCATCCATTCTGCTGCAAATGGCATTATTTAACTCTTCTTGATGGCTGAGTAATATTCCATTGTATATATGTACCACATCTTCTTTATCCATTCATCTGTTGATAGACACTTACATTGCTTCCATATCTTAGCTAGTATGAACAGTACTACAGTGAGTATCGGGGTACATGTATCCTTTCAAATCAAGTGTTGTTCCAGGTGTATGCCTAAGAGTCAGATTGCTGGATCATAGAGCAACTCTATTTTTAGTTTCTTAAAGAATTTTCACACTGTTTTCCAAAATAGCTGCACTAATTTACATTTCCACCAGTAGTGTAGAATGGTTTCCTTTTCTCCACACCCTCTCTAGCATTTATTGGTTGTAGGCTTTTTGATGATAGCCATTCTTACTGGTGTAAAGTGATGTCTCATTGCAGTTTTGATTTGCATTTCTCTAATTAGCAATGTTGAGCATTTTTTCATGTGCCTCTTGGTCATCTGTAAGCTTTCTTTGTAGAAGTGTCTATTTAGGTCTTTTGCTCATTTTTTGATTGGGTTATTTTTTTGTTTGAGCACTGAGCTGCATAAAAATGAAAGTGTTATTCACTTAGTCGTGTCTAACTCTTTGCAACCCCATGGACTGTAGCCCGCCAGGCTCCTCTGTCCATGGAATTCTCCAGGCAAGAATACAGGAAGGGTTGTCGTTCCCTTCTCCAGCAGATCTTCCCAACCTGGGGATCGAACCCAGTGTTTCCTGCATTGCAGGTAGATTCTTTACTGTCTGAGCTACCAGGTATACGCTGTTTGTAAATTTGGAGATGAATCCCTTGTCAGTAGCATTGTTTGCAAATATTTTCTCCCATTCTGTAGGTTGTCCTTTCATTTTGTTTATGGTTTCCTATACAGTGCAGAAGCTTTAAAGTTTAAGTCTTTTTTGTTTGTTTTTGTTTTTCTTTTCATTACTTTCAGAAGTGGATCCAAAAAGATATTGCTGTGATTTATGTCAAAGTGTGTTCTGCATATGTTTTCTCCTAAGAGTTGTAAAATATCTGGTCTTACATTCAGTCCTGTATGATATTTCTAGTTTATTTTTGTGTTTGGTTTATACAGTCTTCTAATTTCAATTTTTTATACATAACTGTCCAGTTTTCCCAGCACCACTTACTGAAGAGACTGTATTTTATCCATTGTATATTCTTGCTTCCTTTGTCATAAACTTATTGACTGTAGGTGTGTGGGTTTATTTCTGGGCTTTCTACCTTACTCCAGTGATCTATAAGTCTCTCTTTGTGCCAGTACCATACTGCTTTGACTACTGAAGCTTTACAGTACTGTATGAAGTCAGGAAGTCTGATTGCCCCAGTTGTTTCTCTTTCTCAAAATTATTTTGACTATTCAGGATCCTTTGTGTTCCCATATAAATTTTAAGATTTTCTTTGGTTTTAAATGTGCAAAAAAAAAAAAAATAATTGGTGATTTGATAGGAATTGTGTTGAATCTATAGATTACCTTGGATCGTACAGTCATTTTGACAATATTGATTCTTTCAATCCAATAATATGGTATGTCTTTCCATCTGTTTGTGTCAACTACAATTCTTTCAGTAGTGTCTTATAGTTTACAAAACACAAATCTTTTGCCTTGTTAGGTAGGTTTATTCCAAGGTATTCTATTCTTTTTGATGTGATGGTCATTGGGATTGTTTCCTTAATTTCTCTTTCTGATCTTTAGTTGTTAGTGTATAGAAATGTAACAGATTTCTCTGTGTTAGTTTTGCATCCTGTAAATTTACTGAATTCATTTACTGCTTCTTTTCCAATCGGGATTCCTTTTTCTTTCTTTCTTTTTTTTTTTTTTAATTTAATTTAATTTTATTTTTAAACCTGAAACACTGTATTAGTTTTGCCAAACATCAAAACGAATCCGCCACAGGTATACATACGCTCCCCATCCTGAACCCTCCTCCCTCCTCCCTCCCACACCATCCCTCTGGGTCTGCTGTAGCTGGGACTTCCAAAACTATTTTGAATGAAAGTGGCAGAAGTGGCCATCTTCGTCTTGTTCCTGATCTTAGAGGAAATGCTTTCAGGTTTTCCTCATTGAGTACAATGTTAGCTGTGGGTTTGTCATATATGGCCTTTATTTTATTGAAGTAGTTTCCCTCTATGTCCACTTTCTGGAGAGTTTTAATTAAAAATGGGTGTTGAATTATTTTATCAAAAAATTTTTTTGCATCTATTGAAATGGTCATATGGTTTTTACTCTTCAGTTTGTTGATCAATCACTGATTGATTTGTGAATATTGAAAAATCCTTGCATCTCTGTGATAAATCCCACTTGATCATGGTGTATGATTCTTTTAATGTATTGTTGAATTCAGATCACTAGTATTTTGTTAAGGATTTTGAAGTCTATGTTCATCAGTGATATTGGCATGTAATATGCTTTTTGTTTTATCTTCAGTTTTGGTGTCAGGATGATGGTGGCCTCATACTATGAGTTTGGGAATGTTTCTTCCTCTGCAATTTTTTGGAATAGTTTGAGAAGGATAGGTGTTAGCCCTTCTCTAAATGTTTTATAGAATTCACCTGTGAAGCCATCTGGCCCTGGACTTGTATTTGTTGGGAGTTTTAAAATCATAGTTTCATCTATGTTTTCTATTTCTGCTGGTTCAGTTTTGGGAGATTGTACCTTTCTAAGAATTGGTCCATTTTTCTAGGTTTTCCATTTTATTGACATATAGTTGCTTATATCATTCCCTGGTGGACTCAGATGGTAAAGAATCTGCCTGCAATGCTGGAGACCTGGGTTCACAGTCCCTTGGTTAGGAAGATCCCCTGGAGAAGGGAATGGGGATCCTTTCAGTATTCTTGCCTGGAGAATCCCATGGATACAGGAGCCTGGCAGGCTACAGTCCATGACATCACACAGAGTTGGACACGACTGAGTGACTAACACTTTTGCTTTCATTTTTGATTTCTTATGATCCATTATATTTACTTTTTCATTTGAAATTTTGATTTGAGCCCTCTCCCTTGTTTCCCTTGATGAATCTAGCAAATGGTTTACATATTTTATTTATCTTTTCAAAGAACCAGCTTTTCGTTTCACTGATCCTTTACATTGTTTTCTTTGCCCCTCAGTGAGCCACAGTTGCCCTCTCCACCTTCCCAGGAGACCCTGTAGCTCCAGCAGGTACATGTGGCCCAGTCTCCTATGAAGTCACTGTTTTTTCCCCTGTGCACATTTTCCCAGTGCACACAGGATATTGCGCCCTCCAGGAGTGGAATTTCTGTTTCCCCCAATCTTGTGGTATTCCTGTGTTTAAGCCCTGTTGGTCTTCAAAGCCAAATGTTCTGGGAGCTCCTCCTTCTGATGCCAGAGCTCCATCCTGGAGAGCCTGATGTGGGACTTGGAACTCCTATAGGAGAACCTCTGTGATATAATCATTTTCCGTTTGTGGGTCACCCACTCATTGGATATGGGATTTGATTGTGTTGTGAATGTGCTTCCCCTACTATCTTTTCTGGTAGTCTCCAGTTTCTTTTTTTTCCAGTTGTTGTTCAGCCGTTTGTTGTGATTTTGGTGTTTTTGTTGGGGAAGGTGAGCTCACATCCTCTACTACACTATCTTGCCCTCAGACCCCAGACTCAATTAATATTTGCTAGCCATTTAATTCCTTATGTTCAAATTTCATGTAATTATCTATAGTCTTTCGCCATTTCATCAGGAGGAACAATTATCACCATAACCTAAAAACTACCACCTACTCACACTGCCATCTCTCATGAGGGATAGACCAAATTAAATGGATCCAAGTCCTTTGTCCTAAAACCATTCTCATCCAACTTGGCCTATCTCAGCTGTGTTTCTGAGTTTCTATCATGTTGTCTTTATCACTAATTTGACCAAATCTTCTTTCCTTCACTTTTCAAAGTTAAATGCTTCAGTTCAGTTCAGTTCAGTCACACAGTTGTGTGTGAATCTTTGCAACCCCATGGACTGCAGCACACCAGGCTTCCCTGTCCATCATCAACTCCCGGAGCTTGCTCAAACTCATGTCCATTGAGTAGGTGATGCCATCCAACCACCTCACCCTCTGTCGTCCCCTTCTCCTCCCACCTTCAATCTTTCCCAGGATCAGGGTCATTTCAAATGAGTCAGTTCTTCGCATCAGGTGGCCAAAGTATTGGAGTTTTAGCTTCAGCATCAGTCCTTCCAATGAACAGTCAGGACTAATCTCCTTTATGATGGACTGGTTGGATCTCCTTGCAGTCCAAGGGAGTCTCAAGAGTCTTCTCCAACACCACAGTTCAAAAGCATCAATTCCTCAAAGCTCAGCTTTCTTTATAGTCCAACTCTCACATCCATACATGATTACTTGAAAAAACATAGCCTTGACTAGACAGACCTTTGTTGGCAAAGTAATGTTTCTCCTTTTTAACATGCTGCCTAGGTTGTTCATGACTTTTCATCTAAGGAGTAAAGGTCTTTTAATTTCATGGCTGCATTCACCATCTGCAGTCATTTTGGAGCCCCCCAAAATAAAGTCTATCCCTGTTTCCACTGTTTCCCATCTATTTGCCATGACGTGGTGGTACCAGAGGCCATGATCTTAGTTTTTTGAAAGTTGAGCTTTAATACAAATTTTTACTCTCCTCTTTCACTTTCATCAAGAGCCTCTTTAGTTCTTTGCTTTCTGCCATCAGGCTGGTGTCATCTGCATACCTGAGGTTATTAAGATTTCTCCCAGCAATCTTGATTCCAGCTTGTGCTTCATCCAGCCCAGCGATGATGTGCTCTGCATATAAGTTAAATAAGCAGGGTGACAATACTCAACTTTGACTTACTCCTTTCCCGATTTGGAACCAGTCTGTTGTTCTATGTCCAGTTCTAACTGTTGCTTCCTGACCTGCATACAGATTTCTCGAGAGGCAGGTCAGGTAGTCTGGTATTCCCATCTCTTTCAGAATTTTCCACAGTTTGTGGTGATCCACACAGTCAAAGGCTTTGGCATGGTCAATAAAGCAAAAGTGGATGTTTTTCTGGAACTCTCTTGATTTTTCAATGATCCAACACATGTTGGAAATTCAATCTCTGGTGCCTCCGCCTTTTCTAAATCCAGCTTGAACATCTGGAAGTTCACAGTTGATGTACTGTTGAAGCCTGGCTTGGAGAATTTTGAGCATTACTTTGCTAGCATGTGAGATGAGTGCAATTGTGCGGTAGTTTGAGCATTCTTTGGCATTGTCTTTCTTTGGGATTGGAAGGAAAACTGACCTTTTCCAGTCCTGTGGCCACTGCTCAGTTTTCCACATTTGCAGGCATATTGAGTGCAGCACTTCCACAGCATCATCTTTTAGGATTTGAAATAGCTCAACTGGAATTCCATCACCTCCACTAGCTGTGTTCATAGTGATGCTTCCTAAGGTCCACTTGACTTCACATTCCAGGATGTCTGGCTCTAGATGAGTGATCATACAACCATGATTAACTGGGCCATGAATATCTGTTTTGTATAGTTCTTCTATGTATTCTTGCCACCTCTTCTTAATATCTTCTGTTTTTGTTAGGTCCATACCATTTCTGTCCTTTATTGTGCCTATCTTTGCGTGAAATGTTCACTTGATATCTCTAATTTTTTTGAAGAGACCTCTAGTCTTTCCTATTCTATTGTTTTCCTGTATTTCTTTGCACTGATCACTGAGGAAGGCTTTCTTGTCTCTCCTTGCTATTCTTTGGAACTCTGCATTCAAATGAGTATATATTTTTCCTTTTCTCCTTTGCTTTTCACTTCTCTTCTTTTCACAACTATTTGTAAGGCCTCCTCAGACAGCCATTTTGCCTTTTTGCATTTATTTTTCTTGGGGACGGCCTTAATCCCTGTCTCCTGTACAATGTCATGAACCTCCATCCTTAGTTTTAAGGTACTCTGTCTATCAGATCTGTCCCTTGAATCTATTTCTCACTTCCACTGTATAATCATAAGTGATCTGACTTAGGTCATACTTGAATGGTCTAATGGTTTTCCCCACTTTCTTCAATTTAAGTCTGAATTTTGCAATAAGGAGTTCATGATCTGAGCCACAGTCAGCTCCCAGTCTTGTTTTTGCTGACTGTATAGAGCTTCTCCATCTTTGGCTGCAAAGAATATAATCAATCTGATTTCGGTACTGACCATCTGGTGATGTCCATGTGTAGAGTCTTCTCTTGTGTTGTTGGAAGAGGGTGTTTGTTATGACCAGTGCACTCCCGTGGCAAAACTCTATTTTCCTTTGCCCTGCTTCATTCTGTACTCCAAGGCCAAATTTGCCTGTTACTCCAGGTGTTTCTTTACTTACTACTTTTGCCTTCCAGTCTCTTATAAAGAAAAGGACATCTGTTTTGGGTGTTAGTTCTTGAATGCTTGTTTCCCCTCTATTTCTTACTCCTGGTCAACATCCTAATGCATACTTAGTTGGTTTTCTTTCTCTTTCCTTCTTTCTAATTCTAGGTAGATTATCTGCAGGGGGTTGATGCCCTTTTCACTATGCAGTGATAATTGCTCAGTGTAACCAGAGCAGTTCACTCCAAGGTGGAGGGGGAAATATTTTCTCCTCCTAAGTGAATTGCTCTGTTCTAGAAAGGACAACTGCGCTTGTTTATTTGTAGAGATTGTTTGCTCTCAGATCTCTTTCTAAACTCTCCAGTATTTCACTCAGTATCGTAGGAGGAGTGACCCCCAGCAATGCCAGGAGAATGAGGAATGAAACCAGGAGTTTGGGAGAAGTTGGGATATTTCTCCCTTTCCTGCTCTACTTTGAATAAGATCTCTGGCAGCAGCTATGTCTCCAGAGATGACTATGGCTTCTCTGTGGCCTCCATTCCTGCCATACTTCCAGGTAATTCTGGGTACCCTTGCCTCAGGCTCCCTTAATACTGATCCCCAGTTACAGAGGAAAGTGGCTTCCTATTGTTACTAACCTCTGGTTTGTTTCACCATATCCTTAGCTCTTCCATCAACATGAAACCAATATCTTGCATTCAGTTTGCTTTGAGGACCCAGAGTGATTTCTGTATGCTGCTGCTGCTGCTGTTAAGTCGCTTCAGTCACGTCCAACTCTGTGCAACTCCATAGACGGCAGCCCACCAGGCTCCCCCGTCCCTGGGATTCTCCAGGCAAGAACACTGGAGTGGGTTGCCATTTCCTTCTCCAATGCAGGAAAGTGAAAAAATAAAGTGAAGTCACTCAGTCGTGTCCGACTCCTAGCGACCCCATGGACTGCAGCCTACTAGGCTCCTCCATCCATGGGATTTTCCAGGCAAGAGTACTGGAGTGGGTTGCCATTGCCTTTACCTGGTTGAAATGTGGCAGAGACAATTTTACCTATAAGGAATAGTCCTAGGAAACAAACCCTCAAGAAAGGATGGAGCTTAGAGTTGTTCACATGTTAGAGCATAAACGTAAGAATGACATTTTTGCAGGCAAAAAAGGGGACTTTTGGTAATCCATGGTATGCAATAGCATCAAAACTATTTGAAGTATCAGGGCTCTAAGAGCTGAACAAACTGCTGAACTTGTCCACCATGGCAATAATGGTTATAAATATTGTAATTGAAATTGTATTGTATTGTATTTGAAACAGCATTGAAGGCCTTTCCAAAAAAAAAAGAAAAAGGTTAACTCAAAATTTTGAACTCTTAGCTCAAAATTCTGTTAAAAACCAAAGAACATCATAACAGTATTAAATGGATTTTTAAATTTGTAGACATGGTTGAAGATCAGCATTAAAGTCTTATGGTACAGTTTGGAGGAATTTAAAGCAAGTTGGACAGGAAACTTTACCAGTTTTATTAATGAGGAAGGAATGATTTCCTCAGACATGGACAGAAATATTTGTGTGTTCTCAGAGAAAGCTGGAAACCCTGGGCCTCCAAAATTTAATAAATCCCATAATTGAGCCCCCAAATTCATTTGCCAGTTGAAACAACTTCCTTCCTCTTTTGGAGGAAATTAGCCTTCTTTCATAAAATACCCACATCATATTTCTAAAACTAGAGTCATTTATTGGGTTACCAATAAAACCAAGGGGGAGAATCATAATTATTTTGCGAGAAGGAGGCTTACAGAGCACACAGATGCAAAGGAATTGCTTATATTTACCATGTGAAAGCTAAGAATCATGTACGTGAATTGACGTTGAGCATGATGGACTAAGAGGTAGAATAGAAAATTAAGTAGGCTGTATCTATCAGATGCAGGATTTAATGGACTAACTCAGCTAGAAATGACGAACCGTTTGCTTGGTTGACTGACTGAAGCATGGATTCCACAAAGGGCTATGTTTTATGAGGTCAAGATGCCAGTTTCCCTGTAATCATTTAGAGGAAGGAATCCAACAGGCTTAATCTAGTGATGTTACTATAAAATTATCATATGCAATATGCTTTCTCTCCTTTTGACAATGTTGCCTGAAAGTTACAGAAAACACTCCCACCCCTGGGGCATTAGGAAATGCATTATGAAGGGAGAAGCAGAATCCTTTCAAACTTGGTGTTAGCTGTCATGAATAGACTGGGTATGATGGTAGAATCTGCCACTGAATTAATCTACATGATTTTAATGGGAATGATAAAATCCCAGAGTGACAGAAGCCAGCTGACAGTACTTAACCATCAGAGATAAGAGCAACTGCCATTCAAAGTGTTTTAAAGTCTAGGGATCAAGGGCATGGCTGATTGATTACAGGGTCCTAGGAAAAAATATAATAAAATACAAATATGGGGAACAAAATCTTTCATCATTGCCATAAGATGTCCTCCCACCCAATTTCTCTATGCTACGTCATCTATAAACCAGAACCCCTTGACTGAAGAAGCGACCAGGCCCTCTTAAGGAGGGTCTTGCAACAGTTATGTGTACAGACTGTAAGGCATCCTCTAAACACCAGCCAATAGGGTAAATAGTCATTTTGTCTGTGACTCTGCTGCAGAAAGAGAAAAACCCCAGACACTGATTGTGAGTTGACCTTAATCCCTGTGGACCTGAAATGCCACGATGATTCACTGAAGCTTATGGTGACCAGTAAATAGAGTTTGGCCCAAGTCTATTTCAAAGTAAGCCTATTGAATCTATCCTTTGGTTATATTCCCAGTTTCTGAAAACTACATAGTTCGGTAAAGTAGATGAAGAAAATAACAGACTTCAGTTCAGTTCAGTTCAGTCACTCAGTTGTGTCCAACTCTTTGCGACTCCATGGCCTGCAGTACGCCAGGCCTCCCTGTCCATCCAAAATGACAAATTTGGAAGACCTTGAACTAACCTGTCCCATGGACACACTGAATCTATACCTATATACAGGGCAATTCATCCTGAAGACCTGAAGGTTGGTTGAATATCTTCTGCACATTCAATTATAGACCACATAAAGAAGGAAAGACCAGTCACAGACACATTATCTATGGGAATCGCGCCCCTGATGGAGCAACATTCAGAAGGGAGGGCTATCAGGGAGGGACCTGTGTGCAGACTTGCAGGGCCTGGGGCACAGTATAAAACCCAAAATTTGTTTTCATAAAAATAGATAACATATTTCATAAGTGGATTATCTTAGCGTCCACATTGGTTCCTCCTCCAGCACCATCATCCATACAATTTCAGAGCACCTTACTCTCGATCATACATCCCACACCTCATTACTTCTAACTGAGAACCTATTTCAGTGTGAGAAAAGACAGTAATCCACATCCACCAAATGTACTTAACTCATGTACTGGCTGATCCAGCCGAATAGTGGAATGACCAAAGATTCAGTGTGAGGGCCACCAGGGAGATAACACCTCTGAGGTTGGTTGTGCTGTTTTACAGACTTTGCTGGACTTGCTCTGAAATAGTGACATGGTGCTAGTGTTATAGAGTTCACTGGTCTGGGAACTAAGAGAAGTTGGAGAGACCCTTCATATTATACTTGACAAGATAAGAATAAACGTGATAAATTCAGTAAGAGTGAAGTCTAGATTTTCTCTCCCCCTTTTTCCAAAGATTTGATTCCTAGTGCTAAGAGCCAATACAGAGACAAGAAGGCCTTTAACTTATATGCACATTTCTGGCATGCGAGACTTTCCCCAGGGCATTGAATGCCCTGATTTTTGTGCATCCCCTATGACATTCTAATTGAGCCCAGAGGTATCCTGACATATTTTTTGTTTCTTAATGAAACTAGAATTTTCCTATCTTTTCTAAGGCTCACCTGTGAATCTGCAATACAGTTTGGTCTTGGGCTTGTTTGCCGGCTTGGAATGCTTTCCCAGTCACTCTTCCAACCTCCTCGTCCTGCAGGCCCTCTTTGGTTGAACAGTGACCAGCATGCATTCAGACCATCTCCACCCTGCCTAAGTTCTGAAATAATGATAGTTCAGGAGACAGCGTGCACTGTGCTACTTCTCCTTTGTGAGTTATTCTCCAACAAATGCTATGTATACTTCTCTAGTAAATACTACGTGTATATTATAAGTACATGGGTTCCTTGTGGTATGTGTTTTGATTTCCTTGCAACAAACAGGATACTAGTAAGGTTTTGCTTTTCCTTCATGTAAACTTGTGGATGCTGTTTTGCTAGCTATCTTAGTTCCTAATAAAGGAATATTTTGATCCAAGGGATATAATTATTTGCTTATACTGGAAGTAGAGACTAACACCTGGCTATTTTGAGCTCCTCATTCTGCTGAACCATCAGAGATAAAAAAGGATGGTTATAAAACCTAGGGGAAAATAGATTGCTAATAATTTATCACAAGAAGAAATATGTATGGAATTGAGGGGATTCCTAGGGTGCATCTTATTACTTCTGTATTTCATAGTAAAGATCAACAGAAGATAACATAAAACCTATAAAAGACAGGGCTCAAGAAATCAGACCCTTCAGAAAAGTAGGTTTGATAACCCCAGTAAGTAATGAACGTGATCATACAAGGTATAGGCTGAGGGCAAGAGTAATACAATTATAAGAATTAAATTACATAGCTTTCTAGTTGTAGTACTCCAAAGACATGGTACCATTAATGCAAGTTATACTCAGAGTGTTTGGAGATATGGCTACTCCAACTTTTTTCTTGATCCTTGAACTTAGATCTCAGGAAAGAGACATGAATCAGACATGGATTCATTTCATAGGAGCTCAAGATATAGGAAAGCGTACCAAATTCTCTTTCTTTCTTATCCCTTAGACTTGTAAGGAAAGGTCAGTATGATTATGTCAGCTTCATCTTTGAAGCAACTGCTTTTTACTCTACATGTATAAGAAGTCTTAAGATCTTAGTCCTTTTATTAAGACCACCCTGAATGAACTGTGGGTGTGTTAGTCACTTAATCATGTTTGACTCTTTGCAATCCCATGGACTAGGGCCTTCCAGGCTCCTGTATCCATGGAATTCTCCAGGCAAGAATACTGGAGTGGGCTGCCATTTCCTTCTCCAGAGGACCTTCCTAATCCAGGGATAAAACTCAGGTTTCTTGCATTGCAGGCAGATTCTTTACCATTTGAGCCACATCCTAGGGCTTAAATGAACTGAATGAACTGGCCCCATATTTAAAAAATCTCATTACTTCTTCTGATTTTCTAGACACCAAATAATTAGCTTTATATACTCTTACTTTGACTATATTTTGTGATTTTTGATTTAGCACAGGTGATTTCCCCAAACTTGATTTTTTTTTTTTTTTTTAATTATGAGGAAAAACTATTCTTCCCTAAATTAGGGAAAATCTTCCTAGGCCAGAATAACCTATCAGCCCTTGTCTCATGGGTGGGACTTGGACATGAATGAAATTATCATTTTATTCCCTCTAATAATTTTACATTTCTTTTAAAGCAATAGTTAAGTTCTAATATCAGTTCTTCAGTCTATAAGTGCACAGCTTAAAGTAGTTATATTCTTATTGTCACATATAATTTATCTTAATATTTTATGATTAGCTATTAAGAATCTGCCTGCAGTGTAGGAGAGCCAAGTTTGATCATTGGGTGGAGAAGATCCCTGGAGGAGGGAATGACTACTGACTCCAGTATTTTTGACTGGAGAATTCCATGGAAAGAGGAGCAAGGTGGGCTACCGTCTATGGGGTTACCAAGAGTTGGGCACAACTGAATGACTAACACTTTTACTCTAAGTATTTTATGTGCTTAGCCATATATAATTGCATTGTAGAATCTTTATAAAAACTCACTTTTATGGCTTAGTGGCTGTGTATATTAATATATTTCTCCTGATTAATAAGTAATTCATAGCCCATATTTTGGAGAACAGAAAATGCTATTCACATATAAAATATTACTGTTTCTGCAGGTAGTATCTTTAAATTGTCAGCAAATTAATAAATGCACCCTACTTAGAGCTAACCACACACAGTGTCTGTGCAAGTCATCCTGCTTTTGATTTTTGTCTTTAAAACTTGACTTTTTGCAAATTTCTTCTCAATGTGTTGAGTCTAACTTGTCAGATATTTCATTAAAGGAAATAGGTCTTATTGAAAATAATTTTGGCATTGTTTATCTCAAAAGATTTTTTTTTCATATTAGTCTTTGTTACTTTACTTTCTCTATTACCTTTGTAGAATGAGTTGAGATTATATGAAAAATTTTATGAAAAGAATATTTTATCTTTTTAACTGAACATTTCTTGACTGTAAGTGATGTTTTAGGTCCGCATTTCCAGTGTTATTATTAATGTAGGTAACTTTTGTTGAAAATAACTAGCTGTGACTAACTAGATTATTGCAAACCAAAGTAAGTTCCTTGAAATGCATTTTTAAACTAACATTTAGAATGACTATTGTCAGAAATATAGTTCAACATTGTAATCTCAAGAAAGTATAGGGAGCTAATATATTTCTGAATATTTTTCCTTAGGTCTAAATATACTCTCCTCTAAACTTTAAAGGAAATTTACTTTGGGGAATTGAAACATGATTTATCCTTTCAATGAGAAAATATGTGATTGACTTAGTTCATGATATTAAATATGATAAAGTTCATTGACAATGGTCTAGCATTCGAATGTGTTCCAGTCACAGTTCTATGTATCATTAGTATTATAATTATGAAAGTTGTTTTACTGGTACTTGAACTATTCTTCTAAGTACCATCAGAGATATTGAAACTGATTTTTAAAAACCCTATTCTATTACCATTTCATTATCTAAACATTCTGATAATTGAAGAATAATGCTCTTCAAATACTGACAGAATCCCAATCTGCAGTCACATTTGAGTGACAGTGGAAATGGTATTACAACTTTCTGAACCTAAATTTATAAATTTGTTCAGATAAAAGGATTTATCTTGAATATTAAAATGTACTCTCTAACTAAAAACACCAAGCCCTTTTAATACATGTTAGTGTCCCTAAAAATAATTAAACCTACTGTAAAGAATTTTAAAATAAATTTCATCTGTAGTAAAAAAGTATATAAATTCCCTGAAAGTCAAACTTCAAAAACAAATGTACAAACAAAATGTTAAAAAGAAAACACTCTTTTTAATGTGATTTCATCTTATTATTTTGTCTTAGTACAAGTTATGTAGATCATTCAATATATTTTACTTAATGGTTTTTTGGAATCTGGTTTCTGGGAATGTCACTGATTATTCTTATTGTAGGGTAAGCTTGGTACATCATTCTTTTAAACCAAACAGGATATTCAGGCTAAGATCATCCAACCTCAGAGGCTTCATCCAAGAAACATTTATTTCACACTAACTATAGTTGTTGACAAGGGATCTCTACTCCACTTAGCTGCTCTAGAACCCAGCTTACTCCTTGGAAGGAAAGTTATGACCAACCTAGATAGCATATTAAAAAGCAGACATTACTTTGCCAACAAAGGCCTGTCTAGTCAAGGCTATGGTTTTTCCAATGGTCATGTATGGATGTGAAAGTTGGACTGTGAAGAAAGCTGAGCACCAAAGAATTGATGCTTTTGAACTGTGGTGTTGGATAAGACTCTTGGGAGTCCCTTGGATTACAAGGAGATCCAACCAGTCCATCTTAAAGAGATCAGTCCTGGGTGTTCATTGGAAGGACTTATGCTGAAGCTGAAACTCCAATACTTTGGCCACCTCATGCAGAGTTGACTCATTGGAAAAGACCCTGATGCTGGGAAGGATTGGGGGCGGGAGGAGAAGGGGACAACAAAAGATGAGATGGCTGGATGACATCACCGACTCGATGGACATGAGTTTGAGTGAACTCTGGGAGTTGGTGATGGACAGGGAGGCCTGGCGTGCTGCGATTCATGGGGTCGCAAAGAGTCGGACACGACTGAGCGACTGAACTGAACTGAACTGAACTGTTTACATCTTGAAGTTGCAACATCTGGAACATTTAGTCTTTTCAACCTTTTTTTTTTTTGGTGAATTCATTTTGGAAATTAAACATGTTCCTCTTTCTTATATCTAATTGGCTCCAACTATTCACATGATTCTATCAAGCTGCACGAACATGGAGAAATGTGGGAAGAAATTTTTGGTGAACATGTTCTCTGCCACAGCCATGAACAATAATAAACATTTATTGTTTACCTTGACTTATGTTAATCACTGAGCAAATAGCTCAGTAACATATTAAGATATTAATTCTCACTTGACCCTAGGAAGCCTATAAACCAAGGAAGTATTTCTTCAGTAATACAATCATCAAATTGAAATGATACAAGAATCTTTCCAAAAGATTCCAAGAATCCCTTCACAATTGGAAGAAAGAAAATATCCAGTAAAAATTAACTGAAACACTGTATTTTCCTACGGATAGGAACATAGCTGCTTATTTTTATTATTATATATAGTTTTAAAGTCAATTGCACTTTAAAATAGATGAGCCTGTGATACAGAGAGCTTATATGCCTTATTTAACACATGCAACCAATAAATACTGAGATGAGGTTTAATTCATTTCTGAGTCTACAGTCCAGACAACTTGCGTTTATGGGATTTGGTAGCTTTCTCTCTGCAAAAGAATATTTCAAGCACCACAGTTCAAGGTAATAATCCTATGGTCACAGTGATAGTTCTTTATTGATCTCCATGTCTCTTCTGTGCTCTCTGTCAAAGCTTTGAGATGAATCTTCCTTTGAACAGTCAGTTTTTATGATGCTTTATTATCATACTTTATTAGCTTTGTAAAATGATTTAAATTGTGGTTTACCAGAGAAACAAAAGCTAAAATTTGTATGTGTATGTATTTTATTCATTGTGCAAGTTCAAAGTCAGCAGAGTAGGCTGGCAGTTGGGAGACCTAATGCTGCAGAGAAGACCTAACGTGGTTAGGGAAGAGCTAATGTTGGAGACTAAAAGCAGAATTTTCTCTTCTTTGGGGGATGTCATTCTTTTTTCACTTAGGACCTATTTTAGACAGGAGAGGAGTGTTAGGGTGAGATTGCAGTCATTCAACACTGGTAGTTTAATGTAAGAACCATTTATTTCAACTGACTGTATGAGGCTATATTACGAGGCTACTCTGCTTTATTCACAGGCTACTGATTTGAATGTTAAACTTATTTAGAAATTAACTTCACAGCAATATCAGACTAGTGCTTGCCCAAATATATTTTAGCATCATGTCCTACCCAGGTTGATGCATAAAATCAGTGTTACAGATGAGAAAACCTCTGATAAAATACTTAGAAAATTATTGTGCTGTGTGCTAAGTCACTTCAGCATGTCCAACTCTTTGTGACCCTATGGACTGTAACCCTCTAGGCTCCTCTGTCCATGGAATTCTCCAGGCAAGAATACTGCAGTGGGTTGCCATGCCTTTCTCCAGGGGATCTTTCCAACCCAGGGATCGAACCCATGTTGTGTCTCCTTCATTAGCAGGTGGGTTCTTTACCAGTAGTGCCACCTGTGAAGCTCCCTAGAAAATTATTGAAGGTAGAAATTTTTCTTGTGTATTAATGTAATATGTACTTTTTAGAATAAATGCATACCAACCAAATGTCTTTCCAGACTCATTTTACATTTAAGTATTTTAAAAAATATCCACAATTAGGTCCAAGTCTGCAGAATATTTACTGACAATGTTGACTTATTTTTTCCCAGAGAAGAAGCTGCTATCCAAGTGAAAGCACTCAATGCAACTCAACAAATATTCACAGAGCATCTGTTGAAAGTGAAGGACAAGACCTATTCTCTTCTATATCTGTTGTGCCATTCATTTTCCCTCATATGTAGCCTTACACTCTTAATTATAGCTTTACTTCCTTAGACCTTGATTTCCTAAGATAATTTCCCTCCAAAATGATATGCTTCTTGACATAAGGGACCATGTCTTTTCTTGGTCCATTACAGCTCTACAACACAGCTCTGTAACACTGTTCACAAAGCCAGTACCATAAAATATGGCTTCAATATGTTAAAAATAAAATTCCTTCTATTTTAGAGATTTTTGTTTGGAGAGTAATGAGTTAAAACAAAACTGACAGTTTATTTTTATTTTTATTGAAGTATAGCTGATTTACAGTTATGCCAATCTCTGTTACAGAGCAAAATGACAAAAACACATCTATACATTCTTTTTTATATTCTTTCCCATTATAGTTTATCACAGGATATTGAAAATAGTTTTCTGTGCTACATATTAAGACTTTGTTGTTTATCCATTTTAACGTAATAGTTTCCATCTACCAACCCCAAACTCCAGTCCATTCCTCTCCCTCTCCCCTCTGCCTTGACAGCCACAAGTCTTTCTATGAATCAGTTTCTGTTTCGTAGGTAAATTCACTTGTGTCATATTTTTATTCCACATATGAGTAATATCATATGGTATTTGTCTTTCTGACTTAACTTAGTATGATAATCTCTAGTTACATCCACGTTGCTGAAAATGGAATTATTTTGTTCTGTATATGGCTGAGTAGTATTCCTTTGTATATATGAACCACATCTTCTTTATCAGTTCTTCTGAAAAGCAGACTTATTTTAAAAGAATGACTTATTTGTCAAAAATATATCTCAGGAGCAATTTGGTGGAAGAAGTACAAAGCTGAGTACAAGGAGAGCTGGTATCTCCTTCTAGCTCAGTGGCAAACCGAGTGGCAAACTCAGGGCATGTCAACCCTTCCTGCACCTGAGATCCCCTCTTGGCAAAGGAGAAGCTTATATCAGAGAGCTTTAAGACTGTAGAGGTTCTATAATTCTTTGAAATAGTCTAGGAATTTATTTACATTTTTATTTCTCCTAAATTATCTTGGTTATATTATACAGGCTTAAAGATGATTTCCTTAAAATATAGTAAATATTAAAATAATACCTTTAAATTGTTTTGCAATTTTTAGGAGAAAAATCTTGTAGAAAGAATTCTATAATTAACAAAGAAAATCCAGATGGCACATTATAAACAGAAACATTCTGGTGTTGTATCATCCTGTTGCAGTTGAAAGATATTTTGAAAAAGAAAAATAAAAGCAATGCTAATAGCTTTGAAAGGACTGGACTTCCTTCAACATTCTGGCTGACATTTTTGATTATTTTCTACGTTGTTCTGATTGACAGTTTGAATAAATCTACATGAAATATTAGCAATCTATCCCCAAACAGTGTCAGAAACTCCATGCTCAGAATGAGTGTCAAACTCCCAACATAATCCACAATTACAAGGCTCCTGCAAATCACAGTCTTGTCATTTTTTTTTAAAAAGAAATCTACAAGCATAATAATTGCTTCTTGGTAGGATACATTTTTTTCCCCCTGAGGGGTCAAATTTAAACCATCTGCAAACAGATGGAAAGGAAAGTGGAATTAGGACCGCTACCAAACTCTTCTGCAGCTGTCGGGATGTATCTGAGGCAGCCCCAGTGGTCCTAACAGGCAGTACTACATCCTGGGAGAAAGAAGCAGGGCCTCGGGGGAGAGGGACATTCTTCTCCTGGCTGATTGTTTGGACAGACATGAGTAAGTGATGACTGGATTCATCTTTGCAGAATACTGTTTCTCTGCACCTGGCCTGTAGGTTTTACTCAAAGTCTTTGGTGTACTTTCAGGTCATCCGGACATACTGTGGTTTCCAGTCCTTCAAGGGAGAACCAACTCAAGCCCCGGCCCTAATTTCTCACACCTCCCACACCCACATTTTTCTTGTTGTGATCATCACCAGATCTCTCCTGTTTGTTTTAATCTTTGAAGAGAGCAAGAAAAAGAATAAGAAGTCTAGGATACTATAGAGCGTAGCCATTTCATGAAATAAAATGAAGCTGCTGCTGCTGCTAAGTTGCTTCGGTCGTGTCCGACTCTGTGTGACCCCATAGACGGCAGCCTACCAGGCTCCCCTGTCCCTGGGGTTCTCCAGGCAAGAACACTGGAGTGGGTTGCCATTTCCTTCTCCAATGCATGAAAGTGAAAAGTGAAAGTGAAGTCGCTCAGTCGTGTCTGACTCTTAGTGACCCCATGGACTGCAGCCTACCAGGCTCCTCCGTCCATGGGATTTTCCAGGCAAGAGTACTGGAGTGGGGTGCCTAGACCTGTGCAACAAAGCAAGGGTCTTCTGGAGACACCCACACTCATTACATGTTGGGTTCACCACCCAGGCCCTTCTCAGTTTCTGGATTCTTCAGGTGACAATCATTCTAGCTTGCTGTATTTTTTTTTTTTTAATTTCTTATTTGTTTGTTTCATGTAAGCAAATTAAACATGTTCCTGCTTGGTGTCTCACATAACTTGCCAAAGTCAAATGGATTCTTGGAACATTAGGTCTCCATTAAAAAGAAAGGGTAAATGAGAAAAGCATACAGAAGAAATACTAGTTTACAACAAGAAGACTGTTTTCCTAATAGCCATCGCCCATACTGTGTTTTTGTTGATGTTTGGATTCTTTTTCCTCTTCTTTTATGAACTCTGTGATTTTTACTAGATGGAAAAGTGATTCCATATTAAAATTTCTCACAGTGGCCAAAGCATTTTACTATTATTTCTCAGACACGTCGCACGCCATCTAGATTTTGCAGTGTGTGCTCCCTACATACCTCCTTTTGAGGACGCTCTGATACCTCACTTTCCTTGTCTCAGTCTTACTCATCATTTAAGACTCTTCAAAGCCATTCTTCATTCTGCATGAGGCACTTATTTCCTGCTACAGTTATAAGCCACACAGTAAATTTTACCTGGGTCTGTGATCTCTCGGCACTTGTATTAATACTATTTTCCTGAATAGACTCTTAATCTCTCCGTGGCCAAGATCCTGTGACACACTTCTCAGTGTTAATATCTTCGAAGCACCTTACTCAGTAGGAATCATGAAAAGATGATGATGGTAATAACTTGAAGTCCCATTTGGAATGGTACATTTAGGATGGAAAAACAGTTGAGAAACACTCATGGAGATAAATCCATCATATACTATTGTCAAGATGTCAGAGTAAAAATATGTTGAAAGGTAAAAATCCTCTGGGCTTAAGTTTCACCATTTATCATGACTCAGTAGAATTCAAGTTTGCCTTTTCATTAAGAGCAGAGCTGTTTTCCAGAAAAAAGGGTGGAATGCAATGCAGTTCTCAGCACAAGAATGAGAAAGTAGCTTAACACTTTGAAAATTAAAACAAAGGCCATTACTGGAAATGTAGGCAGAAAGAAAATTGGAACCCAAAGATGAACGAGCTTGGGGGAAGAAAAGATGTGATTGGCCTCAAATACACTGATAGTCCAGAACAACTTCTATACTAAAGAAGCTATAGCAGAAGGGGCTAGGTATGGTCAGACTTTCTCCGTGGGGTCCTTACAGGATAAGTTTGCAATGTTGTTGTCTGTTCAATATCATGGAAGTGCTTCAAGTGTCAGTCAGCCCTATGATTACTAAAATTTTAAAAAATTATTAATGTGAGAGTCATATCAATATATTGATTCACTGATCTATTAGCCCATCATTTATCCCTGGAAGGAAAGGAGACAGGAAATGGCAGATAATCAAATTTGCATTGTTTTAGTGCCTTTTGTCTTGACGCTGTTTTGAGGTCTTTGTGTATATTGACCGTCTTAATTATTACAATAGCTTTAAGAGGTGTTTGCTGTTATTATCCTGGTTGTTCAGAGGGAAAAAGAGAGGCACAGAGAGGTTAAACAATAGGTTCAAGCTCACACATGGCTTGTGAGTGGAAGAAATGGAATTAAAAAAATTCAAACGGGAAGGTCCATAACCACTGCACTGCTGCTGCTGCTGCTAAGTCGCTTCAGTCGTGTCCAACTCTGTGCGACCCCAGAGACGGCAGCCCGCCAGGCTCACCTGTTCCTGGGATTCTCCAGGCAAGAGTACTGGAGTGGGTTGCCATTGCCTCCTCCGTAACCATTGCACTAAACCACCTCAAATGTCATTGGATATTTCAAGTAGTTTTGGGACAAGAATTGGGCAAGAATGAAACAGATTGTAAGTTTATAGTTGGTAATCCGAATAGACAATTGGAATTTGAGAGAAGTTAATGAAGGCAGGCAACTAGTACATTTATTATTCAATGGTTGCTTTCCGATCCTGAATGAGGGTACCTCTGCAAGAATATCGGAGAAGGCAATGGCACCCCACTCCAGTACTCTTGCTTGGAAAATCCCATGGAAGGAGGAGCCTGGTGGGCTGCAGTCCATGGGGTCGCTAAGAGTCTGACACGACTGAGTGACTTCACTTTCACTTTTCACTTTCATGCATTGAAGAAAGAAATGGCAACCCACTCCAGTGTTCTTGCCTGGAGAATCCCAGTGATGGGGGAGCCTGGTGGGCTGCCGTCTATGGGGTCGCACAGAGTCGGACACGACTGAAGTGACTTAGCAGTAGCAGCTTCAAGAATATGTTTTAATGCATTGTTAGAGTTCTTGCTTGGTAATATGTCAGGTCCCTGGCCATCAGCAGGCTGGGTGCTGGTAGGGATGCTAGTCCAAGAGCAGTCCAGGAAGCCATGGCTTCCTCCATATCTCTGGCTTTAGCACAGTTGTGATTCTGATGCTGATAGAAGGTCCTATTCTGTTGTGGCTTCCCTCTGCAAATCAGAATTACTATACATCGTCAGTAAAGATCTCCTGGAGGAGGGCATGGCAACCCACTCCAGTATTCTTTTGGGGAGAATCCCCATGGACAGGAGAGCTTGATGGGCTACAGTCTATGGGGTCACAAAGAGTTGGACATGACTGAAGGGACTGAGCATGCATGTCAGTAAAGATGCCCTGCCCTGGAGTTTACTGCAGTTAGTGCTGCTTGATGTAATAGAGCACTGAGTGCAGGTCGAGTCACACCTCCAGTCTAACAAATTTCATTCCTACATTGCTTGTAGAAACACCACACTTATGCTTATCAGATGGTGAAAATGACCATTATATTCATGTATTTCATCCTGGTATTTAACACAGAACCTGAACCATTATATAACTCAAGCCAATATACTTGGATTAAAATTTGTATCCTTAAATGTTTTTCAACATTTGAAAATATTAAAAGCACAAATAGTGATCATTGAATCTCCCACATAATCTCATGTTCTAAATGTATCCTCTCATTCAGGAGTTAGATTAAAAGAGTCTCTATTGTTTAATGTATGGTCAGGCCACTCAAGATGGTTGCTCTCTTTTCTGGATATCCACTCTGGGACCAATGCCTGCCTCACCTTTATCCTACTCACAAGACTGCTCTTCCTGTATATTTGCCCTGGGTCCCAGCTAGGGATTGTACTTAGGAAAGGGGCAGTGAAGGGCACATCCTTTTGGTTTCCTGCTAACTAATGAATCCACATGATGCTGGGCATGTGTGCTAAGTCACTTCAGTCGGGTTCAACTTTTGCAACCCTAGGGACTGTAGCCCGCTTGTCTTCTCTGATTGTGGTATTCTCTAGGCAAGAATACTGCAGTGGGTTGCCATGCCCTCCTCCAGGGGATCTTCCCAGCCCAGGGATGGAATCCAAGCCTCCTGTGTCTTCTGACCCAAGGATCGAACCCTTGTCTCCGGCATCTCTTGCATTGGCAGGTGAGTTCTTTATCACTAATACCTTCTCGGAAACCTCCACATAACGTCAACTCTCCTTTAACTAGAAACCTCTCCTTTCTCACTGGGAGAAAAGATTGCTCCCACAACCTACCTGCCATGAACCACACATGCTGGACTGTTGCTTCCAGACTTGGCTCCAGAAGTGTAAGCTCCCTGATCCATTAAACCATTGATGTCTCTGTTGATGACGATCCATTAAACCATTGATGTCTCTGTTGCTGACTCCAGGCTCTTTCTTTGGTCTTGAAGCTAGGCAAACACAGGCCTTGCAGCCCAACACTTAATGTGTTACTTTGTATTTATTTCTCAATCCACCATCCTTGTATAGGAGGTCAGTTTAACTTTCACCTGAAGTATAATTATTTTCTTGCAAATATTTCAGATTTCAGTACACTGACTACTAGGATGCCTCTCTCACAGCTTTTTGTTGCTGCTGCATTTTGTTAACCATTCCTGCCACTCGTCTGCCTTTCCAGTTGCCACTGTTTCCTTTCCTAGAGATGAAATGCTTTTCTTTAGGTTTTCTTATCATTTCCACATCTATCACAGAAGATCTTATACTATTTGTAAAGCAATGTTAAACTAAAATCCAGGCTTATAGAATTTCCAGTTCAAGTTATAACAGAGAACACATATATTTGTTTCACTTCCTTCCTGAAAATTCAGTGAAGTAACAATACAAATGACAAAAAAAGGAGCTGAGTAAAGTGAAGCTATCGTCAGAACAAATATTTAGTTAATTCCTAAATAATGAAATTCAGATGAAATTATTTGAAAGATAAACCAGATGAAAGGCACCCAAGTTTAAAGCTGAGAAAGAAAAAAAAAATTCATAGCAAAATAAAAATAAACTGCTATGTATATTAAAAAAAATCACCAACACAAAATGTTAAAAATAGACTTGAAGGAAAAAAATCCATGAAATTACTGGAATATACACAAAAAAAGAAAGGAATGGATAAGTAACAGATCAGTATGAGAGATATAGACAGTCATTCTGGGAAGGACAACATTTATGAAATAGGAATTCCAAAAATGCAGAATGAAGAAAATGGAGGGTGTGGTAGATAAAATAGTGGTTCCAAAAATGTCTATGTCTTAATTCCCAGAACTGTGAATATGTTTCCTTATAAAGCTAAAGGGAATTTGCAAACATGATTAAATTGAAGATCTTAAAATCGGAAGAGTCACCTGAATTATTCAGGTGTGCCCAATGTAGTCATAAGGGTCTTTATAAGAGGACGATGGAGACGTCAGAGTCAGAGAAAGTGATGATGGTAGCAGAAGTTTGATTTGAGGAAGGAGCCCTGAGCCAAGGAAGGCATGCAGCCTCTGGAAGCTGGGGGGAAAAAAAAAAAAAAGGAAATGGGTTCGGTTTTAGAGCAACCAGAACAAACACAGCTCTGTTGACACCCTGATTTTAGAACTTCTGATCCCCAGAACTACAGATAATAAGCGTGTGTTGTTTCAAGCCACTAAGTTCATGGTAATTTGTTACAAAATTAGTGAGAAATTAATAGAGAATTAAATGATCGAAGGGAAAGTAGAGTGAAATTTCCTAAAGGAAAAAAAAAAAAAAGAAAAAGAACTGTGCATTCAAAATTGAATGAATCTCTCTAGTACAAAATAGCATTCAATGAAAATAAAAAACGCAGCTAGATATATCACAAAATTTAGAACAAGAGAAGCTCTTAAAAGTTATTGTCAGGAGGATTTAAAAGTTAAAGCTATGCTAAACAGCCACATGTTTTTGCTGCATAGTTGCTAAGTTGTGCCCAATCCTTTTGAGACCCCCTGGACTGTGGGCCGCCAGGATCCTCTGTCCATGGGATTTCCCAGGCAAAAATACTGAAAGGGTTGCCATTTTCTTCTCTAGGGGATCTTCCCAACCCAAAATCCAACCAACATCTCCTGCATTGGCAGGCAGATTCTTTACTGCTGAAGCACCAGAGAAGCCCAAGCAGTGACATACAAAAGATTGATTTAAAGATGGACATCATATTTCTTGCAAGCATCATTGGATAGAAGATGATGGAACATCCCTTTGAATGGATGTTTAGGGCAAATGGTTTTAAAAATTAATATCTATCCACAGGAAAACCATTAATCAGGGAGAAACAAAGGTTTATTTTAAAAATGTAAAATTTAGTTTTCTAGCTGTAAATGAAAGTGTTAATAACTCAGTTATCTCCAACTCTTTGCAACCCCATGGACTGTAGCCTACCAGGCTCCCCTTTCCATGGAATTCTCCAGACAAGAATACTGAAGTGGGTAGCTATTCCCTTCTCCAGGGGATCTTCCCAACCCAGGGATCGAACCTGGCTCTCCTGCATAGCAGGCAGATTCTTTGCCATCTGAGCCACCGGGGAAGCCCTTACTAGCTGTAAATCCTTCCTTAAAGAAATACATAGAAGTATGCTCTGGCAAAGTAAAGCCTGAATCTGAGAGAAAGGAAAATAAGGAATTTAAGAACACATGTACTAGATTTAGGAAAATAAATGATAGAAAGTTCTGGATGCATGATATAGGATGCTTGGGGCTGGTGCACTGGGATGACCCAGAGGGATGGTATGGGGAGGGAGGTGGGAGGAGGTTCAGGATGGGGAACATGTGTATACCTGTGGCGGATTCATGTTGATGTATGGCAGAACCAATACAATATTGTAAAGTAATTAGCCTCCAATTAAAATAAATAAATTTGTTTAAAAAAAAAAAGAAATTTCTGGATAACAGGTAAGTAACGGTATAGAAACCATGAAAATAAATGGGAAGTCAATTAGTTCTGAGAAAAACTTGTTCAAGAAGAAAATGAATATCCTGGGACAAAGGTTGTACTGAGGAAGCTGGATGGTCTTGGAGGCAACATAAATGCATATTAAAATAAAAAACCTATAAAAAGTACACTGCTGCTGCTTCTGCTAAGTCACATATCCTCACAATTATACCAGTTTTCATTATTTCTTTGTTAATTGAAGCTAAATTCTATATTTGAAAAATTCATAAAAATATGTGTTTGGTCACATCAGGAAGTATAGATTACTTAAAAAATCTTTTTAAGGCAGAGATGGCTTTCAATAAAGGCTCTGATTTTTAATGAATATTGAATCTGCTGCTCTCCTTACTGAAAATTTTTTATCACATCAAAGCTGGACAATACATTTCAATTCATACATGAATTAAAAATTACTTTAAATACAATACTATGTAAAAGGCTCTGTCATAATGTAGGCATTTATCATACAGTTTTTGCCTTCTTATTCTACCCTTGGAAGCATAAATTTGAACTCTATTACTATTCACTATCCTGCATAAGATCTTAGATTCTCACAATTTATAAGAAAGAAAGAAAGAAAGAAAGAAAGTGAAGTCGCTCAGTCATGTCTGACTCTTTGCAACCCCATGGACTGTAGCCTACCAGGTTCCACCATCCATGGGATTTTCTAGGCAAGAATACTGGAGTGGGTTGCCATTTCCTTCTCCAGGAGATCTTCCCAACCCAGGGATTGAACCTGGTCTCCTACACTGTAGGCAGATGCTTTACCATCTGAGCCACCAGGGAAGATTCTCACAATTTATAAGAACATCCTCACTTTAACTTAGTGCTGAGATTCTTTTTAGAATCTCTTTAGAAGCAATTCCTTTTCTAGTTGTCTACTTACAGCCAAAGTCTAAATATCAAAAGCAAGTACTGATGTGAAGATTCTTCACATTTTCAAGTAAGAATATTTCTTTTCATTATTGTAGTTCAATAAATGCTTGTTTAGGGAGTAGGGAGGAGAATCTTAAATTGTTTCACAAGCATGTTCCTTTTTACACCTACTCTTACTACTCATTGCCCAGAGAGTTTGAAAGAACATCCTGGGATGCCTGACAGTGTAGTTGCAAAATCTGTAGTGGTTGAAACGGTCCAACCATTTTTAAAAACATTTTGTTTTCAGTTGAGACTTTTAATTTTTGACATTATTTGCAAATCCAGGAATTATTTTTAAGGACAAAAAGAAAGAACCTGAATTCCCACTAAACAATATTTCTTCAGTTTACTCTGGTTTTGCTACTTGTAGCCTCCCATTATCTGACTCCCTAAAAAATATACACATTCTTTTGTCATTTTCTCCATATTCAGTTTAGTTCAGTCGCTCAGTCATGTCCGACTCTTTGCGACCCCATGGACCGCAGCATGCCTGGCCTCCTTGTCCATCACCAACTTCTGGACTTTACCCAAACTCATTTTCATTGAGTCAGTGATACTATCCAACCGTCTCATCCTCTGTTGTCCCCTTCTCCTCTTGCCTTCAATCTTTCCTAGCATCAGGGTCTTTTCAAATGAGTCAGCTTTTTGCACTAGCTGGCCAAAGTATTGGAGATTCAGCTTCAACATCAGTCCTTCCAATGACATTGGAAGCCAATGACAATGACTAGTTGGATCTCCTTGCAGTCCAAGGGACTCTCAAGAGTCTTCTCCAACACCACAGTTCAAAAGCATCAATTCATTGGTGCTCAGCTTTCTTTATAGTCCAACTCTCACATCCAAACATGACCACTGAAAAAACCATAGCCTTGACTAGATGGACCTTTGTTGACAAAGTGATGTCTCTGCTTTTTAATATGCTGTCTAGGTTGGTCATAACTTTCTTTCCAAGGAGTAAGCGTCTTTTAATTTCATGGCTGCAATCACCATCTGCAGTGTTTTTGGAAGCCAAAAAAATAAAGTCTGACACTGTTTCCCCATCTATTTGCCATGAAGTGTTGGGACTGGATGCCATGATCTTAGTTTTCTGAATGTTGAGCTTTAAGCCAACTTTTTCACTCTCCACTTTCACTTTTATCAAGAGGCTCTTTAGTTCCTCTTCACTTTCTGCCATAAGGGTGTTGTCATCTGCATATTTGAGGTTATTGATATTTCTCCCGGCAAGCTTGCTTGCAGTCCAGTGTTTCTCATATGTACTCTGCACATAAGTTAAATAAGCAGGGTGACAATATACAGCCTTGACATACTCCTTTTCCTATTTGGAACCAGTCTGTTGTTCCATGTCCAGTTCTAACTGTTGCTTCCTGACCTGCATACAGGTTTCTCAAGAGGCAGGTCAGGTGGTCTGGTATTCCCATCTCTTTCAGAAATTTCCGCAGTTTATTGTGATCCACACAGTCAAAGGCTTTGGCATAGTCAATAAAGCAGAAATAGATGTTTTTCTGGAACTCCCTAGCTTTTTTGATGATCCAGCAGATGTTGGCAATTTTATCTCTGGTTTCTCCATATTAAATGCCTTATATAGATTTTTGCAGTGTATTTAAACCATAGATAGTATATTTAAAGTGGTTTGAGTCATAACCATAACAAAGAGATTTTTTTTGCAATCATATTTTATCAGCTGCTATTAGTCTAAATATTTAAAATGGACATTTCTTTCCAAACAAATCCTGGGATATCTTTTTCTCTACCCTAAGCACTTTAATTTGGTGTTAAGTCTGTGGAAGCTTCTGAGTGGCCAATGAAGACAGCATGGACTCTACTGCATGTCTCTAGGGCTCTTGCCTTGGGGTTTCTTTCTCCTTATGTTCATCGACGACCAGAGATCTGCAGCAAGGGGAGGGATTCCAAATCCTAGCAAGAGGGATCCCTTGCTATAATACATTCAAATTACCTTCTCATTTTGAAGAGCCCAAATAATGCTTCTCAGTTGTGATGCTTTTTGTTCTCTCATCCACAAACATGCAGGCACAAAAATAACGACTCCTTTCCCTTTGAGGCCTGCTGCTGCTGCTGCGGCTGCTAAGTCGCTTCAGTCGTGTCCGACTCTGTGCGACCCCATAGACAGCAGCCCACTAGGATCCTCTGTCCCTGGGATTCTCCAGGCAAGAATACTGGAGTGGGTTGCCATTTCCTTCTCTAAAGCATGAAAGTGAAAAGTGAAAGTGAAGTCGCTCAGTCATGTCCGACTCTTCACGACCCCATGGACTGCAGCCCACCAGGCTCCTCCGCCCATGGGATTTTCCAGGCAAGAGTACTGGAGTGGGTTGCCATTGCCTTCTCCAGTGTCAGTTAGCAGAGACATGAAATTCTCCTCCATACATCTGCCTGGTCTTGGCCCAACATGACTCATCCCACCACAGAAAGGATACTTACAGACCTGGTGACTTCCAGCGTGGTCCCTCTCAGTTCAGTTTAGTTCAGTCGCTGAGTCGTGTCTAACTCCTTGAGACCCCATGGACTGAGCACACCAGGCTTCCATGTCTATCACCAACTCCTGGAGCTTACTCAAACTCATGTCCATTGAGTCAGGACCAAGAGAATGTCAACTATGTCTCTAACCATGCTGTTTTGCCTTCTTTATCAGACTTGGCTACCTCACCTTAGCACATTTTGTAGAGTGTCCTGGGTCCACCCAAATGATCTCAATGGAAGGAGTGAGTCAGGAAACCCTGGATATGGTATTGTTCTCACATTGTCTAATAGACTTTCCTCACCCCCAGGCCAAACCCAGAGAGAGAATTTTGAGTCACAGGGTAATCTCTCCCCTCCCTCCATTTTCTGACTAATCTTCAAGGTCAAGGCAAAGTGTTATTTCACTTATCACATTGTCACCTTTCTTTCTATACTAACCTCAGGGAACATGGCTGCTTTCTCTAAATACTGGAAAAACCTAGCTTAGTCCTTCGTATATTAAATACAAACTAAAAAAGTTAAGCTTATCTTTATTTTTCTCTACAATGTTGAGATTCAAGATCACAGTCTTATTGTAAAATATTATTAATATTCTGTCATCATTTTTTTCTTTGCATGTCTTCTGAAATACAGTTTAATTTTCTCATCTCCCAAAGACTGATGCCCATAGCCCTGGACCTTGGTCAATTAATGTGATGGTTATATACACAGAAAAGTAAAAAAATAAAGTTCATTAATACTTTTCAAATCATTACCTTCATTGCCATTTTTATCTATCTCCTTTTGAATTTAGGTGTATATTTCAACCATCAATCTGAAAACTTCTATTAGTAGGAAGCCTGATAATCAGTGCAAAGTCTTTGTGCAAAATCTGAATTCCTTATATTCTACTCTACCCTTCACACTCTCCTGTAAATCTCATTTAATAGAACCACTTCTAGCTCAGTGCCATACTCCAGAAACCAGAGTCAGACTTGACTTCATCATTTCTTTCTTCTTATCCTTCTCACCAATTAAAATGTGGCAAATTACACTGCTTCCAGAGTTGCCTTTCCAAAATCCTTAGGAGAATAATTGACCCTTCTAAACGTATGCTTCCTTTTTGTTTTTAAAATGTGCTATTACATAAAGGAGATCATTCCTGGGTGTTCATCTGAAGGACTGATGCTAAAGCTGAAACTCCAGTACTTTGGCCACCTCATGAGAAGAGTTGACTCATTGGAAAAGACTCTGATGCTGGGAGGGATTGGGGGCAGGAGGAGAAGGGGACGACAGAGGACGAGATGGCTGGATGGTATCACTGACTCAATGGACGTGAGTCTGAGTGAACTCCGGGAGTTAGTGATGGACAGGGAGACCTGGAGTGCTGTGATTCATGGGGTTGCAAAGAGTCAGACATGACTGAGCGACTGAACTGAACTGAACTGATTACATGGATCATATATTGTTGAAAGAGTTAAGCGAGATAATGGATGGATATAAATTTCTTGGTAAATGGTAGACTGAGAGACTGATCTGATCTGACTCTTGTTTTTTTCCCCATAAACTTCCACAAATGTCTCCTTTCCTACTGAGTCCTTCTGTATTACATTTAAGCTTTTAGCAAAATATTCAAGATCCTTCCTATTTGCTACCATCTTTAATGACTTGAACACTCAGTTCTCAAGACACTATGAATTTTTTCTCCTTCAGCATCAATCCTTGCTTTTTCATACTTAAGAATGCTCTCCACTGTTTGTCTGACTGCTTAAAATGCATTTCTGCCCCTACTCATTGTGCAGCTCTGCCATTAACTCTCCCAGGGAACTTGGGAAAATTTCAGAATCTCTCTGGGCCTCAGATTCTTAAATTCAAGGCTAGAGATAAACATGAAACTATTTCTGTTTAAATAATTTCACTTGTTTCTTTATTTTTTTAAGATTCTATATATAAGTGATGTCATATATCATATGATATTTGTCTTTCTCTACCTGATTTACTTCTCTTAGTATGATAATCTCTAGATCCATCATAGAAAATGAACTTATGGTTACCAGAGGGGAAGAGGGAGGGTCAATGAGCTTGAGACTAACAGATACACACTACAACATATAAAATCAACAACAAGTTCTTACTCTATAGCACAGGGAACTTTATTCAATACCTTTGTCATAATGTATAATGGAAAAGGACCTAAATAAGGATATAAATGTATATATCCTTTGCTGTACACCTGGAACTAACACAACATAGTAAATCAACTAGACTTCAACAAAGAAACATAAAAATGAAACCAAAAGCATGAGGACTAAGCAAAATAAGGCAAAGTGATGTTGCAAATTTACTGGCTATCATGAGGACCCAGTAAATGTTACACATTAGCTACAGATTGCGTGATTAATTACTGTTTATTATCATCATTATCAGCAGCAGCAGCAACCATTACCCAGAATGCCTTTATTTAACCTTCAAGAGCTAGTTAAAATTTCATCTCATCTGAAAAGACTGCTCCAAAAAAATATGTTCATTTATCCTATTGTGATGCCCTGTGCCATCTTGTATTCATTTCTTCCCAGTTGCTTAGCATCTAGTACCTGGCCAGTAACTGCATATAGTAAATGCTCCATAAACAATTGATGAAAGAAGGAAAACAAACAAACAAAAATAATAAAACTTATTGTGTTGTCAATGTGTGACAAACTGTTCTAAAATATGCTAGGTATTAAGTCACTCAGTTCTCCAATAGCTCTATAATTAGCTACTCCTATTATCATGGGGTTGCAAAGAGTCGGACACAACTGAGCGACTGAACTGAACTGAACTGATTATCATCTTATTGCACAGGTAAGAAACTAAGAGATGAAAAAATTACAGTAACTTGGTCATAACCAAGACTGGAACCAAGCTTATTTGGCCCCAGATTCTGTGTTTAACCTTAATGGTACATTGCTTTTTCTGGGACAGCAGAAAGACAAGAGTACAGAACTGGAAGTTCTCTAAAGTCTTTCCTGTTTCATATTCTGTAACCCTAGCATTTTTCTTAAAGTTCTAATCTAATATATGCAGAAATAATATATAAAATAATATTTCTTCAGGAGTTTTATAAAAGGTTCTAACTATTCACATTTATTCACTGGGCATTTCTAGTCTGATAAAATGACTATGTCTCCTATCAGTTAACCACAGCATGCCTACTCATACTCTCACCTACTTATGATTTTATTCAAGTTCATTTTTTTTTTTTTTTGTGATAAGTGGTTCTGTTTTAAATGGCATCAATTAGGAGTCACCTTGAATCTGGAATTTTATAATTCCTGAAGTTTAAGCTCTGTCTTCATCTTAAATAAAAGTTTTACCCAAATTTGACTATGCTAGATTCATACATTTAAAAATAAATTAGATTGAGTGCTGCTGGGAAGATGATGAGATATTGCAAGGCAAGCATTTTTTGTAGGGTTTTAATCAGCTTCCCTGAGCAGAAAGGACCTAGGGACACCGTATCTGTTTATATAACCCTGGTAAAGTAATGACAGTAAAAAGACTGTATTATAGAGTAAGCTGAATGATGCATGGAAGGACTAGATAAGTAGATTAACAATGAAGGCAGCTGGGGTTCAGTTCTGCTAGGGACCCTTAGAATTGTTTCTCTGCAGGAGAGAAAGCTGGGTCCTTCCCCATCAGGTCTGTCCATCATTGCTGAGGCTTGTGCCCTGTGGGAATTAGTTATCTCACACTACCAAGCTACCCTATGTGCAGGGTGAGTGAGCGTCCTATAACTTCCACGAAAACTATCCAGCAGAAAAGTAGAGTAGCAGGCATATGAACGGAGATGCTGCAGGAGTGCATGTAACAGAGTCCACAATTGAAGCTGGCTTTATAGGCTTGCTTAGGGAACCTTAACAGTGAACCCCTTTCATACCCCGAAATCATCTTATACAGCATTCTTTTTTGCTGCTCAGAAATTTCACTGCCTCACATGAAGTTCAACTTTTTAATAACTTTTCGAAAGTGTATCTGGCTGGCACCTCTTTAGAAAAAGGATTAAAAATAAACTGAGTGTAGCAGATTCTAGTTCCTGCTACAGCTGTGGGTCCCAAGGTTATAACTGCTATTCACTGTCTCCCTCTCCTACCACTAGAGTCTTCTCACACCTGGCCAGCTCTCCAGTTGGCATATTAGCTGCTTGTCTGAAAGCAGAACACAGACCTTCATCCCTTAGTCATCTGAGTCTTTGTTTACTTTGCTCCTTTGCAGGCAGTTATTGCTGATGCCTTTTTCTGACATTATTGAGCATGGAAGCACCGAATGATGGCACAGTGATCCACCTCAGTGTCCCAAAGACTCCTCCTCCATGCCTCCATGACGTGGCAGTGACCACAGAAATTCTTGATAATCACAGTCAGCAACATTGCCAATTTACTAGCTCCTTTATTTACCTGCTCGTCCACAGGTATAAGGAGCCCAGAACAACTAGGCACAAGTTGAGACTTTTGGACTGGAGGAATTCTTAGTATTAATATATACTTTGGAAGAACATTTCTCTGCCAGGGTTAAAGAGCTCAAATTCTGCAGAATTTAAAGTTGCAAGAATAAGCACAAACCCCCTTGTGGTTTATTGAGAAGTATGGTGACCGTGGTTAATCCTTCTTTCAACATTTGATTCCCACACCTGTGTATTCTAGTACTAGGACAGACATCATATAATACCCATCGATTAAATATGAGCATTGCATCAGAGAAGGCAGTGTCCTAACCATAGAAGGTGTCTTTGCCATGCTGGCATTTTGACTGAGTTTTTATGAAGCCATTCTTACATTCTGTCAGATTTTCTGTGATCCTGTGATCACATGCCTCCAACTTGAATGCAGAGTTACATCTGATTCACTGCCATGGGTGGGAGGAATAAGATAACCTCAAGTTTGCTCTTGATATTTTACCCTTATTATCTTACTACCTCTGATTCTCTAATCAGAAATCTACTGTAAAGTTTTCAACAGCTTCTAAATATTTATGATCTTTGAATAAAAACTCAGTGTTTTAGAAAATAATACGGGGTAAGTCTGCAAAACAGTTGGATCCATTGCAGGACAAGTTTAGGCCAGAAATCTATTTGCTGCATTACAATAATATATTAGGGATTAGAGTCACTTTAATTTTAGTACTAAGTAAGGCTCAGTTGTCAACACCTCATGATAGACCTTGGGTATTCTTCCTTCTCACTATGCAGTTACTTTAAGGCTATAGGTTCTTTCAAGGAGATATTGGTTAAGTGTTTGTTATATATACTTTTGGTGATATGATAGAATGTTTCCTCAAGAGAATTTGTCTCGTTTTTGGTTATCAGGCCCTAGGTTAGCTCAGATCTGGAAACTGGGCAAAGAATAGTGATGTTTCATTGCAGAGGGTAATAGAAATCTTGGCCTACTATCTCTTGAGGTTTTTTTTTTTTATATATATCAAAGATAACCCTTTTGGCTTTTCATTTATTTCACTCCTAGATGTATCACTGTGTCTCACATCATCATGGGACTCCGTAAATTAAGGACCCCTTATGTATCATACTGAGTTTCCCTTGTGGTGCAGCTGGCAGAGAATCCACCTGCAATGAGTGAGACCTGGGTTCGATCCCTGGGTTTGATCCAGATCCCCTGGAGAAAGAAAGGCTACCCACTCCAGTATTCTGGCCTAGATAATTCCATGGACTGTATAGTCCATGGGGTCGCAAAGAGTCGGACAGGACTGAGCAACTTTCACTATCACTATGTATCATATTAGTATTGCTGTGCTATATACTAATTAAATTGACTTTAGGGGGCTTCCTGGTAGCTCAGATGGTAAAAGCACCTGTTTGCAATGCAGGAAACCCAAGTTCATTCCCTGGATCAGGAAGATCCCCTGGAGAAGGAAATGGCAACCCACTTCAGTACTCTTGCCTGGAAAATTCCATGGACGGAGGAACCTCCTAGGCTAGAGTCCATGGGGTCGCAAAGAGACACGACTGAACAACTTCACTTTCACTTTTCCTGATGGCTATGGACCACCATCTGGCCTTGGCTATTCTGGAACATGTCATCTTCATTGACATCAGGAATCTCTCTCAGTGCACCAGCCCCTAGCATTCTGTATCATGCATAGAACCTGGACTGGCAATTCGTTTCACATATGATAATATACATGTTTCAATGCCATTCTCCCAAATCATCCCACCCTCGCCCTCTCCCACAGAGCCCAAAAGACTGTTCTATACATCTGTGTCTCTTTTGTTGTCTCACATACAGGGTTATCATTACCATCTTTCTAAATTCCATATATATGTGTTATTATATTGTGTTGGTGTTTTCTTTCTGGCTTACTTCACTCTGTATAATAGGCTCCAGTTTCATCCACCTCATTAGAACTGATTCAAATGTATTCTTTTTAATGGCTGAGTAATACTCCATTGTGTAAATGTACAGGTTCGATGCATGATACAGGATGCTCGGGGCTGGTGCACTGGGATGACCCAGAGGGATGGCATGGGGAGGAAGGTGGGAGGGAGCTTCAGGATGGGGAACACATGTACACCCAGGGTGGATTCATGTCAATGTATAGCAAAACCAATACAATATTGTTAATTAATTAGCCTCCAATTAAAATAAATAAATGTATATTAAGAAAAATAATAATAATAAAAAATTAAAAAAGGAGTCTCTCTCTCTCATGACATCATCTCTTCCTACTAATTCTGTCCTACAGAGGCCAGCCACGCTGAGCTTCTCAAAGATACTAGTGTTCTTCATTAATGCATGTCTTCTTAAGTACTTCAAGTATCATCATTGCACACCTCAGATTCCTCCTTATTCAGTATCTTCTCCATAATTTTATCATAGAAAACCTACTAAGGCTGAACATTAAGTCTCCTTTGTACTTTTTATACATTTACTATTAAATTCCAGTGTGTGAATTTCACCAAAGTTTCCCCCTAGATGTGGCAAATGAAAGTTTTGAAAAATTTTCATGAAGGCCTTTGACTTTTCCATCATTCCCTGAGTTAATAGGTGGATATCTCCATAACTGTCATTCTCTTTCTTCTTGGTTTCCAATATGAATAAATAAATAAGCAAACAAATTAAAAAGTTGGCTAATTCCATGGTTTTCAAAATTTACCATTGTCCCCATTCAGTTCAATGTCAGAGTTACTCCATAAACCAGGCTTCTCTCTCCTGCTTCTCATTCCATTCTAAAACAGGTGAAACTATGAGTGATCATGGTGTCCAAAGAGGGATGGTGTGGGGAGGGAGGAGGGAGGAGGGTTCAGGATGGGGAGCACATGTATACCTGAGGCGGATTCGTTTTGATGTTTGGCAAAACTAATACAGTGTTTCAGGTTTAAAAATAAAATAAAATTAAAAAAAAAATGAATCTTGTTTGGAAGGTGATACCCAGAAGCAGAAATGAAGAGATGAGGATAAATGACACAGGAAAGGAAACTATTTGTTCTCACTGAGAGCATTGGCACTTAATCCCTCTGTGGGCTACAGTCTCTCTAAAAATCTGTATTGAATGCACTTGTTGAATGAAAAACCAGAGGATGGGACCTTGTCACTACCCCCCTAGCTCCACTGATTAATGGATTCATTGACTCTGTATTTCTGGGCTGCTTTGAGGGTAGTACCTGAATTGCTATAACAGAAAAGCAGAGAAATATGGCTGGTGTTTCATATTGGATGGATAAGTGTGATGAGCTCTGTTTATGAAAAATGCAACTTAGTTTTCAGTGGTCTGAGGGGACGTGTCATGGGACACAAGAAGAAGCATTTCACTTATATTAATGATCTCATTTTTACTCAATATATCCATTTTATAGATGAGAACATTTAGGTTCCGATCCTGAAATAATGTACACAAGATCACACAAAAAGTGATAGAATATGACTAAAGCTCATAAGAAATTAAGAATCTCCAGTCCCACCCCAGACCTACTGAATCAGAATCTTCATTTAATAGGATCACTGCTGCTTCTGCTGCTGCTAAGTCGCTTCAGTCGTGTCTGACTCTGTGCGACCCCATAGACAGCAGCCCACCAGGCTCCCCCGTCCCTGGGATTCTCCAGGCAAGAATACAGGAATGGGTTGCCATTTCCTTCTCCAATGCATGAAAGTGAAAAGTGAAAGTGAAGTCGCTCAGTCGTGTCTGACTTGTAGCGACCTCATGGACTGCTGACTTGTAGCGACCTCATGGACTGCAGCCTACCAGGCTCCTCCGTCCATGGGATTTTCCAGCAAGAGTACTGGAGTGGGTTGCCATTGCCTTCTCTGAGCTAAAATGAGAAGAATACTTGAATTCTTTCAACAAATATGCATTGACTAAATATTTTCTAGTATTCTGGATTAAGATTTTAGCTTTCAAGCAACAGGATGTTTTCAAAGATTATTAAGTAGAAAGGTGGTAGAGTGAACAGTATCAGAAATGCAGCCCAGAAATGCAGAGTTAGTGCCCATCGCCTATGTTGCAGCCAGCAGGCTAAGGGTTCATACTTGAAGTGGAAGAGATACTGATGATTTCTTCCTTTTGGTAAATGCAGGTTAGTGATAGAGAGATAAAGGCCTCCTTTGGGAAGCTGGCAACGGAAAGAAAAGAGAAAGGGTGAGTTTGAGGAAAGGTGCAGATAAATAATTGACAAAACTCTGTGCTTGGCATAAAAGAGATAAAATTGATGAAAGCAACGCATGATGCTTGGGAGAATTTGAAGAATGACAAAATGTTCATTATAAAACAAATAATACAAGAAGAAAGTAACGACCCCAAATCACTGAAATGCCATGGATGCTTGAATAGAAACACCAGGTAAGAGAACAGCAACAACAAAAATGATAACATCATTTTTTTTCATTGTTTTTGTTTAATTGTTCTTTCCGCTTGTTGCAGGGCATGAAGACAGTCATTGCCTGTCATAATGCATGTTCTATAATCTTGACTTACCTACCAGTACCTCTCAAAATAACCCAGCTCTTCAAGTTTCATAACAGCTCTGCCTATTTACAGGAACAAAGTGTCATCTTAGGAAGTGTCTTTCCAACAAATATACAGGCAGTGATTGGAATAAATCATGGGCCACATTATTCAAAAATGACTCAAATTGATAATATATTTGAGTTGTTTGAAGAGTACAAGAAAGATTCAGTTAACCCTACCACTAGGGGAAGGTTGACAATTTTAAAACAACACATATTCTGATGTTGTATCCTCTAATAAGTGACCCAGAAACATTATGAAGAAATAATGGAATAAACAGAGAGTATGACACAGATGGTGGACATTTGCTTGAACATCTCTGGATGGAAGATTATTAAAAGAAAACTCAGTAAAATCTTTAAGAAATTATTCATTCCTATTCATACTTGGTGTATATTTTATGGCTTCATTTCTCCTACTGAAAAACAGTGTTTATTTTTAGGTTAATAAACACAACAATGTTGAAGGTCATACTACAATCTAAAACTATTTCAAGTGTTTTTGGTTTGGCCTTACGAAAAATGCATTTTTCCAAACAGTTTTTCTCCTTAATTTTTAAACCCTTGTGTATTTTTAAAGAAAATGTAATCCACATGTTCCTTGTGCATTTACACTTAACTCATCAAATTCCTCTTGTGTAGGAGTGACTTGGAGACCAAAAGACTTTGGAAATTATTTTTTTGCCTCTGAAGCTCTTTATTTTTATTTGGAAAGTAGCAGCATATTCTTTAGTATAGTTCATGTTGAAACCAGGTATTCAGCTTTTCATGTATGTAGATAACATAATTTAGAATATTTATATTTGTCCTTACATCTTACTTTCCCTAATGTACCATTATATTAATTACCATTAGTATAATGGTAATTTTTATCTTCATCATTATCATCTGTTGCAGTACTATTACTTTATCAATTACTATTATTAATGTTGTTATAAATGTCATAATAACATTAATAGTATTACAGAATATCTATATATTCACAATATCTTCATTTACCAAGTGCCTTTATCTCACCTTTCCTTAAAGACTTGTGTGGAAAGAAACTCCCAAGCTTTGTAGTATACTCACCCATTTCATCTCCTGATAAAATATCAGGCAGAGAGAATTTGCCAATTGCTTTACATCCTCCAAAAATCTTCTCAGTTCATCTGTCTTATTTCTACTTTCTTGACTGAGTGCGCTATTCATCTCTCATAGCTATTTTTAACCTCTTCATATCCTTGTACAACTGTCATGACTTTATAATCTGAATTAAAAGTCATATCTGACATATCTTATCGTTGAGCTGGAAGATTCTGCCCTACTTATTCCATTTATGTATTCTTTATATCCATGACACTGCATTCTTCTAATTTGCTTGTTCTCTGAATTTTATCCATCACAGATCTTTAAATATGCTTCAATAATGTTGTGGATGTATGCTCTGAAACTCAAGAGCATCCCGAGTTCCTTTAAAAGTTAGGCCTATGTCTTTTTCTTTCTTTCATATCTTCTTCCCATGCCTAGTTCTGATTGCTACAACTTTTAATCTTAGTAAATATGACTGGTGAGTTGTTAATTTTTAAAGTATTATATGGCATGTACTACTTGTTTTCTCCATGAAAATAATATAGTAACTTACCAAATAAAAGTAGATTCTGATTCAGTCTCTTTTTAAAATTAGATTGCCTGCTTATAACCTATTGTAAGACTTGATCCTTAAAATATTTTTTTAATTTAACTAGAGTCTTGAAAGCATAGTATACATGGAAAGAACAAGTAGTGAACAAGATCTTCATCAAAATTGCCAGTTCATTTGAAAAACAGATACTGATGGACCAGAAGTAGTAGAGCCTTGCTTACGCTTTGTGCTAGAGTCTGACAATGAAGAAAGACAACCTCTTCTCTCAGACAACTGTTTTGCAAATCACGAATGCATATAATTTTAATACTGTGTGCAGAGAGATAGGACAAAGATCAAAGAGTAGAGGCAGGCATCTCTGTGTAGTTTCAGAAAAACACTTTTGGAGTAATCTCAAAGTTAAATGGAGAAGGCAATGGCACCCCACTCTGGTGCTCTTGCCTGGAAAATCCCATGGACGGAGGAGCCTGGTAGGCTGCAGTCCATGGGGTCGCTGAGGGTCGGACACGACTGAGCGACTTCACTCTCACTTTTCACTTTCATGCATTGGAGAGGAAATGGCAACCCACTCCAGGGTTCTTGCCTGGAGAATCCCTGGGATGGGGGAGCCTGGTGGGCTGCCGTCTATGGGGTCGCACAGAGTCAGACACGACTGAAGCGACTTAGCAGCAGCAGAAGCAGCAAAGTTAAATAGGCTGTGTAAGCTAACCATTATAACAGGCAATATAAAAGCCTCAATTTAATAGACATTTTACACAACACTTGTGTGGGTTACTGTTCCAAGCATCTTACAGTTATGAAGTCATTCAATCCTCATTACTATCCCATGGGTAAGCAGTGTTACTAGACTACTTTTACAAGTGAGAAACTTGAAATACATAACACTTTAGTGAATTACCCAAGGTCAACAGCAAGCACAGCCAGGACTTAAATATAGCTAGAGTGTGTCTCTAGAGTCCTTACAAGAGGCTTTTAATAGGAAATTTACAAACTCATGGAGAGCAATACACAGTCAGGGAAGAAAAAGTGGCTTGGCATTTCCTGAGGGCAAGTTATACCTGGGACAATGTCAAGAGATGGAGGAAGCTAAAGTAGTGAAAGCGAACAGTGGTACAGTGAAAAATGAGGGTTTTATCTTAAGTGGATCATTGTAATCTTTGGAATAACAGGGTTTTAATCTCAATGTTAGAATGTTCTCTAGGATCATGGAGACTGGGATACAAGATGATTGGAGTGGAGGTGAAAAGACCTGGCAAAGGGAGTACCTGCAATAACACAAGTGAGAGAAACAGTAGAAATGTGCTTGGAGGGAAGCTGAAGTCATGTGAGTTATTCTAGGGGAGGACATGTGAGGGATTGGTAATCTGTTGATGTTGGACAAAAGAGAGAAACTTGTGTCTCGACTGGTTCCTCTGAATTTCTGATTAAGGCAACAGTGTATACAGAGGTGACTATTGAGATAGGGAAGAAAAGAGAATTGAACATTAGAAAACACATCTGATAAAATGAAAAAGAAAGTAGAGCTCATTATTGTATATTATCTATTGTCTTTTTAAAAAATATATGTAATATGCACAGCAAAGCTCTGATGAAAACAAGAACAAATATTATTGTGATTGGTCAGATCAGATTAGATCAGATCAGTTGCTCAGTCGTGTCCTACTCTTTGCGACCTCATGAATCGCAGCACGCCAGGCCTCCCTGTCCATCACCAACTCCCGCAGTTCACTCAGACTCATGTCCATCGAGTCAGTGATGCCATCCAGCCATCTCATCCTCTGTCGTCCCCTTCTCCTCCTGCCCCCAATCCCTCCCAGCATCAGAGTCTTTTCCAATGAGTCAACTCTTCGCATGAGGTGGCCAAAGTACTGGAGTTTCAGCTTTAGCATCATTCCTTCCAAAGAAATCCCAGGGCTGATCTCCTTCAGAATGGACTGGTTGGATCTCCATGCAGTCCAAGGGGCTCTCAAGAGTCTTCTCCAACACCACAGTTCAGAAGCATCAATTATTTGGTGCTCATCCTTCTTCACAGTCCAACTCTCACATCCATACATGACCACTGGAAAAACCATAGCCTTGACTAGACGAACCTTTGTTGGCAAAGTAATGTCTCTGCTTTTGAATATGCTATCTAGGTTGGTCATAACTTTCCTTCCAAGGAGTAAGCATCTTTTAATTTCATGGCTGCAGTCACCATCTGCGGTGATTTTGGAGCCCAGAAAAATAAAGTCTGACACGGTTTCCACTGTTTCCCCATCTATTTGCCATGAAGTGATGGGACCGGATGCCATGATCTTTGTTTTCTGAATGTTGAGCTTTAAGCCAACTTTTTCACTCTCCACTTTCACTTTCATCAAGAGGCTTTTGAGTTCCTCTTCACTTTCTGCCATAAGGGTGGTGTCATCTGCATAACTGAGGTTACTGATATTTCTCCTGGCAATCTTGATTCCAGCTTGTGTTTCTTCCAGTCCAGCATTTCTCATGATGTACTCTGAATATAAGTTAAATAAACAGGGTGACAATATACAGCCTTGACGAACTCCTTTTCCTATTTGGAACCAGTCTGTTGTTCCATGTCCAGTTCTAACTGTTGCTTCCTGACCTGCATACAAATTTCTCAAGAGGCAGGTCAGGTGGTCTGGTATTCCCATGTCTTTCAGAATTTTCTACAGTTTATTTTGATCCACACTGTCAAAGGCTTTGGCATAGTCAATAAAGCAGAAAGAGATGTTTTTCTGGAACTCTCTTGCTTTTTCCATGATCCAGCGGATGTTCGCAATTTGATCTCTGGTTCCTCTGCCTTTTGTAAAACCAGCTTGAACATCAGGAAGTTCACGATTCATGTATTGCTGATGCCTGGCTTGGAGAATTTTGAGCATTACTTTACTAGCATGTGAGATGAGTGCAATTGTGTGGTAGTCTGAGCATTCTTTGGCATTGCGTTTCTTTGGGATTGGAATGAAAACTGACCTTTTCCAGTCCTGTGGCCACTGCTGAGTTTTCCAAATTTGCTGGCATATTGAGTGCAGCACTTTCACAGCATCATCTTTCAGGATTTGGAATAGCTCAACTGGAATTACATAACCTCCACTAACTTTGTTCATAGTGATGCTTTCTAAGGCCCACTTGACTTCACATTCCAGGATGTCTGGCTCTAGGTCAGTGATCACACCATCGTGATTATCTGGGTCATGAAGATCTTTTTTGTACAGTTCTTCTGTGTATTCTTGCCATCTCTTCTTAATATCTTCTGCTTCTGTTAGGTCCATACCATTTCTGTCCTTTATCGAGCCCATCTTTGCATGAAATGTTCCTTTGGTATCTCTGATTTTCTTGAAGAGATCTCTAGTCTTTCCCATTCTGTTGTTTTCCTCTATGTCTTTGCATTGATCGCTGAAGAAGGCTTTCTTATCTCTTCTTAAATTTTTCAGTAGAACCTTTGATTTTCCCCTATATTTTCTACATTTTCTTCAATAACGTGAACTAAGTATATTCCATTAAACTAAAAATAAGTATTACTGGAAGGTCTTTAAATGGTTATCTTATTTAAAGTTAACTTCTACGATCTTCCTGAAAAGCAAAATAAAGCACTTAGTAAAAGTAGATTTATTAACTTTGGATCAAGAATTCCCTTCTTGGAAGGTACTTTAAAGTAATACATAAATTCTCATTGTTTATTTATAAATATATTGTTATATGGAAAAATTAGCATCAACAATGTAGTTGTTGAAAACATTTATAGCACAGACATGTGAATGAATGCTACACATTCACTAGAACAGTTACTTATAAAAATACTTAATCTTCAGGGAAAATACTACTGATATATGAAAATAGCAGGGTATGAGTTCTTTGATCCTATTTGCATAGGATATCTCTAAGCAAAAGGTTATATTTAATTTTTTTGACTTGCATTTTTCAAGATCTTTAAAATATACACATATATTTACTTATAAAATGTGATAATAAAACATAGAAATAAAGGCATTTAGTTGATAGTGTGAGCAGTATCACTGCTGTTTAATCATTTCAAAGGGCTTACATTGCATTGTAAATACCCAGGCAAAGAGGAGTGGAAACGTCACCTGTATATTATGAGGCTGTCTGTGTCAGGGGAAGCAGCTAGTCAAAACCATGATTATACATAAGAATAAGTATGAAAAGCCAATGACTAGATTGGAAGTATGTTTTTCAGGAGTATTTGAATAAGATAGGAGGGAGAATATGAGAGGAGGGATAAAATTCTAGAATTTCAGATATTAAGAAGATAAAGATATTTGTTGAGATGTTATATTCTTGGGATTTCTAAAAAACAATGTCCAGGGTCTATACACAGATAGTGAATTGATCTGTGTTTTAGGCAAGTACTGCTTGTGCTGTTATATGTGTGGATACACTGACCAAATTTCAGATATGGTAGTGCTATGGAAATGCAAATCTTAAGGTAGCCATGTTTTTCCTTTGTCCCATGAAAAGGAATAGAATCTGAAAAATTTAATAATCTTTAATAACCTTAATCAGTTTTTGAAGAAAACATAAATATTTTAGATTAATTTGACATAGCTAAAAATGCAAGGGTATTAAAATAATTGAAATGATGGTATCCACATCTAAATATCTTTAACTGCATGTTAATAGAATGTTTATGCTATTTTTATACTAATTATGTATTGATATTTATTAAATGACTACTATAAGCAAGTGCTTTAAATGCATGATCTCATTTAATGGTCAGAAGAGATAAACTTATAGATGGATCAGAGACTGACTGAGACTAGTTGAATTGATTTTGTTACGCGGTCACCAAGAGACAGATTCATTAAAAAGCATAATATACATTTGGTAGATGTATATTCAGTTCAGTCGCTCAGTCATGTCTAACTCTTTGTGACCACATAAACTGCAGCATGCCAGGCCTCCCTGTCCATCACCAACTCCTGGAGTACACCTAAACCCATGTCCATTGAGTCGGTGATGCCATCCCGCCATCTCATCCTCTGTCGTCCCCTTCTCCTCCTGTCCCCAATCCCTCCCAGCATCAGGGTCTTTCCAATGAGTCAATTCTTCACATGAGGTGGCCAAAGTATTGGAGTTTCAGCTTTAGCATCAGTCCTTCCAAAGAACTCCCAAGCTGATCTCTTTTAGAATGGACTGGTTGGATCTCCTTGCAGTCCAAAGGACTCTCAAGGGTCTTCTCCAACGCCACAGTTCAAAAGCATCAATTCTTAGGCACTCAGCTTTATGTTGTCACAAATGGAAAGGTTTTGTTCTTTTTTGGCTGAATATTCCAGTGTATACAAATGTACACCACATCTTCTTTATCCATTCATTCACTGATGGGCAATTAGGTTTTAAATGTATCTTGATTGTTGTGCATAATGCTTCAGTGAAAATAGGGGTGCATATATCTTTTTAAGTTAGTATTTCTGCTTTCTTTGGGTAAATACTCAGAAGTGGAGTTGCTAGATCATTTGGTAGTTATATGTATGCATGCTCAGTTGCATCTGACTCTTGGAAACCCCATGGATTGTAGCCCACCAGGCTCCTCTGTTCATGGAATTTTCCAGGTAAGAATATTGGAATGGGTTTCCATTTCCCACTCCAGGAGATCTTCCTCATCCAGGGATCAAACTCATGTGTCTCCTACATTCACAGGCAGATTCTTTACAACTATGCCACTTTTCGGGAAGACCCTGTGGTAGCTCTAGTTTTAATTTTTTTGAGAAGCTTACATGGTCTAGAATGGCTGCACCAATTTATATTCCCACCAACAATGCACAAGGGTTCATTTTTCTCCATATCCTCACTAGCATTTTTTACCTTATCTTTTTGATAATAGTATTCTCACACATATGAAGTGATATTGTGGCTGACAATCAGAGAGATTAAATGATGCATCCAAGCAAGGTAGCATTCTGAATGTGGATTTTAACTCAGATATGCCTGGTGTCAATAGTAATGATCTTTTTCTACTCATATACTTGCTTCCTTTATTTTAAACATAGGATTATTAGACTTCAGAGGTGAAAGAACAGTTGAGATTACTTATTTCAATTAGTTCAATTCATGTTTTAGGGAACTATTGTTTAGAAGAGTTGGACTACTTACTTAAGGTCATGTAATGAACTATTAATTCTAGGTACCACCATGAATTGTGGTTGCTTTCTTTCCATATTTCAGGAACTAACAAGTTGGCCTAAAACCCTTACTGGGTTTAAATTGAAAAAAAAAAAAAAATAACTCCTACAATTTCCTTTTCCTCAGCAAGATGGTGGAGTCTGACTTGATTATTTACATCACACACTTTTTGGATCGGCTTCTAGTTCTTTCATTGCTTGAGTTTCTCTCTATTAAGAAAAATGCATAATGAAAAAAAAATTATAATGGGAATTGGATCTTCTTAGGGCTACCAACATGGTAGACTTTGCTATTGATGTATTCCCTTTATTCTGATGATATCCTCGTGCTTTGAGAGAAAAAAAAACCCCAGCATTGTTCAACAACTGAAACAACTTCAGGCATCAACCAAATGTGAACCAATTGTGAAGATGTTTGAAGATCCAGACACTACAAGGCAAGTGCAATAAACCAGAGATGGTTGGATATAGTTTTACTACATGACAGATAAGCCTGGCTTTAGGTAGGAATATTTAGATACATGCTGTTGCTGCTGCTGCTAAGTCGCTTCAGTCGTGTCCGATTCTGTGTGGCCCCATAGATGGCAGCCCACCAGGCTCCCCCATCCCTGGGATTCTCCAGGCAAGAACCCTGGAGTGGGTTGCCATTTCCTTTTCCAATGCAGAAAGTGAAAAGTGAAAGTGAAGCCGCTCAGTCGTGTCCGACTCTTAGCGACCCCATGGACTGCAGCCCACCAGGCTCCTCTGTCCTTGGGATTTTCCAGGCAAGAGTACTAGAATGGGGTGCCATAAATGCTAAGTATGCAAAATTTCAATATGAATGTGGAATTTACTCCGGAGCAACAGAATATCTTTACTTTAGAGGGTTGGTTCCAGCAATGAATAGAAATGCTTTGAGTTCACTCTGGGGACAACTGACCTCAGAAATTTTAATACAGAATTGGAATGCAGTCATGGAAGACTGCATGGCTAAAAGATAAATAATAATTCTGTGAATTCTCCACTTCAATCTCTTCAGCAGTGAATATGGTTCACTCATTGGTCTCTGTTTTCTTCTACCACCCCAAAGCACAATAACATTAAGGATCAATTCCTTTACCAGCCACAGTATCTTAGCGCAGTTCCAATGATGCGCCCACATATTCTCTACTATTTAACCACAGCAGTCATAACAAACAAAGAAGTTCGAAAACACGGGCAAGTGCTAAAAGATCTGGTCAAATTTATTCAATAGGAACCTTGCACATATTTATATAAAGACCCAATTTTAGAATTTGTTAAATGCTTATATGTTAACTTCCATGGGGCTCACATAAAGCTGAAGGAATGTGGATCAATGCAAGTGAGTGATTTCTTCTTGGTGGCTTATCTTGAGGATTTCATTGAAAATACCTGTCTCCATATTTGAGACTTGTGTCACATCCATCAGTGTATCAGCATTAACATGTTGGCAGTTAAACTAAGCATGACTCCAGAATAAGTTGAAAAGTAGATTATAAATTTGATTACAAATGCAAGACTGAGTATCAAGACTGATTCTAAATTAGGTCATGATATTATGAGTAACAATACCATCTCACAAGTGATGAAACCATGCAAGTGATTGAAAAGACCAAAAGCCTTTTATTTAAGAAGCCAAATGCTGACCATGAATACTGAGAAGAAATTTAATCAGAATAGTAAGTAGAGGCTCCTAACTGTAACTCGGGATCCTGCCTTCTATTGAAGAGCTATATAGAAAAAAAATGAAAAAAAAAACTATAAAAGAAGGTGAAATATTAAAACTATCATATAAAGGTAAAACATTTTAGAACAATTAGTATATTGACTACACATTTTGGAGAATTTGAATAAAATTGACTGTTTAATTAAAAAGTAAAATAAGAAGTAGATCCCTGAATTGGGGAGATGAATTACAAAAAGATGTACCACTTGGACAAATGATTTTGTGCAAGTAAAACTGCACCGCTGCATCATTGTCAGCTTATCAGGGTTCAAGAATTCTAAGTGGACTTTTAAATCCTCTTGTCCACTTCAGCTGGACACGCTTGAGCATGTATCAATTCATGACTCTTTGTAGTCACTCTTCAAATAGGGACTTCAAAAACCTTTCTTTGGTCTCACACAGCATCTCCCTTAACTTTTGTCACATTGGTGTTGCTTTGCTGCTCATCTTCATTTGGGGTGTACTGCTGATATGTTACTACAATCATGACACTGATTGTTTCTTTAATTATTGCTCTTAGGGGTGTCTTGGTCTTATGCCAATATCAACAGTACTTTCATCTTTAGAGCTCTAAGCAAGCACTGTATTCTATAGTCATATGAACTGCAGACTCCACTATAATAGATCTGTTCTCAATAGACACTTTAAGCTTATATTCAGTTACTTTTTCACCCATAGGATTTTAACATTAGGTCGAAATTGTACATCTTGTTCTACTAATTATGAACAATAAAATTTTTTACATTCTCTGAATTACTATAACTCAGAAATAGAATTAGAAACTCATATGCTTTTAAACTAGTAGTTCTAAAAGTATGCTTAAGTGATTCAGACGTATTAACATCACCTGGTCACTTATTAGAAATAAAAATTCTTGGGCCCACTCAAGAATCACTACTGAATGATTCTGATGTGCGTTGATGTTGATTGAGAGCAACAGATTTAAACCATGATGTTTTACTTGCTTTACTCCTCAAATATTGTATATTACAACCAAACATGATGATCCATTATTTTCCAGGAAAAGTACCAGGTTTGCCTATGTTTCTCTTTCCCAAATGGCATGTGTAAGTTAGGGAAACTCGAAAGCACACTGAAAAAAATAATAGTATGATGGCGATCATACCAAATGTCCTCACTGACTTCATGGTAAACACGATTTGCCAATTTTTTTTTTTATAGATGAAAATACTACAACACACCTTTTTGTATATTTTTTATATATATTTCTTAAGATTTATTTCATTACTCCTAAAGCAGAGAACAAACTATATACTGGATTGGCCAAAAAATGTTCATTTAGTTTTTCCATAAGATGTTACATAAAAACCACAATGAATATTTTGGCTAATCCAATATATCAAAGATTTTAGAATATTTGTTCAGTACTCAGTTATCATATTTGTTCATTGCTTTGTAGTTTATTTCAATATTAGACACTGTGAATGAAAAGCTTCTTGAGTTAAAAGTGCTGATTGAAGAAAGGGTCATTAATTTACTTTTAACTACAACTCTCCAATAGGAAAGTAACTAGGTATATTTAAAACTGAACAACAGATTGATACTAAAAACAAATTTACATTAGTTTACAAAAAATATATGTATATATTTTGCTCTAAAAAGTTTTAGACTAAGTTGCTTTCATTTTCCAGTCTCTAATTATGTTAGTTTTGGGTATCTTGACCTCTGAGCTGTCTAACACAAACAAATTTGTACCATCCCAACTTAATTAGATAACTGATTATAATACAATTGTATTGGCTGAAGCCCAGCACACTTAAATATTGTAATTCTTTTGTTTCTTAATAAAAAGAGTACCTGTCTATGTGGTGATAAGTTAGTTTTCTGCCATTTGTATTGCTGAATTTTATTTTTATATTCCAAAAGTGAATCTACTTTTGAAACAAAAGAAATAGTAGTTAGCTACTTGAGAAGCAAAGTTATTTCTTGAACATACATTTTCTTTCTTTTTAGAAACAATAACATTCATCTAATGATATTTGCATTTCTGGTGGAGTGTTTTTACTCTAACATCAAAATAGGTTTATGGGGTTTCTGAAACTGAGATTTCATATAGAGACAAAGACAAAGTGTGTGAAATTCCCCTACACTTTCTGGGGTAATTCTCAAATTCCACAGAGTATTTTGTAATGTAACAATGGATGTGTGCTGTCCATTAGGCACACTGCTGTACCTTTTTGTCTAATTGAGCTTAATATTGTAGCTATCAGATATACTTCATCTTATTGTCATCTGATACCATCTACAAGAAGTATTATTCATAATTTCTACATGATAACATAAAATGGTTGTCTTTTTAATACTGGCTCTTTGTACAAACTAGTTGTTTTTTCTATATAATGTTTTCCAACTTCTTTGTCTTGTGGAAAACATAAATCTATTTTCTCTGCATGAGAGATTTCCTCTAAGAGATAGAGTATTGGCTTAGAATAGTTCCAACATTCAGCAAATAATTCAGAAGTTGAAATTTTTTATATTTGAAAGGATAACATATATTTATTATAAAGAAAAAATTAATTAACAAAGGCACACACAAGCTCATGTACATAATGTGCATGCACAGAAGACTACTGATGCTGGTTTGAGTACATGAGACCAAGGCAATCTGAAATGATAGCTTTAGTGCAGTCATCTGATTTAATAGCAGGTGCTTACTTACCTTGTTCATCTCTATGACCTGTAAACGTATGAAGGAAAATTTCTGTTTGCTATTCTTGGGATCAGTTCAGTTCAGTTCAGTCGCTCAGTCATGTCTGACTCTTTGCGACCCCGTGAATCGCAGCACGCCAGGCCTCCCTGTCCATCATCAACTCCCAGAGTTTACCCAAACTCATGTCCATTGATTCGGTGATGCCATCCAGCCATCTCATCCTCTGTTGTCCCCTTCCCCTCCTGCCCCCAATCCCTCCCAGCATCAGAGTCTTTTCCAATGAGTCAACTCTTCGCATGAGGTGGCCAAAGTATTGTAGGTTCAGCTTCAGCATCAGTCCTTCCAATGAACACCCAGGACTGATCTCCTTTAGGATGGACTGGTTGGATCTCCTTGCAGTCCAAGGGACTCTCAAGAGTCTTCTCCAACACCACATTTCAATTCTTCAGCACTCAGCTTTCTTCATAGTCCAACTCTTACATCCATACATGACCACTGGAAAAAACATAGCCTTGACTAGATGGACCTTTGTTGGCAAAGTAATGTCTCTGCTTTTTAATATTCTAAGTTGCTCATAACTTTCCTTCCAAGGAGTAAGCGTCTTTTAATTTCATGGCTGCAATCACCATCTGCAGTGATTTTGGAGCCCCCCAAAATAAAGTCTAACACCATTTCCATTGTTTCCCCTTCTATTTCCCATGAAATGATGAAACCAGATGCCATGATAGACATGGAAAATTATGAAGCTTTAAAAAGGAACAGGCTACTGGGGGTTAGGATTACACCTAAACGAGGCAAATTCCAGATAATTTTTGATTTTTACGTTAAGACAAAAATTATCATTAAGGCTATTTATAGTTTTTATAATGATTTTATTTTTGTGTAGTATCTTGGTATCTTTTGATAATCACTCCTAAAGTTATGAGTCAAAGAAAGTTGTGATAGTCTCCATGTGGAAATTGGGATATAAATGGCAACAGGTCACACAATATTGCACAGTGAAACCAACCAGCATTCAGGCCACTTATTCCTAAATCAATAGTGTTCAAATTATGCCAACAAACATCAGTAATTAAAATAAAGAAAATGTTTTCTCTGCTAGCACCTACAATATTCAAATAGGCATACATGGTCTTATTAACCAGTATGATCTCATTGTCTCATTGATTTGACTTTTCTCACAAAGGGCTGAGGTGGGCTTAGTCATTAATTTATTCTCTAATTTACTTCACAGATATGTAGATGAACTGAGATAGGGATTGATTATCTGTATACACAATCAGGGAAATCCTTCCATATAAATTTATGAACTTTATTGACTTATAAATGTGACATATTGATTAAAGAAGTCAATTCATTAGTACATCTAGACAACCTAAAGCAAAAATAAGGATTACTAAGAGTATTATAATATTAGAGTTTTAGATTAAGCCTCTAAATTAGTTGTTACGATTCTACAATTAAAATAATAGCTTGGTTTGTGCAGTTATTTCTGTTGCTTTGAATATAATAATCACCCTGATGAATGTTCAGCTTTGAAAATAGAAACAATTATAAAACATAATGAAAATGTAAACATGGCAGTTCTTTGTCTCCCTTTTTATGGAGAATACGTTATAGTGTGTCTGCTTTTGACAAGAAACAGCCTGTTCTATGGTCATGATTTGTCATGATGTGGCTCTCTGATATACAAGCAGCTAAGAGCATCCAAATGACATAATAGGAATAAAATTATGTCTCTTAAAGAGTCTGTTCTATCACAGTCATATCTGAATTGTCCCAATTGAAGAAGTAATAAGAGCACTGTTTTTGGTAATTTAAATACATGCATTTTCTATTCATTTCTAGACCATAGTGGTTTTGATTTGTTCCCTAATTCAGTATCTCTTGTAGAATTTTTAGTTGTATGTTGACTTACATTAGTGAAAGAATAGCATGAAAGAAAAAAAGAGAGAGAGACTTTCCTTTGCCTGAAAAACATTAGAATATCATAAACAACTAGACCTGTATCCGGGCATGACTATGTAAGCACTTTGGGGAAGCCGGAAAACAAAACAAATCAAAGCCTTAACATATGAAAAATCTGGTGCTTAAAAATGAAGACTTTTTAATTCTTCAAGCTTTTATATCTCTAACCATATACCCTTCATATATGGAAAAGGAAAATATTATAGATTTTCAAATATTAAAAACAAATTACATTATTTGCATAAAATACTTTGAAAAATTTATCATTTCCAGCCTTGTACTTTTGATTCTAATTGTTGTCATTTAGTCACTAAATTGTATCTGCCTCTTTTGTGACCCTGTGGACTGTAGCTTTCAAGGCTCCTCCGTCCATGGAATTATCCAGGGAAGAATACCGGAGTGGGTAGCCATTTTCTTTCATAGGAGAACTTCCCAACCCAGGGATTGAGCCCACGTCTCCTGAACTGTAGGTGGATTCTTAACCACTGAGTCACCTGGGAAGCCTGAGACTTCATGGAATGAATTTGCTAAAGCAAGGACTCTAAATTGATTACACACAATTTAGTAAAAAATTATTTTTTAAAAAATATTAAAGCAATGAATGCGGTACATACACATAGTACCATGCCAGCAAAAATAGCTTTTTCAAAGACCATAACATAGTATACTGGCAATAATTTTGAATCTGATAAGTCTGGCCCTGTTAATAGTGGTATAAACTAGGGCAGATTCTTTAACTTCTCTGCATCTAGGTTAACAGGGATGCAATTATAATACCAACATCTTAGAGTTGTGAAATTTATGTAAAATAAAATAATGGTTAAATGATACTTAATAGGCAGAATTGTTTTAAGAAAAAATTCCTCATAACTATCAGACTGAGCACACACCCACACATCAGGCATCATGCATACAAACTGTTAATGATACTTTAAAAATGAAAATTTCAACGTGTAAATTAACATTTTTACAAAGGGAACAACTTTAAGAACAAACTTAATTTCTTTGAGATTTAACCAAAGAAATCCACGGTACTGGTATTAAAAAGAGAACAGTGACTAAAGTTTTTGGCAAGCTGGGGAACTAACATACCTATCAAAAATCCTTGGAGATTTGTGAAAGGAAAATATTGTTGGCTGTTTGCAATGAGTATATTCCTCATTTTAACAGTTTTAAAAATAACCTCTAAATGCTAAGCAAGAGCAGTTTAGTACATTCAGACATTTGGTCATTTTTCCATTCAACAAGTATTTTAACTGCCTACTATGTGTCAGAGAATGTGCTAGACTCAAGATGAAAAACATATGGGTCCAGCTCAGGGACTTTCTGATATTCTCACAAAACATTGGCAAGATGTCTTAAAAATCCCTCCTCTTTTATATCTACACCTAGCAGATGGTGACTGAAACCATGAAACTAAAAGATGCTTACTCCTTGGAAGAAAATTTATGACCAAACTGGACAGCATATTAAAAAGCAGAGACATTACTTTGCCAACAAAGGTCCCTCTAGTCAAGGCTATGGTTTTTCCAGTAGCCGTGTATAGATGTGAGAGTTGAACTATCAAGAAAGCTGAGTGTGGATGAATTGATGCTTTTGAACTGTGGTGTTGGAGAAGACTCTTGAGAGTCCTTTGGACAGCAAGGAGATCCAACCAGTCCATCCTAAAGGAGATCATTCTGGAGTGTTTATTGGAAGAACTAATGTTCAAGCTGAAACTCCAATACTTTGGCCACCTGATGCGAAGAACTGACTCATTTGAAAAGACCCTGATGCTGGGAAAGATTGAAGGCAGAAGGAGAAGGGGACAACAGAGGATGAGATGATTGGATGGCATCACCGACTTAATGGATATGAGTTTGGGTAAACTCTGGGAGTTGGTGATGGACAGGGAGGCCTGGGGTGCTGCAGTCCATGGGGTCGCAAAGAGTCAGACACAACTGAGCAACTGAACTGAACTGAGCATTAAATCTTTTATGATATCCATAGAAGCTGTAATTTCTATATTTATCAATTCATTAACCATATGCTAAAGCTAAAAATATCTGGGGGAAAAAACACTGTTCACTTCAGAAGAGATCATAAGGTTGACCTGTTTGAGGACATAGTTATTATATTTACAAATCAAAATGTTTGAATTTATATTTTAATAAGTCCAAACCTTACCCATCAGAGCAGAAAAATCACATCATGTAATAACAATTTAAGTTAAATGTGCTAGTCATTTCACTCATGCTAGAAATTATCTAGTATTTTTGTTCATGTGCTAATTTTTTTTAATTCCACAAGAAAGTCTCCATTACAACAAGTTATAAGAAACATCCAATATGGAAAATGTTGTCTTGCTATTTATGTCATTGTATTTAAGAAATATCTTCATAGTCTGTTTAAGTATTAATTTTTAAGCAATTTTTAATATCATTTTGGAAGTTTTCTAAAGTAAATTTTGCCATATAGCTAATGCTATATATCTACAAGATCAAAATTCATTTAAGTCCTATTATCATTTGTAAATATAAGAAAAGCAATTACTGCTTTGACATCAGATTTTTTACTTTTTGTTAGAAATACTTCAATCACTTAAACAGTCCTTGTTGTTGAACACCAAAAACATGAAATACTTCTAACTTTTAAAGATTTCCCCTCCCCCACCACGCCCCAGCCTTTCTGGAGTATCTTCATGAAGTCACCGAGAGTAGAACATTAATTTAGGAAAAAGAAATTCTCAGATGTAATTTGACTCATCTTTTTTTTTCTTTCTAGAAACCCCTCAGAACAAGGAAAGTTAAAAGGAAAATTATATTATAAAATATAGCAACAAAATAGTATTCCCTATTATGTACAACACATGTATACACACACACACACACACACACTTCTGTCCAAATGGTTATCATATATTGCACATGGGAAATTATGAAATGGACTGTCCTTTGCCAAAAGAGGTTATGGTTAGATATTCCCACATGCTGTAAAGTGTTGAGTTTAGTATAAACAAAGTTCATAGACCTGAAACCTTGACTACTACATAATGCAATTCTGGATATGTTGGTTCTGTTATGACTGATCTTAAGGCTACTGAAACTTTACGCATAGTTTCTTCCTAATTCAGGGCTTCCCTGGTGACTCAGATGGTAAAGAATCACTGATTCAGTCCCTTGTCAGGAAGATCCCCAAGAGAAAGGAATGGCTACTCACTCCAGTATTCTTGCCTGGAGAATTCTATGGACAGAGGAGCCTGGCAGACTACAGTTCATGGGGTTGCAAAGAGTCAGACATGACTGAGTGACGAACACTTTCACTTTTTTACTTTTCCTTCTGAATCTAATATAGAGAGGAAGAAAGTGTTGCAGATAAGGACCAGACAAGCTGAATAGCCTGACTTCAAACCCTGATTCTACCATTTGTTAGCTTTATGACCTTCCCTGGTCAGAATCCTCGTCTGTATTTGGGAATGACTCTTTTATTCACCTTCAAAATGTCTTTTTCTTATAGGGGTATCATGAAGATTAAATGAGTTAATATACAAAGAAACACTTAGAGTAACACCTCAGTAAGAGTTAACTCTTATTTTTTAATGCTCATAGATTTATGACTATAAAAATTAGCTTTGTCTTCTAGAAAATAAAATTGGTAAATCTAATGGAACAGTCAGTGCTATGAATTTGTCCTATGAATTGATCAAGGCTCTGACTGCTTCCTATAAAAATCATGTTATCAAATCATCTCTCAATAGACTTATCTAATGCTAAAGCCCAGAAAAAAAAGAACAAACTTGAAAAAAAAACAAAAAGTTTACTTAGGCTTTCAAATATTCCCAAATATCTAGGCCCAGATATTCCTGTAACTGTGAAACTAAGCCAGGCAGATATTTTCATCTCCAGGTGATTGTATGACATTAAATGCTAGAAATGTAAAGGCTGGGATATGATGTTTTTTATCTGCTTTTCAAGAAAGTAATTAAAGTAGTTATTAATTAATTGGGGGACTAATTTGAGTCTGGGAATGCCAGAAGAGAAGTTGGCCAGCAGACCCACCCAATTCACAGAGAACAGACTGTGATTATGTTCTTACAACTTCCTGGACAAGGTCAAATTTAGAGACATATTTTAAAGAGTAAATGAGAATGTTCCATGAGACTAGAACAAGGAGAAAAGAAAGTTGTTCCCTCTAATTTGCTTCAACTGGCATGTGTTTTGGGTCAGTTTCTGAATAATTTTTGTATGTTAAATGAGCAAAAATGCAAGTGGAATTATTGTTTTCCAACTCATGCAGGCATGTGTCTTCCAGGTTATTTACCTTAAAAATTAGCTTTAAGAAGTTAGACCTTGAAAGATCCAATGAAATTTATATAGGCTCTCATCACACCTAGTGTCATAGTGATTTCAAATGCAAAAAATAAAAATAAAAGGAAAGGTCTTAGTGTTTTGCTTCTGGAATAGTGCACCTAGCTATCTTCAAAATTTCCTGAATATAAAAAAATAGGAATCCTCATTAAATTTCAAGTGATTTCATGAAAACTATAGGTCTTTCTGTCCAAACAGGCTGGACTTTAGATAACAAGAGAACTGTTATAGTGGAGCCAATACTGTTCAAGAATTTTCAGTTCAGTTCAATTCAGTCGCTCAGTCATGTCCGACTCTGCGACCCCATGAACTGCAGCACGCCAGGCCTCCCTGTCCATCACCAGCTCTCAGAGTTTACCCAAACTCATGTCCATGGAGTCGGTGATGCCATCCAGCCATCTCATCCTCTGTTGTCCCCTTCTCCTCCTTCCCTCAATCTTTCCCAGTATCAGGGTCTTTTAAAATGAGTCAGCTCTTGGCATCGGGTGGCCAAATTATTGGAGTTTCAGCTTCAACATCAGTCCTTCCAATGAACACCCTGGACCGATCTGCTTTAGGATGGACTGGTTGGATCTCTTTGAAGTCCAAGGGACTCTCAAGAGTCTTCTCCAACACCACAGTTCAAAAGCATCAATTCTTCGGCACTCAGCTTTCTTTATAGTCCAACTCTCACATCCATGCACGACTACTGGAAAAACCATAGCTTTGACTATACAGACCTTTGTTGGTAAAGCAGTGTCTCTGCTTTTTAATATGCTGTCTAGGTTGGTCATAACTTTCCTTCCAGGGAGTAAGCGTCTTTTAATTTCATGGCTGCAATCACTATCTGCAGTGATTTTGGAGCCCCAAATAAAGTCAGCCACTGTTTCCACTGTTTCCCCATCTATTTGCTATGAAGTAATGGGACCGGATGCCATGATCTTAGTTATCTCAGTGTTGAGTTTTAAGCCAACTTTTTCACTCTCCTCTTTCACTTTCATTAGAGGCTCTTTAGTTCTTCTTTGCTTTCTGCCATAAGGCTGGTATCATCGGCATATTTGAGGTTATTGGTATTTCTCCCAGCAATCTTGATTCCAGCTTGTGCTTCATGCAGTCCAGCGTTTCTCATGATGTACACTGCATATAAGTTAAATAAGCAGGGTGACAATATACAGCCTTGACGTACTCCTTTTCCTATTTGGAACCAGTCTGTTATTCTATGTCCAGTTGCTTCCTGACCTGCGTACAGGTTTCTCAAGAGGCAGATCAGGTGGTCTGGTATTCCCATCTCTTTCAGAATGTTCCACAGTTTGTTGTGATCCACACAGTCAAAGGCTTTGGCTTAGTCAATACTGCAGTAAGAATTAGATGTTTTTCTGTAACTCTCTTGCTTTTTTTGATGACCCGGTGAATGTTGGCCATTTGATCTCTGGTTCCTCTGATTTTTTTTAAACCAGCTTGAACATCTGAAATTTCATGGTTCACATATTGCTGAAGCCTGGCTTGGAGAATTTTGAGCATTACTTTACTAGTGTGTGAGATGAGGGCAATTGTGCGGTAGTTTGAGTGTTCTTTGGCATTGACTTTCTTTTGGATTGGAGTGAAAACTGACCTTTTCCTGTCCTGTGGACTCTGCTGAGTTTTCCAAATTTGCTGGCATATTGAGTGCAGCACTGTCACAGCATCATCTTTTAAGATTTGAAATAGCTCACCTGGAATTCCATCACCTCCACTAGCTTTGTTCATAGTGATGCTTCCTAACTTGTGATGCCCTAAATGATGCCCAGTTAACTTCACATTCCAGGATGTCTGGCTCTAGGTGAGTGATCACACCATCATGATTATCTGGGTCATGAAGATCTTTTTTATACAGAATTTTACATGTTGTTATTTAAGATATCTGCTGAGAGCTTAACTAAGCTATTCCATGGTATTGTTTACTCCTCATTCATTTTGTTTGGTTAAGTGGCCTGTGGTGGGCTAGAGGGGGTGGTGGAAAATAAAGTGAAAGTCTCTCAGTTGGTTTCCGACTCTTTGTGACTCCATGCTCTCTCTATACAGTCCATGGAATTCTCCAGGCCAGAGTACTGGAGTGGGTAGGCTTTCCCTTCTCCAGGGGTTTTCCCAACCCAGGGATCAAACCCAGGTCTCACGCATTTCAGGTGGATTCTCTACCAGCTGAGCCACAAGGGAAGCCCAAGAATACTGCAGTGGGTAGGCTTTCCCCTCTCCAGTGGATCTTCCCAATCCAGGAATCGAACCATGGTCACCTGCATTGCAGGCAGAATCTTTACCAACTGAGCTATCAGCAAAGCCCGCATATATGTGTGTGTGTGTGTGTGTGTGTGTGTGTGTGTGTATAACTTTTCTCTATAGATTATTATAGGATATTGAGTACAGTTTCCTGTGCTATGCAGTGGGACGTTGTTTATCTATTTCTATATATAGTAGTATTTATATGATAATCCCAATCTCCTGATTTATCATTCCTACTCCCTAGTTTCCACTTTGTGTTTGTATGCTAGTCACTCAATCAAGTCTGACTCTTGGCGACCCCATGGACTGTAGCTAGCCAGGCTCCTCTGTCCATGGGATTTTCCAGGCAAGAATACTGGAGTGGATTGCCATTCCATTCTCCAGAGGATCTTTCTGACCCAGAGATCAAACCCAAGTTTCCTACATTGCCAGCAGATTCTTTACCATCTGAGCCACAAGAAAACCCTTTCTTTCCCCTTTAGTAACCATAAGTTTGTTTTCTATGCCTGTTGGTCTATTTCTGTTTTGCATATAAATTCATTTGTATCATTTTTTTTTAGATTTCACATATAAATTATATTATAGAATATTTGTTTTTCTCTGATTTACTTCACTTTATATGATAATCTTTAGGTTGATCCATGTTATTGGCATTATAGCCCTAGTGGTAAAGAATTCACCTCCAGTGCAGGAGACATAGGAGATATGGATTTGATTCCAGGGTTTGGAAAATCCCCTGGGGGTGAGCATGGCAACCCATTCCAGTATTCTTGCCTGGAGAATCCCATGTACAGATGAGCCTGGCAGGCTACTGTCCATAGCTTCACAAAGAGTTGGATGTGACTGACCCAATTTAGGATGCATGCCATATTCCAGTGTATATATGTACCACATCTTCCTTATTCATTCAGCTGTCAATGGACATTTAGGTTGCTTCCATGTCTTGGCTATTGTACATAGGGTTGCAATATCTGAGCATCCTGCAATCCCACTCCTGAGCCTATATCTGAAGAAATCCATGTAACTTCTTGAGAGTGTAATATATTTCCCCCAAGACCTGTGAGTAATAACCTTCTCTAGTTCAATTTTCTTGAGGTCTGCAGTTGAACCTAACTCAGTACTTTTTGCTCCACTTAATAAATGTTAATTTGACAAAGTTATAACAATATCCTAGTAAAAGTTTGGCAGTTTAAAGATAAAGCACTTTTACATAGAAAAGTTATTTAAAAATATTAACTCGCAGCTACATTAGATCCCAATTATTATAAGTCCTTAACAGTTACCCAAATTAAGGATTTCCATTGCTATAGCAGATATTCTCAGTGATCTTATCTGTCCTATTAAAGTAGACCTAGTGAATGAAAGGGAGTGAAAAATGTACCATAGTTAGGGAAAATTCTTGGATGATTTTATTGCTCCTGTAGGTGAATTTTCTTAAGTAATTTGCCTGGAATTTAGAATTATCTATCAAAGGAGACATCAGAAACTGAGACCATACTAATTAGATTGACATCTCAGGGCTACCAAAAGAATGGTTTGCAAATTAATTCTCAAGCAGATAAAACACAGCCTTTAAGTCAAATAGAAGCAAAATCATAGTTATAATTCTTTTCAGTGGGAATTTAAAAATAAAGATCATTATATTATTAGTGGTCATTGTATCTTTATGTAAGAGTTAAAAGATCCTAAAATCTGCATTGAGGTGAAAATAAACCATCTATAAATCCCCTTTTATAAGACAAATACCAATAGTGAATTGATATTTGCTGCATTTCATAGATCCATATCACCACACTCAATATAAGATTAAACAATATTTCTCTGGCTGGATTTTAATTTATGGGTTCTAGAGTATACACTGGGAAAATTTCATATTCTTATGGTACCAATGTCATTTTAGGTTGGGTTCAAACACTATACACACAAACATGCACACATACCAAATGCAGCAAATCCTAAAGAGCTACCCAATCGCTTTAGGTGAGTTTGTTTATGATCATCGTTTTCGAGTAAATTTTGTAATTTTCCAAATGGATTGTATGGCAGATTAAAGGCAGCCATAAACTGTTTTGACTCTACTCCCATGAGGAATTGGAGCCTATGTGTTTGTGTGAGTACTGTGACCACTCTTACACTAACAGAGCCACCATGATGCTGTGGGCAAGTTCTGGGTCTGGATCTTAAGAGGCTAGAAACATCTACTTACTGCTTCTTGAAACATTCTCTTGAGTAGACCTGAGCCACTACACAAGAAATCTGTGTGCCCTGAGCCCAGTAGGCTGACTGGCACATATAGGCACCCTCCTTGGCAGCCCCTGGCCGAGTTCAGCCTTTTGGTCATCCCCACCAAGGCTCCAGACTTGGGAGTGAAGACACCTTGAGGCATTCAGATGAGCCTATCTGCTGCCGAGTACCAAGGTGGCCTTGGTCAAAACCAACAGAGTAGCATAACCAAGCTGTCATTGTTCAGTCACTCAGTTGTGTCTGACTGACTCTTTTTGACTCCCTGAACTGCAGCATACCAGGCTTCTCTGTCCTTCACTATCTCCCAGTTTGCTCAAACTCATGTCCATTGAATCAGTGATGCCATACAACCATCTCATCCTGTCATCCCCTCTCCTCCTATCTTCAATCTTTCCCAGCATCAGAGTCTTTTCCAGCCCAACTGAGCTCTGCCTGAGTTCTCAATCCACAACATCATAAGACATAATAAATTAAAAATTGGTTCTAAATATCCCCCACTGCTCCGTTTGTAAACATATTTTCTGTATAGGTGAAATTAATAAAAGCATTCTGTGAAACTCAGCTATACATATGTCCAAGGGATCTGACTTGGTTTCCTGTGATAAATAGAACAGAATTCGTTCATTTATATCTTATGATTTTTGGGGCAGCTTTGGCTTCTCCTCCATTTCAGAATAATAAAAATATTAAATAATTCTCCAAGAAAAACCCCACCAGAATCAAACATGGTACCCTGGTTAAATGTCAACTCTTCAGAGAGGTCTTCCTTGACCAACCTGTTTATACATGATTTACTGATCTCCTTACTCTACTTAATTTTTCTTGGTACATTTATCACTACCGACATTACAAAGGGCTTCTCTTGAAGCTCAGTTGGTAAAAAAATCTGTTTGCAATGCAGAAATCCACTTGCAATGCAGGAGACCTGGGTTCAAGTCCTGGGTCTGGAAGATCCCCTGGAGAAGGAAATGGCAACCCACTCCAGTATTCTTGCCTGGAAAATCCCTGGCAGGCTATAGCCCATGGGGTCACAAGAGTCGAACACAACTTAGCATTACAAATTTCCACCTTCCCCTTGCATATCACTTCCATGAGGTTACTGTATTTGGTTTATTGCATGGAACAGAGATTGGCACATAGTGCCTAGATAAATATTCCCTGAAGAATTAAAGCTTTTTATTGAGATATTTACCTGAAAATAGAAACTTTGTTTTTACAAATAAAACTATGAATCACCCCAATACTTTAAAAGAGAAATGTATTCTGAATTTCAATAAATAATTAATAATATGCATTTATTAATGTTTTGATTTTAGGGATAGTTATTGCAAATGTTTACTTGATATTTGTTTGTAATCAAAAGCCAATTAAAAGTCAACTTACTTTCAAATGTTAGATTAAGTCTGAGCTCTCTCTGGAGTTAATAATCAGCTAAATTTTGCTTTGTCTTCCTTTGATTTATGTTTAATTTACATGACAGTAAATTATATATGAAATACTAGTCCCCTTATTTCATGTAGTCATGTGTATAATTCATGATCCTGAGGGTGTCAAGTCATTTATTTTAGCACATGTGAGTTTATAATGCACTGAAAGCCTATGATGCTAAAATTAATTGTCCTGCTTGACAAAGGGTGGAAAAAATGTAGAAGGCCTTTAAGTAAAAATGAAATTGACTTAAAAATGGCAAAACATACAGCGGCTCCCCATTTGGTTTAAATGAACATGCCATTATCAATCTATTCATAAAATCTCAGTGTGGTACCATTTCCCTATTAAAGCTTTATGCAGAGGGAGTGGAGCTATTTTGTATGCTTATCCTTTGTTCTTCTACCACTTTCTCCTTCCCATGTTTACATTACAAGAGGGAAGTTAAGAGGATAAAAGAAGAAGCCAACTGAGCAAGGCCACAAAGAAGATTTGAAGCTTCAGAAGTGGGAACAAGGAGCACAAATCCTTCAGGCACGTTGCTTGCATGGCTAACAATACATTTCTCTTTAAAATTCAGTTAAACTGCATGAGAAGCTACATCATTATTTTCCTGAATTAATTTCTCTTTCCCATGCAACAATGACTGTTCTTCTTATCAACCACTCTCATAATGGGGAGTAAACAACCAACCACCTCAGCAACATATATTATTAAGATTCTTCCTTTTTCAGGCCAGCTGTCCCTACAATTATATTTTACAAATACAATTCTACACAGCTCGTCTCAGTTGAACACAATAATGTAATTTTACTGAATGACTCTGCAGAAGGCCTAATTATTTCTTGAAGCAGGGCTCCTGATGTTATTTTGCATTTAATTCGTGACCACATGCTGAAGGTTATTATCTGTGTAGCAGCCAATTGAAATGTTTCCTGAAGTATTTCATATACTTTTTAACCAGTGACTTTAAAAACAATTGTGTTACAGGAAATGATGGCTCCTTCCAGAGCCCCAGAGTGGATTCTTGTCTAACACTCAGAAATGAATTGTTCTAAGAGATACCCGTGCTGACAAGGCAAGAGACTTCGTTGGGAAGGCATTCTAAGGGCAGAAAGCAGCAGAGCAAAGGAACCCAAGAGAACTGGTCTGCCACATGGTTCACAGTTTGGGGCTTTATGGTAGCTGGATTAGTTTCAGAGTTGTCTCTGGCCAATCATTCTGACTCAGGGTCCTTCCTGTTGGTGCATGCATTGCTCAGCCAAGATGGATTCCAGCAAGAAGGATTCTGGGAGGCTGGTAGGATATATGGTCTGGAGTCTCCTCTCTCCTTTTGATCTTTCTCAAATTCTTCCAGTTGGTGGTAGCTTACTAGCTCTTCATTCTGTACCAGGATGTTCTGTTTAAGATAACTCAGGCAAGTGGTTACTATGGTGCCTGGCCAAGGTGGGTGGTTTCAGTTAGTGGTTTCTGTAACAGTTGTACTTTGTACTTGACTCAAATATAATGAGAATTAAATTATAAAGATTTTATGTGCATGCATGCCAAGTCCCTTTAATTGTGTCCTACTCTGACACCCTATGGACACTAGCCTGCCAAGATCCTCTGTCCCTGGATTCTCCAGGTAAGAATCTAGAGTGGGTTGCCATGCCCTCCTCCAGGGGATCTTCCCAACCCTGGGATCGAACCGGAGTCTCTTATGTCTCTTGCATTGGCAGGTGGATTGTTTACTAGTGAGTCACCTGGGAAGCCCAAGAAGCTTATATACATTTAATTAAATTCATTCTGTATTTAGAAATATGTACTAATCCTAGTGTTATTGCTAGTACTCCTTTGTCATCCAATTATTCATGTATTTTATTTTAATATAAAAATAAGCTCATAAATCTGTTTCAGTGCCTGGGAAAGATGTTATTCATTCATAGAATCTTTTCAGGATGCATTGATTAAAAATGATCTCTTCTTGAAATACCTAGGGAATGATTAGATTTCCTTATGACATTTATCTTTTATACTGTCTTATATTGTGGTATTCTTTCCCCAAAGACATGTATTTATATGCATATCCTCACCTTCCATTTAAAAATATATTGATATTAACAAATACCACAATAAAGTGATAATTAATGTGAAGCAAGTGCTTACATAGTACTAGTACATTACCTTTTTTGTGTGTTATCTCCCTAAATCTTCACAATGGCCCTGGATAAAAGTTCTATTGAACAGATAAGAATTTCAAACCTTGGAAAGATTTAGTAGCTTGCAAAGAATGAATAGGTAGTAAATGGAGAACACAGGATTCTAGTCAAGAGATCTGCTATCACAAATCTAGCTCATGACATTCTGACATATATTTAGATTAACTTTTCATTACAGAGACATTAAAAGTGTGTGTATGTTTGTCTAATTATCAAGATGGGTAGATTTCTTTGGAAGGAATATAAGGTTAGCATTAAAATTTCCCATATGTATATAGGATCTTTAAAAACAGATGAAAACTATGGCAATACCATTAACAAAGTACTAATATTCTAAATTCTAAAGTAGAGGATATAATAAAATGTGTCTTTGGTATGTGTCTTTACCTGGGGAAATTAAATGTAGTGCTTTATTTCTCACAGATGACAATAAAATTGATTCATTCTCTGATAAAGTACATAGTTATGTTTGAGAGGGAAAAGTACCCTGCTGAAGACTGAAGATGAAAATAATATTTATAACTAGAATAAAAGAAAGAAATGAACTTACAAATAATAATGCAGTAGTAAGCTTAAAATATAAACATGTTTTGTAGAAAGAAAAAACAAAAAAACAGAGTCTGTTCCACTTTTCCAATAGTTCTGGAAGCCCAGCAAACCATCCCCAACATTTAGACTTATTTTGGGTTACAGGGGTAACATTTATTGAAATGACATTAAAGTATATCTACAAATCTCACGAATTCTACTATGGAGGCTTGTGTATAAGAATAATTAGCTATTAGTGAACCCTGCCTGCAATAATATATTTATATTACCTAGGAAGCATTTAATTCACACTGAAATTGCATTGTGACAAAGCATAATTCCAAACCAAGAAGACAGAAAAATATCTATGTTAATGAAATTCACAGAGAAAGTGTTCTTCTGTTCCATAGAAATATCATGAGTCATTTTCTTAGTTTACAAATGATGAAAGTCCAATAGTTGTGACTTTGGTAATAATTCATATAGATATGTCATTAATTTTTTTAATATCAATAAGAAAATTAGGAATCATAATTATTTAATTAGCAGTTGCTGTGCTAGAATACTAATTGAAATAAGTAATAGTCTTCTAATGAAAATTATAATAACATTGTAAAAATAAATCCTAAGGTCTATTCTGCAAAATGAGAGTCAGAAAGACAGGATATGGGGTTTTAATAAACATGCTAAGACTGCAATGCTATTAATGATATGATTAATGTAGTTATTTTTATGCTTTATATCCAGGTGGATAAAATGATTTGTACAATTGATGAAGTCATAAAAATATAAATATTTAAGATGTGTTTTATCAAAAGGATATTATAGCATTAAACATTAGCTGCTGCACGTATAGGAAGAGGCTTTCTATGAATAAAATGAAAACTTTCACTTAATCTTAGTACATTCAGAGTCTTAGTACATTCAAAGAATATTCCTTAAGTATTTTTTAATATTAGTGGGAGACAAACCAAATTCAGATATAAAATATTTTCGCAACCAGAAGCAATATATAATTTAGGATTGAGGCACAGAGTGATTCTAGATGTAAGAGACTGATGAGATCTTGACTATTCTATAGTAATAAAGAAATCATAAAATGATCTTTCATTTGTATGGATTTACAGTGAATGGATTTTTTCAGATTATATTTTGCCAGATACTAATTGAGCATTAATTTGAATTAAAATATTGCATTTTGCAAAAGAGATGTTGCTTTATATCAGTTCTCAACCATGAGTCTGCTGTAACAATTGTGTTATATATTAAAAACTTTGAGTCAATCAAGTAATTGATATAATACACTTAGAATAAAAGAACATATTTGAGTAAAAATGTTAAATTAAAGGGGAAGTATTGATGATAGCTCAGTAGGTAAAGAATCCACCTACAATCCAGAAGACCATGGTTCAATTCCTGGATAGGGAAGATCCCCTGGAGAAGGGGATAGGCTACCCACTCCAGTATTCTTGGGCTTCCCTTGAGGCTCAGCTGGTAAAGAATCCGCCTGCAATGGGTGAGACCTGGGTTTGATCTCTGGATTGGGAAGATCCCCTGGAGAAGGGAAAGCCTACACACTCCAGTATTCTGACCTGGAGAATTCCATGGGCTGTATAGCCCACAGAGTCACAAAGAGTCAGACACTACTGAACGACTTTCACCTCACTTCATTGAGCCTAGCAACTAAACACTGAGAATATAACTTTTATAAATAGCTCATGAAAAATCCTTCAAAAAAGTGCATTTTAATCACATCATAAATGAAACCTTGATGCATTTCTCAAAGAAGAAACTGTATAGTTCCCATTGTTTAATTTAAATAATCAAAATTAGATGTTAAAAGAATACCTCAATAAATTGAAAATAAATACAGAAAAGGAACAAGGCAGGATATCTCTGCTAGAGTACTGTATAAAATAGGAAGCAAATTATGATGACTGATTATTTAGCAGCTAACATCCTTGTAAAATGTGTATGTCCAAAACTCTAGATACATGCACCTCAGTTATCATTGCAGCCCTATTTACAATAGTCATGACATGGAAGTAACCTAAAAGTCCATCAACAGAGGAATGGATTAAGAAGATGTAAACAATGGAAACTTACTCAACCATGAAAAGGAACAAAACTGTGCCATTTGCTGAGACATGGATGGACCTAGAGACCGTCATACAGAGTGAAGTAAGTCAGAGAAAGAAAAGCAAATATTGTATGTGTGTTAAGTTGCTTCAGATGTGTCTGACTCTTTGTGACCCTGTGGACTGCTGCCTGCCTGGCTCCTCTGTCTATGGGATTCTCCAGGCAAGAAATACTGAAGTGAGTTGCCATTTTCTCCTCCAGGGGATCTTCCTGACCCAGGGATCAAACCCGTGTCTCCTATGTCTCTTGCACTGGCAGGCAGGTTCTTTACCAGTAGTTCTACCTGGGAAGGCAAATATCATATAACATTACTTATATGTAGAATCTAGAAAAGTGGTATAGATGAATTTATTTGCAAAGCAGGAATTGGCATACAGATGTAGAGAACAAAGGTGGATACCAAGGTGGTGGGTGGGAAGGAGGGTGTGGGATGGATTGGGAGATTGGGATTTGCATATATGCAAGACTGTATATAAAATAGATAACAAATGAGAGTTGACTGTATAGTACAGGAAAATCTACTCAATACTTTGTAGTGACTGAAATGAGAAAGAAATCCAAGGAAGAGGGGATATATGTATGTTTTGGCTAATTCACTTTGCTGTACAGCAGAAACTAACAACATTGTAAAACAAATATACTGCAAAAAGAAAAAAGAAAACTCAAGCATAATTTGGACTATTTTCTATATTTAAAAATAGAGAATAAAAAGTTAAATAACATTCACATTAATAGGCTATATGTGCACGTGTGTATGCTCAGTCATTTCAGTCATGTCTGACTCTTTGCAACTCTATGAACTATAGCCCACCAGGCTCCTCAGTCCATGGCATTCTGCAGGCAAGAATACTGGAGTGGATTGTCATGATCTCCTTCAGGGTATCTTCCTAACCCAGGGATTGAACCCATGTCTCCTACTTTATAGGTGGATTCTTTACCACTGAGCCACTGGGGAAGCCCCAATAAGCCTTACAAAGAACAGCAAAATATACCACAAAGAGATAGGAGAGAGATTCAACACAACTGAGGAAAAAATAGTTATCAAAAAAAAGTAGAATTAATAAGTTTTTAAAAGTTTTTTTTGCAAACATGGAATATATAAAAACTCTTCCAGTCTAATCTTAATTTATATTAATTATAAAATATTGATTTATAGGATATAATCTTTCAAATATCCTCAGCTCTGCTTCTAGCCAACAGCCAGCAACAACAGCCAAGTAGATGTTGCCACTTTGGAAGTGATTTTTCCAGTTAAGTTTCTTCATATGATGCATATCGAAACAGAGAAAACTATTCCCAGCAAGCACTACCTAAATTGTGGAAGTGTGAGTAAAAAAAATAGCTGCTGAATTGAAGCCACTGAAATTTGAAGAATCAATTATTTTACAGCAATAGATATTCACTAAAATAATTTATTCCTTTGCTGGTGGTTGTTCAGTTGTATCCGACTCTTTGCAAACCCACGGACTACACCATACCAGGTTTCCCTGTCCTTCACCATCTCCTGGAAATTGCTCAAACTCATGTCCAGTGAGTCGGTGATGCCATCCAACCATCTCATCCTCTGTCATCACTTACTCCTGCTGCCTTCAATCTTTCCCGGCATCAGGGTCTTTTCCTAGGAGTCAGCTCTTTGCATCAAGTGGCCAAAGTATTGGAGTTTCAGTTTCTGTATCAGTCCTTTCAATGAATATTCAGGGTTGATTTCCTTTAGGATTGACTGGTTTGATCTCTTGAGGGATTCTCAAGAATCTTCTCCAACACCACAGTTCAAAAGCATCAATTCTTCGCCGCTCAGCTTTCTTTTATGGTCCAACTCTTACATTCATACATGACTACTGGAAAGATCATAGCTTTGACTAGATGGAACTTTGTCAGCAAAGAAATGTTTCTGCTTTTTAATATGCTCTCTAGGTTTGTCATAGCTTTTCTTCCAAGGAGGAAGCATCCCTTTGCAATTTACTTTTTGCTTTTAGATACCTTTTTTCTTTCAATTGGTTCTCAACTTTTATACAACTATTGAAATGTGAAAACATTTTTAAAATTCCAGCAATAGGGGCATATTTAAAGCTATTGTTCATATATTTGTTTATGGATGGTGAGGCCATTCAAGATTGCTGTTCTCTTGCTCTCTGTACATTCTCTGCTCAACCAGTCTGTACTTCACCTACACCCTACTCACATGACTATCCAATCCACTTAATCATTTGACTTAATCAGTAACTGCCTATGTGTTGCCCCCTCCCCTAGCTGTTGATTTCCCTGGTAAGTGATGAGCCAACCTAACATCAATTCTCCCTATAATGGTGGTCTCCTTCTCCTTTGAATAGAGGAGTGGGGACATTGCTGTTAAATGGTGTTCTGCCTACCGGCCATCTGCCATACATGATGGGGTGTTGCTCTAGGACCTTTTACTTCAGATAAATGGGATTCCCTATCCAATAAACCATTCATGTCTCTCTTGCTGTCTCCTATCTCAAGACTGGGCAGTTATATGACTTACAGTTCTCTGTGGGTGTATCCCAACAATTTACAAATATCAACATGTTTAAAAAGATGTTTCATAACACAGAAAAGAGGCATATGACTTAATGTCTGTCATTGGTCAACTCACTTGACAGATAAACCTTTCAAAGTGTCATTTTTTTTTTCATAGTGTCTTTAATTTTTGTTTGCTTTTAAATCATTTTCATTGTTCAAGCTGTTTTGTCAGTTTGTAAATAGATGTAACCTTGTAGAATTTCATTTTTGTTTTTTTGAGAGTGATTGCCTTTGTAATTTTTAATTTATCAATGATTATCAAAATAAGAATCAATTAACCTTTCTTACAACTTTTGCCATTTCTTCACTAGACCCACTGGAGCCAGGATTGGGCCATTTTTGCCTATGTGGCCAATTTGGATGATGAAAAAATGAGATTAAGATTGTCAGAAATTCCTGGAAAATGAGAATAACTCATGCAGGTTTTTGAAGACAAGGCTAACAAGGCAGAGTTTGGGGTTCCTTTGCCCTATCTTAATTATGGCTGTCTTCTATTTGTCCACATCCCTAAAATAGAATAATAAATTCAATTAATAGTTTGGTTTTTAAAATAAAGTATCTGTTTTGGGGATAAAAACAGGACTAAGAAATTAAACCAATTTTTTTTTGGGGGGGGTGCATATGGGATCTTATTTCCCTGACCAGGAATTGAACCTATGCCCCCTGCATTGTGAGTATGAAGCTTGCATTGCAAGCTTAATCACTAGACTGCCAGGGACGTCCCTGAAAGAGAAAGTGAAAGTCGCTCAGTCATGTCCAACTCTTTGTGACCCCATGGACTATACAGTCCATGGAATTCTCCAGGCCACAATACTGGAGTGGGTAGCCTTTCCCTTCTCCATGGGCCCTTTCCCACCCAGGGATCAAACCCGGTCTCCCATGTTGCAGGCAGATTCTTTACCAGCTGAGCCACAAAGCAAGCCCAGGGAAGTCCCTAGACCAGTTTTTGTTTTTTTTTGTTTCCTTACTGGATTATAAAAGTTTCACTGATTTTCAAAAACAAATTCATTTCAATAAATAAATGTCATCTCAATTGACTCATTTGGTTGGAAGTGGTTTTGCATGCCAATCTGGCCTGATCTAAATGAATACTCTTATAAAAGTACAGATTTTGAAATTTTCTTTTCATGCTATTAAGCCTTCTTCTTCCCCTGTGATATGATGCATTGAGCTCAGCGAAAAACATGGTTTTTCATAATAAAAGTATTTTTGAAAAAGGAAGCACAAAAGTTTTTTTACTTCCTTAGTATATATTTTTTTATTTTTTTGCTAATATTCCCTCTACAGAGACCCTTTTTAACAAATAAATTTCTATTATTACCACTTTACCAGCAAGTTGGTTCAAGTTTCTAAAACCTATGGCAATTTGTGATTTTGATAATATATGACTTTACATTTTGCAACCATGACATAAATATTACCCAAAACATTGAGAAAGAGTCCCTCTGACTACTTAGGATAAATATTTTAGTAAATAGTATTTTCATTTAAATTTTATCATTTATGACTTGTTTGCTGCTGCTGCTGCTGCTGAGTCACATCAGTCGTGTCCGACTCTGTGCTACCCTATAGACGGCAGCCCACCAGGCTCCCCCGTGCCTGGGATTCTCCAGGCAAGAACAATGGAGTGGGTTGCCATTTCCTTCTCCAATGCATGGGGGAAAGTGAAGTCCCTCAGTCGTGTCCAACTCTTTGCGACCCCATGGACTGTAGCCTACCAGGCTCCTCTGTCCATGAGATTTTCCAGGCAAGAGTACTGGAGTGGGGTGCCATTGCCTTCTCCGATGACTTGTTTAGTTATTATTAGTTTATTATTATTGATATTAGTTACTATTATTTTGATTGATGTGAGAAGGTAATGTTGTCCATTGTGATCCCTGTGTGGATCCATTGCTTTGTAAAGGAATCATTTATTTGTCAGAGAAAAATAAACATAAACCTCTTCTAGATTTAGATTCAAAAATAATTTTTAATTATTTTTGTAGTAGGGTAGTATTTTTGTAGAAGGGTGTAGTATAGTTTATTATTTATGAATTTTATATTTTAAAAATATAACTGAATCCAAATATTATTTGAAGAAATAAACACATCATTTTCTTAATTTTAAATAGTTTTATATTTTTATATTCAATTTGAATCATGAGAAATTTTACATATCAGAATAAGAAAATATGTTAATCCTTCATACAATTAAAATACTAAAATGTGACTTTAAAAATTATGGTTGAATTCCATTTATTAGGTTCATCACTGAATTTGAGGTTGTTTAAAATTAGATTCTTCACAGCCAAATTTTCTATAAGAGAAGTTATTTTTGGAAAAGTACAAAGGAATTTTAAAAACAGTGACGTAAATTAACTTTTTTTGTAAAATATACATTTCAATATTAGTAATAACATTGATTATTGAAATTAAAATATCAAAGCATTTCCTAATATTCTGTTCTATCAACCATCACTGTTAAAATATTTTAAAGACAGTCTTTCATTCTTTAGAGCATTCTTCTTCAGAAACAAAACAGAAATAGGTCAATTTTTGAAAATATATTCGAAACGTACATATAGTGAATCTAGCTTTGCATTTTACATTTTGTTGCATCATGTAGTTTTTAATTAGGTGTGTTTTATAAAATAATAATACTTCTTGATTGTAATGATGAAATATGATCATCTAAGCAAATGCAATAACATTTTAAATTTATCAATTTGAGTTCTCAAAGCAAACTAGTAAAAAGCCTTCCAAGTAAAAAATTATCTAAAGAACATATGGGACCTCAATTCTCTTAATTTTCCCTCAATTGAATGTAAAGAGTGATTTATTGAAACACTGATTATAAATGATTTTCAGGGTACACAAGTAGATTCAGTCAGCTATTTAAATTCCATAAGTACTTTTCTCATATAAAGCTGCATGGGTACAAATTGTCCCCTGAAACCAAGGCAATTAATTTCCACTTTGATAGATTAATATGTTTGAGGGGGACAACTTACTAGTACTAAATGATTCCTATTTCCAGAAATTCAAGCTAAATTTATAGCTAGTATCAAAAGTTTACCACACATACACTCATCATCATCTTCTCCTATTTACACTTATTGAGCAGTATGTATAGAATATTATATGCTAGACCTTTGTCATCTGTGGCATTAACGTTTCTTAGATTGAAGCCAATTTCACAAATCTGAATTAATACTAGAATTTTGTATGCTTATTATAAAAGTTACCTTGTGGTCAAAAGACACAGAAAGCTTCCAGGTAGATATTCAAACTGTTATGTATTCAGAGAAAAAAATAGACTTTCTAACTGTGTATGAAAATGCTTTCTAGTTCTATTGTACACAATTTTTTTTTGGACTAAAATTCTATTGAGTGAGTGTAATTAAAATGAAATTGGGAAGTACTCTAATTTATGTGGGTTGTGGCTCAAGGCATATTGATTCATATGGTTTAAATGATTGTCCTTAAAAATGTAAAAAATTGTAAGACTTCTCAACTTATGCACATAATATAAATTTGTGTTAAATATGTACAAATTGGGTTTCCTTGGTGACTTAGCTGATAAAAAATCCACTTGCAATGCCAGATACCTGGGTTTGATCCCTGGGTTGAGAAGATCCCCTGGAGAAGGGAACTACTACCCACTTCAGTACTCTGGCCTGGAGAATTCCATGGACTTTATTCCATGGATCGCCAAAAGTCAGACACGACTGAGCCACCTTCACTCACTTCACTCGCATGTAGAAATTAAAAAAAAAAAAATGTATTTTTGACTCAAAATTCAATCTTCTAAAAAAAATAAGTTGTTACTTCTATATGTTCTTCGTAAATCTGAAAATTTTACCAAATCACGTAGATAGTGAACCAGATGCTAAGCAAAAATAGTATAGCTATAACTTAAAAGAAGAGAGTGAGGAATTTACCCCTTGCTCTTATTAGAAGGCATGTGTACTCAAAGGCAGGAAAATTATGAACAGCTGTTAGCCACCACGCCTAAATTGGTTGGGAATATCTGAAATAGTTGTCCATAGTAAAAGGAAATTCATGGTTATTTTACACCTTTAGAAAGCTTTAGTTCCAGCCTATCAAAGCTCATTCTTTCCTGGAGGAAGCTCAGAATTACACAGTTTCCACATCTGTGGAGCATGTTGTTGCTTTTCAATCATCTAACTGCCCTAAGACTGGCACAATAAGATCACTGTGTCTGGGCATTTTCTCAAGGCATGTTTGTTTTCAGCAGGACAGGAGCAAGGAGGCTAGGAGAAACAAAAGCAGATGCCCATTCACAGGGTGAGAGTCACTTTCCAACCTACGTAAGACTGTTAGTGGAAACATGAACAAGAAACTCTTTTTGTTTTCACTTTTTTAACTGGCTTGACTGATTGGAAAAGAAAGTTCTCTGCACTTACCCTATCATAAGAAACTGAGTTTTGTTTTTTTTTATAGTTGTAGTTTCTTAGATCTTTATTAGAGGGGAATACTATTCAGTGAGTAGCATGAAACACTGTTTTCATTATAAAATACCAACATCAGTCAAGCTTTACCAAAAAGAACCTTGTTTAGGTAACATTTTTACAAACCTATTTATCTTTTCCTCTTTTGAATGTTTTTGATCCAAAATGTTAGGCAATAATAAATGATACTTAAATTTTACAATATTCCTGAGAATATCTGTCCATGTATAAAATGTGAAAGCTATTATATAAGAAAAATGATTACAAGGCACTTTATTTCATTTTTTTAATTGAAGCATTAGCAAAGTATTTGTACAGCAATGTAATTCAGTTATACATATATATATATACATCCTTTTTCACATTATTTTCCATTACAGTATATCATGGGATATTGAATATAGTTCCCTGTGCTATGCAGCAGGACCTTGTTTATCCATTCTAGAAATAATAGTTTGTATCTGCTAATCCCTACCCGTTGGTAGCCACAGTCTGTTTAAAAGGCATTTTTAAATTAACTAAAAAATTATCATATATTCTAAGTTTGGTGTGCATGCCTGCTAAGTCACTTCAGTCATGTCTGACTCTGTGTAACCCTATGGACTGTAACCCACCAGGCTCCTCTGTCCATGGGATTCTCCAGGCAAGAATACTGGAGTGGATTGCTATGCCCACCTCCAGGGGCATCTTCCTGACCCAGAGGGTTGAACCTGTGTCTCTTAAGTCTCCTGCACTGGCAGGCAGGTTCTTTACCACTCGCAGGTTCTTTACCACCTGGGAAGCCCTCTAAGCTTGGGGATTAAAAAAAATACAATAAATTTTCATCCATTTATGACCAAAAATAAAATCTAGTGAAATGGACAGTTGCAAAATCTATCTTAATGTACAGACAGACATCAACTATTATCCGAAGCAAACTTTTCAGAAGCAATCATCTTTTACTTCAGTAGTCACTGAAACTTTCTCTAGAAGACCAAATTCATCCTTGATTAATTGGATTTCATGAAGTAGAATGAGCAGGAAGAAAGCAATGGTATATTTGCTATTTTTGACATAACTATCACCACTTCCACACATTACTGGGTCAGGATATGTTGCCATTTGGATGGACATGACTAACTCACACTTTATAAGACTAATTGAATTTTGGTGGAAGAAAATGATCTTTGAAAACTGACCACGCAGTTGACCAAAAAGGTTTCCTAGCTATCAAAAATTATTCTCCAAATATGTTTTATGAGATATGCCCAGCATCAACTCATTTGTCTTTCATGAGTTTTTGAGGGTAAAAAGTTGGATAAATCAAACTTAGGAATATTACAGAGAGGAAAATATAAAGAAATTTACAACGAAACAAAAAGATAACAATGACCTAGATTTATGGTTTAAGGCAAGAGATCACAATTCTTATTTAATAAATCACTGGCAAATTGCCATTTATCTAGTAGGAGGAATTCATCTTTTTTTAGGATCCTGTCTACAGGATAGTCCCACAAGCAGAGGGGCAGGAATACCTTTTGATCATGATTTGATGACATTAAAAAAACCTAAAAACAGTTTTATAAAAATTAGAATCTGCCCATGTTGAGATCACTAGTTCCACTGTTATTATTTCTCTGAGAACTCTGGGGAAAAAAGCTGATGGTAGTAAAAAGATTAACTTCGAAACAGGATATAAAAAGCATTTTTTTTTTTTTTTTTTTGCTTTGGTGGGCTTCCTTCTGTGCTAATTCAGTGAAGTTATACTTAGAAGTCTGTACCCTCTTGACTTCAGACATTGATCTCCAATCTATACACAATTTTATCCCTTCTCTGAGCTCATCATATCATTGCTTCTGTTATTTCACTGATTAGTGATTGTTTAGGGCTGACCCTTAACATTTTTATATGGCCCAATTTTGATCATTTAGTCTGTAGACCAAACTAGAAAATATGTTTTCTGAAGGTAGGAATGATAGGTTTTTTCTCTAAAATTTATCATTTTAAATTAGCTCAGGATTGAGAATAAAAGTGTGTGTGGCTCATTATGCTTATCTGATTGAGTTTTGACTGTAGTTTGGCCAATAGGCTCTGACTTTTGTGTTTCTCACAATTTCTTCCCTGCAACCCTGCCCCCTGCCAGTATATACTCTGTTTTTTCCTCTCAGATTTGAATCTTCATGTTTTCAGCGTTAGATTTATCAACTCAGGTCTTCCGAGTATTCTGTTTGATTGGCTTTGTGGAGTGGATCCCTCAGTTCTTGATGTCTGTGCCTGCTTTTCTTTCTTAGCTTTCTGCCCAATTTCCTGTCTTACAGATGCTTTTCCATTTATTTCCAGCTTATTAACAACATATTTGTTAAGATAATCATGGGAATAAGCATTATGAGAAATTAAATAGCCTGTAAATTAAAAAACAAACAAACATGCAAACAAACAGAATTTGCTTTCCACAGCCTTCTTATAATCTGGGGATGGAAGAACAGAAAGCTGTTTTGATTTGAAAGCAGATCTTGTCCTGAAAACACCTGCTGCTGTAATAAAGGTGAAAAAATCACTGAAATTTTGGAGAAAATGTTTAGTGTTTGCAGCTTAAGTTATCAAAATCATTTATATGTTAATCATCCTGCTTTAGACATATATTACTTACACACAGTTGAAACAATATCTGTATTTGTATTAAACCTGTCATTTGACTAAAATGAAAAGTATTAAGACATTCACTGAGAGAACCAGGGATATGTTCCATGGTGCCCACTTGTACCATGCATTTATAGGGGTAAGACGTCAAGCTATATGACCTCCGGTCACAAACCTAAATCCCCATCCCACATAGGACTGATGAAATGACCTGCTACATAGACCTGCAATATGGTTCTAAGTTGTGCATGTCATCCTCCCAAGAAGCAAGTATCTTCTAATTTCATGGCTGCAGTCACCATCCTCAGTGATTTTGGAGCCCAAGAAAATAAAATCTGTCACTGCTTCCACTTTTTCCTCTTCTATTTGCCAGGAAGTGATAGAACTGGATGCCATGATCTTGGTTTTTTAATGCTGAGTTTTAAACCAACTTTTTCATTCTCCACTTTCATCCTCATCAAGAGGCCCTGTAGTTCCTTTTCACTTTTTGTCGTTAGAGAGGCATCATCTGCTTATCTGAGGTTGTTTATATTTCTTCCAGCAATTTTGACTTGAAGTTGTGATTCATTCAGCTCAGCATTTCACATTATGTATTATACATAGACATTCATATTCATTTTCCAAGCATATTTTCTTCAAGCCATCTGTGTTAAAAGCCAAATCATTAGGATATTGCTTTGTGAACTGAGTGTCAGGGCAAGGGACTACTGCTGTTTGACCCTCACTTGTGTGTTTATAGTTTCTTTCCACAAAGCATAGTGGACAAGATGCTGCTGTAGTTCTAGAAGGAGGTCTTGCATAGGATCTCTATTGCTTGGCAAACACCATCCCAAGTAGGATGTTAATTGGCTAAATATTCAATCATGTCCAAGTAACCATTAGGAATACATTTAACCAAGTCACAAATTAAATGCCACCTACATTATTTTTAGCTGAAGCATAACTCTTCCTTGAAGATACCTCTGTCTGCATCTTTCACTTTTGAAATCACTTTCTTGCTGTAGGAAGTAGGATTGTGTTTTGTGGCTGTACCGCATGGCTTGTGGGATCATAGTTTCCCAAGTTTCCCAATCAGGGATTGAACCCAGGTTCTTAGCAGTGAGAAAATGGAGCTCTAATCACTGGATCACCAGGAAATTTCCACCAGGAAAAGTATTTTCTAAAGTAAAATATTTTCTTCTGTAATATTCTCAGCATTATGGTCAGTTATCTTTTGCCTTTCCATTGTCTTCTCTCTTCCTGATTTCTAGGTCAAGCCTACTTACTCACTGAAAAATTTGGCAGGGAGTGAATCACATTCTTTTTCACTCAAATTCCTCACTATTCTGAACTAATATCAATAGTTCTATTAATGTGGAATTTCCATAGCCCAGAGGCTATTCTGACTCCTTATTGTGACTGTATATATTTCTGTAGCAATTCATTATAATTTAATGGTGACGTTTAAATCTTTTAGGGAAATCTTATTTTCATGATCTTCAGGATCTTAAAGTCATTCCTCAGTCTCCTCTATGCCCTGACTGTAGATATCAGCTACAGTGGTGGCAGAAAGTAAGTGCTGGGTTTTTGTGGGGAGAGGCATGGTAGAAGGGTTAGTGAAGCCTTAATCAGAGCTAAGTTTCAAAAGATCAGCAGTTCACCATGCTGGCCAGATACCCATATAGGGGGAGCTTCATCAGTGAAGACATAAAGGTATTAAATAGAGTGGTGAAGTATGTATGAAGGAACAATTAGAAATAGGATCGGGCATCAGTTCAGTTCAGTTCTGTTCAGTCACTCAGCCATGTCCGAGCCTTTTCATCCTCATGGACTGCAGCACACCAGGTTTCCCTGTCCATCACCAACTCCTGGAGCTTGCTTAAACTCATGTCCATCGAGTCAGTGATGCCATCCAACCATCTAGCATCATCTTTTAGGACTTGAAATAGCTGAGCTGGAATTCCATCACCTCCACTAGCTTTGTTTGTACTGACGCTTCCTAAGGCCCACTTGACTTTGGACTCCAGGGTGTCTGGCTCTAGGTGAGTAACCACACCATCGTGGTTATCTGGGTCATTAAGATCTTTTCTGTATGGTTCTTCTGTGTATTCTTGCCACCTCTTCTTAATGTCTTCTGCTTCTGTTAGGTCCATACCATTCCTGTCCTTTATTGTGCCCATCTTTGCATGAAATGTTCCCTTGGTATCTCTAATTTTCTTGAAGAGATCTCTAGTCTTTCCCATTCTATTGTTTTCTTCTCTTTCTTTGCATTGATCACGTAGGAAGGCTTTCTTATCTCTCCTTGCTATTTTTTGAAACTGCATTCAGATGGGTATATCTTTTCTTTTCTCCTTTGCCTTTAGCTTCTCTTCTTTTCTCAGCTATTTGTAAGGCCTCCTCAGACAACCATTTTACCTTTTTCATTTCTTTTTCTTGGGGATGGTTTTGATTACCGCCTCCTGTACAGTGTCACGAATCCCCATCCATTGTTTTTCAGGCCCTCTATCAGATCTAATCCCTTGAATCTGTTTGTCACTTCCACTGTATAATTGTAAGGGATTCGATTTAGGTCAAACCTAAATGGTCTATTGGTTTTCCCTACTTTTTCAATAAGACTGAAGTTTACAATAAGGAGGGTATTTTTTTTCCCTGAACCCAGTAGGATATACTGGTCTATACCAAATAATACATGTGTGCATCTTCCCTTCCCCGGCAGCAGTGCAGGGTGAAAGGGTGGGGGGCCTCAGTCAGGGCTCTGCTGTCCCTGTCGTCGCCACCACTACGGTGGCTGCTGTAGCTGCTCCCGCCAGGACTGCACATAGAGAAGAAGATACTTAATCACTGTCTTCATACTTGGTTTCTTCCACTCACCTGCATATGTAGAATAAGCCTCAGATATTACATTTATAAGGAATTAATTTATAACCTGTTTATACTTCTTCTGAGTCCCCAAACTTAATTTCATCCTGTCCCTTAAAATATCCATGTTTTTTTGCTGCCACTCAGTTAACACAACTGCCACGCCTCAGGCAGCTGTTGGGCAAGAATGACGTTGTTGCCTGATAATGGAGAACCTACTACATGCAGAATTTTGCTTTATCTTTTAGCCATCAGGAAATCATTGAAGTGATTAGAAATCCATTTTTTTTAAGGGGAACTGGGAGCTTGAGTGACTGGGTAGATGGTGTTAACAATAGCTTCAGCATACTTCATTAACAACATTAAGAATGCAGTTAACTTTAACCCCTAGTGATGTTTATGGTACATTAAACAATTTCTAAGATAAAGCTATTCTGAAACAATAAACAATAATAAGGTTAAGGGAAAACTGCCTTAGTAAACTTTTACCATTCAAATAGCTGACAAGAGAAAACTTTTTTCAGTAGAAAAGATCTTCTGCAAGAAAATTTAGACTTCTTCAGCTGATGTTATAACATATATACCTATTTTTTAATGTACTTGAATAATTCCTATTAAGGAATCTATACCCCCAAAATGAAACTTTCCCCCTAATTCCTGATCAGTTGCTGGAGGATTAGATCTCATCTTTAATATCTGACCTGTTTGGCTGACTCATTCATGGTTTCACAAATGTAAAAATAATGATCCCTGTGTTACTCTTGCCTGGAAAATCCCATGGGCGGAGGAGCCTGGTGGGCTGCAGTCCATGAGGTCGCAAAGAGTGGGACACGACTGAGCGACTTCACTTTCACTTTTCACTTTCATGCATTGGAGAAGGAAATGGAAACCCACTCCAGTGTTCTTGCCTGGAGAATCCCAGGGACGGGGGAGCCTGGTGGGCTGCCGTCTATAGGGTCACACAGAGTTGGACACGACTGAAGCGACTTAGCAGCATGTTACCTATACAAGAAGGATTTATAGTTTTTGCTACTAAGTTTGGTGGAGGATGTTTGTTGGATCATGTATAGTCAGTTTATTATCCAAGCCTCTCCAAGTAATCTTTTCTTTGACATATATAAACAGTTCCCCTGGATTCTGTTCAACCTTAAAGGAGCTAGAGACTTTGATTTACTGTTGAAGACATCAGTTGCCTTGTGGGCACCAACAGTTTCATTTTGTTTTTTTCTGGTATCAGTTTTATAAAATAAAATAAAAAAAAAACTGGTATCAGTTTCTATAAAATAGGGGCTACCACTGTAATTGGTCTTTGGCTATCTGCTCACATGCACTGAGCATGTTTTAACACTATCAACTGAAGTCCAGTAATTGGAACAATGAAATAGTGATGATTATATTTCATTAAAGAAAAATATAGAGAAAAGATTTGAATATGTTTCAAGCCTTCAATATATTTGATGTATGGGAAACTTTTAATGGCTTGGACTTCATAATGTCTGTAACTAACTTTCAAATACCATGACATGAATTGTGCTTTAACAATCTTTATAAAAAGACTCATGTCAGTGAGACAGACTCACATAGGAAGAAAGAATTTAAATAGTCATATGATCCAGTTGTACAGAAACCTGTATACCTCTAAGTCCTGGGAGAATTTGGAAATGTTGCAAAGAGTCTGAGAACCCTTTTCACACATGCTCCTCAGGCATTATTCACAGAGGAAATAAAATATCTCTAGTACTTAGGTTTTTTTTTTTTTTTTTTTTTAACAAATCTATGAAGATGCTTTCCTCCTATAAACACAATCAGTATTTTACACAAAAGTTAAAGGCAAACCTAGGAATGTGTGTACATATTTCAACATAAAGCATGATAGAATAATATTAAAATATACAATTAAAATTCTGAAATCTACTGCAGAACAGAAGACTACTAATGATAAAATATATATTAGGTTTTTGAATGGGAAAATACTAAAATGGGTCAATTCTCCCTAAATTAATCTATTAGTGCTGTGCAATTAATCCTGGTCAAATTCTTATTTTTTTTCCTTAATGAAAAAATGACTCTAAAGAACATCTGTAGAAATAAACCTAAGGAAACAGGAAAATAATAGAAAAAATAAAAGCATATTTTAATCATAGTAATTGTGCTATAAAGTTTCATAACTTAAAATTTAATATGGACATAGATCAATAGTCCACTAACCTAAATCGACTAGATTAGACTCAAGTATAATGGCAATTTAGTATCTTATAAATCTCATTTAAAATTAGTAAAGATAATTGGATCATTACATAAATGGTAATAAAAATAAATACAGATATTTCTTCACTATTTACACAAAATAAGTAATAGATTTAAATGAACAGTCTGAAATCATGTAAGTATCTACAAAATCCTGGGTATATAATCTATAATCTTGGTGTGGAGAAGGCCTCTTAACCACAAATTAAACATGAAATAAGAATATATTTAACATCTACATGCCCCCAACACGAGGTAGAAAGTCTGTAAGCCTATATTTGTAACACATAGTAAAGAAAAACATCAAATATATGTTCAGTTCAGTTCAGTTCAGTCGCTCAGTCATGTCCAACTCTTTGCCACCCCATGAATTGCAGCACACCAGGCCTCCCTGTCCATCACCAACTCCCGCAGTTCACTCAAACTCACGTCCATCGAGTCGGTGATGCCATCCAGCCATCTCATCCTCTGTTGTCCCCTTTTCCTCCTGCTCCAATCCCTCCCAGCAGCAGAGTCTTTTCCAATGAGTCAACTCTTTGCATGAGGTGGCCAAAGTACTGGAGTTTCAGCTTTAGCATTAGTCCTTCCAATGAACACCCAGGACTGATCTCCTTTAGGATGGACTGGTTGGATCTCCTTGCAGTCCAAGGGACTCTCAAGAGTCTTCTCCAACACCACAGTTCAAAAGCATCAATTCTTTGGTGCTCAGCTTTCTCCACCGTCCAACTCTCACATCCATACATGACCACTGGAAAAACCATAGCCTTGACTAGACGGACCTTTGTTGGCAAAGTAATGTCTCTGCTTTTGAATATGCTATATAGGTTGGTCATAACTTTCCTTCCAAGGAGTAAGCGTCTTTTAATTTCATGGCTGCAGTCACCATTTGCAGTGATTTTGGAGCCCCTGAAAATAAAGTCTGACACTGTTTCCACTGTTCCCCCATCTATTTCCCATAACTGTTATAAATCAATTTGAAAAATGTGTTGAAAATTCTCTCAATAGTAAGGAAAGAGTAGGATCATTTCCATTCTCTGTTTCTTGAACTATCCTGACATTCCCATGGACATGTGATTATGGCTAGGAGAGTGTTGGGGTTAGAGCATCTTCTTATATTAGACTCAAGTGGGCATGGGAGCTTAGCTTCTTTACATATTTTCCCCACTACAGTTAACAAATAATGAAGTCCTTCAAGTTTAATGCCATATTCTTATAATTTTTTTTTCCTATTTCTGTGTGTTGAGACACCCTTAAAAGCTCTACTTGCTATGGACTCAAACCCACGTCTACCACAAACATGAGAGAATATATTTGTGTGGAAATGCTGAACTACCTCACTGTCAGGTTTTACTCTTCTGGGTCATTGTGACCCCGTCTTTTACAGTACAAGAGCTGCAGAGCCACTCAGCAATTAGAAACTGACATCAACATCTATTGCTGATCAAGCAGAGGTTGAATGCAACTGCATTATGGAAGCCGCATAAATCTCCTGTTAGTCAACTTGTGCTTGCCCACCTAATTGAGGAGGTTGATATGTGCTCTCTGGTTTTTTGACCCAGCACAATAGACATGATTTTTCTGTTGGAGCTTCTTTACAGAGTACATTTGGCATGAGAAATCTAGAAAAAAAAATTAATTTTTGAAACCTCTCAAAATCTTGAGGGCAGCCTGATATAATTATCAGTATTAATATTTGGCCATGGCCCGATTTATTATCTACCCTAGATCATAAAAATGGCATGTATGATCTTTAATAGAGATTGAATATTATAATTCAATACTATATCAAAAACAACAAAAGAAAACATTACCAAACTCTTCTGCCACATCTCTCTCAGGGATATTTTCCACGCAGATGGGTTTATGTATCAGGAGGTGCAGTGGGTGAAAACGGAAACAGGAAAACTGGTTAATAAGTTGTTTTGTCTCTATAATGCCAAGTATCTCACCAGCCTACTTCACCAAACTTGCTGAGTCTTTCCTTACCAGAAAGATTAAACTGTCTGCTCATCTGCTTGTGATTAGAGCGTCTTAAAGACACCGACAACTTACTTCTCCACTAGACTGAGCTGGCATTAGCCTGCTCAAACAAACAAATCCAACCACCTAGAAAATGTCTCCTGCCAACACTTTGAAGCTCCTTGTTTTGACTTCCATAAGTGTTTAAGTGAATGTGAAGAATTTTATTGGCTAAAATAGTCATGCTAATTTTGTTCTTCTCCAAAGACAGTTCACAGCAGGGGAAAAGACCTCTGCTTAATGCTGTACAATTTTCTTTTTTTTAAAATTATTTAACAAATATGTGTAACAGACTACTATCTTTATAAGGGGTTTACATTTAATTTTTTTAGTAACCAGTCTTAGTTAGTTTGTGCTGTTATAATAATAATATACCCTGGGTAGCTTACATAACAAACATGCATTCCTCATAGTTCTGGGGGCCAGGAGTCCAAGGCCAGGGTGTCAGCATGATCAAGTTTTGGTGACAATCTTCTTCCTGGTTTCCTAAAGAAACCCAACATAATACACCAAAGAGAAATATACAAATAAATGTAACATTGGTCTGTGTATAGATTTCACACTTCAGTGAAAGATTTGAGTTATAGGTTGTGAAGATCAACAGAAGAATAGTGTTAAAGGTTCTAAATGGGAAGGAAGAACACATGAAAGCAACTTAAAACGACTCCAATGACTTGGAGCTAAATCTGTATTATTAGGAAAAAAAAATATTTTTTTTCCAAATTAAAAAAATTTGAAGCCAGCTGTATATGAAGAGAGATTCTTGATCAAGTGGAGAACTGTGATTGTGAGAGAATATAAACTGGTATTACAACTTGGGACAGGAGATGCAGTTCACAGAGTAACTTAGGAAAATGCTCCTCCCTAAAGCTGTGGGAGGCAGTAAAACATCTACAGAGTCCAGGCCATACTGGTTGAATCACAACCTGAAAATAGAGTGTGACCAAGCTCTGAGAGTGGAAAAGAAAGGTTAAAGCTGAGAAGATGCTGTAAAAGATGAATTGGTAAAATCTGATGACTTGCATGTGGGACATACAGGATTAGGGATCAAAAAAAAAATATTTAGTTTATGGGTCTGAAGAACTCAGAGTTTGGGTTTGAACTCCCCCAAAACTCAGCTGGATTTTGAAAGTCTTCCAGTTTTCTGGAAGAACTATAATTGATATTTTGGAATGAATGGAATGGTTTGCATGTACTTGAGGCAAACCATAGTCCATTTTGCAATAATAAGTAGGCTGTCAGATTTATTATTGTATATAAGTGAAAAAATAGTACTAGGAATAAATGTTTAGGTTTTCTGCCTTTTTTATGATGACATTTCAAGTTCTAAACCACAGTCAGCAAATATTACTTTTATATTTTCCCAGCCAGGTAACTAGTGCCCCTTTGTATAATTTTATTACAATCGCTTTTTTAGGTTTGGCTGGTGGAAGTCTGCACTGCTACATTCATTTGAGGATTTATTGGGTTTGATTTCAAAAAGGGAAGCATAAAAAGATATACAGTTAAATATTAATGGTGACAATTATCAATAAATGTATGTGTGCTTGCATACTCAGTCCTGTCTGACTCTTTGTGACCCCAATGGACTGGCCTGCCAGGCTCCTCTGTCCATGGAATTTTCCAGACAAAAATACTGAAGTGGGTTTCCATTTCCTTTTCCAGAGGATCTTCCCAACCCAGTGATAGAACCTGGGTCTCATGCATTGGCAAGCAGATTCTTTACCACTGGTGCTACCTGGGAAACTGTTAATAAATGCTTAGTCCCAAACTATGGATAGATTCATCAATTAAAATTAAATATAAGTATATTTTTTACAAGTTATTACATGAGGAATATACTAAGGAAGAGATATATGTAGGATTTATTCTAGAAGTTTATTCAAAACAGTACTATGGTAATACAGAGTATACTTATTTGTGTAGCTTTCTGGTAATTCTAGAATGTGCTGGGAACTGATAGTATTAAAAAGCCCTCTACCCTGGATTTTTAATATTAATCGAAGTAGTGAGCTGGTAGATATCCCTTGACAATAATATTTGAATTATTAGATAGCAGGTCTAATTGACACTGGGATTGTCAATTCTCATGTCTTTTGTGGCATTTTCCAGGATCCAAGACAACTATATCCAATGGGTTTCTTCTTCTAAAAAATAACTTTTTTCCTAATAATACAGATTTAGCTCCAAGCTGCTTTCTCGATCCAGACAGCATCAAACAGCAGTGATTTAAGAGCATACTCCAGACCCAAACTGCCTGTACAGTATTTATATCATGGTCTGCTCTTTGATGTATTAACTTGCATCAGTTACTCATAATCCTATTATACTTCCGTTTTCTTAGTTGTGCAATAGGCAAAATCGTAGTAACTACCTCACAGGATTTAGAAAATAAATTAATATCTTAGTTTTGGCCTTGTAGCATGTGGAGCATGAGGGAAGGTTTAAGAGGCTATTCTTTTCTGTGTTTCCAGCCTAGGGTGATAAAAGTGAGAGAAAAAGGCAACAGTTGTTAACAAAGTAGGTAAAATAATGCTATATCATGTTTACCAATCTGGGTTCTACATCACAGCAAGCAACATGGAAATAAAGCAGGTCTCTTGAGAGGCATGTTTATTGGGAATTACCTGGAAGAGTTATAATAAGGAATAGCCACAGAAAAGAGAAAGAAGGGAGAAATCATATTCATGGATCCTCATCTGTAATCCCATCAGTCAAAGTTTGTCTCAGTGCAGAGCTGGTTCTCAAGCAATGCAATTTGAGTTGTCATCCAGTCCTTGGTGTTTTCTCAAGGAATCCTGCAGCAAGGTTCATCTGAGTCTGACAGTGGAGGAGACCCAGCACAAGGAAGACTTGATGAGAGGGAGGCCATCAGAGAAATCTGAGATGTCCAGGGTGTCTGAAGGCAATGGCACCCCACTCCAGTACTCTTGCCTGGAAAATCCCATGGATGGAAGAGCCTGGTAGGCTGCAGCCCATGGGGTCACTAAGAGTCAGAGACGACTGAGCGACTTCACTTTCACTTTCCACTTTCCTGCATTGGAGAAGGAAATGGCAACCCACTCCAGTGTTCTTGCCTGGAGAATCCCAGGGACGGGGGAGCCTGGTGGGCTGCCGTCTCTGGGGTCACACAGAGTTGGACACAACTGAAGCGACTTAGCAGTAGAAGAGTACCCAAGGATAGTAAATATGTGTTAACTATTACTACTCTGAGACCAGCTACAGAGAATGTAAAGTAAGAATGAGGCTTGTAAATAAAAGGTTGTGCTTGATAGTGGTTTTAATGAGATTCTAATTGTCCCAAGTTTGTCTCTGATGTCTTTTATTTGGCTGCTCTTAGTCTTCGTTGCTACACAGGCTTTTCTCTAGTTCCAGTGCATGGTCTTCAGTAGTTGCAGCGGGTGGGCTCAGTAGTGGTGGTTCCCCGGCTCTAGGGCACAGGCTCAATAGTTGTGGCTCATGGGCTTAGTTGCTCCAAAGCATGTGGGATATTCCAGGATCAGGGATCAAACTTGTATCTCCTGCATTGGAAGGTGGATTCTTTACCACTGAGCTACCAGGGAAGTGCTGTCTCTGGTGTCTTGTGTTAAATTGAGACATAATTAAAACTCCCTTTAAAGATTAAAAATCCAGAGGGACCTAGAAATGGTCAATGTTTTCAACTTTCCCCCCCACCACCCCCCGCAAGACATACATAGCAATTTCAGACCAGGCTCAGCTCTAATTTGGATGATGGTCAATGTACTCAGGGATGCTGACCACAGAGGGGAAGACACTTGTTCCTCCATGGTTTTGGAGTAGATGCTAGAAAAATAAATAGGGAATGGTATTTGACTTTCTCTCTGGAAGTCTCTGTTTAGTATTATATCTTTGACTCCAGGGCTTCCCTGGTGGCTGAGACAGTAAAGAATCTGCCTTCAATGTAGAAGACCCAGCTTTAATCCCTGAGTTTCAGGAAGATCCTCTGGAGAAGAAACACCCATTCTAGTGTTTTTGCCTGGAGAATTCCATGGACAGATGAGCCTGGTGGGCAACAGTCCATGGGGTCCCAAAGAGTTGGATATGACTGAGTGACTTTCACTTCCACGTCACTTTGACTTCAAGGCTTGTGAGTTTGGAGGAGGAATTCTCTAAACAAAACTGGAGTTATGGAATGTGTCATGAAGGACAAACAGCTACAACTTTGGGGAGCAAAGCTTAGAAGGTTTCTAGTAAATGTAGTTCTGCCCAGAATCTCACAGACGGACCAGACCAGTGCCCCAGTGTGAGGATTATCTGGTGAAAGCTGCGTGCTTCAAAAAAAAAGTAAATAAAAGCACAAATATTAAAGCATAAAGATTATCTGTGTCCACCCATTGGCACCTATTTATTTTATCCCCATCCTCATTCAAGTCGTCAAAGGTTTTACCAAACTATTGCAGTATAATGTTTTCAAACTTTGTGTGTCAGTGACATTCTGTAAATGTGCAATGCAATTTCAGACTTCCTGTGTAAATCTGAGTCATCTAGATGCTGACATAACAAAATTTCTTCTCTGGAATTTTAGCTGCTTTTCAAAAAAAAAAAAAGATTAACAAAGAATATTGTTATGTTTCATTCTAATTAATATCACTAAAATGGAAAGAAACTAAGTGTATCAGGCTTCACTGTTTGCATGTTAAGTGGGATTCCCTCTTTAAAGAAATTTTTGCATCGTCAAGGGATTAGACTGGCAGCTCTCTGCTGCTCTCATACAGACCACAGAATTTGCCCCTCCTTCTTGGTGTCTGATGGAGATTTATGCCAGATGCTTAGAATAAAGGACAGGATTTCAAAATCTTAACAGTCAGCATTAGGGGGAGAGTGGATTGCAGGAGAAAAAGACTGGATTGTTTCAGTATTCTGAAATACTTGAAAGCTTGGGAATGTGTGGTGTTAGCATATACATTATCTAACACACAAGACATAGATACCATCAAATAAAAATTCAGAAAACTTATTTGGTCAGGGTGGGTTTTCTCCTTGTCACATTGTTTTCTTGACTTCAGGAAAATGTGGGTGGATTTTGAGACGTTTGCCACAAAAACTCCAAATTTTGTTTTATGAGTGCTTCACTAAAATAAACATAGATGAGATTACCAAGAAATTATCACTACTCAAAGTTTAGGATCTATATACTCCGAATGTATAATTCCTATTTTTTTAACACATGGATAATGTAAAGGAAAATTGCTGTGACTTTTTTCTTTATGTTATGTCTTTCAAGATTTAAATATTGCTACACATAATATTTGTGTGTAGACATTTTACTGTATCAAATCTATGATTTAGTTATTCATACCCAGGTTAATTAAAATAAATCTGACCCTAAAAATCTCATGATATTTTTACTTTATTCACATTCCTTGGAATATTTTATTAATTTCACCCAGTCTACATCTATTTTTGCTAAAGTATAAAACTTTTTATCCACACTACCAGACCCTAGGGCTGAGGAGTAAACACATTGATTTTTAAATTATGAAGTCTTATTCTTGAAATAATTACACCTGAGATTAGATTCCAGGAATAAGGGTTTGGCATGCAGGACTATTTGAACCAGCCGTTTGATTCTGCCAATTATCTAAAATTTTACATGATTCTCTGTTTCCCTGTTAAAGATTATATTTCTTCAAATATCACTTTATCCACTCTATTAATGTTGTAAGCTCTAACTAAACAATATATAGTAGAAAAACTTCATCACAGTTCAGTTCAGTCGCTCAGTCGGGTCTGACTCTTTGTGACCCCATGAATTGCAGCACGCCAGGCCTCCCTGTACATCACCAACTCCCGCAGTTCACTCAAACTCAAGTCCATTGAGTAGGTGATGCCATCCAGCCATCTCATCCTCTGTCGTCCCCTTCTCCTCCTGCCCGCAATCCCTCCCAGCATCAGAGTCTTTTTCAATGAGTCAACTCTTCGCATGAGGTAGCCAAAGTATTGGGGTTTCAGCTTTAGCATCATTCCTTCCAAAGAAATCCCAGGGCTGATCTCCTTTAGAATGTAGTGGTTAGATCTCCTTGCAGTCCAAGGGACCCTCAAGAGACTTCTTCAACACCACAGTTCAAAAGCATCAATTGTTCGGTGCTCAGCTTTCTTCACAGTCCCACTCTCACATCCATACATGACCACTGGAAAAACCATAGCCTTGAGTACACTGACCTTTGTTGGCAAAGTAATGTCTCTGCTTTTGAATATGCTATCTAGGTTGGTCATGACTTTCCTTACAAGGAGTAAGCGTCTTTTAATTTCATGGCTGCAGTCAACATCTGCAGTGATTTTGGAGCCCAAAAAAATAAAGTCTGACACTGTTTTCACTGTTTCCCCATCTATTTCCCATGAAGTGATAGGATCAGATGCCATGATCTTCGTTTTCTGAATGTTGAGCTTTAAGCCAACTCTTTCACTCTCCACTTTCACTTTCATCAAGAGGCTCTTTAGTTCCTCTTCACTTTCTGCCATAAGGTTGGTGTCATCTGCATATCTGAGGTTATTGATATTTCTCCTGGCAATCTTGATTCCAGCTTGTGCTTATTCCAGCCCAGTGTTTCTCATGATGTACTCTGCATATAAGTTCAATAAGCAGGGTGACAATATACAGCCTTGATGTACTCCTTTTCTTATTTGGAACCAGTCTGTTGTTCCATGTCTAGTTCTAACTGTTGCTTCCTGACCTGCATATACATTTCTCAAGAGGCAGGTCAGGTGTTCTGGTATTCCCATGTCTTTCAGAATTTTCCAGTTTATTGTGATCCACACAGTCAAAGGCTTTGGCGTAGTCAATAAAGCAGAAATAGATGTTTTTCTGGAACTCTCTTGGTTTTTCGATAATCCAGTGGATGTTGGCAATTTGATCTCTGGTTCCTCAGCCTTTTCTAAAACCAGCTTGAACATCTGGAAGTTCACTGTTCACATATTGCTGAAGCCTGGCTTGGAGAATTTTGAGCATTACTTTACTAGCATGTGAGATGAGTGCAATTGTGCAGTAGTTTGAGCATTCTTTGGCATTGCCTTTCTTTGGGGTTGGAATGAAAACTGACCTTTTCCAATCCAGTAAAAGTTTATATACACACATACATACACCTGCCTGAGTGCTCAGTTGCTCAGGTGTGTCCAAGTCTTTGCCACCTACGGACTGTAGCCCGCCAGGCTCCTCTGTCCATGGGATATCCCAGGCAAGAATACTGGAGTCGGTTGCCATTTCCTAGGGCAGCAGAGGATGAGATGGTTAGATGGCATGACTGACCCAATGGACGTGAATCTGAGTAAGCTCTGGGAGATAGTGAAGGACAAGGGAGCCTGGTGTGCTGCAGTCCATGCAGCAGCAGAGTCAGACAGGATTAAGTGACTGAATAACAACAGCGACAACTCAAGGGCATCTTTCAGACCAGGAATCAAGCATGTGTGTCAGTTGAGTCTCCTGCATTGGCAAGCAGATTCTTTACCACTGCACCACCTTGGGAAGCCCAAATACACACACACACACACACACACACACACACACACACACATATGTATGTCCAAATAACAAATTTTTAAATTTTGCAGAAATTCATTATTACATTTTTAGAGAATGTTGATAATATTTACACTGCTAGAGCTGTAAGTTGCTAATTATATGAAAGGAGAGAGTTGTAGGAATGCAACTTTTAGAGTGAATCTCTTCAAATATATACATTCACACTCACTTTTGATTTAAGGTGAAAAAATGGCTCCAAGGTTTTTTATAAATGTCACCATTGAAATATATTAGCATGATTAGCTCATGTCACTCCTCCGTCATTTCTTTCACAGTCATGTTTTATTTCTGGCTTTGTTTTTTATCTTCACAGAAAAATAAAACACATAATTTTAAATTTTCCTATTAGAAAATAATCCTAATGCAAGTGTGATTTCTGTATGCAGGACATTGGATTTAGCTCTTTAGACCATTTCTCACTGAAATCAATCCATTTACTTGTGTGTGTATGTGTGTGTACACACAAACAATATTTTCCTATTTGAAAGTAGGAATAGAAATTCCTATTTGAAAACAAACTGCAGTGGAGATTAAGCTTTTAACTAAAGATCTTAGGTTCTCCTTCTGCACACATAGGAAGCTTGCCCCTTAAATTAAGCATGATGACATGAATTGCATCAGCCTTTGCAATATGAGCAGAAACATTTCAGAGCTGGGTGCAGTTTACCTTGTCTGTCTTCCACACTGTGCCAGCTGGGTCTTTGAATGAAAATGATATGGAAAGAGTCTTTCCACAGTTTGTGACAGACATTTGATATTAAGCACACCCCACAAATAAAATAATAAACTTTTTTTGTTCAATCCATTAAGATTTGTAACCATATCAATTACCATATCAGTAACCATACTGTTACCGATATACGGTTTTCCTGATTCTCTATCTCTTCCTACTCAAATACTCATAGAACATAAAGCATTATAGTCAATATTCTTTTCTAAATTAATAGTGTAACATGGAACAAAAAGACAATGGTTAATTGAAACCCAGTTAGAAAGACAACAGAGGACTTTTTTCTCTATATATTTATCTCTTGTTCAAAAAAATTCAAATGCTAACCCTTGTAATTCCATCCTGTCTCCACCACAATCGGTACTTCATAAGGACCCACTTCCCAGTGTTTTTCACCTGATCTATGTACATAGCTGTTGTTTAGTCATGCCTGATTCTTTTGACACCCCCATGGACTGTAGACTGCAGATTCCTCTGTCCATGGGATTTCCAGGCAAGAATACTGAAATGGGCTGCCGTTCCTTCTCCAGGGGATCTTCCCAACCCAGGGATCAAACCCTTATCCTCTGCATTGGTAGGTGGATTCTTTACCACTGAGCCACCAGGGAATGCATTTAAATAGATACTTAGTAGAAAAAGCAGCCAAGGAGAGGCACAGAGAGAGTGAGTAACAGAGAAAACTTGGTATAGAAAAGAACTATGAAAATGACTTTAAATGGAGTGTAGTCTATAGTCAAGGATATGGTTTTCCCAGTGGTCATGTATGGTTGTGAGAGCTGGAAAGTGAAGAATGCAGAAGGACAAAGAATTGATGCCTTCAAACTGAGGCACTGGAGAAGACTCCTGAAAGTCCCTTGGACAGCAGGGCAATCAAATCAGTCAGTCTTAAGGGAGATCAACCCTGAATATTCACTGCAAGGAATGATGCTGAAGCTGAAGCTCCAGTATTTTGGTCATCTGATGCAAACAGCAGACTCATTGGAAAATTCCTTGGTGCTTGGAAAGATCAAGGGCAGAAGGAGTAGAGAGCATCACCAATGCAATGAACATGAACTTGGACAAACTCCAGGAGATGGTGAGGGACAAGGAGCCTTGGTGTGCCACAGTCCATGGGTCACAAACAGTTGGACATGACTGGGTGACTGAACAACAACAGCAACAATCTATAAAAACACTGAATCTATAAAAATACTATTGTATAACTGAAAAAAAATAATACGATAAATCAGCCATACTTCAATAAAAAGGAAAAGAAATATGGGATAGTTATAGAAATATTTCAAATGCTTATTGTTTTGACTCAATAATTTAAGAACTGAAATTCATAGATGTTAGGAATGTACAGGACACCTTAGATGATAGTCTTAAGGGCAGCTACTACTGAAGTCCTTTGCTAAGAAAATTGGTTTGACTCACAGAAAGAAAAAAAAGCATAAATACTCTAAAATATGAAATAACATTAGTATTGTTAGTCTGATATCAGTTTTGTTACTAAATAATAAGATGAATCAATGAATAATTTCAAATTTGTCATCATCTGTCAAAATCCATGATCCAGTCTATATTTTCAGATTGGAGTTTCTAGATTTGCATTTCAAGTATATAATTATTTCAGGCCATACCTAAAGTCATTTGAAACAGAATCCCTCAGAAGTAGTGAGACCACTTTTGGGTAGGGTGCTTTTAAAATTGGTATCCCAGGTACTGAAAACATATTTTGATATGGCTCCCATGATAGCATTAGAAATTAGTGGATTGGTGTCAAACATGGACTTCAAATGCAAACATATTTCAAGGATTATATTATATCTTAATCCTTCCTTTACGAGCTGCTTTGCTTGTAGTTGTTATTTTTAATTCCAGGTGGCTCTAGAAATACCTACGTGCCCCAAATAAACTTAAGGGTCAAGATGGATGATACAATCAAATGGGTCAATGGATTTTACTAGATGAATATCTTTGTTAAGTCATATAATGGTAACTGGAAAGAACTTTAGAATGGAAGAGAAAATACTGTTTTAGTTTTTTCTTTTGAGGAGAGATCTTCTCTCCACCTTATCCCTACTCTTGTCTTGCTTTTCTTTTTTGTTTATTTGTCTTCATTTCTAAACACACCAACTGATATAAGCAATTTTAATTACTTGGTTCTGAAAAATGTCTTCTGAAGAGAACTTTGTATTATCTTCTGTGTTGTAGCAAATTGCAATTATTTAGGAACAGCTGCTGCCTGCTTCAGGCCTGCTGAGTGTCAAGGTATTCTACCCATTTGGATCTGAAGGTCATGAATTATAGGTCATTGAGTTCCTGCCATCAGGGATTCACTTGTTTTTCTTTTGTTCAGTTCACATTTTATTTTTGCTCCTTCTCCATTTTCCACTTTGATAGAGTGGAGATACCTTTTTATTATATATAAAAAGATACCTTTTTATATACCTTTTTAGATACCTAATTCCAATTCCCATTGGTGAAAAAGAGCCTTCATCTTGATTGCAACATTTAACTTTTAGTTGCAGGCTTCCCTCCCCCCATTTTATTTATTTCCAAAGTTTATTTTCATGGAATTATTACCCTCATAGGTAAAATTTACTTTTATGTGTGTGTGCATTTAAGCATATTTGACACTTGATTTTTATAGGGTATCTTATGTATCTTCACTTTAATTAAACTTGGATGATATGAAGGCTGAAGAATTGATTGTACCTAAGGGGGATTTAATTTCTAAAAGCATGTGTAACATTTAAATATAGTTTATTAACTTATTTTAAACATAAAAGCATAAAATTATTAGGAAATTGCTAATTAGTTCCCCAGAAGACAGACTCAGAGTGGGTGTGGAGTGTGCAGGCTGTTTATGATGGAGCAACCCCAAATCAATACCTGTGGAAAGAAGGGGCTATAAGCAGAACTGGTAGAGGAGGAAGCCAAGCCTCAGGGCAGATCCATCATATCTACACCCGTGGAGAAAGGAAATGCCTTTTTCAGGATTGGACTGATGAGAAAGCCAAGCTGAGGGTCTTCTGACTTAACACATTTCAGCTGACCCTTCAGGTTAGTTTGAAACTTGAAGGCCTGTTAGAGCTGCCCTGAGCTCTGTCAGGATGGCCAGAGCTTTATTCTCCTACATCCCCAGTCAGAGCATCCTGTGGGACACTCATGAGTAGGAACGTGGCCTTAGGGGAAGATGACCTTGGGCAGCAGTACTGTGCATCTGAGGTGGTCCCTGAAGAGTGTTGTGAAGACTGTCTATTGACATAGCTCCAGTGGCCAGGATATCAAGCCCTACATTGAAGGACTATCTGGATGCTACATCACTGGGTAAGTTTGTGTGTGTTTCATATACTATGAATACATAAATACATATTTATTTTTGTTGAGTAGATGTGAATAAGAGTGTCCTAGTGCCATTAGGAAGGTTTCCCAAACTTATCTAAAATGTGATTATTCCTTTAATATCCTCTTAATATAACCTCTTTAATTTTCTAAATCAGTAGGTTACTCAATTTTCTATTTTGCCTTTCTGTACAGTTTCAAGTGTACCAACCATCATTTATGAATTGGAAAATATGAGAATGAAAAAAAAGGCTTTTTTTTCTAAAAAGCCTTTAGAAAAATATTTTAAGTGAGAAAAGGAAATTAAACCCCAAGTAGAGTTATGTACAAATAACTTCACTGAACATGTATTTGATTGCATTAAAGATGACTTTCTCTAATGGCTAGCCCCCACAAGGGGCTTCCCTTGTGGCTCAGCTGGTAAAGAATCTGCTTGCAATGTGAGAGACTTGGGTTCCACCCCTGGGTTTGGAAGATCCCCTGGAGAAGGGAAAGGCTGCCCATTCTAGTATTCTGGCCTGGAGAATTCCATGGACTGTATAGTCCATGGGGTTACAAAGAGTTGGGCGTCACTGAGCAACTTTCACTTAGCATCACTTAATGGCTAGCAGTCATTGACTATTAAAAAGAAACAGAGGTATATTAAAAACTGAGAAAATAATACAAACTCTGATCCAATGGCAAATATATTTGTTATGGCTATATATCTAATATTTTTGGTGGGAAAATGTAAAAGAACATGAGATGAGAAGAATCTAAAATTGAATTTTGTGCTTGGGCAAACATTGGCTCCTAAAGAATATTTACAAGAAATAGGTTACGCAGAAGAGTCAAATAATGGTAGGTATAAAGAGGAACAGAACAGCAAGGTGTGTTTTAAAATGTTTCCATCTGATTCATCCTGCTCCAACTCTAAGCTCTATGGGGCTTCTTCTCCCTCTAGGGGAGAGGAAGAGTCAACAGAACTAATAGCCTAGAGAAAGGTACTGGGAAAGACAGGGCAAAAAGTAGATAAGGGAATACGAGTATAGAAAAAAACAGAAATATGAAAAGAGACAAGAAAAGAGAATCATTCATCAACAAAATTTTAAAAAATGGAAAAGAGAAAATTGGAAAAGAGAATGAGCATGTAGCTTTTCAACACCTTCAAGGCAAGCCTATGCTGTGCTCAGTTGAGTTTGACTCTGTTACTCTGTGGCCTGTAGCCCACAGGCTCCTCTGTTCAAAGGATTTTCCAGGCAAGAATATTGGAGAGTGTTGCCGTGCCATCCTCCAGGGGGCTTCCTGACCCAGGGGTTGAACCCGCATCTCCTGCACTGGTGGGCAGACTGTTTACTACTACGCCACCACGGCAACCCTAAGCAGGTGCAAACCCTTCCACCAAAGAGCAGTTTGGCAAATCTCCCAACTCCTTTATTTGTCCTATGTGTTATTTTTATGGCTAGCTTTGCCATTGGGGAAAAAGTAAAATATCAAAGGGTAGGGCGTGGTTAAAAACTCAAAACAGGTGTCACTAGGTCTTTTAAAAAATATTTCTCTTTACTTATTTGGCGGCACTGTGTCTCAGTTGCAGTTTGCAGGACCTTTTTGTTTGTGGAATCTTTTTGGTTGCAACCTGCAAACTTAGTTGTGGAATGTGGGATCTAGTTCCCAAGACAAGCTTTGAACTCACGTCCCCTGCATTGGGAGCACAGAGTCAGCCAGTGGACCAGCAGGGAAGTCCCTAGATCTTAATATTGTTTTTCTGATCTTTGAGCACAATAAATATCTCTGCCTCTAATTTTATCTCAGAAATAAGCTACAGGTGGAATAGTGAAAATGTCTATAGCATAAAAGCTGTCAAATAATGGCTAACTGTTAACTGTAAGCCTAAGTAAAAAAGAATCTGAGAAACTCATATGTCATGCTTAGCGTCTTCCTTAAAAATAGGTAAGTTGTGCAGTTGCTGAGATGATATTTGGGAGGGGTCCAGCTCCTTAACTTAACTGGTTGCATGAATCATGATCCAGATATTTAACTTAATTACTTAACCCTCAGTTTCCTCATCTTTTTAATTGGAATAGCAAACTTCATTCATACAGTGGTTTTCAGATTAAATCAGATAATGCTTTTAATGGATTTAGCATAATGCCTGACACATGATACTTTATCAAACCACTTTATCAGTTAAAAGTAGTACATTAGAAATTTTTAAATAGATTTAAAAATCAAGCATGAAGCATTTGAGGAGCTGATGAATTCTAGCTACTGTCAATATCATTTATTAATTCTCAGTACTGATTAGTAAAATGCTGCCCTCAATATATAAGCCAAGGTGTAGTTATGCTAAGAATTCTGATGGTATTTTAAATATCTGACATTTGGAAATACTGTCTGTAAAAGTAGATTTTGCTACTTCACCAAAAAAAAAAAAAAAGAGAGAGAGAAAAAGCTATGGATAATTATATCCTAGTGATTCTGGCTTTGTAAGGGAAGGCCCTCTGGAAAAATATGTAGAAAGCTCCATGTAGTGTCCATTGTAAATTTTAGTTAAGTGACAGCACAGATGTTCTCAGACAGTAAAGAATCTGCCCCTAACGCCGGAGCCCTGGGTTTAACCGATGAGTTGGGAAGATTCCCTGGAGAAAGGCATGGTAACCCACTCCAGTATTCTTGCCTGGATAATCTAATGGACTAGGGAGCCTGGCAGGCTATAGCCCATAGGGTTGCAAAGATTTGGACATGACTGAAGTGACTTAGCACCCAGGCATGCACCTAAGCTGAGAGGCCAGATGTAGTTAAAAAAAAAAAAAAGTCCCTGGAATACGACTTGTTGAATTTTTTAAAAAAAATTATAGTTCATGTTTCTGCAGAAAACATTGTAACAAGAGAATGTAAGAATTTCAGATTTCTTTATCATGGTAAAAACCACTTACTTGAATTGTCATGGTTTAAGGTAACACTTAAGCTAAATGTGTGAGTACATTTTCTCTTTTAAGAATTTTCAAGGTCAACTTTTAAAAGAACTCTTAATCTTTGCCAATTTAACTTTAAAAGGGAAATGCATACATCTGTTAAAATTCTGCACTTCCCAAAGTGTGAATCCACCAATATCCATTACATTGATTACAAGTTATGAAAACCAAATGAAATAGTTGTGATAGTAACATTAAATTCTGTTTTTTTATGAAATCACACCTTTTCTCTTTTGTTTAATTAAATCTTTATTATCACTTCCTGATATTTCCACCCTGAAATTCCTTATACATTTCAGATGCCATTGTGGGCACTAAGAGGTTAAATAACAAAATAAATTAAAAGGTATGATGCCTCTTTTCAAGGAACTTACAGTCCTACATATGCATGAACTTATTTTGACATTAGGCACCTATTTTATTGTGGTAAAGTACACAGAACATAAAATTTAGTATTTTAACCATTTTTCAGTATTTGCTTCTGTGGCATTAATTATACTCATACTGTTGTGAGACATCCATCATTAACCATCTCCAGAAAATTTTCACCTTTCCAAACTCAAATGTAGTACCCCTTAAACACTAATTCATCATTGTCCCCTCCCCTCATGCTGGCAACCATGATTCCATTTGCTGTGTCTGTGAATTTGACTCTTGGAATATCCTTTTGTGACTGGCTTGTTTCATTTAGCATAATATCCTATGTTACAACCTCTGTCAAAATCTCCTTCTGTTTTAAGACTAAATAACAATAATATTACACTGCACACATGATATTAGGTGACTTTTACACTGTCTTAATTGCCAGTGATTTCCTTTTAAAGAATTATATTTTAAGATCTTTGCTATAAGCCTTTTGTTTTAGAATAGTTTTAGATTTACAAAAACTTTTAGAGAGTATGGAGAGTTTCTATATGCCTCATAATTTTTCCTATTGTTAAACAGTCCTGTTCAAATTCTCCAGGCCAGAATACTGGAGTGGGTAGCCTTTCCTTTCTCCAGGGCATCTCCCAAACCCAGGGATCAAACCCAGGTCTTCCCCATTGCAGGTGGATTCTTTACCAGCTGAGCCACAAGGGAAGTCCTAGCCTATCCCTTCTCTATCAGATCTTCCCAAAACAGGAATCGAACTGGGGTCTCCTGCATTGCAGGCAGATTCTTGACCAACTGAGCTATCAGGGAAGCCCTGCTGTTGCTAACACCTTATATTAATTAGTATGGCTTGTTTGTTACAACCAATGAACTGACGTTAATATATTATTTTTGTCTAAGGTCTTTATTTAGATTCTTTTCATTCAGTTCAGTTGCTCAGTCATATCCAGTTCTTTGCAACCCCATGGACTGCAGCATGCCAGGCTCATGTCCATCGAGTTGGTGATGCCATTCAACCATCTCGTCCTCTGTCATCCCCTTCTCCTTCCTTCAATCCTGCCCAGCATCAGGATCTTTTTCAGTGAGTCAGTTCTTTGCATCAGGTGGCCAAAGTGTTGGAATTTCAGTTTCAGCATCAGTCCTTCCAATGAACATTCAGGAATGATTTCCTTTAGGATGGACTGTTTGGATCTCCTTGCAGTCCGAGACTCTCAAGAGTCTTCTCCAACACCACAGTTCAAAAGCATTGATCCTTTGGTGCTCAGCTTTCTTTATAGTCCAACTCTCACATCCATACATGACTACTGGAAAAACCATAGCTTTGACTAGATGGACCTTTGTTGGCAAAGTAATGTCTCTGCTTTTTAATATGCTGTTTAGTTTGGTCATAGCTTTTCTTCCAAGGAGCAAGCATCTTTTAATTTCATGGCAGCAGTCACCATCTGCAGTGATTTTTGGAGCCCAGAAAAATAAAGTCTCTCATTGTTTCTACTTAGATTCTCTTAGTGTTTACTTTAAATTTTCTTATTCTGTTCAGGATGCTGTCTAGGATATCACATTACCTTTAGTTGTGTTCCCATAGGCTCTTCTAGATTGTAACTTCTTCTCAGACTTTTCTTGTTTTTTTTTTTTTTTTTTTTTTTTTAAAGACTTTGGCAATTTTTAGGAGTTCAGGTATTTTGTTTTTAGGAGTTCAGGTATTTTGGATCCATCTTATGCTTCACTCATGATTAGACTGATGCTATGGATTTTAGGAGAAAAAAAGCACACAAGTGCTATTTTCATCACATAATATCAAGGGTACACACTATCAGCAAATATTATCATTAACGTTAATTCTAATCACCTGCTGGGAGGAGGTGGTTGCCAATTTCTTCCACTGTAAAACCACTTTCCCTCTCCTTTCATACTGTTGTCTTTGGAAGTAAGTCTTTGTGCAGTACCAACATTTAGCAGGTAGAGAGTGATGCTCCCCTCCTTAAAGGAGAAATATCTATACCACTTAACTTGGAATTCTGCTATATAAGAGATTTATCTATTCTTCCCCTTTTATAAATTTTTGCCTTCATTTTTTATATCAGTTTGGATGAAGCCATTTTTAGGAAAGGAAATAATGTCATTTAGTGTTTGCTGTAGGAGAAGACAATGGCACCCCACTCCAGTACTCTTGCCTGGAAAATCCCATGGACAGAGGAGCCTGGTGGGCTGCAGTCCATGGGGTCGCTAGAGTCGGACACGACTGAGTGACTTCACTTTCACTTTTCACTTTCCTGCATTGGAGAAGGAAATGGCAACCCACTCCAGTGTTCTTGCCTGGAGAATCCCAGGGATAGGGGAGCCTGGTGGGCTGCCGTCTATGGGGTCGCACAGAGTCGGACACGACTGAAGTGATTTAGCAGTAGCAGCAGTGTTTGCTGTGCCATAGGATCTGTGTTAAGTGTGAAAGTGAAAGTGTTAGTTGCTCAGTCGTGTTTGACACTTTCCAATCCCATGGACTGTAGCCTGCCAGACTTCATGTAGTACCCATTAATTCTTTGTGTAATCCTAGCCATAAACAATTTGAGATAGATATATATTTTCACATTGTTGATCAATAAATCAAATCTCAGCCTTAGTAACTTCAGTTCTGTGAGAAATGTACATCTAACTATCTTGCTCATGTAACTGAGATTTGAAGTTACTCTGTGACTCCAAGAAATGGATTAGATTTTGAAATTAACTCTTTTGTTTTCAGTAACTCCTTTGATAAGAGCTTTAGATATGAGCTTTGTGTAATCCTTATAGTTATGGACCTAAGTAGCTTTGCTAATCTGTACAACTAATAAGTGTCCGTCCCATGGTAAGTGTGTAGGTCTATCAAATCCCAACCAATGCCTTTTATAGTTTCCATAGCTCTCTGTGCTGTATAGATCTATATCATTTAAACACTGAATTTTTGAAGGAGAAGTTAAAACTGTAGGCTTCGGTTCCTTGGCTAGCTGAGAGCCTTAGGAAAATTATGTATCTATTCAAAACTTCTGATTCTGTATATATAAATTGCAGAGAGGGAGCAGTGATGATGATATTAATAGGTACTACAGGATTAAATACAGTGATTGACGATTAATTAGAGTTCTTTTACATTGTGTCTGGTACAGAGTAGGCTCACTTTGAGTTAGATGTCATTATCAATATTGTTCTTGTGTTTTTGTTCCATACTTCAGTATGTGAGATAGTCTTACATTTTAGGTTGGGTTTCCTAGAGGACAAGTTAGAGATAGTTCCATCTGCAAATGATTAAGGCTGGAGGTAGGCAAGGCAGGAAACAGAAGGTGAGCCAAGGTATGATCAGGTGAAGCCAAATCAGCCTAGTCTGTTGCCATGGCAATGGTTTCACCTGGTTATAGAGCTGGACTTTTTTATCCTCTATCAGTCAGTCACTGGCTATGGGCTGTGGAGGAGGGGAATGGTGTCAAATTTTAGGCACAATCAGGAAGTTCATGGACCATCCTCAGAAAGAAGGTTCCCAAGTGCAGGGTATCCTCAGCTAAGTAGTGCAGAACCAATAAGAAGCACTGGAGGAGATCAGGCGGGGCACAAAAAGGGCCCATGGTTTTTCCTCCCCAACTGCACAGGAAATTTCCTTAGACAAGACTTTCAGTAGAATTACAGATACGTCTCAGACTCTGCAGATTTAGAGCAGTGAGTTTGCAGATGGAAAATTGGGCATTACATGTGTGCTTTGGAAGCTTTTAGCAAAATAACCTGGTTTGTTGTGGATTGTATTTTTCACAATTGTTTAGTTCGCATTGGCTGTGCTAGAGATGGCTTAGTTCTCTTCCTGGAAACTAAAATATTTATCAAGAACTATTCATAGAAACCTCCTGTGGATAGAACTAGTACTTCCAATAAAATATCACTAAGGTTATATTGCTATGGTTCTCTAGCTCATGGTGCATTAATCCTCACCCCCTCCTTTGTTTAGTACCTCTCCTTTGGCCCCACCCCCAGATACTCTGATTCATTTGGTATGGGGTGAGGCCTCGGTTTTAATTTGCTTTCAATGCTTTCCAGCCAAGATTGAGAATAACCAGATTGCAGTAAAAATTAGCCAGTTGGAAAGTTTTAAATTGTCTAACTGCTTCAAAATGCAAGCAAAGAGATCTGCCTCATCTTGAAATTATTGCATTTAAAAATACCAAAAAGGTATATAATGACATTTTAAATGACAATGTTGAGAAAAATATAGATTTCAGAGTGCAACAAAGTGTTCATTCAAGATGATCCTGAAAATGCAGAAATTCTATCACCTTTCCTATGCCCTCCAAAACAGGAGTCCTTGGTCTAAAAGAATATTAAACCATTTTGAGTGAACATTAACTTGCACATGCAAATAATGTAGATATTAGACCAGGTATACATGCAAGCGCAATCAAAGTGAAATTTTAGTATATAATCAAAAATTAAGCACTCATAACTGGACACAAATGCCCAAGAGGAACTCAGGTTGGTATGCTATGCTATGCTATGCTAAGTCACTTCAGTCATGTCCGACTCTGTGTGACCCCATAGACGCCAGCCCACCAGGCTCCCCTGTCCCTGGGATTCTCCAGGCAAGAACACTGGAGTGGGTTGCCATTTCCTTCTCCAATGCAGGAAAGTGAAAAGTGAAAGTGAAGTGGCTCAGTCGTGTCTGACTCTTAGCGACCCCATGGACTGCAGCCTACCAGGCTCCTCTGTCCATGGGATTTTCCAGGCAAGAGTACTGGAGTGGGGTGCCATTGCCTTCTCCGCAGGTTGGTATAGTATAACTGATATAGTTAAACTAGCTCTACAATTATGTAAAGTTTAAAAATAAAATAAAATTAATTAAAAAAATAAAAGAAAAAAAATAAACTAGCTCTAACATAATTCTAGTCATAATATTTTAAAGGCAATAAAATGCATGTCATGATATTTTCCTTTCTCTGAAATTAGCATTCAGAGTTTCAATAATATATTTAAAATGAAAGCAAGTGAAAAAGTTTTAATTATTTTATTAACTATTAAAAGAATGACAATGTTTTAGTTCCTAAATAACCATAATTTTCCTCCCAAGTAGTCATCTGTCAACAATATTTCTTAAGCTATTTCTGTACTTATAAGCAATATAATTTATAGAATTATCAAATAAAGATAAAAATATGTGTGTTACTTATCCTATTATTATTATTATTAAACATTGAGCTCTAGTTTTTCTTTCCGCAAAGAGGAGCGTTGGTGATTGACAGTGCTGGAGAAGAAAAGAATGTTTGACTATAGAACTTTCCCTTCAGAAGAATTTATTGCCCTCCATTAAAAAAATTCTACTCAGATTTTCACTGTAATGCTATGAAGATTACCTTTAGAAAACCCCAGTTTTGTTTTTCCTGGCCACAAAAAGTTAAAAAGTAAAAAAAAAGACTACCATTAGGTTTCTGCTGGCGTTGTTAAGTTTGCCAGATAAATGTCTCAATTGAAAACTGAAACTGTGATTTATTGGGCTTGAAATATGAGGCATATCTTTTATGTAGGAATTTTAAGTATCTTATTAAGCAATGGTAAAGTTGATTCAGTATTTAATCAAAACAAACCACAAAACAAGTATGTGCAGTACTTATCCCTCTCTCAGGAATCACCAGCTACTGGAGATGGAGGAAGAAAATATTCTTACATTTTCAAACTCTTATTTCACTTTCTAGCAGTATTTCAAAAACTACTGTCTCTCCAGATTTATAAACCTAGGAAACATTTGAATGCAGATAAATATATATGTGTCTGACTCTTGTGACCCCATGGACTGTAGCCTGCCAGGTTCCTCTGTCCATGGAATTTTCCAAGCAAGAATCCTGGAGTGGGTTACCATTTCCTTCTCCAGGGGATCTTCCTGACCCAGGGATCAAACCTAGGACTCCTGCAATGCAGGCAGATTCTTTACCAACCGAGCTACCAGGGGATTCCCAAATAGATATGTTTACAAGAGCAATTCTAGTGCACAGGACCTTTATCATAAAATATCAGACAAACTCACCTATTATTGTCCTCAGTAAAATGAAGAGAGTGAACCTGAATTATTTTGAAAAAATGCCAAGATGCATGTAGCATATGTTAATTCAGTTTTCACTCATGTTTGAGAATACACTTTTCAAATCTTATAAAAGGGCAAATGTTTCCATGCTTCTGCAAAAATGCCTCATAGATATTTTAGATGTTTGGAAAATATCACTTCTTATGTTTTATTTTTTTTTTTTAATAAAATTTAGCCTGTGAAAAATATACATTTTACTTCTGATTTTTCCCTCTTCATTTTTCTCTCTGTGACAACAATGGTGCGTAAGGAGTAGGGACAGTGCATTTTAAAATGATGATATTTGTGCTTATTAAATAAGCCGAAATTTGTTGGAAGAAAATGGACAACGAAACACACATGCTAGAAATATCATTAGAATATTAGCAGAAATAATAGATAAGAACTTTTTGCTCGGCAACATACTGAAAAATGAATAGAACTGAATAAAAGTGAACATTTTTTTCAAAAAAAGCCAAGAACAACTCTAGAATGGTAAGTACAGAATTACACTCACCTTTATGTGAATTAAAGAACTTAAATATAACTGGCTATTTAATTGGTCTGGTTGTAACACTGCTGTTACCTCCCTCAGGATGTGCAGAATTGGATAAATGGAAATACAGAGCTTTTATTAAATTTTAATTGTATTTTATTAAGGCACAGGAAAAAAAGACATTTTTGTGGTTTTATTATTATCATGGTAATTTGCCAAGAGAAGGATTTTAATGGTTTAAATGCTAATTATTCAAAGATAGATTAAGCTTTACAAAAAGAAAAATGGTTGCTCAGAGATTTGGACATGCTGAGGAATAAAAGATAACATTTGATATAACAACCCATGCTGATCCTTTAAAAAAGAAAACAGTTGGATTAAGAAAAATCTGCATTTTGAAAAGCCAAATGAATACATAAAACCATAACAAAGACAAATAAATATTCATTCATTTATTCAGCAAATGTTTATTAATTGCCTCCTTTGTGTACCAGCAACTTTTAATCACTGGATATACAAAGCCAAATTATACATGGTCCTGCCATTGCAGGTGTTCTGTGGGAGGAAGTGAGAGATGTGAATCAATAATAACATAAGACAGGGCTGGGAAGGATTGAAGTTCTGTAGAATTGCAAACAGAGGCACCTGTGGGAGCAAAGGAAAGGAAAGGAAGTTTCTCCAGACACTTATGAATTTTAAGGCATTAGGAAATAGTTCAATGTAAATAGGCAAAGCCAGTCCAGGTCCAATATGGCAAAGCAGAGAAATAGAAGGAACTGGGGAAGTAGGCAAGGGCTAGATAGCAAAAGATCCTTCTTGCCAAGGTAAGGAGCTTGAAATTTATCTGAAAATTTAGGAAGGAGCTATTGGGAGATCCCCACCACCCTTAAATTGAGGTAAAATTTATGGATTGTGAAGTATACTTAGTGAAAGTTCCTTAGTAGGCCAAGGATATAGTGAGCTCTTCATTTTAAAAGTATGAACTTGGCAGAAGTATAGGCTCCCCAGATGGCATAGTGGTAAAGAACCCACCTACCAGTGCAGGGGACATGAGACAACGGTTCAATCCATGGGTCGGGAAGATCCCCGGAGGAGAGCATGGCCACCCACTCCAGTATTCTTGCCTGGAGAATTCCATGGACAGAGGAGCCTGGAGGGCTATAATCCATAGGGTAGCAAAGAGTTGGACACGGCTGAAGCTACTTAGCACACATGCATGCATGCACACGTGGGAAGTAAACCATCTACCATCTGTCTTTATAGCAGTCATCTTGCTCACCAAATGTCTATGTACTCCCATACTTTTCCTACCTTTATTCAGTTAGGTAAGACCATATGATTAGTTCTGGCCAGGGAATTGTGTCAAAGGATACAGATAGTTGGCAAGGGCTCCTCCACCTTACCTTCTTCCCTTTGATGCAGGCTTAGAACCTGTGCTCTGTGTGGGGCAGCCTCAACATTAAAAGACTCATGCTCCTTGGAAGAAAAGCTATAACAAACCTAGACAGCATATTAAAAAGCAGAGACATCTCTTTGCCAACAAAGGTCCATATAGTCAAAGCTGTGGTTTTTTCATTAGTCATTGGCAGATGTGAGATTTGGACCATAAAGAAGGCTGAGTGCCAAACAATTGATGCTTTTGAACTGTGATGTTGGAGAAGCCTCTTGAAAAAATCTCTTGGACTGCAAGGAGATCAAACCAGTCAATCCTAAAGGAAATCAACCCTGAATATTCATTGGAAGGACTCATGCTAAAGCTGAAGCTCCAATACTTTATTTTTAGCCACCTCATGAGAAGAGCCGATTCACTGAAAAAGACCTGAATGCTGGGAAAGATTGAGGGCAGAAGGAGAAGGGGATAACAGAGGATGAGATGGTTGGATGGCATCATCGACTCAATGGACACTAGTTTGAGCAAATTCCATGAGATAGTGAAAAACAGGGAAGCCTGGTATGCTGCAATCGATGGAGCTGCAAACAGTTGGACATGACTGAGCAAGTGAACAACAACATCTCTCCCTAATATAGTTCTTGGCCCACTTTGGCCCATTCTCAAAATAAAAGGTAGACTTTTTTTTTTTTTTTGAAACACAAGTAAATCCTGTCACTCTTCAAAATCCTCCAGTGGGTACCTTTCTCAGAGTAAAGTCCCTAAAATGATCTATAATGTTCTATATTTTCTGGTCCCTAACACTTCTCTGATTTCAGTCGTTTCTCCTGTTAGTCACTGCTCTAACGATGCTCATCTTGCTGTCACTATAACATGCCAGGAAAGTGCCTTCTTCAGGTCTCTCAGACTCACTACTCACTGTATCTAGAGTATCATCCCCCCAGATCTCTGTAGGTCTGTCTCCTTCTCTGCCTTTGGATAGCTGCTCCAGTATCACCTTCTAAGTTAGGTCATCCCAAACCACCCAAAATTAGCGTTCTTATTCTCTCAGTGACCTTGTGAGTTAGATAGTTATTTTTACATTAAAGTTGAGGGAAAATGTTCACAAGATGTTATCCCCATTATAAAAAGAAGGAAACAGAAGCTCACAGAATCACGACTACGGTGTTAGTTTGTACGTTATTCTACATTCTTTATATCTATGAACCTATTTAATCATAATAAGAAATCTGTTATCCACAAAAGTCACATAAAATATCTAGAATCACACAGTCATTAAGCTGCATAGATAAGCTGAGACAGCATCTTTGAATTAATAATCTTTTCTTTTACTCTATTGGCTTCTGATGTTATAATTCAAATCATGCAGAACCATAGTATTAATTATAAATATGTGCTCAGGGATTGGTTACACATATTTTTCAGTTAAATATCTCCTTCTATAATTTATATTACCCTGACTATAATTTTCAAAGTTGTGAAATATTAAAAGCCAGAGTAATTGGAAATTTTGTGTTGTTGGCCCCTCAATATGGGCTGTGCTGCAGTACTTTAGTCTATATTGTAAATTACTGTAAACTTTTATCACAATCCTATTCTCCCCAAGAGATAGTCTGTTTCTCTAAAGCAATTAACTTAGAATTGCTTTAGAAATGTCAATATATAACTTCTAAAAAATGCTATTTCAGAATTTTGCATTCCTTTTCTTCTTTGGATGATTTTTTAAATATCATTTGTGCAACTAGTTCATTATTACAACATCAACGGTGCCTAACTAACAATAGCTGGCATTGCATAAAGCCATAAAATATTCAAAACTGAAGAAATACAAAGATCTTATTTAAAGCAGAGATTAGTGTATCTCTCTAATTCGATCATAGGAACAGTTATAAACGACATAAAGACAGGTAGATATTTAAAGTTTTTTTCAAAGTTGAAATAATTTAACATACCATTTGGCAGCTCAAATTGCATTTGTTTATAAATTATCTATTAAAATTTTCCCATGCTTCTGCCCATCACTTATAAAAGTATTTTATATTATACACAGAAAGTTGTATTAATGATATTGCTCAATAGTGTATGCAAACCTCATTTTTGTTCTATTTCCCTTTACTTCTAATCTCTATTTTATTTCCTATCATACAATTAAAGCCCATTCTATTGTGTTTGATATGTTTTTAAACATTCATGTAATCATATAAAATATTTAGAAATATTTGTAATTGTGTGTTTTAAAATTTTAAATATGGTATTGGGCTATAAATCTTACTCTGCTCCTTATCTGTTTTTAAACTCAAGGCTGCTTTTAAGTGATATATAGTTTATTATAATCTTCATCTAGTTGTTTCTAATTGGTGAATAAAATTTCACAAGTGTGTGTCCACCTCGTTTTTTTTCACCCACACTTCCAGTTACCTGTGCTTCCTGCCCTTACTGGTAAAACTGCAATTAATTGCTCTCATACAGGTTATGGGAGATTTTCTCTGAGATCCTTATTCAGAATTATGATCCCTGCCTCCAAGGACCTTCCTCTACTTTAATTGTACTAAGCACTGCCATTTACTTCCAGAATGCCTATGCCGATGTAAACCCTCAACAGTAACTCATTTCACTCATATTTTTCAATCTGTTTTGCACTGGCAGTCACTTATTTTGTTTGGGTATCCCTACTTTTCCACATTTTTATTGCTAACCTCATGCATGTTCTTGTATTAGCACTTAACAACAGGATGATAGAGATTTGCTTTAGATCAAAATGTCTCTCTTCTAATGTTAGGCTGTGCTGTGCTAGGTCGTTTCAGTCGTGTCCAGCTCTTTGTGACCCCATGGACTGTAGCACTCCTGGCTTCTCTATCTATGGGATTCTTCAGGCAAGAATACTGGAGTGCGTTGCTGTGCCCTAGAGAGTACAAGTAATTTGTGAGATAAATCTGGACTTTTACAATTAATTGTTTCTTTCTTTGCCTTATAGTTGTTTTGTTTGCCTTATTGGATCCTATATATAAGCCTCTAAAAGATAGGAGTTTTGCCTTAGATATTCTGATATTCATCCATTCATTTATTCATTAAAATATTTACTAAGCACTTCTCTCATTATAGTAGTTATCTAGGTAGTGCTAATTGAGATGTTCAGTTCAGTTCAGTCGCTCAGTCATGTCTGACTCTTTGCGACCCCATGAATCGCAGCACGCCAGGCCTCCCTGTCCATCACCAACTCCCGGAGTTCACCCAGACTCACATCCATCGAGTCAGTAATGCCATCCAGCCATCTCATCCTCTGTCGTCCCCTTCTCCTCCTGCCCCCAATCCCTCCCAGCATCAGAGTCTTTTCCAATGAGTCAACTCTTCGCATGAGGTGGCCAAAGTACTGGAGTTTCAGCTTTAGCATCATTCCTTCCAAAGAAATCCCAAGGCTGATCTCCTTCAGAATGGTCTGGTTGGATCTCCTTGCAGTCCAAGGGACTCTCAAGAGTCTTCTCCAACACCACAGTTCAAAAGCATCATAAGACCCAGTTTCTATCTTAAGCACCTCAAATTAATAGTGGAGCAAAGCATGAAAATAAATGATCAAAATGCAAAATAACTGCTGCTGTAGAAATGTATACACATATATAGATTATCTCTTTTGAATTTTGTTTATGCTTCTCTGGCCTTGAAACACGAGAAAGTACAGAAAGATAAAAGTTTTTATTTTCCTTTTCTTCCTCTTTATCTACCTCATTCTTTGTTACTGCAGAGCAAGTACTATGATAACAAAATGACCTCTTATACTTAAGTAGGTCAGAAATGAACTGAAGACTGATTACTTCAAATGTGTACCAAAATATTGATTTTGGAACCAAGTTTTAAAAACTGAACAGATAATACCTAAATGCTTCTTATGAGAGATTGAGTGTTAACAAGACAATGGAAAGTAAAGTCCCACTTTTGATATAAAAAATTTAGTGAAGATGCACTACGGTAACTAACTTCTTACTCCTGGTATAAGACTTGGTCAAGAAACAGAACCTCCATCAGATCAGATCAGATCAGTCGCTCAGTTGTGTCCGACTCTTTGAGACCCCATGAATTGCAGCACGCCAGGCCTCCCTGTCCCTCAACAATTTTTAAAAGGGATGTCTTAATTCTTGGCTTCTTACTTATGACATTTCCTGGAATTAGTTCTTTTGAAAGGCACCAAGTAGACTCAGTTTATAATTTTGTAAAATTGTGTAAATTCTCTATGTGTTGGCCAGCCATATGCAATTCAAGGTGAAGAGTCCAGGAGATGGAAATAAAGAAGGTTAGTGGTATATACTGCTAATAACTTTGTCCAAATTTGAAAAAGATGTTCTCAATTTGATTGGCACATGCAGTTAGGATAAGATGATCAGAAATGAGTTTTAAATTCTGGAATGTTAAGAAACAATGGACTCAAAGAAGAAAGAGTGGGGGAAAAAAGCTTTGTCAGAATTGTGTCCTATTACGTTTCTTAGAGGAAGAAATACTTGACTAGAATCCTCAAATGTGGCTCAGCAGGAGACTTTGCCAAGTAAATGAGGGAGAAAGGGAAAGTTTTGGTAGACAAAATAATATCTGCAGAGGCACAGAGATATGCAACAGCATACTTTGTTCAGGAAGTTAAAAATAGCTCATTAATGCTGGAGCAGAGTCAGGGTTGGGTTAGAAGGCCAGGAAGGCCGAGTTGTGTGAAATAAGCCTGGAGAGGTAGGTCTCATGAGAAAAGAAATACAGGTTATTTTAGAGCAATGGGGAAGAAGGCGATGGCAACCTACTCCACTACTCTTGCCTGGAAAATCCCATGGGCGGAGGAGCCTGGTAGGCTGCGGTCCATGGGGTCATGAAGAGTCGGACACGACTGAGGGACTTCACTTTCACTTTTCACTTTCATTCATTGGAGAAGGAAATGGCAACCCACTCCAGTGTTCTTGTCTGGAGAATCTCAGGGACGGGGGAGCCTGGTGGGCTGCCGTCTATGGGGTCTCACAGAGTCGGACACAACTGAAGCGACTTAGCAGCAGCAGCAGCAGCAGCAGCAGAGCAATGGGAATATACTGAAATCTTTTTCTCGCTCTTTTTTCTTAATTAGAAAGCTATATTTATTATAGAAAATTTGAAAAATGTAGAAAAGTAAAAAGATTAAAATACATGTTTTCACCGTCCTATCCTCCTGAGATGACTATTATTAACATTCCTTTCTGTATCACCAGCCCCACCTGTCTATCCATCTATCTGTATTTTTAGTGGATTACTATTATTTTAGCTTAATATTTAGTTTACTATACATTTTAGTTTGTATATCTTTAGTTTACTGTATCTTTAAGGATTGCTGTGCTTTGTAATAAGCATTTTTACTTAATATACTGTATTATCCCAATATTTATGATATTTCTATAGTACTTCATATTCAAAATAAACCCTATTTTATTTGAAAGTTAAATTTAAAACATGACAAAATTCCTTGTTGATGAGTTTATTTTGAAAGGAGAGTCAAAATAAACATATTGTGCACTAGTTATTTCTGGCTTGTGATAATCTAGGTAACATTTTTATCTTATTTGATTTTCTTTCAAAGAATTTGCCACTAGATTTTAGTGTAAAATTGTCTGTGACTCTTTAGTCTTGCTGCCCTACTTTCTATGTTTAATGGAAATATCTCAAAGTATGCCAATGATATTTTCCCCATTGTCTTTTGAAAGCACTCCAGTTATAACCCTCCCCTCAAAATTCATATGAAATTGCACTCTTCTCAAGATTTCTGATCGTTTTCTTGTTGCTGAATGCAATTTAGTCATCTCCATCCTGGACTTATAAGAGTCATTTGACATTGCTAATTTTTTTCTACCTCACTGTAACACTGTTTTTGACTTGGCTGCTGGGCACCTATTCTTAAAATTTTCTTTTTACTTCACTACCTATGTCTTTTGAACATTGTTTGCTGATTCCTCATTAGTTGGCTTCTAAACTTTGGAATAACTCAGGGCTTAGTATTTGGATTTCTCTTTTATATGCATGTGTATGGACAGGGAGGCCTGGCATGCTGCAGTCCATGAGGTCGCAGAGTCGGATACAACTAAGTGACTGAACTGAACATATATATATATATATATATGTGTATATATATATATAATATATTGTATATATACAATATACTCACTTAAAATTTATATGTATGTGAAAGTCACTCGGTCATGTCTGACTCTTTGCACCCCAGTGGACTATACAATACATGGAATTATCCAGGACAGAATACTGGAGTGGGTAACCTTTCTCTTCTCCAGGGAATCTTCCTAACTGAGGAATCGAACCCAGGTCTCATGCATTGTAGGTGGATTTTTTACCAGCTGAGCCACAAGGGAAGCCCAATTTATATGCCTATATGTGCATAAATATAGATCAATTATATATTGATACATATATTTTTATTATATTTATACATAACATACAAATACACACTACACATATATTTATACATACCATATAAATTATACGTGTTCATTCTATGGATGATTTTACTTAGTTTCTGATATATATTATGCAGCTTATACGATATATGTTGTTTTTCAATCGCGTCCAACTCTTTGCAACCCCCATGGACTGCCACACACCAGGCTTGCCTGTCCTTCACCATCTCCAGGAGTTTGCTCAAATTCATGCCAGTATAGCATATAGATATGATTCTTGGCTTTTTTGGATAAAAAGCATAAAATTCTTAATGATGATATTTCATAGTTTATTATACTTAGAAGAAACTCCACACTATTGAATTTCTTACTGTATTTCTTGATGTCAGTCATATAAGAGATGCAAAGGAAGGGGAGGGAAAAATCAAAGTTATTTAAAAAATTCAAAATGGTTCGAACTATTATGTTGAAAATGAGCATATGACCTCAGACACACTGCCTCAAAACATGGCCCCTTGGCAAGTTGTACTATTACTTTAAGATGAAGGAATTTGATAGTGACAGGTGCAGGAAGGACTCAGTGGCCTGGCTATTTTACCTGAAGCCATAACACCCTTATGTGGGAGATGCCCTACCTAAACCTGAAAGAAAGGAGTATCCTTATCTTCAAAGACAGTGGGGTGCCAAGAGGAATCTGAAAGAATGGTCATCACCGTTTCCCTGATTCACTACCCTTAGCTCATGCCCTTTTTGTCTTCTGCTGCTTTCCCTGACTTCACTCTTCACCAAACCTAATACAAAAATGTTCAGGCTTAACCTTTTCTTCAAGTCTTTGTTTCTCCATGAAGGCTCCTATGTCTCATAAAACTTCTATCAAATAAATGTGCTTGCTTTTCTCTTATTAATCTGTCTTTTGACAATCTACTTTATAGGACCCCAGTCAGAAAAGCTAGAAGGGCAGTAGGAAAAATAACTTTTTCCTCCTTTACAAAAGTATTCAAAATTTTTCTTATCCTAAACAGAATAAGTTTCTATATAAATTTATTGTAAAATAACATGAAATAAAATATTTTGTTTTATATGAATAATACATGTATATAAATATATGAATATATATTTAAATATATATAAAGTTAAGGAGAAAGAAAAATATAGGTGGATGTATTCACTTTGAAACTCTTGATACTTTTTAGCTGACTTGCGTATTTCAAGGCTTTATATTCATTTAGCACATATTTCTGCAACTGAAGGCACACTGATTTCTTTCCCCCTCAGGTTATACATAACTCAATCCTTTTCTTAAGTTGGGAAGTTGGTTGTACTTTAGTCTTGGTATTTAGTCTTGACTGTGAAACACAGGCTCTGGATCAAAGGGCTTAAAATCTCATCATCCTAAAGCTAGTAAGTGACAGAAAAGCTTTTCAAAAGCTCTATGGAAACCACTTATGTTGAGTAAATTATATGTCACAGTCAAACATTTTTCAGAAAGTTTTAGACAACATAATGGGCATGGGAATTCCACCAGTTTGGTTTCTTCATTCAGGAAAGTTCTATAATATGATTTCTGTGCTAATGTTTTACATATGCCCCAGATTTTATTACTCTATCAGATTTGGAGTGTAGCATTGAAGATAATCAAGCAACAAATTATGGAATTCTGAGTCACAGCAGTTATGCAGCAAACAGGCAAATAAAGAAAAACAATAACTATTTGAAAATGTAAAACTAAAACTGAACCTTTCAGTTAACAGCTAGAGACATGTGAATTCCACAGTTTTTTTAGCTATATTAAGAAATAAGAAATTTTAGCTGTAAAAAACAAAAAAAGCAAAGAAGTTGGAACCAATTAAAAAAATGGGCCTTATTCTATTGATCAAATATTAAAAATATAGACTAAGCTTTCTACATCATACAAAAAATAACAAGATGAAATATTTTGTTAAGAATGTAAGAATGTTTATATTCTAATAGCCAGCCTATCACAGCATTCCACTCTGCAGTGACCCTGATCCACTTCTTACTTCTCATATAATAATCACTTCATTTTGCCCTAAACTTTGTAGCTCTGTGGCATCTGCATTGGAAGGGTAGAAATTCTAGCTCTTCTACGAAAGACAATAGTCAGTGTGGGATGGAATTGAGAAACTTCAAGGCAGTAAACAGATGTAAAAAGTCTCCTTGTCCTGTTTCCCAACAGCTGCCAATCACAGGATTTTCACAATTAGATACCCCTGAGAACAAAGTCAGCCATCTCTTGGTGCTTGTCATCTTCATAGAGGACTCACAGCAGGCAGGATAGCAAGATTGGCTACCTGGGAAATCCAGGCTTGGGGGATGTATAACAATGAGAATGACGTTAAACAAATGGACAAGGATGGTATGCACTCTCTTCATTGGTGCCTGTTTAGCTCACAGGACTCCAGTGGCTAGAACAATGCAGATCCCAAGAGAATGAACAACCAGCTTGTGTCAAACCCTCAGTTTGGGCTGTGCTCTTTGCTTTTCATTGTCAAAAACAGCTAAAAGCTGGATGTTGTGCTTCACAGATTAAGACAATGCCTGTTCTCCCCTTTCACAAATAGGATTACAGTACTATGTGCTTAAAACACATTTTTTTTTTCTGGTTCTTGTTTTTATACTCAAATGCTTGATTGACGATACCCTGGGAGATGTCATTGTTTCTGTAGCAATCATTGTAGTATCCTTGAACACAGAGAGCCATGAAGACTCTCTTCCAGGTGTTTCATCAATGTACCAGAAGGATGGCCTCTTGGAGGGTTCACTTGTCCACTGCTTTAACATCAACTGATGTCTATTAAGAGCATATAAGAAAGAAGACATTAAATGGTACAGGGCAGAAAGGAGGGAGACTAAGTTCATTAAGGGCCTCCATCTGAAAGCAGCATGTGTGGAATGTCAATTTAATAATAGAATTGACAGCTTTTCTCTGGTGTCACTCTGTAACAATGGCTCCTTTGACAATTTATAAAATGGACCCTTTGTAGATGTCAGTGAGTGGCACTGCATACATTTGCGAATGCCCTGCATAACTAACATTCTCCTTGATGCTGCACTTTCAGGATCTGTCCCAAGGATCTTTTCAAACTTACCCAGGGAACGGGTATATGAAGATCCAATGAACCTATGCTGTGTATTTGATACAGTTTTTAATGTTGAAACCCCAACATCATCAGATCATAAATCAAACTGTTTAAGTTGTTTGGCAAATAGTCTTGGGCTAGAAAATACTTTTGGACTACGTTACTCTAACACTAATACAAAATACATCTAATCACTTAATAATTTTGTGATGAGCTTACTATAAAGTGATATCATTATTTCAGGCAAAATTTGGCCTTTCAGTGTAAACATAGATCATTCTCATGAATTGATTCAATCAATACTGTGTACACAGGTAAAGTTTTTTTTAAAAAACCTTGAATGGCACTGACAGCAAAAAATGAACAATGTAGAAGCAACAAAAATTCCTCAACACTCAAATTGCAGATTGTATTACTTAGATTATTCTTAGTGCTTTAAACATTTTTTTTTGCCTATTAGTATTGAATTAATCAGGAAAGTCTTTAAAAAATGCAAATGGATTTCTCAAGTATCCAAAATCAAATTTCTATTTAAACTTCAGTGATTCATGCTATCTATAGGGAAACTATTGTATTTTCTTATTTCAGCAGTGTTTCACAAATTGTTATTCCTAAATGAGCAAATACATACAAAGCATTTGAATCAAGATGGCAAATATATAGATTTTACTTTAGTCATCATGAAGAGTTGATTCGACCTGAGCAATGACAATTTCATTCACTGTGCTGAAACTACAATTACAAAATGTATCATGTCTTTACAAGAATACTGAGCAGTAGTTTTTAGTGATAGATGACAGAAACATATGCATATTAGTTTTAAAGGAATATTCATTGATTCATTAATCCTTTAACCATGTTTTATTTCCTTGAATAATTTTTACAGTATTCACATTAAAATAATAACATGGTTTAAGTTAGAAAATGTTGAACTTTCTTATTTGATAACTGTTATGCTAATTCTGCTATCTAATTATCTAATAATTTATAATATTCAGTATTCTATTCTGTATAGGATTAATTTAATTTGGAGTTAAAAGACGAGAATCATAAAGTAATTCTGTAGTCAATATATGAAGTTCTGGACCTGTAAAGAGGCTTAAAGATTCATATATCTAACTTCATCATTTTACTTACAAGGAAACTAAAGCCATAAAATTTACTGATTTTGTAAGTTTTAAGACAAATTTTCTGTTAGTAATCACAATATAGAACATATTAATCATAAATTGCCAAATAATTTAAAGAATTTTTAAAAATGAGAACATAGAAAGTCAGCTCAGATTCTTTGATTGTGAAACATCTCCATCTACAGTGGTTATTTGCCCTGTATATGTGAACTACTGGGCAGGTTGTAACAAAATGGATATATATGTATATATGCATGTTTCATGGAAATATTAAATGTAAATCAAATGTGGAGTCATAATTAATCATTATTTACTCTCAATCCTGATTTAACAGTTAACTAAATTGATCAAAACAAAGTATTACCTTAAGCATTTTTAGGGATAATTCCCTGGTGGCTCAGATGGTAAAGAGACTGCCTGCAATGTAGAAGACCCAGGTTTGATCCCTGGGTCTGTAAGATCCCCTGGAGAAGGAAATGGTGACCTACTCCAATATTCTTGCCTGGAAAATCCCATGGACAGAGGAGCCTGGCAAGCTACAGGCCATGGGATTACAAAGAGTTGGACACAACTGAGAGACTAACACAAAAATTTTTAAAGAGTTAAATTTAATTTGATTTAATAAATTAATTTGATTTAATAAATAAGGTAGCCTAAGAAATGGGAGAAAATATTTGTAAATCATATACCTGATAAGACGTTAATATCTAAAATATCTAAGAAACTCATATGACTCAAAAAAAAACCCTACTAAGCTAATTAAAATAATTGACAGAGGAACTAAACATTTTTCTAGAGAAGATATACAGTTAGACAGTGGGTGCATGAAAAGATCGCTAGTCATCAGGGAAGCACAGTTCAGTTCAGTTCAGTTCAGTCACTCAGTTGTGTCCAACTCTTTGCGACCCCATGAACCGCAACACGCCAGGCCTCCCTGTCCGTCACCAACTCCCGGAGTCTACCCAAACCCATGTCCATTGAGTCGGTGATGCCATCTAGCCATCTCATCCTCTGTTGTTCCCTTCTCCTCCTGCCCTCAATCTTTCCCAGGATCAGGGTTTTTTCAAATGAGTCAGCTCTTCACATCAGGTGGCTAAAGTACTGGAGTTTCAGCTTCAACATCAGTCCTTCCAATGAACACCCGGGACTGATCTTTAGGATGGACTGGTTGGATCTCCCTGCAGCCCAAAGGACTCTCAAGAGTCTTCTCCAACACCACAGTTCAAAAGCATCAATTCTTCGGCACTCAGCTTTCTTTATAGTTCAACTCTTACATCCATACATGGCCACTGGAAAAACCATAGCCTTGACTAGACGGACCTTTGTTGGCAAACCAAATTGAAATAACACTTCAAATCTGTTCAAACAGATTGTCACCAAAAAGATAAGAGATAATGCTGGCAAAGTGTGAAGAAGAGTGAACCCTTGTGACTTAACTATGTGTTAGCGTAGGCACAATATTTAACATCTCTAAACCTTTTTGGTCCTCACCTATAAAATAAACAAACAAATAAATGTGAAGTCCTTCCTACATTATATGATACGTAGTAAGAGCAAGATAACGCTAGTTAGCAAGCACTGATAGTGGCACATGTGTTACTGGTAGAACTAAACCACTTTACAAATCTCATTGAGGGGTTACAGTGATGCCAGTGAGAGGAATGTTCAATGTGGGTGCAGGCAGATGACAGTGTGTTGTGTGTGTGTGGTTTAATACTGCAATTTTATATTTTCAAAATATTTATTTTGGGAATTTACCTATAGAAAAACAAAAGCTTGAAAATAATTGTGCTGCTCTTGGGGGCATGTTTGATCAATTAAAGCAGGACCGTGGAGGTGAAATTTAGCCTGTCATGTCTTTGAAGTTGAATTCTATAATCAAAAAGAGGGCATAGTAAATAATAGATTGAGAAAACTGGTTAAACTGTCTTTGCAAACTTCTGTCTGCAAGAATAAAATAACTCTCATGAAATAAGCTATAGACCGATTGATTGTAATACATTACATTGAAAAGTTACTGTATCAGTGTAGATACATGTTCTTGGAATGTAGATGATGCTATCCAACCATCTCATCCTGCCGCCCCCTTCTCCTCCTCCCGCCATCTTTTCCAGCATCAGGGTCTTTTCCAATGAGTTGGCTCCTAGCATCAGGTGGCCAGAGTATTGGAGCTTCAGCTTCATCAGCCCTTCCAATGAACATTCAGGGTTGATTTCCTTTAGGATTGACTAGTTTGGTCTCCTTGCAGTCCAAGGGACTCTCAAGAGTCTTCTCCAACACCACAGTTAGAAAGCATCTATTCTTCAGCACTCAGCCTTCTTTAAGGTCCAACTTTCGCATCCATACATGACTACTGGAAAAACTATAGCTTTGACAATACAGACATTTGTCAGCAAAGTGATATCTCTGCTTTATAATGCAGTGTCTAGGTTTGTCATAGGTTTTATTCCAAGGAGAAAACATCTTTTAATTTAAGAGGAGAGCGAAAGAGGAGAGTGAAAACAGTTGGCTTAAAGCTCAACATTCAGAAAACAAAGATCATGGCATCTGGTCCCAACACTTCATGGCAAATAGATGGGGAAACAGTGGAAACAGTGTCAGAGTTTATTTTTTGGGGGGCTCCAAAATCACTGCAGATGGTGATTGCAGCCATGAAATTAAAAGATGCTTACTCCTTGGAAGGAAAGATATGACCAGCCTAGACAGCATATAAAAAGTGGAGACATTACTTTGCCAACAAAGGTCCATCTAGTCAAGGCTATGGTTTTTCCAGTGGTCATGTATGGATGTGAGAATTGGACTATAAAGAAAGCTGACTGCTGAAGAATTGCTGCTTTTGTACTGTAGTGTTAGAGAATACTCTTGAGAGTCCCTTGGACTTCAAGGAGATCCAACCAGTCCATCCTAAAGGAGATCAGTCCTGGGTGTTCATTGGAAGGACTGATGCTAAAGCTGAAACTCCATTACTTTGGCCACCTCATGCGAAGAATTGACTCATTGGAAAAGACTCTGCTGCTGGGAGGGATTGGGGGCAGGAGGAGAAGGGGACGACAGAGGATGAGATGCCTAGATGGCATCACCGACTCGATGGACATGAGTTTGAGTGAACTCCTGGAATTGGTGATGGACAGGGAGGCTTGGTGTGCTGCAGGTCATGGGGTCGCAAAGAGTCAGACATGACTGAGCAACTGAACTGAACAGAACTGAGTCACCATCTGCAGTGATTTTGGAGACCAAGTAAATAAAACCTGTCACTGTTTCCACTTTTTCACTATTTATATACCATGAAGTGATGGGACCAGAAGCCATGATCTTAGTTTTTCGAATGTTGAGTTTTAAGCCAGCTTTTTCACTCCTCTCTTTCAACTTCATCAAGAGGCTTTTTCATTCTTCTTCACTTTCTGCCCTTAGAGTGATATCATCTGCCTATTTGACGTTGTTGACCTTTCTCCCAGAAACCTTGATTCCAGCTTGTGAGTCATCTAGCCTGGAATTTTTCATGATATAATCTGCATTTAAGTTAAAGAAGCAGGGTTACAATCTACAATGAACCTTGACATACTCCTTTCTCAATTTTGAACCAGTCCATTGTTCCATGTGGTTCTGACTGTTGCTTCCTGACCTGCATGCAGGTTTCTCAAGAGGCAGGTAAGGTGGTCTGGTATTCCCATCTCTTGAAGAATTTTCCACAGTTTGTTATAATCCACACAGCCAAAGCTTTAGCATAGTCAATGAAGAAGTAGATATTTTTCTAGAATTCCCTTTCTTTTCCTATGATCCAGCAGATGTTGGTAATTTGATCTCTGGTTCCTCTGTCCTTTTCTAAATCCATCTCATACATCTGGAAGTTCTTGGTTCACATACTGCTAAAGCCTAGCTTAAAGGATTTTAAACATAATCTTGTTAGCATGTGAAATGAATGTAATTGTATGGTAATTTGAACATTCTTAGGCATTGCCTTTCATTGGGATTGAAATGAAAACTAACCTTTTCCAGTCATGTAGCTTTGCTGAGTTTTCCAAATTTGCTGGCATATTGAGTGCAACACTTTAACATCATCATCTTAGTGGGACAACAAGGGCACTGGGCATGTCATCTAAATATGTGGAGCTGCTGAAGGGCATGTCCCTGATAGTCAGGGCCTGACATAACATGGTCCACTGGCGATGGAAATGGAAAACTATTTTTGTATTCTTGCCTTGAGAACCCATGAACACAATGAAAAAACAAACAGGTATGACAATGGAAGTTGAGCCCCCCAGGTCAGTAGATCTCCAATATGCTACTAGGGAAGAGCAGAGAAACAGCTCCATAAAGAATTATCCATTACAAGTTATTTAAATTGGTTTCAATGTCAAGCTCTTATGGTAGTTCATTCTCATTCAACTCTTGACTGATTTGAATGGATCATTAACTTGATTATTTGTAGAAATGAACCCAACGCAAATATTTAATGCCAATGCTATTTACTCAGCCTTTCCTAGATGCTCGTGGCACAATATCTTTGGAACATGATTTTCTCCATGTGGGGAATTAACAAGAAAAACCTCTAGGGGCCTAACCAGTAAAAAAGACTCAGCTGTGTTCACTAAAATAGCCTTCTTGTGTTCATTAGACTCCCCTTCCAAGCACCCTATCTTTTGGAGATGAGAACCCCTCAACTGGTTAATTTCATTATTGCAGATTGGAAGATAGCACATATCTAAAGTGTGTGAATTCACTGACATCCTCATTTATAAATGAGCGGCCTGTGCATTTACTTACCATGAAATAATTTCACAAAGTATGGTGGTGTTAGGACAACTGAAAGGAAAACAAACAAACAAAAAATTATTTTTTGCAACACAAATACCAAGTATTCCAATGGCATAACTGAGCTCTCTTTAAATTGAGGCTATAGGCCATAGCACAGCATTTCTAGTTAAAAATAAAATAACTTATTCAATGATGGTTTTCTAAATCCATATAAATTTGCCAGGAGCAGTTGATGGTTCCACATGTTTTTGAATTTCATCTGTGTAAGGAGTAAATAAAAGGAATGTGAATGGTATTTCAGTGTCCTGGAACAAACCCTTTTATGTTTTTATACATATTGCTAAAAATGTGGCATGTGAAATATTTAAGTTCACTTCCTTATAGTCTTAAAGCAGGATTGAAATGGATCAAGAACTATATATAACCAGTGAGCCAGCCAAGTCAAGCGTATGTGAAGATAGAAAATCCTCCATAAATGGGATACACAACATTAACTATAAATGTAACCATGGCCTCCCATTTCATTGATGATTTCCAATATCCTTCTCAAGTGTTATGTAAGTATAATTCATCAAAAATTCAGACAGAAAGCTTCCCTTGTGGCTCAGAGATAAAGAAACTACCTCCAATGCAGGAGACATGGGTTCTAACTTGGTCTGGGAAGATTCCACATGTTGTGGAGCAACTAAGCCCATGAACCACAGCTGCTGAGCCTGTGTACTACAGCCCGGGAGCTTCAGCTTCTGAAGCCCACACATCCTAGTGTCCATGCTCAACAACAAGAGAAGTCATTGCGATGAAATTCCGTGCACCACAAGTGGAGAGTAGCTCCCACTCGCCACAACTAGGGAAAAGTCTGCCCAGCAAGGAAGACCCAGCACAGCCAAAAACAAATGGATAAATAAATAAAAATTTACAAATTCAGACAGAAAAGCCAGATGGCAGGCAAACCTTCATCAAAATCCTTATGTGAGAGACACTGCTTTTCTAGAATTTAAAAACAGCAGTCCGTTATATTAAAGGCAGGTTTAGCCTAAAGAAACTGACCAAGTAGCAAGCTATGCTACTCCACATTTCTTTATATCATGTTATTGTGAGAGATGGTCAGTCATGGTGCTTCCATAGAGACAGTGTATGATGTCAAAATCATTGCTTATTCAAACAAATGTATTCATCCAGTGTGATGGTTAGTTATCAAATGAATAGAACACTTAATTTTTTCATTTCTCAGAGAGACATGATATAAAAATTGCCCATGAAAGCAGAACTTCAGTATGTGTGTGTTAGTCACTTAGTCGTGTCCAACTCTGCGACCCCCATGGACTGTAGCCCGACAGGCCCTTCTGTCTATGGGATTCTCCAGGCAAGAATCCTGGAGTGGGTTGCCATTTCCTTCTCCAGGGAATCTTCCTGACCCAGGGATTGAACCTGGGTCTCCTGCATCACAGGAAGATTCATTACCATCTGAGCTATAGGGAAGTCCATCAACTTCAGCATAGGATGGTATAAAAAAAAATGTAGTCAAAATGAGCAATTAAAAGAATAAACTCAGAGTAAGTTAATGATAATTATAGCCTTATTGTAATTTTTTTCTACATGCCATTATATTAATGCTTCCCGTATCATTTTTCTGATGCATTGTCTGGATTGTACTCAAAATGCAACTTTAAACATTACAGTTTCAACGGTATATCCAGAGTTTTATGAAAAAAGAGAGGATATACTGCTCTTGTTTTTATTCTTGCTGTAACCAATTATAATAAACATCATGGCTCAAAACTATTCACATTTATTTTCTTTCAGTTTGATCATTCAGAAGTTTGACAAAGGTCTCACTGTGTTAAAATTAAGGCATGGAATGGACTGTGTTCTTTCTATAGGCTTTAGGGGATTATCCATGTCTTTCCCTTTTCCATATAGCTGACCTACATTCCTTGGCTTATGACCTCTTCCTCCATTTTAAGAGCCAGGACCCATCACATCTCTCTGACTGTTCTTCAGCTGTTGCATCTCTGTTTATCTGATTTAGTCTGGAAAGGTCCTTTGCTTTTAAGAATTCATAACTAGGTTGGGCCAACCAGGATAATCTATCCCATGTCAAGGTCTTTAACCTTAATAGCATTCAAAAAGTCACTTTTATTCTGTAAAATAACATATTTACAGGTTTAGGGAATGCCTACCCCAAAGCAGAAATATAGCAAATGATTAAAGTGTATTTGACTGCAGTTACAATTAATTGTCATTGGCATTCTTGCTCCAATTTTTGTCAGCGTTTTCTGTTGAGTCTCTACTTTAATGTTTATTCAGTTTACTCAAAAACTTTAACATAATCTGAATCAAAAATCTGTCGTTCATCACAGGGTGTGGAAATAACCTGCTGACCTTTGTACTACAAAAAGTTGACAGAATTCTCTGGTTTGGTGTGTACAGCCAGCAGTTTGGAGATGCTTTCCAAAGGCCTTGCCAATTCTTACAACTACAAAGATGCTGAAAACATTACTTTGCACTTAGACCTTTAGCTGTGCACTTAGACCAGCCTTTTTCCTTTTGAGATAACTTAAAAAATTATATATGGTAAGTATTTCAAAAAGACTAGTGACTGTTTAGTAAGAATACCTAGTTATATGCTTTTACAGATTTTTGTGAACTTAACCAAATAACTCAGTCTCTCTCATTTTTTGCTTTCTCATTTTTATCCATTCTTATCATATCTCATCATGTAGGGGTGAGGGTCAAATGTACTGACATTAGATTTGTAGGCAATTAGATGCTATGCAAATGTTAATTATTTATAATTTATTCTCTTAGCACTCACATTATTATTTTCACTTTAATTAAAACAGTAAATCACTCACATACATACGTGTACACTCATATGCACATGGAGAAAAAGACAAGCAACATGATTAGCTAGGTGGTTCAAGAAATAGTTTCAGAACTTCCATATTTGCTGTCTTTTTCTTTACGTGGAACCACTTTAAAATTTCCATATCCTCTCTTGAGATGGGACTGAGACTGGGGCAGGACTAGGTTTTAAACTGCCCTGCTGCTGCTGCTGCTTAATCGCTTCAGTTGCGTCTGACTCTTTGCAACCCTGTGGACTGTAGCCTGGCAGACTCCTCTGTCCATGGGATTCTCCAGGCAAGAATACTGAAGTGGTTTTCCATGCCCTCCTCCAGGGGAGCTTCTCAATCCAGGGATCAAATCTGGGTCTCCTGCATTGCACTGCCATTCTGAAGGAGATCAGTCCTGGGATTTCTTTGGAAGGAATGATGTTAAAGCTGAAACTCCAGTACGTTGGCCACCTCATGCAAAGAGTTGACTCATTGGAAAAGACTCAGATGCTGGGAGGGATTGAGGGCAGGAGGAGAAGGGGACAACAGAGGATGAGATGGCTGGATGGCATCACTGACTCGATGGACATGAGTCTGAGTGAACTCCGGGAGTTGGTGATGGACAGGGAGGCCTGGTGTGCTGCGACTTATGGGGTTGCAAAGAGTTGAACACTACTGAGCGACTGAACTGAACTGAGACACCAGGGAAGCCAGTTAAATTGCCCCTAGGGTATCTAGCATAAATTAAATTCCTAAGACCCTTGGGGTGTATAAATTAATGTCCTTATTCCACTTTTACTTTGGAAGAACTGTTTCAAAATAAACTATCTCACAGCAAGTTATAGGCACTCAAGAGATCTGCAGGGGAAAGAGGGAACTTGTCTTTCCAGTTTGCTTCTTAGCAGGAAAGAAAGTAGGGAAGTGGGGTTGCCTAAGTGGTCATAATGTCTTCTTAGTTGTGCCTATCTGTGCTCACTTCCATGAATACTTTAATTTTCAAATTAATTTTGGCTGAGGCCTTGTGTGTACAGGAAATACCACTGGAATTTTCATAAATTCTAAAAGAAATGCCTTGTGTTTGGATTTTCATAGCATCTTTTCCTGGAGGCTCAGGGCACCTGCTCCATTTCAGGTTCATATGATCCACCCCACAGAAGCACATAAGACTTTCTGAAAGATCCCTCTGCCAGGGGGCTTGCAGTAAATCCCTCTGCAGCCAGACAAGTTGGCCTTTATTTTTTGCATTGCTCTGGGCATCTCACATGACATTCCCAAATAAGGTATTGTGCTACAAGCCTGCTATGATTGCTAGTAATGACTTAACTGCAAAGGAATTATAACAGTATGAATAACAGTGGTTTGCACTGTGAATGTCCTCGCTATTCAAAAAATGCCAGAGCAACAAATAGAAAATGCTTCTTATTTGAAAGTATGAAAGGAGTAAAAGTCAGAAGACTACAACTGCTGCTAATCTGTAAACACTGATTGTTCATTCAACAGCAGGAAGCAAAACAAATGTAAAACGAGTGATGGCATTAGCCATTTTGCTGTGTGCAAAGGCAGTTATATAAAAGGAATGAAAATAAAATAAAAATCATATTCAAACACAAAACATTTGGGCGGAAGTAAGTTTTTGCTTCCAAACTTGTTAAACCAGAAATTCTTGTGCATTTTGACTTTGGTGTTTGTTAGGGACAGGGGAGCCTGGTGGGCTGCCATCTATGGGGTCACACAGAGTCGGACATGACTGAAGTGACTTAGCAGCAGCAGCAGCAGCAGAATCACATTACTATTGTTATGGGATATGTGTCTTTTCCCTTATAGTCTATCTAGCATTGTAGATCAGGGTCAGAGAAGTACAAAATTAAATTTATGTTCTCAATCCCTCTTCTTCCAAACATAAATAAATATCACATCATTTTTTAAAAGCACAAAAGTTCTTTAGAAAAAACCAGATATTAAATGGCATTATTTATTACACGGCATATAAGGATAAACATGAATTAAAGAGTTTACCTACTCAAGATTCAGTAAATATTCCTATAACATATATACAACTTCAAACAGTCATTTATTTATGAAACTGATTTTTAAACTCTATCTTAGAATTTAACTGTACATTAGAATTGTAATGTACAGTTAAAGATTATAGATTGGATGAAACCTTGTGTCGCATTATAAATTAGAACAGTGAATTGAACAGACATTTATTTAATAAGAGATAGGAAACTGAGAGATTTCCTAGTCTAGAGAACGAATGAATGCTTCTTAGCTTTTAGAAATTTAGAATTGCTAATATATAGGACTTTGCACACAGTAATGAATAACCTTTAATTCATGACTTTGAATAGATGCTATATTCCATTAATAATCTTGCTCTGCCAACTTATTTTTAAGCATCTTTGTATTCTAAAATAGAAAAGATGTGTGAACTCTCTAAATTATTTCAAAAATCCACCTACTTGGACATTCCTTTTACTCATGTATCCTTTCCACTTGAAACTTTCCTAATCTGATTTAATTGCTTCTTTTCATGACCTCACAAAATTTTTTTTTTTTTTTTTTTTGTCTAAACATCTATTCTACTTCCCATGAAACTGAATGCCTCAAGCCCAGCATCCTGAAATCTTGGCAAACCAGATGCATGAAAGAAGGATGATATCTCAAACTGGTAGGGGCATCTTCCACAATGGCAGTTACCTGTGGAGACTCACTGGCTACTCAACTATCAGATGAACCCTAGGTTTGGAAATTTACTTCCTTCTCTTGCTCTCTATGTTTGAATACTCGCTTGTTCCCCCATGGGACAAGAAATGGCTTACACTTAGGATTCTTGAATGATTGCCAGAAAGGAATTGACTCTGAGAATTGTCATTTTCCAGGTTCCCATAGCGTGCAGTAAACCTGAGAGACTGGCCTGATATGAATATAGCAGTAATGATCTAGATGATAATCACAACTAATTACATAGTTATCTTCTAAGCTGGGGTAGAAGGATCTGTCAGACCTCATTTTGGTACTACTATAAGAAAATTAATATTCATACTTATATTAACAGCCTTAGGTCACTGAAATCACATAAAGACTATGATGCAAAATTTACCATGCAATTTCATGCATTAGTCCCAAATACTTAAGTATTTCTCATTTTCTAAACTAGGTCAGGGGCTGACACACTATGGATGGCAGGCCAAATGGGGCCTGCTCTCTGTCTTTGGCAAGCCCACAAGCTAAAATATGATTTCGAATCTGTTGAAAAAACTAAAGGAAGAATCACATATCACAGCATATAAAAATTATATTAAATACAAATTTTAGTCTACATAAATAAATATGCATTTGAATACAGCCATCCTTCTTTATGTATATATTCTTGATGACTGCTTTTACACTACAACTGCAGAGTTGAGGAGTTACAACAGAAACCATATGGCCCATAAAGTCTCAAATATTTACTCTCTGGCCATTTACAGAAGATCTCTCTACCTCTGAACTGGATTATTTACTCTTCAGGGTCAGAGACCATATTTTGGACATTTCTAACAGAGCTCAGATTAAAGGAAAAATAAGAGGTACTCAATGACAATTTACTGTTACTCACTCCAATGTGACCATCAAATCAAACAGGCCTAAGCTACTCTTGTTATCAGAAGACATTATGGCCTGGAGGCATTTTAAGGCCTGTGAGCAGGACTCCTGGTATTCATGACAGAGTGGCGACACATTGAGCAAATGCTCTGTATGATTAATTACTTACTCTACCTTCATTCTTCAACTGGAGAGAATGCAAACTTAAATTAGTGGAGAGAAAATGGAAAGAAAAAGGAAATTCTTTCTCTCTCTATCATACACACACACACACAGACAGACACACACAGTGTACAATTGGGTGGGTGTGGAAAGAGAAGGAAATGGGAACAGTACTAATTTGTAGTGTAAAATAGTAATTTACAAAATGTGTGATAAGCACATATTATAATTTGTTAATTTTTTCCTTTGTATGTATGTGCTTAGTTACTCAGCTGTGTCCGACTCTTTGCAACCCCATGGACTGCAGCCCACCAGGCCCCTCTGTCCATGGGGATTCTCTAGGCAAGATTACTGGAGTGGGTTGCCATGTCCTCCAGGGCATCTTCTCAAGCCAGGGATTGAACCCAGGTCTCCCAAATTGCAGGCAGATTGTTTACCACCTGAGCCATCAGGGAAGCACAGTTTTTTCCTCCGATGCTCACAAAAATCTCTTAAGGTGGTTTTATGCTATTGCCAGGGATTCCATGGTGGCTCAGATAGTAAAGAATCCACCTGCAAGGCAGGAGACCCAGGTTTGGTCTTTGGGTTGGGAAGATCCTCTGGAAAAGGAAATGGATTCCCACTCCAATATTCTTGCCTGAAGAATTCCATGGACAGAGGAGCCTGGAGGGCTACAGTCCATGGAGTCACAAAGATTTGGACACAACTGACCAACCTGGATAGCATATTCAAAAGCACAGACATTACTTTGCCAACAAAGGTCCGTTTAGTCAAGGCTATGGTTTTTCCAGTGGTCATGTATGGATGTGATAGTTGGACTGTGAAGAAAGCTGAGCACCAAAGAATTGATGCTTTTGAACTGTGGTGTTGGAGAAGACTCTTGAGAGTCTCTTGGACTGCAAGGAGATCCAACGAGTCCATCCTAAAGGAGATCCGTCCTGGGTGTTCATTGGAAGGACTGATGCTAAAGCTGAAACTCCAATACTTTGGCCACCTCATGCGAAGAGTTGGCTCATTGGAAAAGACTCTGATGCTGGGAGGGATTGGTGGCAAGAGGAGAAGGGGACGACAGAGGATGAGATGGCTGGATGGCATCACTGACTCGATGGACATGAGTCTGAGTGAACTCCGGGAGTTGGTGATGGACAGGGAGGCCTGGCGTGCTGTGATTCATGGGGTCACAAAAAGTCGGACACAATTGAGTGACTGAACTGAACTGAAATGAACTGAGTGACTAACACTTTCACTTTCATACTATTATCATCTCAGAGTTGAATATACAGATTGATTGTGGTTAAGTAACTTCTATAGGTTTGAAAAGTTGGGAAAAGTAGATTAGGATGAAGATCTTTCCTTTAATAAGTATTTGTTATGAGTTTGAATTGTGCTCCCCCCACCCCATGCATTTAGATATTGAAGTGCTATCCCTCAGTATCTCAGAATGTGTCTGTATTTGGAGATAGAATCTTCAAAGAGGTAATTATGCTAAAATGAGGTCATTTGATGGCCTCTGATCTAATGTGACTAGCTAGTATCCTTATAAAAATATAAAAGCCTGACACAGATATGTATAGAGGGAAATACAGAGGGAAGACTATGTGAACACACAAAAGGAAGATGACCTTGGACAAGCCAAGGAGAAGGGCTCAGAAGAAACCAAACCTATTAACACTTGATAATAGACTCCTATCGTCTATAACTGTGAGAAAATAATTTCTGTTGTTTAAACCTACCTGTCTGAGGAACTTGTCATGGTGGGTCTAGAAAACTAATACCATATCTAAAAAAGTTCAAGATAAATGTGATTTCTATGAGACTATCTGCTACTCAGTTCAGTTCAGTTCAGTTTCTCAGTTGTGTCCAACTCTTTCCGACCCCAAGAACTGTAGCACTCCAGGCCTCCCTGTCCATCACCAACTCCCGGAGTTTACTCAAACTCATGTCCATTGAGTCGGTGATGCCATCCAACCATCTCATCCTCTGTTGCTCTCTTCTCCTCCCGCCTTCGATCTTTCCCAGCATCAGGGTCTTTTCCAATGAGTCAGTTCTTCACATTAGGTAGCCAAAGTATTGGAGTTTCAGCTTCAGATCAGTTCTTCCAATGAATATTCAGGACTGATTTCCTTTAGGATGGCCTGATTGAATCTCCCTGTTGTCCAAGGGACTCTCAAGAGTCTTCTCCAACACCACGGTTCAAAAGCATCAGTTCTTTGGCACTCAGCTTTCTGTATAGTCCAACTGTCACATCCATATATGACTACTGGAAAAACTGTAGCTTTGATTAGATGGACCTTTGTTAGCAAAGTGATGTCTTGCTTTTTAATAAGCTGTCTAGGTTGATCATAACTTTTCTTCCAAGGAGCAAGCATCTTTTAATTTCATGGCTGCAGTCACCATCTGCAGTAATTTTGGAGCCCCCCCCAAAATAAAGTCTGCCACTGTTTCCATAGGTGGAAGATAGAGATAAGATGCAAGCTCTTTTGAAGAAATAGATGTAAATAAGATTATACAAAGAGAAATTGTAGGTGGAAAAGAAAAACAAAGGCTTAATAGAAACCTGAAGAAATTCAGCATTTAAAACCAGCAAACACACCTGAGAAGAAGTGGCCAGTAAGTTAAAAAGACAGTCAGAGGAATACGGTGTCACAGAAGCTTAGAGAAATAGTCTATCAAATGGGAGGTACCAGAGAGCTGTGTAAAGGGTTTATTCAGAAGACATATTGCAACAAGGAGATCTCTAGAGCCATTTTAAAGAACAATTTCTGTGAAATGGAGGGGAATTGAAACCCAATTGGGGTTGGTTGAAAGAAGGTTCGATAAGTATGAAAATTTTTTCCAAGATGTTTTAACATTCAAAGAGCAAAGGAAATGAATAGCAGTTTGTGGCTGGTGGGAAATGTGAAGTCTTTCTTTTTTTTTTATTTTTTATTTTTTAAGGTGGAGTGATATTAAGGCTTTGTTGCTGATGCTTGTTTTGCTGTTTGAAATAATTTAGGAGTGAGAAAAACTTGATGCAGTGAGAAAGTGGCTAATTGTGCGTGCAGTATTGAAAAAGAAAGCCATTAAATGAGTGGGAGTGAAGGAAGATCTTCAGGCTACGAAGAAACTGGTCTTAGATAAGAGTGGACGTCACCTTGCTTTCTTTCTAAGTGGAGGAAAGAGACTATCTGAGTATGGACACAGATGAGTGACTGAATTTAGTTACAGGAAGATAAGATATATTCTTAGGATAACAATTTATTTTCAATGACTTTTGGTGTGGATAACTTTCTTCAGTGTAGAGTGAGAGAGAATGGTGTAAGTGTTTGAGAGAGAAAAGCAAAGCTGTGAAATTGTAACTTAAGACCTTGAAGAAGTGTAGTGGAATTATAATATGTGCTGAGTGCCCATTTGAGATCCATAAACATAAATTTAAAGTGAGATCAGTCCACAGAGTGGAGGAATTTTTTTTTCCTCCAGCCATACACAGCTGCTGAGGAGACCAGTTGTCCGTGAATAGTTGGATTTAACCATGGTTGGGGGTGTGCCAGCAAGTAGGTCAGAAGAAGAGGAGGCCAAAGCCATTAGCTAGGCATGGGTCATAGTGCTGCACAGTTATCCAAGGAATCTAAGGAATCTCCACTGGATAAGAGAGTAGCGAGGACGGGGATTTGGAAAAAAATAAAGAAAAAGATAGATTTGAAGCGTAAAAAAGTAGAGTCAAGAATTGGAGGTCTAGGGAAGCTCGAAACTTAGCTGGAGTGCAGCAAGAAAGAATGGTCATGAAAAGGGAAATTTAAAATGCAGGCTTTTGAGTTGGAGTTAATAGAAATGAAAACAAGATCCAGGAGGGAATAACCTTAGAAGCTGCAGAGATCAAAGATTTTAGATGAATCAGTGTTGAATTCCCAAGCATGATAACTAGAGTAGCAAAGGAGATATCAGTGAACCAAGGAACTAAATATGATTATGAATAAGGAGAGTTGTACATTTTCTCTCAAAATGCTAAAGGGTGAAAGAGTCTTTACATCTTAGTAAAGCACTTTTTCTACCTTCCAGAAGCTGCAGCTAATGATTGAGTTTTTAGAGATGAATAAATTCTGTTTATCCCATCACTAAATGGTACAAATCAATTAGTAACAGGGAGTATGTGTGTTAGTTGCTCAGTCATGACCTATTCTTTGTGACTTCATGGACTGTTACCCACCAGGCTTCTCTGTCCATTGAATTCTCCAGGCAAGAACACTGGAGTGGGTTTCTATTTCCTTCTGCAGGGGATCTTCCCAACCCAGGGATCAAACCCAGGTCTCCCATATTGCAGGCAGATTCACCACCTAAGCTATCATATTAGAACACCTGAAAAAACTGTTTCTTATCAGACCCAAGACTTACTGGCACTAAGAGTTGGACACGACTGAGCGACTTCACTTTCACTTTTCACTTTCATGCATTGGAGAAGGAAATGGCAACCCACTCCAGTGTTCTTGCCTGGAGAATCCCAGAGATGGGGGAGCCTGGTGGGCTGCCGTCTATGGGGTCGCACAGAGTTGGACATGACTGAAGCGACTTAGCAGCAGTAGCAGCAACATACATGTTTAGGGATACTTGGAATTGCTTTATTCTGTCTAGCAAAAGGTTAGAGTATTTCTCAGAAACAATCTTATATTTGCATGTTATTTAGAAATTTTGTTTTCTAAATTAATAAGAGAAGTTAAAGAAGTAGCATTTTAAAAATTATATTAATTTCATTCTAGAATAAAAAAAAAAATTCTCCTAAATGGAGAAGAAATAGCCATATAATAGAGTGGCTTTAGTTCCTTGAGAAAAGTTGAGAAAGAAGATTAGAACACACTTAAATGGGTAAACTCTAGTCAATTAACAGTTTATTCTTTGGTCTAAAAATGTAAAGCAGGATAGCATGAAGGTATATCCAGAGGTGAAGTTAGAAGTGATATGGAAAAGTAGACTATGAAGAATTACATATGTACTACTAGATTGTATGTGCCTTTACGTAGCATCCACTCTCTAATGGGATATGAAAGATGAATAGAGCATTTTCAGAAGGAAATATTTATTTGACTTATGGTATACTGCTATAATCCTTGACAGGTGATTGATTTTTTTTTAAAGAACCGTGAAGAAAATTAAATAATTCTTCTATAAGGCATGCTGCTAAGTCACTTCAGTCGTGTCCGACTCTGTGCGACCCCATAGATGGCTGCCCACCAGGCAACCCCGTCCCTGGGATACACCAGGCTCCGCCGTCCCTGGGATTCTCCAGGCAAGAACATTGGAGTGGGTTGCCATTTCCTTCTCCAATGCATGAAAGTGAAAAGTGAAAGTGAAGTCGCTCAGTCGTGTCTGACTCTTCGCGACCCCATGGACTGCAGCCTACCAGGCTTCTCCGTCCATGGGATTTTCCAGACAAGAGTACTAGAGTGGGTTGCTATTGCCTTCTCCGTCTATAAGGCATAGCTTATTTTAAAAGAATAGCACATTCTTGGGGTCGCTGAGGGTCAGACACGACTGAGCGACTTCACTTTCACTTTTGACTTTCATGCACTGGAGAAGGAAATGGCAACCCACTCCAGTGTTCTTGCCTGGAGAATCCCAGGGACGGGGGAGCCTGGTGGGCTGCCGTCTATGGGGTCGCACAGAGTCGGACACGACTGAAGTGACTTAGCAGCAGCAGCAGCAGCAAAGTCCTATTAAAAGGATCCTTTCTGTTGGTAAGTGAAGTCGCTCAGTCGTATCCGACTCTTAGCGACCCCATGGACTGCAGCCCACCAGCCTCCTCCGTCCATGGGATTTTCCAGGCAAGAGTACTGGAGTGGGGTGCCATTGCCTTGTTACTTCTGCAGGTAGCAAGACTGCTAAATCATAAAATGATAAGGAGGTAAGTGTGCCATCTATTGGTGAAACAAACACAATGTAAGAATACGTGCAAAGCCATTGGTCTCAGGGCAAGTTACATAGGCATCTTTTTCTATGTCATATAAAGTAATGCTTCATGAGAGCAAAATACCATAATCTACTCACAGAAAAACTGGGGCTTGTTGTCACTGTTAGTAGCCCAGCAACAAAAGGATGTCAAATCAGAAGTCAGGGCATCATAGTTTTCACCCAGCTTTATGCAATATGCAACGTAAGGTTGCATGTATTGTTTCATGTCCCAAGGTTCCACTTTTCTTTTTTATAATAATAAATTAAGAGATAACAAGGATTAATTAGTTCCTTTAAGTTCTAACATTTTTCAAATTTTATAGCTTGAATGTATGCATAGATGCAGATGCTGTTTCATTTAAATAAGTTTACCATTTTTTAAATTTACTCTTAGAGACATACAGATTCCTTTGATGTAAACTGTAGATGCCATTGCATATAAGGTCTTACTTTTAGAGGCAGAGAAATTGCTCAGTAAGTTTTATTTGAATGTGTGCTAAGTCACTTCAATTGTGTCCAACTCTTAGAGACCCTATGGAATGTAGCCTGCCAAGCTCCTCTGTCCATGGGATTCTACAGACAAGGCTACTATAGTGGGTTGCCATATCCTCCTCCAGGGTATCTTCCCAACCCAGGGATTGAACACTCATCTCTTATGTTTCTTGCATTGGCAAGCAAGTTCTTTATCTCTTGCACCACCTGGGAAGCCCCTAAAACTGAATACACAAACAAATAATAAACCACAGTTTTTCTTTTTAAAACTGAAGTACAGTTGACTCACAATACTGTATTAGTTTCTGGTGAATATCTAAAGAAAACAGAAACACAAATTTCAAAAGATATATGCACTTCAATATTTAAAGCAGCATTATTTGCAATAGTCAAAATATGAAAACAACTTAAGGGTCCATTAGGAGATTAATGGATTAAGAAGATACATATATTAGAATTTATGTAAATATTGTGTTGTGCCGCTGTGCTCTGTCGTGTCCAACTCTGTGTGACCCCATGGACTATAAACTACCAGGCTCCTCTATCCATGGGATTTTTGAGCTAAGAATACTGGAGCAGGTTGCCATTTCCTCCTCCAAGGGATCTTCCCAACCATGGACTGAACCCACATCTCCTGCATCAGCAGGTGGATTCTTTACTATTGAGGCATCTGGGAAGCCCACAATGGAATATTACATATCCAGGATGATGTTTTGCCATTTGAAAAGACATGGATGGACCTGGAACAAATTACGCTTAGTGAAGTAGGTTAGGCAGACAAAGACAATTCTGTATATATTTTCTCTTATATGTGGAATTTGAAAAAATAAAACAAATGACCAAATATAATCAGACAGAAATTGATTCACAGGTTAAAAAAAATTATTTTTCAAAATTATAATTCTATACATCTTTGAGCTGTGTAAGCATTATCTTTCATTAACCTGTGGCTCCGTGTTTACTTATACATTATAAATTCATGAAATCTTTTATTTAAATTTTTATTTAAAGAAATTCAAGTACTATTTCTGGGTTTTGTTGTCATTTTTTGTTCATTTTTTAAGTGACATAAAGATTTAGGTTTTTATTGAAAAATGTTGTAAACAAAATGTATTACCATTTTCTGAATCCATTTCAAAGTTAGTATATTTAAGACATGACGATACCTTGTGATGAATATTACAGGGAAGCTAGCTGATGCAGAGAAATTGGTACAACTTTTGTGGACATTATTAGTATGCTTTAATTCAGTAATTCTTCTTCTGAGATCTATCCTTAAGATATATTCTATAATGCATGGCAAGAGTTATGTACATGTATGTTCACTGTTATTTATAATTGATATGTCCTAAACATTAAGTTGTGGCTTCCCTGGTGGCTTAGACAGTAAAGCGTCTGCCTGCGATGCGGGAGACCTGATTCGATTTCTGGGTTGGGAAGATCCGCTGGAGAAGGAAATGGCAATCCACTCCAGCACTCTTGCCTGGAAAATCCCGTGGATGGAGGAGCCTGATAGGCTACAGTCCATGGGGTCGCAAAGAGTTGGGCACGACTGAGCGATTTCACTTTCAAACATTAAGTTAACAATAGGTATGTGGTTTTTCAACAGTAGTTGTAGCTCTAAAGAATATAAAAAAGTTGAGAAATTCAGACAACATGATCAGCATATTTATAATGGTACATTCATCAATAGTTACAGTTGACATCCTTATTAGTAAAAAAGAGAAAAAAAAATCTAAATATCAGTGCCCCAAATAGAAGTAAAAATGGGAAAGCTAAAAACAAAGGCAATTTACAATTTCATATTTGAATAATCTTAATATAATGTATTGTTATACATTTTAATTAGGATTGCTTTCACAAATAGCTCATTACATTTTAGTCCAGAAGTGACTGTAAATCTTAGACCTTGAGCTGTATACCAGTCATGGGCTGTTCTGAGAAGTGAGATCTCTCTGGAAAGTAACAGTACTCACTTATTAAAGTGAAATCACAGACAAAGAGAAGGCAAGCTGAACTGTTTTCCTTTTAAAGATGAAGCCAAATATATCTTAATTAGAAAAAAAAATAGGAAAGGAAATAGCTCTATTATAGGGTTCTTTTCCTAACTTTAGCACTAATATTTTATTACTTTAATGTTTTAACCATCAATAAGTTATCTGGTTAACAATGAGGACCATTAGGATAATTTTTCGTAGAGGACAAGGAGATGGCGTTTATGAGGTGGAGATGACAATATTTATAAGGCTCTTGAGTCCTCACACGTTTCAGTCATTAAACTAAGCCTGAAGCAAAGCAAACTGAATCTTTGTGTCTATGTTTCCCATTCATTCTTTTATGTGAAAAATCATTTCATCACAAATTTTGGACTCTGTATCATGATATAAAACTAGAACTTCAGGTATGTGTTTGTACTATCAATGTGAATCCATTTTGTATTGAGAAGGAATAAGAGGTGAAAAGAGTGATGATCCAACCTTAGTTGTTAAAGACCCCGTTTACGTTCCATAAGTATCAAGTCTGGAAATTCACTTACTTTTTTCAGCAAGAACCATTTATTTGGTGCCTATTTGCAATGTTAAATTGTTTTATTTTCCTCAGCTCACTTTGCATATTATTTCAGCATATATGAATATAACATCTGAAGAAACAGTTGTGTCTGTGTACATGTGTGTTCAGTCACTCGGTCATGTCCAACTCTTCTGTGACCTCATGGACTGTAACCCACCAGGCTCCTCTGTCCTGGAATTTTCCAGGCAAGCATACTGGACAGGGTTGCCATTACCTTACTTCAGGGGGTCTCCCCAACCCAGGGACTGAACCTGCATCTCTTGTACCTCCTGCATTGGTAGGTGGATTCTTTATCACTGTGTCACCTGGGAATCCCAAAAGAATAGATAACAAGTCACAATTCAAAACCTATTTGTACAATCAGTGGAAATATCAGTATTTTCATACATTCATACAGCGTGTCAGATAAAAATATATGATTTCTTTGAGAAGTTATACCATACTGATTTTGTAATCTTCTGAAAATCTGAATTATTGGCACAACCAGAAACCCTTTCATCTTCCAGAGTGGTAACTGGACATGAAAATGTGAAAATGTCTACTGAGACATTAAGTGTAGAATGTCCCTTCTTCCTCAAAATAAATCAAAATAAGAAAAAAAAAGGCATTTTTAAAAAATTTATCAAGGGACTTAAAAGGTTTTCATTTTTGTCACTTAAGAAATACACTGGGAAGGCTATAGCAAGGAGGGACTTGGGAAGGACATTTGTACAGATGACATTTTGAAATGTTGTTTTGGAGGAATGGAGAGTCTTATGCAGCTACAAAGAGATAAGAGAAATTTATGTACATATATCCAGTTATCTGAACATAATTTATAATTAACTGGATATATCTTTGCTTTTTCATACATTTCCTTATCAGTTTCACATTTCTTGCAATGATACTCCAAATGTTTAAGAACCATCTGCTATTTAAATTCCCTGATTTCAAGTGCTCTATAACCTTCTGAATGAATTAACTTTTGAATCAAAATTTATCATGCTATTCTTAGTCTGACTTTTTTTAAGTTTGATAGAAGTAGTTTGGCTATCTTTCAGTCATTCAAGCATGAAAGATCCATATTTTTTTTCATACTTTCAGACATATTTGGAAAGATTTCCACCCTTGGTTAACTCAAGCTTATATGCAGAATGACAATCTGATATCTGTCTTCTGGCTTCTCCAGATGCCAATCTATTATTAGGGCCCACATTCATCTCAAGAGACTGAAGATGGAGGATGGAATGAGGGTAAATGTGAATTAATGCTAAGAAAGAGAAAAAGCAACAGGAGTAAGAAAACTTGGAATGTATTACCAATAGGTGAGATTCCCTACCAAACTCTCATTTTTCCCTTTCACATGAGATCTGGCAAATAAATTGTGCTTTTACAAGTGAGGGACTCTAAGAGCAAGTCATCTGATTAATTTTCAAATACAATTTTAGAGAAAAGGAGTAGGAGTCAGTAGAAAGGGAGTGTGGGCAAAAATAGCAAGAGTAGATGTTAGGATTCCTACAGCCAGGATTTAGATTCATTATAATTCTGAATAGAAAAGGCATAATTTATAAAACATAGAAAAACAGCATATGCATCTTCTCTCTTTAAGAAACAATAAAAAAACATGATTCCAGTATAGACAGTTTAAATTTGATTCCTTGGAAGATTGTAGAAAGACTCACTCAATAATCAATTTGATATTGCCTAGAAAAAGTAAACATTGCTTGGAAAATCCCATGGGCAGAGAAGCCTGGTAGGCTGCAGTCCTTGGGGTCGCTAAGAGTTGGACATGACTGAGCGACTTCACTTTCTCTTTTCACTTTCATGCATTGGAGAAGGAAATGGCAACCCACTCCAGTTTCTTGCCTGGAGATGTCGCACAGAGTTGGACACGACTGAAGCGACTTAGCAGCAGCAGCAGCAGCAGCAGCAGCAGCAGGATAGTATAAACAGTCAGGCTGTGTGGAAAATAAATTTGGGTCCAGTTAATTTCCTTCTCACTGTGATGGAATGGTGACTTAAGAGAAAGAGAAAGAACATAGTGTTTCAAGAAATCTTCAAGTTTCACAAAAGATCTCTTTTCCATCCCAGATGGCCTTCTCTTACACGTAAGACTTAAAAACAAACCTGTGAGACACATATGTTATGTTCCATGGGCTCCAATCTAGAGTTAAGAAGTCTGATTACATTGCATAATAGCTATTATATTATGTTCAAATGTGTTTAAAGGAATTTATTACTTTAATTGATATTACTGGGTCTTTAGAAATAAAATATTTAAGGGAATATTTGCAGCAGTTTAGAACATCACAATCAGGAGATGGTGTCAGAAGCTTTGATTGCATTAATCACTGAGAATAAAGCTTAGGTGTAAAAATTCTGCTTGGGCTTCATTTATTCCAATTAGAATGGAAGAGGGGACAATCAATTCTTTCTCTCTGAAAAAACAAAATTTCTACCAAAATGCTGTAGACTGAGAATTGTATGAGACTGAAATAGTTCCAATTTGAGAGATTACCTTGGGTAATTAAGTAAGGAACATTTGGAGGTACATCTCTCTTCAACTTCTCACTTCTGAGAAATGTTTCCATCATTTTATTAAAGTCAGCATGATTTTGAATACCTTTATTGAGAAGTCCAGAATGCAAGTGTGACCACATCCACTACTGTTTAACTTATCTTAGACGCTTCTTCAGTAAAATGAAGAGAATGGATAATACTTATCTTTAAGATTCTTTGTATCTCTACACAGGATATGATTCTCTTTCTCTCAAGAAGATCACCCAGGTTTGTTAATGACTGAGCAATACTGAAGGTTTTGTTTGAGCTTCATAACAGTATTATTTAGAACTTTTGTATTTGCTTGAAACTGACTTCTGCTTAATTTTGTGTGTATGTTTTAAATGTGGGATTTATAATGTATACAATATCACATTTTAATGTTAGTGGAAAAAAGCATCCTAGCGTAATAGTAAAGATTGGGGCCTGTAGTGCTTCTCTCTCCTCCAAGAAGCTGTGGTAGAATAGTTGGAATGCTTTAGTGCTAGCAATCACTGAGAGGAGGAACTACTGGCATTTACTGCTTGAGAATAGGGATGCTAACATTCTGTAATGCATCAGCCAGCCCCTCATAACAAAGGATTGTTCTTCCCAGTATCCAGGATTGCCCTTGAAAAAGACTGAAGAATTGTCCTAATATTTAATACTCAAAAATTTTCAGGCTTCTCCATTTACCTTTATGTCCAATATCAGAAGAATTAATACAAGGACTAGAAAGCTTCTAGAAGGTTAGTCTTTCAAGGCTATTATCATAATCTGATAAGAGCCAGATATCATTACTTCATGTGTAAGAGATGCTCAGCTTGTGGTTGGCAATCCTTTTCATGTGTTGCCTTGAGTGTTCTTCTCTGAAAGGGAAGAGAGTCAAGAAACTGTTGACCAATGTGTCCAAGGACTGTTCTCAGAGGGGCATATATTGATCTTTAGAAAACACTTTGCAATGAGTATGTAGTCAAACCTCCTTGTACAGAAGCCATAGAAATGCTCAACAGCTGAGGAAAACTTGGCAGGAAATAAGAGAAAGAGGAAAAAATAACTTTCCTCTGTTGGGATATTACATAGGCGGTTGAACTCTAAGCTCCTTGTGGATGAGGATGCTGGCCTCTAATGTCTTTATCCTCTGTCTAGCATCTGGAAGAATTGTAAGCAGATTGATAATATTTCATGAGTTGAGCAATTCCTAGATTGATAAATTCTCGAAATAGAATTAAATAATTAACTCATTTCAGTACTCTGTGTGTATGTGTTTGTGTGTATATGTTAATAAGCAGACAATATCGTTTGGTGAGCATTACAACTACCTTAAGTCTTCAATGGGTTTCCCTGGTGGCTCAGCTGGTAAAGAATCCACCCGCAATGCAGGAAACCTGGGTTAGATTCCTGAGTTGGGAAAATCCCCTGGAGAAGGGAACAGCTACCCACTCCAATATTCTGGCCTTGACAATTCCATGGACTGTATAGTCCATGGGGTTGAAAAGAGTCAGACATGACTGAGCGACTTTCATTTTTAAACTTCAATGGGACTAAAAATTTCCTGGATAGTTGAGAGATGCAAAATGTCAATGAATATACAAAATTCAATAAAGAAATGAAACATAAAATGTTCATATTTGCCACATATTCTTGTTGTTTAGTTCCTCGCATGTAGTATGAGAATAAAGTGAGACATCAACCATGGGACAAGCAATTAAGAGTTACAATGGGAATGTCCTGGGCCATACACAGTGTATTTCTTGCTTGTGTTGGAAGGGAAAAAAACAATCTTAATGGGAAATATAAAATGTGAAGGAAAATACATTTTTCTCTTAAATATTGAATAGAGTCTTAGTAAATCATTGCTTATAGTTTAATTCTTATTGTAATGGGATGTCAAAATTTCAGAGAACATCAAATAAAACTTTATAGGTACAATATGAATTTAATGCTAGAAATATTATTTTTATCACTTGGTAGTTCTATCAATCACATGTACACCCATGGCGGATGCATGTTGATGTATGGCAAAAACAATACAATATTGTAAAGTAAAAACATAATAATAATAATAAAAGAAAAAAATGTTAAAAAAAAAGACAGTAGGAAGTTTTTCAAATAGGCAATCTTTTTAAATGGTGAATTTATAGTTGTTTTTTCTTTAAGTGCAGAACAAATTAAAGGTGCATATTTAAAATTTAGCAGGATAGTAATATAAACTAGGTGATTTCCTGGTGGCTCGGACAGTAAAGAGTCTGCCTGCAATGTGGGAGACCTGGGTTCAATTCGTGGGTTGGAAAGATCCCTGAGAGAAGTAAATGGCAACCCACTCCACTATTCTTGCCTGGAAAATCCCATGGATGGAGGAGCCTGGTGGCTCCTAGTCTATGGGTTCACAAAGAGTCAGACATGACTGAGCAACTAACATTGGATTGGATTAGCAAAATAAACTAGCATCTTCTAGTTGGTGAATTTTCCTTTCCTTTCTATTTTCTTTAAATTTCTTGACAGTCATTTTATCGAGAAAAACGTAAAATATATCCGTAGAAGGTTGTAATTATTCTTTTCATTATAGAGACATTGTGGATAGATTATTTAGGGAAAGATTAACTAGTCTGTATTTTTTTCCTTCACTGAGGGCTCTTCCTTGGAGATGAGTGAGTGGGGATTTTTTCCAGCTGTTGGTAAATTGATATGTGGTGGAGATTAAGTTTCCTAGGATGATTATAAGAACAATGTAAACACATTAAGGGAGCAAATCCTAAATATTAAGAAAAATGGATTATATATCAAAGGTTATTAAATGAAAGAAAATATGCCCCAATTAAAATGTGAGGTTTTCTGCTTTTCTTGCTTCAGTGAGACTGAGATAGGGGCCACTTCTTTAGCCTTGAACTCAAACGAAAATGATTTGTGCAGGAGAACTGCAGAGAGGTGACATAATGAGACAAACTTTTCTTAAGCTTTATGGAGGCTGTTATTTTAGCAAAATCTAGCTAAAGCTATTATATTCCTTCAAGGTCCTAGGTCAGTGTTTGGCATATTAGGAAATCAATTCATGTTAGCAAAGTTGTTGTCATTACCACTTCTGTTGTTATTCATAGTTGCTGGATTGTTATGTACACTTGCATTCTGAGAAATGAAATTGTTGGATGCTGGAACTCCACTTATGATTACTAAGATAGAAGTCACAGAGATTTGGGGAAAGTGTACTTAATATTGAATACCACCAGGCTGGATGCAATCCCTAAGGGGAGCTGAGCAAATTAACTGTCTAAAAAAGTAATCATATGCAGTTTGGCAGGCATAAATAAATAATTTGGATCTTGCTTTTCATTTGGAGGCCTGAGTGCTGCTGTGGTTCAGTCTCTCAGTCGTGTCCAACTCTTTGTGACCCCATGGACTGTAGCATGTCAGGCTTCCCTGTCCATCATCATCACCCAGAGATTGCTCAAACTCATTTCCATTAAGTAGGTGATGCCACCCAACCATTTCATCCTCTGTCACCCCCTTCTCCTTCTGCCTTCAATCCTTCCCAGGATCAGGGTCTTTTCCAATGAGTCAGTTCTTTGCATCAGATGGCCAAAGGTTTGGAGCTTCAGCTTCAACATCAGTCCTTCCAATGTATATTCAGGATTGATTTCCTTTAGGATTAACTGGTTTGATGTCCTAGCAGTCCAAGAGATTTTTAAGAGTCTTCTCAAATACCACAGTTCAAAAGCATCAATTTTTCAGTGCTCAGCTTTTTTTATAGTCCAACTCTCACATCCATACATTACTATTGGAAAAACCATAACCTTGACTAGACGGAGCTTTGTTGACGAAGTAATGTCTTTGCTTTTTAATAAGCTGTCCAGGTTGGTCATAGCTTTTCTTCTAAGGAGCAAACGTCCTTTAATTTCATGACTGCTGTCACCATCTGCAGTGATTTTGGCTCCCAAGAAAATAAAGTGTTACTGTCTCGATAGCAAGGAGAGATAAAAAAGCCTTCCTCAGTGATCAATGGAAAAAAAAAAAAAATAGAGGAAAACAATAGAATAGGAAAGACTACAGATCTCTTCAAGAAAATTAGAGATACCAAGGGAACATTTCATGTAAAGATGGACTCAATAAAGGACAGAAATGGTATGGACATAAAAGAAGCAGAAGATATTAAGAAGAGGTGGCAAGAATACACAGAAGAACTATACAAAAAAGATCTTCATGGCCCAGATAATCAAGATGGTATGATCACTCACCTTGAGCCAGACATCCTGGAATGTGAAGTCAAGTAGGCCTTAGGAAGTATCACTACGAACAAAGCTAGTGGAGGTGATGGAATTCCAGTTGAACTATTTCAAATGCTAAAGGATGATGCTGTAACAGTGCTGTACTCAATATGTCAGCAAATTTGGAAAACTCAGCAGTGGCCACAGGACTGGAAAAGGTCAGTTTTCATTCCAATCCCAAAGAATGCTCAAACTACCACACAACTGCACTCATCTCACACGCTAGTAAAGTAATGCGCAAAATTCTCCAGGCCAGGTTTCAGCAATACCGTGGACCTTGAACTCCCAGATGTTCAAGTTGGTTTTAGAAAAGGCAGAAGAACCAGAGATCAAATTGCCAACGTCTACTGGATCATTGAAAGAGCAAGAGAGTTCCAGAAAAACATGTACTTCTGCATTATTGACTATACCAAAGCTTTTGACTGTGTGGATCACAATAAACCATGGAACATTCTGAAAGAGATGGGAACACCAGACCCCCTGACCTGCCTCTTCAGAAATTTGTATGGAGGTCAGGAAGCAACAGTTAGAATTGGACATGGAACAACAGACTGGTTCCAAATAGGGAAAGGAGTACGTCAAGGCTGTATATTGTCACCCTGTTATGTAACTTATATGCAGAGTACATCATGAGAAACGCTGAGCTGGAGAAAGTGCAAGCTGGAATCAAGATTGCCGGGAGAAATATCAATAACCTCAGATATGCAGATGACACCACCCTTATGGCAGAAAGTAAAGAGGGACTAAAAAGCCTCTTGATGAAAGTGAAAGAGGAGAGTGAAAAAGTTGGCTTAAAGCTCAACATTCAGACAACTAAGATCATGGCATCTGCTCCCATCACTTCATGCCATATAGATGGGGAAACAGTGGAAACAGTGCCTGGCTGACTTTATTTTTTGGGCTCCAAAATCACTGCAGATGGTGACTGCAGCCATGAAATTAAAAGATGCTTGCTCCTTGGAAAGAAAATTATGACCAACCTGGACAGCATATTAAAAAGCAGAGACATCACTTTGTCTACAAAGGTCCATCTAGTCAAGGTTATGGTTTTTCCAGTAGTAATGTATGGATGTTAGAATTGGACTATAAAGAAAGCTGAGCACCGAAGAATTGATGCTTTTGCACTGTGGTGTTGGGGAAGACTTATGAGAGTCCCTTGGACAGCAAGGAGATCCAACCAGTCCATCCTAAAGACCAGTCCTGAGTGTTCATTGGAAGGACTGATGTTGAAGCTGAAACTCCAATACTTTGGCCACCTGATGCGAAGAGCTGACTCATTTGAAAAGACCCTGATACTGGGAAAGATTGAAGGCAGGAGGAGAAGGGGACGACAGAGCATGAAATGGTTAGATAGCATCACAGGCTCAATGGACATCAGTTTGGGTAAACTCCGGGAGTTGATGTTGGACAGGGAGGCCTGGCGTGCTGTGGTTCATGGGGTCACAAAGAGTCGGCAATGACTGATCGACTATACCGTACTGAACTGTTTCATTATTTCCCCATATTTTCCAGGAAGTGATGGGATCGATGCCATGATCTACTTTTTCTGAATTTTGAGTTTTAAGCCAGCTTTTTTACTCTCCTCTTTCACCTTCATCAAGAGGCTCTTTAGTTCCTCTTCACTCTCTGCCATAAGTGTGGTGTCATCTACATGTCTGAGGTTATTAATATTTTTCCCAGCAATCTTGATTTTGAGAATTACAAATAAGCCTGGAATCAGAGTCTATTGAAATCATCTGTAGATGATCTTTTTTTTTTTAATCTAAAATATCTCTCAGCCTCAGAACAAACAGTAGAAGTGGCTGAAAGTCAAAATGCTAACCAAAAAAGCTCTGAAAATGATGGAAAGAACTGAGGGTTGAAGTCAGCTTACTCAAGTAGCCTCAGTATGCATTTGGGTTTTCATTCATGATTATCCTTACACAGTTTCAAGTCACACGGTGAACTGTTTATCTTTACTAAATGACATTTATGCAAAATTATACTTAAAGGGTCAAAAGGTAAGTAGTATTAAAATACAAAACACTAAGAAAATAGAGCTTTTGAGCTTAGTGGAAATGTGTGTTTGGAAATTATGAATGGATATGGACCATCATACTTTAGAAAGGGTCATGATAAAAATTTCATTTTTCATTGGTTACATAATAAGAAGGTAATCAATCTATAAATATTTATTAAATGAACATATGATTATAAGAATGTCCAGAAGTTAAAAATGGCTCAGATATTGTCCCAGTCCACACAGTGCTAACACGCTCATTAGATGAGAAAACTTCTCCTAAAATACTGTTTTTAAACACATTATTATAGTACTTAAGCAAAAGAGCAAATGTGAGTATATGTCAGATGTTATAGGTAGGTTTGCATTTGATTTCTTGGTCATAACTTTTATGAAGTCAATACTTAGTACTTTTTCATACATAAGATATACAGCTTACTAGTACATACACATACAGAGACACACACACATAGTTATATATATTCAGTTCAGTTCAGTTCAGTGGCTCAGTGATGCCCTACTCTTTGTGACCCCATAGACTGCAGCATGCCAGGTCTCCCTGCCCATCAGCAATTCCCAGAGTTTACTCAAACTCAAGTCCATTGAGTCAGAGATGCCATCCAACCATCTTATCCTCTGTCAGCCCTTTCTCTTTCCACTTTCAATCTTTCCCAGCATCAGGGTCTTTTCAGATGAGTCAGTTCTTTGCATCAGGTGGCCAAAATAATGGAGCTTCAGGTTGAACATCAGTCCTTTTAATGAACACTCAGGACTGATTTCCTTTAGGATGGACTGTTTGGATCTCCTTACAGTCCAAGGGACTCTCAAGAATATTCTACAACACCACAATCCAAAAGCATCAATTCTTGGGTGCTCAGCTTTCTTTATAGTCCGACTCTCACATCCATACGTGACTACTAGAAAAACCATAGCCTTGACTAGATGGACTTATGTTGCAAAGTAATGTCTCTGCTTTTTAATATTTTGTCTAGGTTGGTCATAACCTTCCTTCCAAGAAGCAAGCATCTTTAATTTCATGGCTGCAGTCATCATGAAATCATCGGAAGTGATTTTGGAGCCCCCCCAAAAATAAAGTCAGCCACTGTTTCCACTGTTTCCCCATCTATTTGCCATGAAGTGATGTGACCAGATGCCATGATCTTAGTTTTCTGAATGTTGAGATTTAAGCCAACTTTTTCACTCTCCTCTTTCACTTTCATCAAGAGGCTGTTTAGTTCTTCACTTTCTGCCATAAGGGTGGTGTCATCTGCATATCTGAGGCTGTTGATATTTCTCCTGGCATCTTGATTCCAGCTTGTGCTTCCTCCAGCCTGGCATTTCTCATGATGTACTCTGCATATAAGTTAAATAAGCAGGGTGACAAAACACAGCCTTGACATACTCCTTTCCTGATTTGGAACCAGTCTGTTGTTCCATGTCCAATTCTAACTGTTGCTTCCTGTCCTGCATACAGATTTCTGAAGAGGCAGGTCAGGTGGTCTGGTATTCTCATCTCTTTCAGAATTTCCCACAGTTTATTGTGATCCACACAGTCAAAGGCTTTGGCATAGTCAATAAAGCAGAAAGAGATGTTTTTCTGGAACTCTCTTGCTTTTTCGATGATCCAGCAGATGTTGGCAATTTGATCTCTGGTTTCTCTGCCTTTTCTAAAACCAGCTTGAATATCTGGAAGTTCACGGTTCACGTATTGCTGAAGCCTGGCTTGGAGAATTTTGAGCATTACTTTGCTAGCGTGTGAGATGAGTGCAGTCATGTGGTAGTTTGTGCATTCTTTGACATTGCCTTTTTTGGGACTGAAATGAAAAATGACCTTTTCCATTCTTGTGGCCACTGCTGAGTGTTCCAAATTTGCTGGCATATTGAGTTTAGCACTTTCATGGCATCTCTTTTAGGATTTGAAATAGTTCAACTGGAATTCCATCACCTCCACTAGCTTTTTTCGTAGTCATGCTCCCTAAGGCCCACTTGACTTCACATTCCAGGATGTCTGGCTCTAGGTAAGTGATCACACCATCATCTGGGTCATGAAGATCTTTTTTGTACAGTTCTTCTGTGTATTCTTGCCACCTCTTCTTAATATCTTCTGCTTTTGTTAGGTCCATACCATTTCTCTCCTTTATTGATCCCACATTTGTATGAAATGTTCCCTTGGTATCTCTAATTATCTTGAAGAGATCTCTAGTTTAGCATATATATTATGTATCACCTATGTGTATGTGTGTGTATCACACTCACCAAATAAAGTATACAGTTTTCCACATTAAATGATATATTTGATAAAAGTTTTAAGACTTGTTTTGTTGATATTAAAGCCTTATTAAATGACATATATCTATGTTGATTCCAGTAAGATTTTTAAGTGCACTGTATATTTTTGTTGTTATACTGAGTGTTTTAAATTGACTTATACATACATATGTGCTGTTTCAGATTCTTTTACATGATAGGTTATTACAAGATAGTGAATATAGTTGCCTATGTTATACCAAAAGTCATTGTTTTATCTATATTTTATATAGCAGTGTGTATCTGTTAATCCCAACTTCTAATTTATCCCTACTCCCCTTTTCTTCCCTTTGGTAACCATAAGTTTGTTTACTATGCCTGTGAGTTTTTCTGTTTTCTAAGTAAGTTCATTTGTATGTTTTTTAGATTCCACACATAAGTGGTATCACTTAATATTTGTCTTTCTCTATCTGAGTTACTTCACTTAGTATGATAATCTCTAGGTAAATTCATGTTGTTGCTAGAGGCATTGTAATTGCACTATACATTTTAATGTATTGAATATCTAATGGAATGTTTCTGATCTTTTTCTGCCATCTAGTGGTATACTCAACAGTAAGTTGTTCTTAGAAGGCAAGTGTAAGACTTACTGTATTGGAATTACAGCTTTAGGTCATTTAATAAAGTTGTGAATGAACAGGAATAGAAAGTTAGTGTATGCATTTGTAGGATAGGTGTACACTACCTGGTCAGTTGCAAGGTTTCTCAAGGTTTCTTTCTCATTTCTTACAAAATGAAAAACTTCAGTGTTAGAGTGAGCTGAATGTGGCTTTGCCCCAAAGTCACAGTCTCTCAAATGAAGTACCAAATAAATTAAATGTAAAATAATAGGTTTTAAAATTCTAACTGTCACATATTGCTTCTGTATTTATAATTAGGTAACACTTACCATGCGGCAGGTATTATTTTAAGCACATGTACACATACTAGCTCTTTTATTTATGGTACATATCTTGAATGAAAATGTTTATGTCATCACTGAATATGTTGCTTAACACTAAGGTAAACATAGGCAGTACACTCTTTGAGCATATAGCACAGCAAGATCCAATTTGACCCACCTCCTAGAGTAATGGAAATAAAAACAAAAATAAACAAATGAGACCTAATTAAACTTAAAAGCTTTTGCATAGCAAAAGAAAAAATAAACAAGGTTAAAAGACAAGCCTTAGAATGGGAGAAAACAATTGCAAGTAAAACAACTGACAAAGGATTAATCTCAAGAGTATATAAGCAGCTCATAAGCTCAGTATTAGGAAAACAAACAGCCCAGTCGAAAGTGGGCATAACACCTAATCAGATATTTCTCGAAAGAGGACATACAAATGTTGAATAAATGTAAAGATGTTCAACATCACTAATTATTACAAAAATGCACATCCAAATTATGATGCGGTATTATCAAATGCCTGGAGAAGGCAATGGCACCCCACTCCAGTACTCTTGCCTGGAGAACCCCATGGGTGGAGGAGCCTGGTGGGCTGTAGTCCATGGGGTAGCGAAGAGTGGGAAACAACTGAGCGCCTTCACTTTCACTTTTTACTTTCATGCATTGGGGATGGAAATGGCAACCCACTCCAGTGTTCTTGCCTGGAAATCCCAGGGACAGGGGAGCCTGGTGGGCTGCCATCTATGGGGTTGCACAGAGTCGGACATGACTGAAGTGACTTAGCAGCAGCAGCAGCAGCAGCAGCATCTAATGCCAGTCACAATGGCCATCACCAAAAAACCTACAGGTGATAAATGCTAGAGAGGATGTGGAGAAAAGGGAACCTTCCTACACTGTTGGTGGGAATGTAAAGTGTTATAGCCATTATGGAGAACAGTATGGAGATTCCTTAAAAAAAAAACAAAAACAAAACTAAGAATAAATCTACCACATGACCCAGCAACCCTAGTACTGGGCATATACCCTGAGGAAACCATAATCAGAAAACACACATGTACCTTAATGTTCATAGGAGCACTATTTACAATAGCCAGGACATGTAACCCACCTAGAATGGCCATCAGCAGATGAATGGATAAAGAAGATATGGTACATATGTGCAATGGTGGCAGAAAGGGAAAGGTCTACCCACCTGAATGCAGAGTTCCAGAGAATAGCAAGGAAAGACAAGAAGACCTTCTTCAATGAACAATGCAAAGAAATAGAGGAAAGCAATAGAAGGGAAAAGCTAGAGATCTTGTCAAGAAAATTGGAGATATCGAAGGAACATTTCATCCAAAGATGGACACAGTAAATGACAAAAACAGTAAAGAACTAATAGTAGAAGAAGAGATGGCAAGAGTACAAAGAAAAACTGTATAAAAAAGATCTTAATGACCTAGATAACCACAATGGTGTGGTCACTCATCTTGAGCTAGATATCCTGAAGTGTGAAGTCAAGTGGCCTTAGGAAATACTGCTGCCAATAAAGCTAGTGACGGTGATGGAATTCTAGCAGGGCTATTTCAAATCATAAACAATCATGCTATGAAAGTGTTGGACTCAATATGTCAGCAAATTTGGAAAACCCAGCAGTGGCCACAGAACTGGAAAAGGTCAAACTTCATCCCAATTTCCAAGAATGGCAATAGTAAAGAATATTTAAACTAATGGACAATTGCACTCATTTCATATGGTAATAAGATTATACTCAAAATACTTCAAGCTAGGCTTCAGCAGTACTTGAATCAAGAACTTCCGAATATGCAAGCTGGGTTTAGAAAAGGCAAAGGAAGCAGAGATCAAATTGCCAACATCCGTTGGATCTTAGAAAAAGCAAAGGAATCCAGAAAAAAAATCACTTTTGCTTCCTTGACTATGCTAAAGTCTTTGATTGTGGATCACTACAAACTTTGGAAAATTCTTAAAGGAATGGGAATACCACATCATCTTACCTGCCTCCTGAGAAACCTGTATGCAGGTCAAGAAGCAACGGTTAGAACCAGACATGGAACAATGGACTGGTTCCAAACTGGGAAAGGAGTACATCAAGGCTGTATATTGTCACCCTGTTTATTTAACTTCTATTCAGAGTCCATCATGAGAAATGCCTGGCTGGATAAATCACAAGCTAAAATCAAGATTGCCAGGAGAAATATCAACAACTTCAGATAGGCAGATGATACCATTCTAATGGCAGAAAGTGAAGAGGAACTAAAGAACCTCTTGATGAGGGTGAAAGAGGAGAGTGAAAAAGCCGGCTTACACTCAATATTAAAAAAAAAACTGATTTTGTGGCATCCAGTCCCATCACTTCATGGCAATAGAAGGGGACAAGATGGAAGCAGTTGACAGATTCCCTTCTTTTGGGTTCTAAAATCAAGGCAGATGGTGACTGCAGCCATGAAATTAGAAGATGATTGCTAATTTAAAAAGCTATGACAAAACCCAAACAGTGTATTAAAAGCAAAGACATCACATTGCCAACAAAAGTCCATATAGTCAAGGCAATGTCTTTGCAGTAGTCATGTAGAGATGTGAGAGTTATACCATAAAGAAAGCTGAGAGCCAAAGAATTGATGCTTTCAAACTGTGGTGCTGGAAAAGACTCCTGAGAGCCCCTCAGACTGCTAGGAGATCAAACCTGTCAATCCTAAAGGAAATGAGTCCTGAATATTCATTGGAAGGACTGATGCTGAAGGTGAAGCTCCAATAATTTGGCTACCTGATGCAAAGAGCCAAGTCACTGGAGAAGACCTTGGTGCTGGGAAGGATTGAAAGCAGAAGGAGAAGGGAGCGACAGAGGATGAGGTGGTCGGATGATTTTACCGATTGAATAGACATGAATTTGGGCAAACTCTGTTCGATGGTGAGAGACAGGGAGGCTTGGAGTGTTGCAGTCCATAGGGTCGCAAAGCATCAGAGATGACTTGGTGACTGAACAGCAACACCAGCATTTTCCAGCCATAAAAAAGAACAAATTTGAGTCGGTTCTAGTGAGGTAGATGAACCTAGAGCCTATTATACAGAGCAAAGTAAGTCAGAAAGAGAAAAACAAATGCAGTATATTAATGCATATATATGGAATCTAGAAAAAATGATATTGATAGACCTATTTGCAGGGAAGGAATGGAGATGCAGATGTAGAGCATGGACTCGACAACATAGTTGGGGAGGGAGAGAGTGGGATGAACGGAGAATGTAGCATCAACATATATACACTGTATGAAGTCACTTCAGTTACGTCTGACTCTTTGTGACCATATGGACCGTAGATCACTAGGCTCCTTTGTACATGGGCTTCCCCAGGCAAGGATAGTGGAGTGGGTTGCTATTTCCTTCCCCAGGGATCTTCCCTACCCAGGGATCAAACCTGAGTCTCTTAAGTCTCCTGAATTGGCAGGCAGGTTCTTTACTGCTAGCACCATCTGGGAAGCCCTATATATACACTATCAAGTGTGAAATGGTAGCTGGTGAGAAGAGGCTGTGTAGCACAGGGAGCAGAGTCTGGTGCTCCCTGTACTTGAAAGGATGGGACAGAGGGAGGAGACGGGAGGGATATATGTAAAATTATGGCTGATTTGCATTGTTGTATGGCAAAAACCAACACAATACTGTTAAAATTTATTTATTTATGTATATATATATATATACATTTAATAGAAAAAAAAGTAGGGGAAAAAATGGAAGTGATTTACAAGACTATAAGTTAGAAGGGGCTTCTTTGACAGCCCAGCAGTAAAGAAGCCATCTGCAATGTAGGAGACACAGGAGACCTAGGTTCAATCCCTGAGTTGAGAAGATCCTCTGGAGGAGGAATTTGGCAACCCATCCCAGTATTTTTGCCTGGAAAATCCCATGAACAGTGGAGCCCAGCAGGCTTCAGTCCCAAGGTTTGCAAAGTCGGACACAACTGAGCAACTGAGCATATACAAAAAACACACACACACACACAAACAATTTAGTAGAATAGAATGACAATCGGCTACACACTCAAGCTCTTCTGTCTGGGTTAGACTCTGTCTTCTTTAGTGAAGGGCGAGTCACAAGAGAAGGCAAGGGTAATTGGCATGAATAGGAAACACAATGAATTTCTAAAATAAAACCCACCAAAATGAAAAATTTAGCAGCATGTACTACTTAAAATGGTTATCATATTAAAAGATGATATTGACAAGTTCATATATACTGCCTTTGAAATATTTGACTAATAAAAATAGCTTGTTATCAACCACCCCAAAACACTGTTTTGTGATCAAAGTCTGTTTTATATGAAAAACTTATGGGTCTTCACTGTAATCTGTAGAAAAGAGAAAGGACTTTTAATATAATGAGATTTGATGCATGCAAATATTAAAATTTCCTGGAATGTGGGAGAAATTAATATCACATATTATACAAAAATTATTAATAAAAACAATTTAAACATGTGGTTTGTTTGTCTTAATGTCAGTAGAAAAGAGAAGTAAACCTATAGGTTATGCATTTTTTTGAGAAATGTCAATTTGCTCATTTGAGTCCACTTGGTTCTCTACTTTTAATTTGAAAAATGATTATTCTACTTATATATAATTAGTATTAATAATCTAACTTTTATACAATAAACATCCTAAAAGCAAAACACAATTTTTAGAAAACTATATAAAATTTATGAAATTCTAATTTTCATATGAGGAAAATCTCATCAACATTTTCTGTGGAAAGCTATTCTGGTGCTTATGAGAATACCAAAAGTGAAACTAAAGAGGGCTTATTAAAAATTCTGCAATTAGTTCCTAAGAACATAGTAAAATTTATTAAAATCACTAATAGATTCAAAATGAGAAGTGAAGGCATTTATTTGCCTGCTTAAAGCATAGAACCTTGTTCATAGGTAGCAAGTTACAGTGCACCTCTTTGTAGTAGAAATTTTATCAGTTCAGTTCAGTTCAGTTGCTCAGTTGTGTCCAACAGTTTGTGACCCCATGAACCACAGCACGCCAGGCCTCCCTGTCCATCACCAACTGCCAGAGTCCACCCAAACCCATGTCCACTGAGTCGGTGATGCCATCTAACCATCTTATGCTCTGTCATCCCCTTCTCCTGCCATCTATCTTTCCCACCATCAGAGTCTTTTCAAATGAGTCACCTCTTCCCATCAGGTGGCCAAAGTATTGGAGTTTCAGCTTCAACATCAGTCCTTCCAGTGAACACCCAGGACTCCTTTAGGATGGACTGGTTGGATCTCCTTGCTGTCCAAGGGACTCTCAAGAGTCTTCTCCAACACCACAGTTCAAAAGCATCAATTCTTCGGCTCTCAGCATTCTTTATAGTCCAACTCTCACATCCATACATTACTACTGGAAAAACCATAGCCTTGACTAGATGGACCTTTGTTAACAAAGTAATGTCTGCTTTTTAATATGCTGTCTAGGTTGGTCATAACTTTCCTTCCAAGGAGTAAGTGTCTTTTAATTTCATTGCTGCAATCACCATCTGCGGTGATTTTGGAGCCCGAAAAATAAAGTCAGCCACTGTTTCCACTGTTTCCCCATCTATTTCCCATGAAGTGATGGGACCAGAGGACATGATCTTCGTTTTCTGAATGTTGAAATTTAAGCCAACTTCTGCACTCTCCTCTTTCACTTTCATCAAGAGGCTCTTTAGTTCTTCTTCACTTTCTGCCATAAGGGTGGTGTTATCACCATATATAAGGTTATTGATATTTCTCCTGGCAATCTTGATTCCAGCTTGTGCATCCTCCAGCCCAGCATTTCTCATGATGTAGTCTGCATATAAGTTAAATAAGCAGGGTGACAATATAGGAGCCTTGGAGTACTCCTTACCCTATTTGGAACCAGTCTGTTGTTCCATGTCCAATTCTAGCTGTTGCTTCATGATCTGCATATAGGTTTCTCAAGAGGCAGGTCAGGTGGTCTGATATTCCCATCTCTTTAAGAATTTTCCACAGTTTATTGTGATCCACACAGTCAAAGGCTTTGGCATAGTTAATAAAGCAGAAATATATGTTTTTCTGGAACTCTCTAGCTTCTTTAATGATCCAGTGGATGTTGGCAATTTGATCTCTGGTTCCTCTGACTTTTCTAAAACCAAACTGAAACATCTGGAAGTTCCCGGTTCACGTATGGCTGAAGCCTGTCTTGGCGAATTTTAACCATCACTTTACCAGTATGTGAGACAAGTGTAATTGTGTGGTAGTTTGAGCATTCTTTGGCATTGCCTTTCTTTGGGATTAGAATGAAAACTGCCCTTTTCCAGTCCTGTGGCCACTGCTGAATTTTCCAAATTTGCTGGCATATTGAGTGCAACACTTTCACAGCATCATCTTTTAGGATTTGAAATAGCTCAACTGGAATTTCATCATCTCCACTAGCTTTTTTTGTAGTGATGCTTTCTAAGGCCCACTTGACTTCACATTCCAGGATGTCTGGCTCTAGGTCAGTGATCACACCATCATGATTATCTGGGTTGTGAAGATCTTTTTTGTATAGTTCTGTGTATTCTTGCCACCTCTTCTTGATATCTTTTGCTTCTGTTAGGTCTCTACTATTTCTGTCCTTTATTGAGCTTATCTTTGCATGAAATGTTCCCTTGGTATCTCTAATTTTCTTGAAGAGATCTCTAGTCTTTCCCATTCTGTTGTTTTCTTCTATTTCTTTGCATTGATTGCTGAGGAAGGCTTTCTTATCTCTCCTTGCTATTCTTTGGAACTCTGCATTCAGATGCTTATATCTTTCCTTTTCTCCTTTGCTTTTCTCTTCCTTTCTTTTCACAGCTATTTGTAAGGCCTCCTCAGACAGCCATTTTGCTTTTTTCCATTTCTTTTTGTTGGGGATAGTCTTGATTCCTGTCTCCTGTACAATGTCACGAACCTCCATCCATATTTAGTCAGGCACTCTGTCTATCAGATGTAGTCCTTTAAAACTATTTCTCACTTACACTATATAGTCATAAGGCATTTGATTTAGGTCATACCTGGTCTAGTAGTTTTCTCCACTTTCTTTAAGTCTGAATTTGGCAATAAATAGTTCATGATCTGAGCCACAGTCAGCTCCCAGTCTTTTTTTTTTGACTGTATAGAGCTTCTCCATCTTTGGCTGTTTTAGAAATTAATGCCATTTAATATGCTATATCTCTGAAATGATAACTGTGAGGTACTTTGAATATAACAGGTATTTCCAAAGTATTTTGCAAAGATGACTTCAAAATTGTGTTTCTAATTTATAATATGTACTTAGTATCTTACTGATTTTTATATTTATTTCAATTTGTGGTTGTTCAGTACTCAGTTCAGTTCAGTCGCTCAGTCGTGTCCGACTCTTGGCGACCCCATGAATTGCAGCACACCAGGCCTCCCTGTCCATCACCAACTCCCGGAGTACACTCAGACTCATGTCCATAGAGTCAGTGATGCCATCCAGCCATCTCATCCTCTCTTGTCCCCTTCTCCTCTTGCCCCCAATCCCTCCCAGCATCAGAGTCTTTTCCAATGAGTCAACTCTTCACATGAGGTGGCCAAAGTACTGGAGTTTCAGCTTTAGCATCATTCCTTCCAAAGAAATCCCAGGGCTGATCTCCTTCAGAATGGACTGGTTGGATCTCCTTGCAGTCCAAGGGACTCTCAAGGGCCTTCTCCATCACCACAGTTCAAAAGCATCAATTCTTCGGTGCTCAGCCTTCTTCACAGTCCAACTCTCACATCCATACATGACCACAGGAAAAACCATAGCCTTGACTAGATGGACCTTTGTTGGCAAAGTAATGTCTCTGCTTTTGAATATGCTATCTAGGTTGGTCATAACTTTCCTTCCAAGGAGTAAGCGTCTTTTAATTTCATGGCTGCAGTCACCATCTGCAGTGATTTTGCAGTCCAGAAAAATAAAGTCTGACACTGTTTCTACTGTTTCCACTGTTTCCCCATCTATTTCCCATGAAGTGATGGGACCAGAGGACATGATCTTCGTTTTCTGAATGTTGAGCTTTAAGCCAACTTTTTCACTCTCCACTTTCACTTTCTTCAAGAGGCTTTTGAGTTCCTCTTCACTTTCTGCCATAAGGGTGGTGTCATCTGCATATCTGAGGTTATTGATATTTCTCCCGGCAATCTTGATTCCAGCTTGTGCTTCTTCCAGTCCAGAGTTTCTCATGATGTACTCTGCATATAAGTTAAATAAGCAGGGTGACAATATACAGCCTTGACGTACTCCTTTTCCTATTTGGAACCAGTCTGTTGTTCCATGTCCAGTTCTAACTGTTGCTTCCTGACTTACATACAGATTTCTCAAGGGGCAGGTCAGGTGGTCATATCCAACTCTGCGACCCCATGGATTGCAGCACACTGTATTTCCCTGTCTTTCACCATCTCTCAGAGTTTGCTTAAATTCATGTCCATTAGGTTGATGATGCCATCCAACCATGTAATTCTTTGTCAACCCTTTCTCCTCCTACCCTCAATCTTTCCCAGCTTCAAGGTCTTTTCTGACAAGTTGGCTCTTTGTGTGAGTGGCAAAAGTATTGGAGCTTCTGTATTGGTCCTTCCAATGAAATTCAGATTGACTCAATTTGTTAGCAACTATGAAATAACTTAAAAATTAATATAAATTATGCTATATATATTGTAAAATTTTACTACATATGGCAAAGTTTATTTGCTAAAAGATATGGGGTTATTGGGCTTCCCTGGTAGCTCAGCTGGTAAAGAATCCATCTGCAATGCAGGAGACCTCAGGAAGATCCCCTGGAGAAGGGATAGGTACCAACTCCAGTATTCATGGGCTTCCCTGGTGGCTCAGATGGTAAAGAATTCCCCTGCAATAGGAAGACCTCAGTTCAATCCCTGGGTTGGGAAGATCCTCTGGAGGAATGTATGGCAACCCACTCCAATATTCTTGCCTGGAGAATCCCCCTGGACAGAGGAGCCTGGCAGACTACAGGCCGTGGGGTCCCAAACAGTCAGACATGACTGAACAACTAAGCACATAGCGCACATGGGGTTATTAAGCATAGTGCAAAGAGAAAATGAGTGATTTTTTTCCCCCTAAGAAAACACACATATATCTATTTTCAACCCAAATGAAGTGAAATATCATCTTATCAGACATTAATCTGGGCTTACCTTGTGGCTTAGCTGGTAAAGAATCTGCCTGCAATGCAGGAGACCTGGATTTGATCCCTGGATTGGGAAGATCCCCTGGAGAAGGGAAATGCTACTTACTCCAGTATTCTGGCCTAGAAAATCCTGAGGACTGTATAGTCCATGGGGTCACAAAGATTCAGACACGACTGAGTGAATTTCACTTCCAGTCATTAATCTAGTTAATGAATGTCCCATCCATTGTCATCTACTACTCATGAAAGAAGCACATAGGCTTCTTATAATAACGGTCTGTTTTGTAAATATGTTTTGCCAAGGCAAAGTCACCAATTTTGACCTTTTGGGTAAAGAGTTGAATTATCTTATGAGACGCCCTTTCAGCAAGATTTATAAATTGAAAAAAAATTATATGTATGCACCTATCAGTACTACTGTCTTAAATTTGAAGCATGTAATTTGCCTCATTACACAAAGTGTACATTTATTTAAAAGTACATTTAGTTTGAAAAATAGACTCATGGCTTGTAAAGCCAAGGAAAATGACATTTTCACTCAAGGCTAGTGTAAATGAAGCTGGCAAACTTTATATAGTTGTATTTTCTGATTATAACATCTATTATGACATGTAAATACACACATACAAAAACTTAAAAGTAACATTTAAAATGCATGTGCTTCTATCAGGTCTATATAAGTAATAATGAATATATAATAATATATATATGAATGATAATAAATAATAATATGAATATATAATAAATATTTGCATGTATTTAAACAATGCTGTATATATATATAAATATAGTCATATATATATATAAAACCATGAACATATATAACCATGTGTGTAATCAACAAGTTTTATCCTAACACTGTAAAAAACAATTTTATATTTTTTTGCTTCAAGAATATTTTATTGGCTATAAAATGTTATATAGCTTTATTTCTGAATTTAAGGTAATCATTTCTTATTGTTATATTTTTCTGATTAAAATCAATAAATAGCTCCAAATATTTTAGCCTATTCATTATTAATTTTATTACAAATGCCTTATAGTCAAGTTAAATGACAAAGGCGTTTTAAAGATTCTGATATATATTTTCATATCACCATCCAGATAGCCAATAAAAGCTCAGAGAAACAATTTCCAAGTAAGTATCAAAAGCCTTAATATTTTATGTGCCTTGACTAATATTTCTACTCCTTTAAATCTGCCCAAAGGAAACAATACAAAATTTATACAGTACTTTAAGCCTGAAATTCATTTCAGTATCATTTATTACTTTGAAATATTGGAAACCATGTACATACTTAAAAATGCAATAATGCTTGAGCAAACTATGATGGAGAATATTCTTTAAGAGATACAGTCATTATAATACCAAATAATCTATAATACTATAGGAAATATAGACAATATAATATAAAGAAGATACTTATGGTATGTTAATACTTTTTAAAGAAAAAAAAATTCAAGAATACTAGAAAATCTCCCCAAATAACACTGATCATCATAGAATGGTGGGAATAGTGGCACTTTAATTATATTTTCATTTTTTTACTTATACATCTTATAAATAAGCAAGTATTAATATATCATGGAAAATACCTAATTTATTTTATAACATTACTCATGCAAATTTATCTTTACCAAAATGGAATCATTTGAATTTTTAACTATTTACTTAAGATGTCAAAATAGAATTCTAGAAATTAATGTTAACAATTTATAGTCACTGACTTTGTTCTCAAAATTATTTCTCCAACTTTAAGAAAACTCACAGATGAACATATACCAGAACACATTTCTTTCTCCCTGATATATGAATATTTCACAGCTATGACTAGTTACAGATATTAAGAATGGGTAAATATTATTATTTGGTGCAGCATAGGCATGAAATAATTTACAGTTTGCAATAGTAGTTCCTAAACTACAAGCGAAAGAACTCTGGAGATTTGAAAGGTTAATGGATCCATTGTTGTTAGTTGTTCAGTTGTTAAGTCATGTCTGACTCTTTGCAGCACTCCTGACTTCCCTGTATTTCACTATCTGCCCGAGTTTGCTCAAACTCATGCCCATTGAGTCAGTGATGCCATCAAAATATCTCATCCTGTTGCCCCCTTCTCCTCTTTCCCTCTATTTTTCCCAGCATGAGGGTCTTTTCCAATGAGTTGGATCTTGACTTCAGGTGGCCAGAATATTGGAGCTTCAGCTTCTGCACTAGTTCTTCCAATGGATATTCACAGTTGGTTTCCTTTAGGATTGACGAATTTGATCTTCTTTCTGTCCAAGGGACTCTCAAGAGTCTTTTCCAGTACCACAGTTTGAAAGCATCAATTCTTTGGCTCTCAGTCTTCTTTATGGTCCAATTCTCACATCCATACATGACTATTGGAAAAACCATTGCTTTGACTATACGGACCTTTGTCAGCAAAGTGATGTCTCTGCTTTTTAATACACTGTCTAGGTTTGTCATAGCTATTCTTCCCAGAACCAGTGATCTTTAAATTTTGTGGCTGCAGTCACAAAATTTGGGGTTGCAAAGAATCGGACACAACTGAACAATTGAACTGAACTGAACTGCACTCACAATCTGCATTGCTTTTGGAGCCCAAGAAAGTGAAATCTGACAGTTTCCACTTTTTCCCCATTTGCCATGAAGTGATGGAAGCAGATGCCATGATCTTCATTTTTTGAACGTTGGGTTTTCTTTTATTATTATTTTTTTAAGCCAGCTTTTTCACTATCCTCCTTCACCTTCCTCACAAGGCTGCTAGTTCCTCTTCACTTTTGCTGTTAAAGTTGTTTCATATGCATATCTGAGGTTGTTAATACTTCTTTTGGCAATCTTGATTCCAGCTTGCAAGTCATCTGGCCCAGGATTTTGTATGATGTACTCTGTATATAAGTTAAGTAAGCAGGGTGATAATGTACAGCCTTGACATATTCCTTTCCTGATTTTGAACCAGACCAATTTTGTTTCATGTCCTTATCTAACTGCTGCTTCTTGACCTGCGTACAGGTTTCTCAGGAGGCAAGTAATATGGTCTGGTATTCACAACTCATTGAGAATATTCCACAGCTTGTTGTGATCCACACAGGCTTTATTGTAGTCAGTGAAGTAGAAATAGATTTTTTAAAAAATTATCTTGCTTTTACTATGATCTAGTAGATGTTGGCAGTTAGATCTCTGTTTCCTCTGCCTTCCCTCAATCCAGCTCGTACTTCTGAAATTTCCTGGTTCACATACTGCTGAAGCCTAACTTAAATGGTTTTGAGCATAACCTTCTTGGCATTTGAAGTGAATACAATTCTGTGGTATTTTGAACATTCTTTGGCCTTGCCTTTCTTTGGGATTGGAATGAAAACTGACCTTTTCCAGTCCTGTGGCCATTGCTGAGTTTTCCAAATTTGCTGACATGTTGAGTGTAGTACTTTCACAGCATCATCTTTTAGGATTTGAAATGGCTCAGCTGGAATTCCATCACCTCCACTATTTGTTTTTTCATAGTAAGGCCCACTTGACTTCATTCTCCAGGATGTTTGGCTCTAGATGAATGACCACACCATTGTGGTTATCTGGATCATTAAGAGCTTTTGTGTACAGTTCATCTGTGTATTCTTGCCACCTCTTTCTTCTGCTTCTGTTAGGTCTTTGCCATTTTTGTCCTTTATTGTGCCCATCTTTGCATGAAATGTTCCCCTGGTATCTCCAATGTCCTTAAAGAGATCTCTAGTCTTTCCCATTCTATCATTTTCCTCTGTTTCTTTGCATTGTTCACTTAGAAAGCTTTCTTATCTCTCTTTGCTGTTCTCTGGAACTCTGCATTCAGTTGTGTATATCTTTCCTTTTCTCCTTTGCCTTTTGCTTCTCTTTTTTCCTCAGCTATTTGGACCAAATATCTATGGATAAAAATGTATATTTCATATTTATTTAATTGTAAATGTAAAAGGACCTGTATCAGCATTATAGTTTTATGAATAAGAGGATAAATAAAGTCTTTGTGGCAAGTAAACAATTAACATTTAATTGAAAGTATATATTCATTATATTTTTTCAAATTGCAGCTATTATCATTATCTAATATTTATATTTAATATTACAATGCAATCTTAGATTAAAAACTGTGATTAAATATCTTTGATTATCAATTCTTAAAATATAGTGTCTATAGGGATCATGTGGGGTGTTTATAATAAAGATTTCACTGCCTAATCCCAGAGATTGTGATAGAGAACTTTGGGGGAAAATGCATTTGTATTATGCATTCTAGACGATTCTGATGAGTGTGGTCTTTGGACCCTTATTTTAAAAACAGCACTTAGATGCTGGGAACAACTAGACGCTTAGGAGATATAATGATGTTCTTGCTTAAAGAGGGGACAGCACCACTGTCGCCCAGTGATAAACATTTCGAGGCTATTAGCAAGATGATATTCAAAGCAGGAAATTGTCACTAAAGACTTGCAAAAGTCTATAGTCTAATTGAGCAATAAGAACCAGTGTCCATAGGGCTAATATGTATGAAAACAAGCTCTGTGTATATGTATACACACATGTATAAGAATGCACATGCACACAAAATAAATTACCCTATGGGGTTCTTAAAAATAAATTATCATAATTGGCTCTGTTTTGCTTGTTGTATTGTCAACAGGAAGGCACTGACCACATTGTATATTTCCTTTGAATGACCCTATTTTTAATTTACTATGCAAACTAAACAAGTATTGAAAACTGCATGATTAGTGTTTTAGAACGTTCTAGAAATTTTATAGTATAGCAATTTTTACAAAACTGCTCAAACCAAATCTTAGACAAAGGATCAGGTAGTAATTAAATGCCAGCAACCTCTCCAGTGAAGCAGAATTTAGATGCTTCAAACACATAACACCTTCTTCATAGTTGTTATCCTTGAGATTTCTGTTGTTTATTTTCTGCCCTCTTGTCTTCCCTGTTTTCTTCTCCTACTGGCCTGTAGCTAGCAGGAGACGCTCTGAAGCAGTGATGTGATTTTGCCCCTGACCCTTGCTGTGACTGTGGATTTTGTAATCTAAGTCAATTTCACTCACAGCAGGTCCATTGGTAAAGTATTTCAGTTCTAAATGGCAAACTGCTTAAACTCTTCAGTTTTGGGTGTCCAAGGGATATCCATGGGCAACTGACTTCTGTAAACCCAAACAAAAGTCTTCTTGACCCAGTGTGACAAATACATACTTTATATGCTCCACTGAGATAGAGTGATACTTATAATCTTTCAACTCAAATATATTCAAATCTTGTTTATATGATCACTTTCATTATTATCTATAATCAGAGCAGTGATTTACAAGAATATAAACTAACCATTCTCAGAGAAACTAAATGATAGCACATCATAAAAGAGGGGGCAAGATATGGTACAAAATTTGAATTTGTGGCATTGCAAACAGCAATCAAGTAGGCAAAGCAAGGATAAGCCAGCTCATGTCTAAATGAAACTCAGAAGCAGCCTTAATCTAAATTCTTGGGTAAAAGAACTTCTCAGATTTCAGAGAGCAAATAAGAAGTAGAATAGTTTATGTAGAGCATGAACCAGAAACTCAAGAGGCTGCTCTTTCATGTCTGACTCTTTGCAACCCTATAGACTGTAGCCTACAGTGCTCCTCCATCCATGGGATTTTCCAGGCAAGAGTATTGGAGTGGGCTGCCATGTCCTTCTCCAGGGGATCTTCCCAACCCAGGGATCAAATCTGGGTCTCCTGAATTGCAGCCAGATGCTTTACCATCTGAGCCACCAGGGAAGCCCCCTAAGAGGCCACTAAAGAACATAATTATATGATTTAGGCTGTATGTAGGACAACAAGAAATGATGGGGCCAGTGACAAATTGACAAGTGCATGATTCTCCTAAAATCATTTTGCTGTACAAATAATTAACACACATATAACAACACTGTGACTACAGGGAAAACATATTTGTGAGCTTAATTTTGTCTATATGATAGACCCTTAGATATTCATTTATTAGAGTTCAATTCAGGAACTAGTCTCTACCCACCCTCCATACCCCACCCCCCAATTTCCCCTCTTCTGAAAGCCCTGGTTGACTATTAAGTATTGCAGCTTAGGGGTCCTGTATGCAGCACTGTAACCCTTTTCAGCTGAGTATGCTATTCTGATGAGGGACTGCTATCCAATACATCATATTAAATTTGAATGATTTAAATTTAGAAAGACAGTGAACAAAGATGGCTTGATTCCTGATGTATTGGAAGGCACCAGATAAGATTCAGGTCCTTTTATTAATGCTTTAAGAAAACATGTGATTTCTCCTTATACTACACAGATAATATAGTTTTACTTTTGATAAGGACCTGATTCTCTGGATTAAACCATCTGTACATTCCAGCCTAAGAGGATTCTGCAGAATTTTGCCCACCATGTTTTTAGAGTTCTTGCAATGCCAATTACACAAGAATACACTTTAGCATGAAACTAAATTCTTAGTGGACAAAATGAGAGATGGCAGTTCTGATGGAAGTGAGCTTTAAAAGCTAGTTGCAGTATGTGTTGTGAAACTTAGTCCATCCTTTGAATATGCCGTGAATCTTTGTTTTCTAGAAACTATGACTTACTTCATGATTACATGAGACAAATTTCACATATGAAAATTTGAGAGAAAAATTGCTTTATTCTTAAGTTAAAGTAGACATTAATAAATAGCTTTCAGCAAAGAATTACTTTGATATTTAATTTGAATTGCTATGAAAGTTCAAGCCCATTGAAGTGAATTAATCACAAAGTAACATCATTTTTTATTTGATCTACATTACTTTGTTATATCAATAGAAAAATACAATATCTTTTGTTGCATTCAAACCATGTTCATATATTTTAAGAACAGGCATTGAAATGGTCATATAGGCTAGAAGGGAGTATCAGTAACTAGAAGTGATCATGCCTTATGACCTCTATAAATTTGAAGGATAAAAGGATTCAAAACTATAAGCAGAAATATGAAGTGTCTGTATCTAAAAACAAAACTCTCCTTTATTCAGGAGCAAAGTATATTTTCCCCAAAGGGCTGAAAATATTTTTTTGTTATTTACAATGTTAAAAAAAATTCTGTTCATAGAGGTTTCTTTCTGGCTTGAAACAGATATTATTCAAAGCGATTTTTCCATCTCATCTCTTCCCTACTCAGTATCTATATTATCCTCTCTGCAGCTTTCAAATTTCCCAATCCCCAGGTGAGATCACTTTAGGCATCATGTCTGTTTTTTCACCATATAACAGCACAGAGTACCTGGCCCATAGTTATTGCTCAAGAAATAAGTGTTGAGTGAGTTGGAAGAGACTCGTTCCTCCACACATGCCCAGAAATAGAGGTCATATACCCAACAAGACCGGTCAAGTATATTGATTTATTTTCCCTGAAAATGTCCCAGGAAAGTGAATTCAAAATCTTTAACAATTGATCTAATATATATGGATCTGCTGGTAGGGTTCTAGGTAGGGATAACATACATGATTTTCTTAAATAAAAAACATTTTCCGTTCTATGTGTAGTTAAACAAGAAGTTTGACTTTGAAAAGTATATCGGGTCAAGACTTTGGAATTGTTCTCTGATCTGTCGATAATTTCTATACTTACGAGAGAGATTAAATAGTTGACTCATATTTAGGTCTAGGAGACTTTAGTATGTCTTACACTTGTGAACATATTTGTGAAAATTTTCTTAAAATGTTTTCTGACTAAGCATCACAATGATTAAGTTAAAGATTTGAATGAAAAATATTATAATATTGTTTTACAGAGAGTTGTAAATTACTGGTTAATATATTTTTCTCAGTTATCAGTGGATTAAGGAAAGGTTATAATACTGTACAAGGATATATTTGTTTTGAATATGTGGTTGATTTCTTATTCACATAAAATAAGAGAATGCAAAAAATATGCTGATGGCTTTTTTTTGGATGTTCATGTTACTAAATATTAATAAAATTGTTTGATCTGGAGGTCAAAAACATTTTTTTTTATTTCCCAAACTTTCTAGAGCTGTTTGCACTTTTCATTTGGAAAAAGAAGCAATATATGGAAAATATTTAGCTGTTTGGGAAAAGCAATTGCCACGTAATATATCAGTTACCACACAACTGTTATATAATACACTGAAGTGGTTACCAAAACAACATGGTTTAATTTTTTTTGTTTGTTATTTGCACATAAATATTTTCCACATGAATAACGTCAAAATATCTTCTGATTCAAGCAGAGGCTCACAAGCCATTTATTCTTTTCCATACAAATCTTAACATGTAAGATATTCTTAGTTCTTGCTGAAACATGAAAGTTAAGGTAAAAGCCTGTTAAATCATTTGCTCAGATAAAATATCACAATTCACAACACTGTGACAACTAGGGGAAAAAAGCAACAAACACAATGTAAAAGCTGCGAGTCAAGTGTATTCAGTATCTTATTGTGGACTGTCTCTCAGATAGCTCTGGCAGAGGCTCTGAAGAGGTAGTGCGGAGGTTAGCGCATATGCAATTTGGATGAAGGGGGTGCATGCAATCCAGTGCACATCTCAGTAGAAAATTGCTGCTAGTCATGAGGAGTTAATGGTTTTAGTGCATTTTTAGGAGTGGGAAGATGCAAAAGACTTCTCCTGAAAATATCTAATTATCTGAAGGCCTCTTCTGCCAGTCTTCCCAGAGCACAGAGTGCCTCATTACACCCTGCATTCCTTGCAGGGTGTATTGAAGGTCAGCGACTGCAAGTGGCTATTGACCTAATTCTTGTAGAACAGGTTGTACATAACATTCCTTGGTTGACAACTACATTTACAATATTCTCTCCTAGGAATAAGTTTTTTCAAAGATATGTGAGCATAAACTGAACAGGAGTTATAGAATTCTGGGAAAGGCAACTGAGAAAATGGTAGGTTCTTACACAATAATCTTAGCTAAGAAATGATCTACAGATGCTCAGAAATTATTTCTGTCCTTCTTATTCAAGGAGAATCCACTGTCACCATATATGTTGAGATGTTGCTGAGATGATTCCTTCATAGATTTTCAAAGTGTTGATCATGATCTCCTATCTTTACCTCAAATATCAACTGCCACCCCTATTGGTGTTCCAGTGATGGCTGGTGAGAATTTGTGATTCACATCATAATTTTCAAAATCAAGCTTCCGGGTTTGGTGTCATGAGGACCACATTCTAGCAAATTGAAATATTCTACTAAATATCAATAAAAATCTCTTAACAGTTATGAGATCAACCACTTGATATTCTTTTGCTAACTTGTGGCTTAATTTTAAAGTTAAAGGATTACCCATCTTTTGACAAAATAGCCATGTATTTATAAACATCTTTTATTGTTAATTAGCCTCAGGTAAGCTCTTTATACAGCAAGTGCTCCTTTGATTGCAACACCTTTGGGATCTAAAAAGTTCTAGAATATATTTTCATTCCTGTAGCAACTTCTCCATAAGAAAGCAATGATTGAATAGACAATACTACAGGCAGAAGAAAAGCTAGAGTTGCTTTTTAAAATTTTTATAAGAAAATGATAGGAATTAATTTTAAAATGAACCTCAGAATTATTTCACATGCAGATCTTGGTATAGAAGAGTTCATTAGCATGGAGGAATAATAAAGACAGTGTTTGCAATGGAAACAAAAGTAACCATTTTTAGTCTGAACTAGAGCTGTAGCATCGTCTTATAATAAGTATATAGTTTCTCTTGTCTTCATGCAAGGTAACTTTTGGGGTTTGATGTAAACATTTTAAAATCCTGTGTTTTTCCACATGTAACTAAACATCAAAATAAGATCAAAAGATCATTTCTCATTAAAGATTTGCCTGCTGGTCTTTTAAGTATATAACTTATTGATGTGTATAAATTTATAATATGTAAAATGAGAAATGTAAATAGTATATGCTCATCTCTGTTCCTAGGGAGTTCTGTGAATAAATTTCCATTAATCTAGTGGCAAATGCACCCTAAAGTTGTATAATTCATGCCCTTTCTGGATGAGTTTAATAAGAAGTAATCTGCTATTTTTCATTTCCTTTCCTCTTCCTACTCCAATTGCACTTCTATAGAAGTCTTAAATGTTTATGTATGTATCTGGTTATGCATATTGTAAACATCTGTGAGCTCAGTAAAACTCACTGCAGGGTAGTTATTATTTTGAAGGAAAACTGAGCTCATCGCAATGAAAATAAATTTAAAACCTGTTTCAATCTAAAATTAAGAAATACCAAGTCAGAAATGTTAGTTTGACTTCATTGATTTGACCAGGGTAGCATGAAAGAAAAATAACTTATATGTTTTTACTTTCACAACAGTCTTAAGATATATGTATATATATACTTCTAAATATCTGTGTTTTTATATAAAAAGAACATCATTACCTGGATTCTGAGGTAGAATCATCTCGTATGACGCAAATCATACCTGGATTCTGAGAGATGACTGGGCATGGTGGAGGCATAGTCTACATAGATTATGTATAGTGTCTGTGCTAGTCAGGTATCATGAGTTGCCAAGTAAAAGTGCACAGTTACCCTGCAAAGGCAAAAGCAAATCGTTACTGAGAGGCTGTTGAATATGGCACTGAGCAGAATACGTTGGCAATATCACAGCAAAGTATTTTCTAATGGCCAATTGATTGGAGTTTGTTTTTTAATAGAAAATTTATAGACTTAGAAATTTATAGGAGATGCCATCAGTTCAGTTCAGTCATTCAGTTGTGTCCAACTCTTTGTGACCCCATGAACTGCAGCATGCCAGGCCTCCCTGCCCATCACCAACTCCCAGAGTTTACCCAAACTCATGTCCATTGAGTCCGTGATGCCATCCAACCATCTCATCCTCTGTCGTCCCCTTCTCCTCCTGCCCTCAAACTTTCCCAGCATCAGGGTCTTTTCAAATGAGTCAGCTCTTTGCATCAGGTGGCCAAAATATTGGAGTTTCAGCTTCAACATCAGTCCTTCCAATGAACACCCAGCACTGATCTCCTTTAGGAAGGACTGGTTGGATCTCCTTGCTGTCCAAGGGACTTGCAAGAGTCTTCTCCAATACCACAGTGCAAAAGCATCAATTCTTCGGTGCTCAGCTTTCTTTACAGTCCAACTCTCACATCCATACATGACTACTGGAGAAACCATAGCCTTGACTAAATGGACCTTTGTTAACAAAGTAATGTCTCTGCTTTTTAATATGCTGTCTAGGTTGGTCATATCTTTCCTTCCAAGGAGTAAGCGTCTTAATTTCATGGCTGCAATCACCACCTGCAGTGATTTTTGAGCCCCCCAAAATAAAGTCAGCCACTGTTTCCACTGTTTCCCCATCTATTTGCCATGAAGTAATGGGACCAGATGCTATGATCTTAGTTCTCTGAAAGTTGAGCTTTAAGCCAATTTTTTCACTCTCCTCTTTAGAACTATGTTGATTCATAGTCCAGTAACATTCATTTTTACTTTTTCTTACTTGGACTACTAAAAGGGCAAATCACTGGACTCATTATCCTTTAGGATATTTTATAGCCTGGGTTATAATTTGTTAGCTTTTATTAGTTGATGTTGTTGGGATGTTAGGTCAGATCACAAATTTAAAAGGCCCATTTAGTAAGATATATCCTTAAAACTAAAAATTTAATTTTAAATAGTTTATTATATCTGGTTTGAGTCTTAAATAGAAAGCCAATTATCCCTCCTTTCCTTTGTTATGCAACTTTATCCCAAAGTTTGAATTTTACCCTAGGATTTTTAATGGTAAAACCAAACTTGGATCATTATCACAATTTTTTTCTTACAGAATTTTTATTCATAACTTTGTAATTTAGTATATTTTAGGGGAATTTTTCTTGTAATTTTTTCTTTGGGAAATCCCAAAGTGGGTCAATCTTTCATTAAATGAGGAGGATGGAAAGCCCAACAGTTTTCTATCCACACTATTAGGATCTGAATGCCACACAGTATTAATAATTATATGGCTACATAGGAGATCCACTCTTCCTTAATATATAGTATTCTGGAAATACAGGATTCAATGCCTGGTCAGACACACCATAATCTTGTGTTCTCTAAGCAACTCAGTCTCTTTTCATTTTTTTTCTGTTCTCCAGTTCTACTTTCAAGGTCAGGCTCTTTGCTACTTTTCTTCACTTATATGGGCCAACTCAGGTTGGATAAATGTTAAGACTGCTAAAACCTAGCCAAGCCAATATAAAGAGACACAGCCCAGACACAATCACACAAGCTCAGCAATTGGTTGATCCCATTCAGGCCCACCGAATTGTATGTAGTCGATTCAGTTTATAAGTCAGGAGGGAGAGACTAAAGATACATCACATTGAGGATCATTGCCACGGCGTCCTGCTCACAGTGCCAATTGTTTTATTAGAGCACTCAGCATCCTCTACTGAGTGCCGGCTGTGTGTTTCTGCAAAATTTATGGAAGATAGGTACCAATGGACAGAAAATAGAAAGAAACATAAATAATCAAAGAATTCTTTGAGAAAGGCTCACATTTAGTCTGTAGTGAACAAAGCAGGTGGGAAGATGAAGATGCAGGCAGTTGGTTCTGTTTTTTTTGTTTGTTTTATTTAGGTTAAAAGGTGGGGTCCAGAGGGACAGAGTTTTCATGATTTGAATTTCCCCTGTACAACTAAAGGAAGCTTTCTTATTCCCTTGCACACCTGTGGGGATGAGGGGAAAGAAAGGAAGAGTGTGTATGGAAGATGTCAGAGGTCAAACAACAGAAATGAAGTCAGCCAGCCTCTTAATTACACTCTCTAGTCTTAAATTTTTGAACTTATATTGGAAAAAGTCGCATTCTATTAAATAGTCAGGAATTACCAAGAGAAAAACTGTAACTGTGAAGTACTACAGAAATTCTGCAATGATTTTATATCAGTGTGAAAAGAATCTAAGCTTCAAGAAGGAAAGAAATTGATATTTTCCCACTGATATTTTCCACTGTGCTTGACACAGAGAAAAAGGTCAATTCATATTTTTGAATGAATGATAGTTTGGGGACACATCTCCCAGGAAATGATATTTGAATTGATGCCTACAGTTATTTGAAGAGCAAGGTAATTTTTATACAGAGGAGAAAGAAATAGAAAGGCCTTTAGACAGACAGAAAGAACTTGGAACTTTGGAGGAACAGAAAAGAAACCATATGGTTGGAAACTAGTGACTTAGGGAGAGAGTTTAATGAAATAAAAATGGAGAGGTAAACAGGAACCAGACCATGCAGGGCTATCAGGCATGATGAGCAGATTACAATACACACACACACACACACACACACACACGTACATACATACGTGTACACACATGTACATACATATACATACATATATGTATACACACATATATACATATATATATATTTTAAAGAAAAGTCATTTTAAAGAGTTTAAGCAAGGGAGGACATGATGTACTAGAAAAGAATATTCTGTTTTTGTGATGTGCAAAATGGAATGCAGGGGGTGAGATGGGGATGGAAAAATACTACATGAGTGGAGAAAAGCGGTGTGAGTTGAGTGGTCACAGTGAAGATGGAGGAAGTGATAGTCATGGACATGGGGAGAAGTATTAAAATATAATATGTATTTTGGAGATAAATCTTAACATATTCAGTGATGGACCAGTTTGTGGAAAAGAGAAAATGGCAGGATTTCCAAATTTTTTTTGGCTTGAACCATGGAATATATGGAATGCTATTTATGGGAATGGGGAAAATTGGAGGGATGATGAAGGAATACACTAATTTGAGATGGAATAAACAGCTGCATTTAGAAATGTTAAAATTGAAATGTCAATGTATAGCCATTAAGAAGGAATTTGGTAACATGAGTCTTGAGTTACATTTAGAAATATCAGCTAGTCGGTGTTGTTGAAAGCCTTGACAAAGTTTAAAGCCAAATCAGCTAAGCCTCATGGAATCACCTGAGCTAAGCTAATGAGAAAAGAGGCTGAGACTGAGTTCTGAATGTTAAAAATTTAAATTGATGGAGGAATAGCCAAGAAAATGAAGCAGGTATTACAGAGGAAAAGGCAATGTAGAATTAAAATCTTTAAGTATATGATGTAATAAGCCCAAGACAGGAGAGGAAGACAGGCACTAAGGAATTAAGAAGGCACTCATCATATAAATCAGTCACTGTATGTAACCAGATAATGTAAGTATGTGTAAGTCAGATAATATAAGTATGGAGACAATCAAGCTGGAAAAAGAGAGCTTGATGGAGTGGAGACTGGCTTTTAGACAGAGTTGTTCTAGAAGATCTCTCCAAGGAGATGATTCAGCAAGGGGATCTCCTTAATGGGAAAGGGCAAGCCATGTGAAGATCTAAAGGGAATACTCTCCAGGTCATGGAGAAAGTGAAAGAAAGTGAAGTCGCTCAGTCGTGTCTGACCCTTAGCGACCCCATGGACTGCAGCCTACCAGGCTCCTCCATCCATGGGATTTTCCAGGCAAGAGTATGGAGTGGGGCACCATCACCTTCTCCAAAAACCACTATACCACCAAAGTAATCACTATTGTAGACAGGATTCACTGATGGATGCTAAAATGAATAAGCAAAAGTTTGAGAACAACTAGGATTACTTGAAAACTTGCAAGTATCTCCTCTAAACGTCTGTTAATTACAAAGGGGAAAAATATCAATAGCAACTTTATAGTGGGGAAATCTAGCAGATACCACTTTAATCAAATTTAATACCACCAGTAAGAAGATATCAAGTATTCCTTGGTAAGATATACTGAAAAGGCACATCACTTTTGTGATATTACCGCCAAAAATGCACAGTCTCAATCTACTCATAATATAAGACAAATCCAAACTGAAGGATATTTTACAAAATAACTGACAAGTGCTCATCAAAAGTGTCAAGGTCATCAAAGATGAGGAAAGGTTGAGGAATTGTCATAAATTGGAGGAGACTAAGAAGACATGATAACTAAACACAATGTGGGATCCTAGAAGAGGAAAAGGATATCAACAAAAAAACTGGCACAAACCATCATGGAGAAAGATGGCATGAAAACTGATAAGGGTGCAAGCTTGAGATGTTGAAGGAACACCAGCATGCCCAGTGCCTCTGGAGTTAAAGGAAAAGTGGCCCTAGAGGCAAACAAGATCCAGTCACGTGGGACATTGTATCCATTGCAGAGTTGGCATTGATCAGTGGTACTTTTTAGCATCACATGAAACAATGAGTTAAATAGCACTGGGGGAATTTCCACAAGTGTATAAAATTGAGAGGAATTTTTCTGGTATTTCTAACAGATTTGACCCTTTGTGTTCTTAGAATAAAAATCAATGCCTTAACTTTACCATGTTTACTTCAGTAATACTTAGAATATTGAAAGATGGATAACTAGTTAGATATAAACATGGATATTCGAATTAATAGGAAGCAGTTGGAATATTTTGAGAAAAATGATCTGTGATTTATATATAAATATTTAAAAAGTCATTTTTATGAGAATAAAGACTACATAAAATACAGAAATTTATTTTAGTAATTTGCAGGGGGTATACAAGTGGTACTTGTACTAGACAACTTGTACTAAGTAGTATGAAATGTCCAGCTTCTGGCTGTATTTTAAAAAGTGAAACCTACAAGAAATACTAATAGATTGAATATGGAAGTTAAAGGAATTATGTTAGTGTTTGAGAAGAAAAAACATTTTGGATAATATGCATTGTATTAAATTTAATGATGAGTATATTTGGAGTCTGGGTATATTCTAATATATATAATATATATGCAGTTTGGGTATATATATGTATAAATATGTATAATATTTATGCAGTCTGGGTATATTCATATATATATAATATCTATACAGTCTAGGTATATTCTAATACCCATAAAAGTGCTTTGCTTATGGACAAAGCAAAATGCATGTTTATTACATGCAGTAAAATATTGCAAAAATGACTTGAAAATATGAGTATCCTGCTTACTGTGCTAAAATATTTAAGGAAAAAAATTAGAACATCAAAGGTCTTGAATAAAATTTTTCAATTTTTACTTACAATTCTTCTAAAAACAAAATAAAAACCTAACAGAAATAAAAATCTGTTCATAGACCCTTATGTAAATATATGTGCTTATATGCTAATAGTGATTATAAAATGAAATTAATGTTATTTATATCATTAAGGATAAAGATTAGAGCAAGCTAATTGAATGGAATAGGGTATGTAAGAAAAGATGTGTGAGAAAATATAAAATTGGATGATATTTTCTGTGAGGTAACATTTACAGCTATCTGTTTCACATGTATGTTTCATATATCTATATCTCTTTAAGTCTTCTAGCTATCTTCAAAGTAAACATGGTAAAATTAAGACACTTTTATTCTAAAATTCTTGAGTCAAATCTGTTAGAAGTATCAGAATTCCTCTTAACTTTATACACTTTTGGAAAGTTATCCAAAGCTATTTATTTTGTCTAATTCCCAAAGCATCATTTATTAATATAACATGTTTTACACTTTGGTCTATAAATAACTAAAAATAAGAACTTTCTTTAATATTGGGTTAAATAATTGGAATATTATCCTCAAAATCTCTCCCTGGTCCTAAAATGTAGGAGTATCAAAAAGTATAGAAGATTAAGGATCTGTCTTGTCAATGATATGGAGGCTAAAGATCTAGAAAAAAAATCAGATGTCTCCCTGACATTAACCTATGTAACTAACAGTTGCTAAACATTTATAAAATACAAAACATATGATATTTTATGATAAAAATACATGATCTCATATTTAAAAAAAAATAACTTGTACAAAATAAATACCAATTGGTCTTAGATATTCTCTTCCTATTTTTCACTCTGCTTTTCTCTTTTCCAAATCTTTGAAACTGCAAATGGACTGAACACAATTAAAGGCTGCTCCAGGAGGCACATCATTGTCTCTTTCTGTGTACCTTTGGTAAGACTTGGAATTTTTTATTCTTCCTGAAATAACAACTAGAACCCCATGGTCCGCCCCCACCCCCCAAAAAAATCAGCTGCCGATCATATCTGGAAATGATTAATTCAGGAACAAATGCTATGTAATGAAGGGATCAACAAGCCTAAAATCTTCTTTTCTTCTCTGATATTGACCTAGCCTACCTACTTGTGTTTCTTTGTATTTTCTCATTTTTATTTCCTATTGATTTTCCTACATCCTTAGCCCCTGTTTTCAGCCTGCCAAGTCTATGTGCCTGACTGGATTTTGTTAGTCGTCTTTCCCTTTATCTGGATCTTGGAAGAGTGTCTTCACGAAATCTAAGTCTGGCATAATGATGTGTCAATACTTACATACAAAATACTCATTTTACACATAAGTATGTTGATACCTGGGCTTCCCAGGTGGTGCTAATGGTAAAGAACCCACCTGCCAATGCAGCAGACATAAGAGATGAAGGTTTGATCCCTGGGTGGGGAAGATCCCCTAGAGAAGGGAATTGCAACCCACTCCACTATTCTTGCCTGGAAAATTCCATGGACAGAGGAGCCTGGTGGGCTACAGTCCATAGGGTCACAGAGTCAGACATGACTCAAGCGACTTAGCATGCACATGTGCATGTTGATACCCACCTCAGTAGATGTTAGTGAGTAAAAGAATGTGTAGTTAAGAGTACTTGAAAAAAGAGAACATTTTGATTAAAGTCTTAAGCTATAGAAAGCAAAACATTAAGAAAAATTTAAAAATTAAGTTATCTATATAAATGGAATATCCCCCTTGTGTATTCCAGCCCCTTTTTATGACCAGTCCTGAAATAGGTTCTTCTTAATAGATTTTCCATTTTTGGTCAATAGCACCATGGAATATTAGATTAAAGCAATTGGAACTACTTTTGCTTCATACTGCATCTTTATTCTTTATCCCCAGGAATTTCTGTCCAATGGCAATTTTTCATTTGGAAAGTTTTTTTATCCATAATTTTCCTACTATATAGGATTTCCTTATTTAATACCACCATAATTATCGCTTGCCTTTTCCTTCTGATTCATTTTACACTCTGCCTCCTCCAGTCAGATGTATTCTGAGAGACGATGAGACCAAAATTACAACCAATTAATCTAAGCACATTAACCCTAAAGATAAAAGTATAAGATTTCTATTATTTAAAAAATAGCAACCTTATTGAGATGTAATTCATATACCATACAACTCAGTTAAAATGTTCAACTCGAATTTTTTAATATGTTCATAGAGATTTGCAACCATCATCATCACAATGAATATCAGAACATTTTTGCCACCACCCAAAAGAAACCTGATACCCATAAATACTCATCTAACTCCTCCAACCTTGCCCTTCCCTAAGCAACCACTTTCTGCCTGTATGAGTTTGCCTATTTTGAATATTTCATATATCAGTATCATATGAAATGTGTTCTTTTGTGTCTTGATTCTTTTACATTAATATAGGTTTTTAAGATTCATCCATATTATAGTATGTATCAATACTTTCGTTTTTTTATAACCAAATAGTATTCCATTGCATAAATATGTTACATTTTATTTATGCATTTACAGTTGATGAAATTTGGATTTTTCTCCCATTTTGGCTATTATAACTAATAATGAACATTTCTGTATGAATTTTTATGTGCTCATTGTTTTCATTTCTCTGGGGTATATATCTAAGACTGTCATTACAGGGTTAATGATACCCTATTGTTTAAACTACTGTGAGACTGCTACTCTGTTTTCCAAAGCTCTGCACCATTCTATATCTTAAATCGCATTGCATGAGGGTGTCAATGTCTCTATATCCTCTCCATTGCTTTTTATAATCTTTCTTTTTTATTACATTCATCTTAGTAGGTGTGAAGTGGTTTTGATTTGCATTTCCCTGATTGCTATCCAGTGTTTTGAGTAATCTCAAATTATACTGCATACCTGGGAGAACTTACAAAATGCCATGTTTTAGATAGATGCTGAGTTTACCTCAAACATAATTTAAAATGTTAAGCTTGAGCAATAATGGACATTATCAAAATACAGATAGAAAAGCAGCTGCATATGCAGGATCCTTTCAATGGTTATTTCTACTTTATGATTTCTCCGCAGGCCTTCTGCCTATGGCAGTGTCTACCAATGGTGGTAGAATCAGAGGTACCTGGGGGATGCACTATATGTCATGGTTTTTTTCCCAATTACTTGACCCATAACAATAGCACAAATGGTATTTCTAAATAGTTATAATGGCCTCTATCCTCTCTCATGTATCATTCTAATGAGAATTACAGATTGGTTTTATAAGAGATTAACTAGAAATTACAAAAAAGTCAATAACTTTTTTTATATCACTATCTTCTTTTCCCCGATGCTCCTAAATCATCTTAAATAAATGTATTTAACAGATGGTTGGCTCTCAAAGAAATCCACAGTTCTTTTGGGGGAAGAATCTTCTTGGTGTATTAATAACAATGGCAATTGATGTAACATGAGAAACAGGTGTTATCCAGGAAAAAAAACACTTACTTGATCACTCAAAGCAAATTCAAATAGATTGCTTTGACTAAAAAGTCTTGTTTTGCCTTTTTTTCTATGTGTATTATGCACACTGTTAGATCTTTAAATGAATCTGCTATTTAGCCTTTATTTACAAAATGTGACATGATTCTTGAATAAGTAATTTGTGCAAGGATATTAAAAGTCTATTCATATTGTGGTTTAGAAATTAATAATCTTAATGATTTTTAAGCACAGAAATTTTGGAAGTTATGTGTTTGAATAAGTATATTTTTAAATGTTAAATTCTGTCAAAATTACATTTCTATATGCTATAACAAATAATTCATAACTATATAAATTTCAGAATTGTCCTACAGTGCTGTCCTACAACACTGTAGGACGCTCCAGCAAGAATGATGGAGTATATTTGTCTATGCCATCTGGAAGCCTTTTTACAGTCAATTAGTTAGTAAGATTATTAAAATATTCTCAGTTAATAGATTCTGTCAGTTTCAAGCTTTAGGTTTGTTTGCAGTTGAAGGACTGTTTGTATGTTTGAAATAAGTGCTTGGTTATTTCAGTGATGGGAGTGGCTATTATTAATTGCTACTTATACATTCCTTTATATCTTATTGTGTTAATAAATTATGGACAAAGAACATACAGTGTGCATAATTGCAAATGATCCATAAAGTAGTACTCAACCTTTATTTAGAACTGCTGCTGCTGCTGCTGCTGCTAAGTCGCTTCAGTCGTGTCCGACTCTGTGCGACCCCAAAGATGGCAGCCCACCAGGCTCTCTCGTCCCTGGGATTCTCCAGGCAAGAACACTGGAGTGGGTTGCCATTTCCTTCTCCAGTGCAGGAAAGCGGGAAGTGAAAGTGAAGTCGCTCAGTCGTGTCCGACTCTTCGTGACCCCATGGACTGCAGCCCACCAGGCTCCTCCATCCATGGGATTTTCCAGGCAAGAGTACTGGAGTTGGGTGCCATCGCCTTCTCCTTTATTTAGAGCTACTCTGGGCCAAATTGTCTCCTTGATGTAGTAGGTTTTAGAGTAAGAGACAATGAAAAGTAAAATGAAAGAGACAATATTCCCCTAATTGAACATGTACACCTTTGTTGCAGAAAAAAAAATGTATCTGCTCTCTGTACATAGTTTCTAAGAGGGAACTTCTAAAACTTCATGATTTCTTGAGAGATCAGAGTATCTTTTATTCATAACAGACCCTTGGACCACAGCTGAATTTTTGCTAAAGAAATGCCTCAGGCTGGGAACTGGTCATGCCAGAAAACTAACCACATGTTTAGAGGTTTGTGGCTTTGAGCCACGTAATGTCAGCTAGACCACCTGACATCTGGGGAGGAGAGAGGAGCTAGAGATGGAGTCCAGTCATGTGGCCAAGGAGGAAATCAATCATGCTTACACAATGAAACCTCAGTAAAAACTCTGGACACTGAGGATGAGGTGAACTTCCTGGTTGGTGAACACATTGATGTACCAGGAGGATGACACATCTAAATCCCTCAGGTTGGACACATGAAAGTTCTGTACTCAGGACCCTCTCAAGTCTAACCTGATGTGTTTCTTTTTGTGCCTGGGCCTGAATTGTTTGTTTAATAATAAAATTGTAGTCATTAATATACCACTGTTTTGAATTTTGTATGTCGTTCTACTGAATTATTAAACCTAAGGGCGTCACAGGAAACCTTGAATTTATATTCAGTTGACCAGAAGTGCAAGTGAACTGGAGATTTCAATCTTGCAGGTGATATTTGAATGAGGGCAGCCTTGTTGGAGACCATGACCTTATTTGCTGGAATCTGCAACAACTTTAGATAGTCCGTTCTAGAATCATATCATGTTCATTGCAACAGTCCAGTTTATTTCTACCTATGGTTCTTCATTTCTCCTTGAAGTTTTACATGCAAGCCTCTAAATGGCCAAATTCTAAAGCTTGCAAAATGGTGTTACTTGGCAGCTAAATACTGGATTTTCTGTATTCTGATCATAAAATGTCACCCCATTATTTAAACCAACCGCAGACAGCGCTTTATAGAGATTATAATGTTATGGAGAGATAATATGGCTTTGAGAAAATAAAACCAGGCTTAGTTTTTAGAAGGCATTCTGTCACTATAAGAACTTTGACCTGGAAAATAATTGGTTAATCACCCTGGACCTATTTCATCATTCAAAGGATAGGATTTTTGACTAAATCAACTTTAAAGTCTCTGTAATCTCTTAGGTAATAAGATTCTTTGAATTTTAATGCCTCAGTTTCCCTGTCAGCAAATGGTTGTCAATTTGTATATCATTCAACTACGAGAAATCAGAGAAGGCAATGGCACCCCACTCCAGTACTCTTGTCTGGAAAATCCCATGGACGGAGGAGCCTGGTAGGCTGCAGTCCATGGGGTCACGAAGAGTCAGACACGACTGAGCAACTTCACTTTCACTTTTCACTTTCATGCATTGGAGAAAGAAATGGCAACCCAGTCCAGTGTTCTTGCATGGAGAAGCCCAGGGATGGGGGAGCCTGGTGGGCAGCCGTCTATGGGATCGCACACAGTTGGACACGACTGAAGTGACTTAGCAGCAGCAGCAACTACGAGAAATAACTGAACCATTTCTATGTGTAGGAAACAAATAGACTATTCATTTTAAATATGTTATGACTGTCAAGATTTCAACAGGAAAATGAGAAGACAAAAAGTATAAAGCTTCTAGTTTCAATAGAAAGCAGTTTTCCATAAGAATCCATCAATTAAGTAAAATGTGGATGTTTATATCGTAGGAAGCAGAGATGGAAATATTGTTGTATTTGATTTCTACTTGAATATAATTTTAAAATTAATACGAAGTGGAAATATCTGTTAAAATATGTTTGTAATAGGTGACATGATATCTGCTTATGCTTAAATGTCTATATTTAAGTTTTTCCTTTTTTCTTTCTGTTTAATATCCCCCACCCAATTCTGACTTTTGAGGGAAGTTACTCATATCTGTGCACAAGCCAGTGTATAACTCAGGAGATTCAGTCACACATTAACTCATGTGTATCATTGAACATGATGGCAAAGGAACTGTGTAATTATAATGCAACAGAAGTTCACGTTATATTCAATTTATGAAAGGAGCATGGAATCTGGAGTCATGTAGGGCTTAATATGAATCCTAGCTGTCCTGTACATTAGCTATGTGACCCTTGATAGTTTACATTAACTTTAAAGAGTCTGTTTTCTCTTACAAAATTTCTGTTTTACAGGACTATGTTTAGAGTTTACCATAGTGGCTAGTATATAATGAATGATCACTAGAATGGTAACTAATGAATTGGGATTCATGAGATCCAGTTTTCCTTTTTAAAATTCAGGTTCTTCATCTTTCAAGTGAGCAGGTTAGACCAAATAATCACTAAAGACCCCCTAGGGCTTCCCAGGTGGTGCTAGTGGTAAAGAATCTGCCTGCCAATGCAGGAAATGCAGGAGACATAGTTCGATCCGTGGGTAGAAAAGATGTCCTAGAGCAGGGCATGACAGCCCACCCTGGTATTCTTGTCGGGAGAATCCCAAGGACAGAGGAGCCTGGTCAGCTACAGTCCATAGTTTTGCTAAGAGTCCTAAAGGACTGAGGCGACTTAACAAGCAAAGACACTCCCACGTTATTTAAGGAACTGTGTTTATTGATGTAACTTGGTAATACTAGGCAATATAACATACATTTGGGGGCCTGGGAACATTGAACAACACCCACTTTTGAGGCTGGCAGTTCTCAGCTGGTAATTCACGTCCATGATGCCCTCATGGACCCAGATTCTTGCTAGTTTTCTGTTCTTTCATATTTTGTCTGTGGCTTTCATCCTTGTGAATGTAAGTAGTAGTACCACCTCTATCATCGTGTCTGTGTTCTGATAGTGACTTGGCATCAATCCAACACTTTAACCAGTATTTTTCATCTTCTCTCAGTCATCCTGTGAGGTTTGGTAAACTGTGGTCATCTCCTATTGACCAGCTCTCGAATAGCTATTCACAAGACTGGGTTTGCTTATGGATTCTTCCAGGAAGCTAACGATTTTCTCTTAGTCTTTCCTATGAATCAGTGGTTTGGACTTCTTGACTCATGCTTTGCTTTTAGGTGTACTTGAGCTATTCCAATCCAGAGAAGCTATTATTTTTATTGACATTTGTGGCTCAGATGGTAAAGCATCTGTCTACAATGCGGGAGACCCTGGTTCAAGCCCTGGGTTGGGAAGATCCCCTGGAGAAGGAAATGGCAATCCACTCCAGGACTATTGCCTGGAGAATCCCATGGACAGAGGAGATTGGTAGGCTACAGTCCATGGGGTCACAAAAAGTCAGACACGACTGAGCGACTTCACTCACTCACCATATTACTGTATCTGTAAAATTTACAGCACCAAATTGTATAATATTGGGCTTCCATGGTTGTTCAGATGATAAAGAATCTGATGCAATATGGGAGTCCTGGGTTCTTCTATTATTTTGTAAAAGACAAATAAGTAAATTCAAGTTATTTATATTGTTCCTGGTATTTTGCAATAGCTCTCAGAAAGAGTAGAATTAAGTGCTTTGCATTTATTTCCTTGCCACTATCCCCTTCCTTCATTGGTGCTTAAAGTCAAGCACATTCTCTGTGGAGGTAGTTCACACAAGTATGTTATTTGGTGGTAGAACAATTTTCATTTTGAATGAAGTATCTCAGTCTAGTCAGTGTACAGAATATTTGGTCAGGAACTCCTGCATGAAGAGGAAGGGGCATTATAGCATCTCTTTGGCAGGTCCCAATTTAAGGACCTCCATTCAACATTGCACTAATTACACTGTTTATGTGAAAATTCAACTTCTTCCTATAGATTAACTGGGGCATAATTGTGGGTTTTACAAATAAATGCAAATATGAAATTTATTTAGGATTTGCCTTTTTGTGCTTTTGTGGACTTTGTATTTTGGGGGACATATATGTTATATATTATCATACATTGGAAAAGACTCTGATGCTGGGAAAGATTGAGGGCAGGAGGAGAAGGGGACAACAGAGGATGAGATGGTTGAATGGCATCATTGACTCAATGGACGTGAGTTTGAGCAAACTCCAGGAGATGGTGAAGGACAAGGAGGTCCAGCATGCTGCCGTCCATGGGGTCTCAAAAAGTCAGACATGACTGAGAGATTGAACAACAAATGTATAATATGTATGATATAAGTAGAACCCTAGACTATTTAGCAGATGTTGAACTTTGGGTGTTTTCATTCTTAATGCTAAGACAGGTCACAAACACTGAAAAATAAGAATAGGATTTTTAAATTAACAGCCACTTATGTTACACACTACTAAGCTTTGAGCTCTAATCAGAATTATTTGTTTTTTCAGGAGAACTGGTGATTTTTTTTTCTTTAAAAATCTATGCCTCATAGCATTATTATGCAAGTAAAAATAAAATTCCTTGTCCTCACATGGTTAAACAGGGCAACAAGTGGAGCAAAGTGATTTATTTAAGTGGTTGATTTTACATTAGTGTTCGAAAAAACACAATAAGCATTTCCTATTTGCTGATGGAGCTGTCAGATAAGGATATAATTTTTTTAAAGTGAGTTAAAAGGCTGTTCAAATGCTCCAACCCTCAATTTGTTTGTGTTTACAGCCATTTACAATATTATCTTCACCTACTCATAACAGATTTGATTTTTATGAGCCTCAAATTTTCTTTGTATTGCACTTCTGTCACATTATAATCACAAAATAAGATTTATTATAGTACAACGTTTTGGTAAGTGCAGGACTGTGCCTGTAAAATGATATTTGAAAGCACACTTGAGGAATGGCAAAATTTTAGACAGACACATTTTTTGAAATTAGTTTCTAAGAACCATAACTTGGAAGTTTCTCTTATAATTAATAATTCAATGGCCAATAAAAGCTATATAGGAAAGGATGACTTGATATAACAAAATGAAAAATTTGAGGAAAGTGCTGGCTGGATATTTTGCCCTATCCCCCAAATATTATTTCTAATAAAAAATGTAAAAACCATTTAACTTTAGATTTATTTTTTAGGTTATGATAAGTATTACAAATGGGCCATATTTACTGTCATGTTTAACATCAATTGTAACTTACTGGGTATGTATTAAAAAGTCACAAATCAAGACAGAGTGCAAATAATTCCAATTGACCTACATGTATATCTATTCCCCAGGTGGACTTTTGAACAGTTTGTTAACTGACAGATTATAGAGCTTTATTTTCCTTTCTAAGAATTCACTTATTTTACATGAATTATCAAGGATAATTGATTAGGTTCCCACCACTTACACTTTACACATAGGCTGTGAATTTTTCCAGAAGGCAGGTGGTTTCATTTCTGGACTGCTTAAATCATATTTTTCTTTCTGAATCATAGTCTCTGTTTCCTTAGGTGCTAACAAATCATACCAAATGTGTATATCTAGCCCTCATTTTTCTTTCTGGCCCTGGTGTTTGTAGTTAGGAAGACTTCCAACTATGTAGCAAACAATGTAAAGGATGAATTTTGGGGAAAAAATCTTCCGACAGTCCCTGATAAAAGATGTAAGCAGGGTTAATCTTAACTCCACAGCTGTTACTCCCATGCATCTTATAATTTATATCCAAGCAATGTCTTCATTTTAAATATTTTAATTATGCTAGATAGTCAGTAAAATAGGGCTGGTGTTGACCTTAGGGGATTAGATGCAATGAGTCAAAAGTCTTATAAGTCCCCATTATAAAACACAGGGAAGAGGCAAGATGAGATTCATAGGTATACAGTTTCATGTGAAATCATTAATTTCTTTGTATAAATGGATATAGGAAGATTTATCATTCAACATCCAGGAGATATACTAACAGCAGGCTGAAGGGTGAAAGTGTCAGTCACTCAGTCATGTCTTGGTGACCTCATGAACTGTAGCCCACCAGGCTCCTCTGTCCATGAAATTCTCCAGGCAAGAAAAAACAGGTTACATACATACAAATGTTGTATCTTGGGTGGCATTACCCAAACCAGTAGTACTTTTATAAGATATGGCTTAATAAACAGTCACATTGCTCTGTTTAATCTAGATCATAACAGTCATCAATTAAATATCATAAAGTTTCTTTCACGTTTATTATCTGCATCCTTTTTTGTATACCTTGTCCTGTTAGTTTATGCTTCTTGATCAAAGATTCTGCCTGCCTTAGTCCTCACTGTATTCCCAACTGTTGAAGTAGTACCTGGCCCACTGTAAGCATTCCGTAATGTTGGAGGCTGACTGATAGGGACTTCCAATTATATCCTTTCTCTATGGGACACCATTGTTGCTGATTTTAATTTGTGTAACCCTTCACAAAAGCTTTTCACACATTATATTTTTAAAACCTCTATCAGCTATGTTTTTTTTTTTCCACATATAATATGGTTTTAGGAGGCTCCATATTTTAAGGTTTTAGTTTCTATTTTATAATGGACAAAAACTCAATGCATTATTATAGGACAAATGATTTATGACAACAAATCAGATGTGAAAATACAATCTAATAAATAAGACATTGGTTTGATAACTAATGCAATATGTGGTGGTATCATAAAACAAAAAAAAAAATGGAAAAAACCAAAATTTTAAATTCTTCTAGTAAGTTATTAACAGTATTTGAAAATGTAATCTTGAATTAACAAGAAGATATAGTCAAATAAAATTGTCATCTGTAACTATTTTTTATACATGACAAAGCTATTGCTTAGAACTCAAAGATTTTGGTCTGACTTAAAAACTTTTTTTTTTTTTTTTGCAAAAACAACAGGAAGTTAATAATAAACTAAATATATAATCAAACCTATGAACTATTTTTAACTCCAATGTTAAACAGAGATTCAAAACAAACCCTCATGTACTGTTGGTGAAAGTGTCAATTAATCCAGCCACTAAGTAAAACACTAAGGAGGTTCCCCAAAAATTTAAAAATAGAAATATCAAGAGTTCCAGAAATTCCACTGCTGGGCATTTGCCTGAATAAAACAAAGCACTATGCAAAAAAGATACAAGCACCCCAATATTTATTGTAGAATTATTTACAATACCTAAGATTTAGAGGCAGCCTAAGTATCCACCAAAGATGAATAGATAAAGAAAATGTTTTGTATATATTATATATATATATGTACCCACACGGACACACACACAATGGAGTATCACTCAGTAGTAATAAAGAATGAAACTTTGCCTTTTGTGACAGCATGAATGAACCTGATGCTAAATAAGAAAAAGAAAGACAAATACTGTATGTTTTCACTTATTTGTGAAATAAAATAAAACAAATGAACAACAACAACAACAACAAAACCCTAAATAGCTTACAGACTGAAGACTCTTGAGAATCCCTTGGACTGCAAGGAGATTAAACCAGTCAAGCCTAAATCAACCCTGAAAATTCACTGGAAGGACTGATGCTGAAGCTCTAGTACTTTGACCACCTGATATAAAGCACCAACTCATCAGAAAAGACCTGGATGCAGGGAAAAATTGAAAGCAAAAGGATGAGATGGTTAGATAGCATCACCAACTCAATGGATATAAATTTGAGCATGAGTTTGGAGAAGGCAATGGCCACTCCAGTACTCTTGCCTGGAAAATCCCATGTATGGAGGAGCCTGGTAGGCTGCAGTCCATGGGGTCGCACAGAGTCGGACATGACTGAGTGGCTTCACTTTCACTTTTCACTTTCATGCATTGGAGAAGGAAATGGCAACCCACTCCAGTGTTCTTGCCTGGAGAATCCCAGGGACGGGGGAGCCTGGTGGGCTGCCGTCTATGGGGTCGCACAGAGTCGGACATGACTCAAGCAACTTAGCAGCAGCAGCAGGGCTCCTTGAGCTATATAGTAGGTTCTCATTAGTTATTTGTTTTATGGAGCTGCTGTTGTTCAGTCATTAAGTCTATTTTAAAAAGAAAAATCAAGTTGAACCATTCTCTACACCTTGAACATAGTATAGAAAAAAACTAAATAAATATATATAAATACACTCTATTACATTTTTGAGGAGCATCTAAACATTTTCATGTAGAAATCATATCTCTGAAATCTAAATTTAAAGCCTAGATAAATGTCTTATTAATTCAAGACTAGAATGTCTTGTGTTTATGTAAGGACTATATGTGTTCATTTAAAATTTTGAGGTTTGTTACTTTTTTTTTCTAATCAAGATTTGGCCACTTTCCTTTCATATTCCATTATTTATTCCAAAAAGACTAAGCAGGGGTGGTTTTGTGGAAAGACAACTGTGTAGTTTTCTAAGTGTTTTAACTGCTACCTATAAAGATTTATCTGAACTCCTATCTAAATCCATCTTCACTCATTCTTCCATGGCTCTCTTTATTTTGTTTTCTAGTATCCCGAGGAGGACAGGACATTAGAAAGTAATTTAGTTCAACTATCTGTCAAAAGAATTATTACCCATCCTGATGAGAGAGATCATTTGTACAAAGAAAAACCTGGCCTGTATTTTTTTTTTTTAAGTCATACACTTCAAGAGTTTATTCACCTTTTTCAATCCAGTTACTTTTCTCCTGACTCACTGAAAAATATTTTGAGAACATGAACATTTTAATGGGGATCATGAGTAGAAAAGGGAAGAAAGGAGCAGTCCTTTCAGCTAATGGAAATTAGACCTGGATTAGGAGAAACCAATGGACTCTTTAAGGGCATGTTTAACTAATTACTAAAAGGGATGCCAGAAGTAGAGAAAGGAGAGGGAGAGAAAAGTTTTAAACATTTATCAAAAATTTTGCTGAAGCCTGCTCCTAGGCGATTTTCTGATTGTAAAACTCAACCCAATTCAAAACTGCTTTTAAAACGAAGAGTGAACTGTGGTATAAGAAGCTTAAAGGATTTTTTTTTTCCCCCTACATACTAACAAACAAAAGTAAGTAGGTTACCTTAAGTATTTTAGACATAGCTGAAGTGATTTTATTGGTAATGGTAATAGTATGTGTGGAGGGAGGAAACTAAAAATACACAATCTAATTCCTCCTGACCTCATAAAATGTTCTAATACTTTAAATAGGCTTTAGCAATGTTTCCAGAGAAAAGGAATCTGTTTCTGCTAGTGGGTTTAATTAGCATAAAATAGTATCCACATAATACCAGCTGTAGATCAGGAAATAATTTATTTCTTTGATTTGATAAAATTGTTATTTTCAAATTTCAGCTCAATGTTTCTATTTTATTATATTTTAATACCTTATATTTGTTTTCCAAATAGCCATACATTCTATAGCTTTCAGGATATGCTTTATTACTGTTATTAGTAAAAAGATAAAGAAATGAATAGCAGTTAAAATTTAGTAATTAACACTATGTGAAAGACTTTAGTATGGGTCTACAAGTCATGATCCATAGCTCAGAGCTCAACCCTAACCCCACAACCGTGACCAGCCCTTTGCAGGTACGTTACAGGAGTAGTAATTCAACCACTTTGATTTGTATTTAAATCACTGGAGCCTTTTATGAGTTCAAGTAAAAGCTCCTGTGACATGAAAAGAATATCCTTTCTATGACTGGATTTTATAGCTGCAGGCTGTGGCCAGATAAATTACAGTTCATTACACTCTAGACGCAAAACAACAGATTTGTGTCCATAAATTTCCACTGCCCATCATAGGTTGTTTGCTTCTGAAATGCTTATTTAAAGGATGAAAGTGAAGTCACTCAGTTGTGTCTGACTCTGTGACCCCATAGACTGTAGCCTACCAGGCTCCTCCATTCATGGCATTTTCCAGGCAAGAGTACTGGAGTGGGTTGCCATTTCCTTCTCCAGGGGATCTTCCCGACCCAGGAATCGAACCCAGGTCTCCCGCATTGCAGGCAGACGCTTTACTTTCTGAGCCACCAGGGAAGCCCACAGTGGGTACTCAGTCACGTCCAACTCTTTGTGACCTCCTAGACTGTAGCCCACCAGGCTCCTCTATCCATGGAATTTTCCAGGCAAGGATACTTGAGTAGATTACCATTTCCTACTCCAGGGGATCTTCTCCACCCAGGGATCAAACCCACATTTCCTGCATCACCTGCTTTGACAGGTGGATTCTTTACCACTGTGCCACCTGGGAAACCCACTAACTAACACAGTACTTAGTATCTATAAAAATTTAAGAGTGGTACAGAATATACATGTAGAGCTATCTGATTATATTTATTCATGAGCCCTAAACTACTACTAAACTTTGTGTGTTACAAATAACACAAAATGGAAAGAATGAAGTAGAGATATTTCATTTTCTTTTTGAGATTTTTTTTTATATTTACAGAAATATTTGACAAAATGTGACCTTATATGTGGGTTTTTAATCAACTCAAGATGTTTGTAACTTCTAATAAAATCTGTAACTTCATTTTTAAACAAAAATTACTCCAAGTAAACTCTACATATAATCAATCAAATTCGATAATTCTGAGGAAGGTCCCCTGGGCCTTGTAAAATGCTCATGCATTTATTAAACACTTAGGTCACACACTTCTATACTATTAGTTTGGCCAGCTGTGTGGTTGTTTATCCTATTCTACTGAATTCCTGAGAGAGCAAGAATATTCTTGCTGACATACCTTGGACTTCTGCGGCTCCTCCCTAGGGGTGCAAAGCAATGATGTGAGAAATTGAGTTGAGGGAGTGGAGAGGACTCCTGACAATATCAACATACAGCTTTGCACTAATCTTTAGCCATGGCCTTGGAAGATGCTGAGTCTTACCTGTCCCTCTTTTGATGGCTCTGTTAACCCAATGGGCATGATGAGATTGTGTCCACACAAATCTACAGTTGTCAATTAAAATGTAGTGGGGAAAAATTTGAACATTTTCTATTTTGTATCTACAGCACAATAAGCACTTTGACCCTTTGTCAATTAACCAGTGGCTGAAAAATTAAGTAAATATAGACATGTTCAGAATGGAAGTATTGTCCTAAAAAATGAACATCCTAGAATGCAAAACCAAATAAATTGAATAATAAGGAGCCTCATATTGTAAACATGTAAGTAATAACACATATATACCATTAAAATCTCAAGAAACTTATTTATATTCATTTATTTTCTTTACCTAATTACTTATTCAGTCTACTTAAAAACACTGTAATAATACTGTTCATCAACTATGCTTCAATAAGAAAAGAAAAAAATGAAAAGAAGCACACACACACTCACACACACACACACACACACCTCTATTCCTGCCCTGCAACTTGAGTTTTTGTCTTATTTTTTTTTTTCAGTTGAAGCTTAGTTGATGCATAGGGCAGGAATTGAGACACAAACATAGAGAAGAGACATGTGGACACAGGGTGGGGAAGGAAAGAGAGGGATGGATTGAGAGAGGAGCATGGACATATATACATTCAGTTCAGTTCAGTTCAGTTCAGTCGCTCAGTCGTGTCTGACTCTTTGCGACCCCATGAATCGCAGCACGCCAGGCCTCCTTGTCCATCACCAACTCCCGGAGTTCACTCAAACTCAATGTCCATCGAGTCAGTGATGCCATTCAGCCATCTCATCCTCTGTCGTCCCCTTCTCCTCCTGCCCCAAATCCCTCCCAGCATCAGAGTCTTTTCCAATGAGTCAACTCTTCACATGAGTTGGCCAAAGTACTGGAGTTTCAGCTTTAGCATCAGTCCTTCCAAAGAACACCCAGGACTGATCTCAGAGCTGGTGGGAAACCTCTGTATAGCATAGGGAGCTCAGCTTGGTGCTCTGTGATGACTTAGATAGGTGAGATAGGGGTGAATGGGAGGGGAGTTCAAGAGGGAGGGGTATATGTGTACATACAGTTCATTCACTTTGTTATGTAGCAGAAACTAACGCAATGTTGTAAAATGATTATGCTTCAATTTGAAAAATGAAAAAAAAAACTGATAAATTCTCTGACATTGATAGATTCTATAAGATAAAATGGAGGGTAAATCAAGATTTCTGACTTCATGTATCTTATAATCTAATATAATCTAATGAAGTAATAAAGCACTAAAGGTAACAAATGCTGAATATATGAAGTGAAAAAAATGAAAGCAATGGGTTGATTTGGAATCACTGAATAATCAAGATTTAAATTAATAGAGCCTAGAGCGACTGATCTGATCTGATCTGATCTGATACTTTTAAGATCAGTTTGTCCCTATGAAAGGTACATAAAAGGATTTCTGTACTTTATTTCTTAACGGTTTTAATTTTCAGAAAGCAAAATGCTTTAGTGTATTAGTATTTAAAAACAAGGTTGTCTGTTTTCCCAAGTGAGAACATCATTAAAAGCAAATAGGGAAGTCTGTTTAAAACCTCTAATCTCTTCGGATGCCATGTTTTCAAAATGGCCTAATATTCACTGTAGAAGATGTCACTGATATAAGAAATAATTTATAGAGTGTAGACATGTGTCTTTACAGTGATTATCTTTCTGGATACATCTGTTCAGTGTGTTTCTTACATTTGAACAAAAAGGTGGCATTTTGGGCTGTAATTCTGTCATCTAATCATATGGAAACCTGCCAATTCCTATTAACATCTTGACATTTTATTGCCACAGGCTTATTATAAATTCTTCTAATGTAGGATGGATTTAAATTCATGGAGTTGAGCTTTTTGTTGTGTATCCATTAAGTGCTGATCCTTTGCTCCTTGTATCAGCAGAACTTTCAGTCAAGTAATTCAGCTGTTGGCCAGAATACGAATTATAGATTAGGCCCTGAAAGGTTAACAGTTTGCTGTTTGGGATGCAATTGAAAAGCTAGAGAAAACAAAAAGAATAAATGTGAGTTAAATTCTTTCATATTAACTTGTACACCAGGTAACTGACATGTCAAGCTCCTTATATTTAGACTTTACCCAGAAGTGGTGCAGTGGATTCTTATTACCATGATATAGTTCTTCTTTTGTTTAACAGGAGGTGTTAGCCTTTGAATTGCTACAAAATTAAGGGTTTAGCCTGGAAACCGTTCTCTAGACAAAGAGAAAAACGATTATCTGAGGCTGTGACAAGTCTCATCAAAAGGCTGGAAATGGTCCAGAGATATTCTCAGGTGCCTCAGGATATAGCATGAGGAAAATGTCACCATGATATTTTATGTGTTGCAAACAATTAGAGGACTATGAATATAGTCCTAATGTAATATATAATAGATACATTGAATGCACATCAATGAATATATATAACAAGAGGCTCCTTACCCAAAAAGGGTCATCAAAATCTTCTCTAGAAATGTTTACAATTTCTCAACAATTTGTATTAATGTAAACTTGGATATTTAATATATTAAAAGTGTAATACAGCAGACTTATATTTACTGTTATGCATTTGTGTCAAAGACAAAATTAAGTTTGAGATACAATTAAAATTATTTCTTATTCATAAATTATGGCATACATCCATTGCAAGGGTTCAGAGGTATTAAGAAAGGAGAGTACATTGTATAATGTAAAAAGGGGAAATATTCATAAAGCTTTGAGTTGTAGCAATTGCTCTATTAAGGGGGGATTTTTGGAAGTGGACATTGGAAGGATTTCAAACTAGTCTTCAGATATATTTGCAGCCCTTGGTTTCACCCATTGAGGTGTTTAGGAGACATCTCATAGAGGTGGTGGCAGGAGTTGGGGAGGCAGAGAAGGTTGTGCTCAGCCATTTCATGGGTCAAATTGGAATCAGTAGGGTGCTTTTCTGGAGGTCAGACTCTTACAATGGTTCCTATAAGGGTGTGACTCTAATGCCAGACAGTTTCTTACTGGTTAAATTTGTTAAACTCCTTTTTTGTTGGGTTTGCATTTCTTGAACATACAGTGAATAATTTGAAGTTGGAAATTGATAACTCTATCTCTCCAAACTTGGTGATGACAAGGAAAAGTTGCCCTGCAATTAACTCAGAAATATAATCCTTTCAAAGTATACATAAAACTAAAAAGTTTGTCAAAGGAAAATTATGATTTTAAAATCTAACTCCATAGCTACTTTTATTGCTATAAGCTGAAAATATGTATTTTGTCATATAAAACCAAACTGCTTCTATTCATCATTAATATAAGAAAAAAAACTGCCATTTGAATCACTATAAGAAAAATAAAATACAATAAACTTGTTACTTACATACATCCCTTCCAAGGTTGCACATCCTCCTTTCTTTACCTCATCAAGTAAAAATTGGTTTTCTGAGTCAGGAAATTAATCAGTGAATCAGCAAGTAGTTAATAGCAAGGTAAGTTTCTAGGTGATGTGAAAAATGGAAGTGGTTCCTGTCATCTAGGTATTTAAAATATATCTATCTAAAGGCAAGACATACAAGTACACATAAAACTAAGAAATGTTAAAGAAAAAAAAAAGAATGGAGTTAAGTGCTTATTGTGTTTTGCAGCAAGTATAGATGAAGTTGGGAGTCAATAGTAAGCCTAAACATGAGTTACTGTGAGGTTGATAGAAGCATTACTGACTTCAAAGTGGTTGCAGGGACTATATAAAACATTGCTGAAGAGCCTAATTACATCTCTATGAAATGCCCTCAATATGATTTCACTTAGTAAATGGATACCTAGATGAAAATGTCAATAATGAATGAATTGCTGCCTGGGAGAATGGTGAATTTCTGAGAGGATAGAGTAGAATGATGAGGCAAGGGTTAAGAATATAACATTTTTGTTTGAGACAGATTAATCTGGTTTATATTCCATTGCTGTATGACCACTAGTGAGATTAAGTTGAAAACCTGATTGGGGCAACGCTATTGATGCTAAATAGATGAGACTTTCACCAGGAGTTAAGGCTTATCTGTGGAATGATCATGTTGCTCGGAGCCTGGCCTCCTCTCTCTCCCTACTCCCCTCCCTTGCTGACCCCCTCCGTTGTCCAAACTTCAAGTATTGTTTATTCTCTATGCACAGGCTCACACGTGCATGTCTGGCTGGTAATATTCTCTTAATACTTGGGCCTATTTGTAAAAGTGTATATTAGTTCTGCTTAAATGTCCTATGAATATTTCAAACCCAGTAAATCTAAAGTACACATATTGTATTTCCCTGTATACTTGTTTCTTCTCCTTGGTTTCCTGTTCCAGTAAATGACACCACCTAGTATTTGCTCTTGAATTTTGCTTTGGTTTCCTCTCCAACCTAGTGAATTACCATGTCCCATCAATTCTATTTTCAACATATGTTTCAAATGTATTAACTTTTCTCCAATTCCTCTGCCACAAATTTAGACTGGGCTCTATTCATCTCTTGTATTGTTGACTGTAAGACTCTCAGCCTCTGAATAGGTCCCTCTGCCTTAAGTCTTATCCCTTCCTGATTCTTCTTCACAAAACAGCTAGGATGATCTCCAAGAATGCATACATAAATTAATTTCAGAAGTATCAAATACGGAATGTAAGTGAAGTAAAGTGAAGCGCAAGTTGCTCAGTCATGTCCGACTCTTTGTGACCCCACGGACTATGCAGTCCATGGAATTCTGTAGGCCAGAATACTGGAGTGGGTAGTCTTTCCCTTCTCCAGGGGATCTTCCCAACCCAGGGGTCTCCTGCATTGCAGGCGGATTCTTTACCAGCTGAGCTACAAAGGAAGCCCAAGAGTACTGGAGTGGTTAGCCTATGCCTTCTCCAGGGGATCTTCCCAACCCAGGAATCGAACCGGGATTTCCTGCATTGCAGGCGGATTCTTTACCAACTGAGCTATGAGGGAAGCCCCATGGAATGTTAAGTTATAAATAAATTAAGCTTGAATAAAGTTAAGCAAAGCTGTACAGAATTTCCTCAAATAACCAGAATCAATATAAACTTTTCATTGCCCATAAGCCTTCCTTCCTTCACACTTGTTCAACTTTCTTTACCAGTAATGCCTTTTTTCTACCAGGTTACTTGGCAAATACTCTCTTTTACCAGTGGGGCTTTCAATAATAGTAACAATATTTGAAAACAGACCATAACAGCATCAAGTTAAATTTTATATGCTAATTTACAATTCCCAAATACTTTTTCAAAATATAACCTTCTGAATTTTAAACTAAAGTGATGCTTACTCAGATTTCTTTATATATAGTTCCTTAGATTTTACCCTCATGGCCTTTATGGGTTCCACTAGCTGATCCAGAATACCATATAGTATTTAGTCCCCATTTCTCTTTAGGCTCCTTTTGGTATGAGAGGTTCCCAGATTTCCCTTTTTGAAGATCTTGCTTGTTTTGAGGACTGTTGATCTGATATGTCATAGATGGTTCTTCATTGTGATTTTTCTGATGCTTTTCTCATAATCATTCTTTGGTTATAATTATTTGGAAGAAGACCACAGACATAAAGTGCTATCACTGTTGATGTTCATGATCACTTGGCTGAGTTTTTGTCATTGTTGCTGAGTTTCTGCAAAGATGACTATTTTCTCCTCTCTGCTCTCTTTTCTTTTGATGGAAGTCACTATGCACAGCCCACACTGGAGGAGTGGGGAGTCATATTCTCCTGCTTTCAGAGAGTATCTACTTAAATTATTTGAAATTCCTCCACATGAGAGATTTGTCTCTTATCCCCCATTTACTTATTTATTCATTCAGTCATATATGTATAGCACAATGCATGTATGCATGCTAAGTGGCTTCAGTTGTGTCCAGCTCTCTGCAACTCTATGGACTGTAGACTGCCAGGCTCTTCTGTCTATGGGATTCTTCAGGCAAGAATACTGGAGTGGGTTGACCTGTCTTCCTCCAGGGGATCTTCCTGATCCAGGGATTGAACCTGCTATGGACTCATGGATATTTAGTGTATACTTTGGATTAAAATTCATACTATATCTTGTTATATGAATTGTTCCAGCTTTGGCCTTTGGGAGCTCTTTCAGTTGACTCTCATTTCTCTTTCATTCTTTCAGCTTCTAGCAGAAGCTGCTTCATTCTTTCCTTCCCTCAGTATATTGTTTCTCCTCCTTTATTTTGTGTAATGTATAAAAGTATAAGCTACCTAGCAGTTTAAACCACCTTTGTTCTCTAACCTGACAGCTCTTTCGTCAGTCTCCAACACAAAGGAAACTTAATATGCACTAATCCTGCACAGCTCAGGTGTTGCGCTAATTTTATAAATTTTTAATAAAATTTCCTCTTTCTGTTTCAGTAAATTTTTGCCCATGGATATTGGAGTGTTTTATATGTTTTGTTATCCCCCATAAACTATCTTAGTATACAATATACATTTAATCCCCTATAAACATTTATCAGTGTATGAAAAAAGAGAAGTGTTGATACTGAGAAAAAATAAGACCTTTTATGATATTTTCAGCAATAAATTGATTTAGGGATCATATCAATTCATTCCTCACCAAGATAGAGTAAATCAGTGGTTCTCAAACTTTTAGTATATATCAGAATTATCTGGAAATCTTGATAAAATAAAATAGCTGGAACCCACCTCTAGAGTTTCTTGATTCAGAAGGTTTTGCATGGGCCCAAGAATTTGCGTTTCTAACAAGTTCCCGGGTGTATTGGTTTCTTAGGACTGTAATGAAAAAATACCATAGAATGGGTGGCTTCAACTACAGAAATTTGTTTTCTCACCAGTTTTGAAGCTCAAAGTCCAAGATCAAGTTAGTGGTAGGGTAGGTTTCTTGAGATCTTTCTCCCTGGCTTGGAGATGACCACTTTCTCATCTGGTCTCTCCTCTGTGCACATGGCTGTTTGGTGTTTCTCAAGTTTCCATTTCTTTTAAGGAAACCAATTAGATTTGATAAGTGTCACACTCTAATGGCTTCATTTTAACTTAATCACCTTGAAAGACTCAATCTCCAAATACAATCACATTCTGAGGTACTGAAGATTAGGGCTTCAGTTTATGAGTTTGGGGAACACCCAATTCAGCCGATAAAAGACTATACGAATTTTGAGAATTATTGGCTTTAATCATTGAGTCAAGCCTTTTCTAACAAAAACTGAAAATGATCTGTATATATTATAGTGTGTGTGTGTGTGTGTGTGTTAGCTGCTCAGTCATGTCTGACTGTGACCCCATGGACTGTAGTTTCACCAAGTTCCTCTGTCTATGGAATTCACCAGGCAAGAATACTGGAATGGGTTGCCATTCTCTTCTCCAGGGGATCTTCTCCACCCATGGATAAAACCTGCATTGCAGGCAGATTCTTTATTGTCTGAGCCACCAGGGAAGCCATATTATAATGAAACACCATTGAGAAGAGAGAACATGACTTCTGGATAAGAAGGTTCCTCTTTTCCAACACTGACTCAGAATGTCAATTACACACCAGGGCAGAATTGGGAAGAATAGCTGAGCTGATGTGAAGAAAATGCTTTGTCCTTCACCTTTCATGGAATTAATAGGGGTATATCTACCTGAGGGATTTTCAAAGGCTCTAGAAACTTTCAGACTTCATAAATAATTTACTGTCCACTGCTTATTGTGTTTTCTTGTTTTGTTTCCTGTAGATTCCTCCTTTTTTCTGTAGATTCCACTTAAAGGTGCTTATGAATGGAGGACATTGGCCTTTCCAGATACAATCACAATAGCATTTGAGTTGAGAGAATTATAGGTATTATGTCAGTTAAGGAGTGCTTCATTCCATAGAGTTTTATCAACATTATTGTGGCAGGGATTTCTTTTTCTTTAAAGAGGTAAGCAAGTATCTCTGCCAATTCCTAAGGGGATGAGGATTTTTTTTTCAGTTCAACCCCTGAAGTTACTGGCCCTTGAGAATATCTGTCAAATGTAGGAGTCATCAGTTTAGCATTCTACCCAACTTAGGGTTCAAGTTTTATAAACCTCAAATGAACAAGGCTAGACCCATTCAAAGTCAGTCTCTAGAGCACTCTGAATCAACATGTCAGTATTGCAAATTCTGAATTTTGTTCTGACGTCTAAGGATTTCTCTTATTTCTCAGAAGCTTCATTACACAGTTAAAGAAGATAGGTGTGTGCATGTGTGTGTGTGTGTGTGTGTCTGTATTTTCTAACACTTTATCACAGTCAAGTGTTTTGAAAGTCGTATCTAAGTTTGCTGCTTCCTCCTTATCATCTTTATTTGATTCAATATAAAATAAGTGTGAAAGGAAACTTAGTGGTTACAGATTACAAATTACCTGTGTTAAGAGTCAGACATCGGTGGAAAACCCAGCATCGCTGAGGCCAGGGAAGAAAACTATTCCAGAAGAATCATCTGAAACACTTTTACAAGTGTTAAAGATAAATCAATGAAAACTAATTTCATTATCTTATCAAATCTTCTATTTCAAACATATACTACTTGTGAGCATGTATATGCTTGTGTGTGGGTGGATGCAAGGTGAGGAGTAATTTATCACCTAAACAGGAAACCTCAGAGGCACAACAGATTCTTCCTTCATTTCCATATCCAATTAATCACAGAATGTTAAAATTCAAACTAATAATAGATTCTTAATGCAATCTGATTCTTTGCCATAGTTATATTTATCTCTTCAGCAACTATTGCCTTATTTCAGACTTTGAGCTCTATCTGCTAGCTCAAGTGTCAGCATCATATTCTTAATCTGACTTCTTTTCCCACAAAGCTTAAAAGATTTATTAGCTGGCCCTGTAGGAGAAAAAAAAAAAAGCTTGGAGATAACTGCCCTAGATTATTAAAGTGCTTTCTTAAACCGCTATTTTGGTCTCCTGTTCTCTCCATTATCAACTATGCATTGTGTTGTCCATCACCTACACACTGGATTCTCAGCTCTCTCTGGCCCATGACACCATTATTTCTAACCATTCTTATCTGCAGTCTCATCTCATACTTCTCTCTTCTGCTTATTCTATTAGTTTAGTAATCCCCCAAAATTTGGATTCCTGGGAATCTATCCTTTTCTCCCCTATACACACTGAGTCCTCAACCTAGAATGATTTATTTTTGCTCAATCTGAAACAGTATTAATCATCTCTCAATAATCATCTCAAGCATGGTTTTTTCTTAAAGTCTTCAGAGTTTTCTAAAAAGACAGTAAAGTGAAGTGGTCAAGAACATGGTTTTAAGAAACAAAATATCTGAGCTTCAGTGTTCATGCTGTGCTCCTTTGGGCAAATGATTTGAAACCTGCTGTCCATCTGCTCCTTTTCCCTAAAATTTGGGTGATCCAGATGAGGCTAACTAAGAAGAAAGGCTTTTGATTTTAATTCACCCTTTCTCTTTGTTGTCAAATTAAACTTAGATATAGAAAATGAAATCACTGCATTGAGAAAACTACATGGAAAACATTCATTTATCTTTGCAAAATACAGTAAGGATAAAGATAAAAAGAAAAGAAACACAAAAGTACATAAAAGAAGTTTCAAAATGTGACAACTTATCAGATAGATTCAAGTCACATTAAGACGTCTTCAATTACAAGTGAAATGCCTGTCTGAAGCATTTCTTCCTCCCGTAGATGTGTTCTCAATTTTCCATTTCAACAGTTGACCTTTCATTAACTTTAGAACTTTGTGCTATGTTTATACTGCTATCTTCTCACATCATTTCTGACTGCTTTAGACTCAAAATATTCACAATCAGGTGAAGGGTTTGGTAGATGGTTGAATTGCTTTAGCTCTGGTATCTTAACCAACCTAAATTACTAAGTATTTGTTTATACTAAAAGAAGTAAGGGATTGCTCAAAAATCGGGTTCAGGTTTATAGCTTATCTGTCTATCTATCTATAATAATTATCATCATTTATTTGTATGTTTGTATATATGTGGTATATATTCTGACAATAAGAATCCAGATTGTTCATTTTGTTAATATTTTTAATATAGGTTGAGATAAATTTTCCTGGTTTTTCTTTACAATTTACCTTTGTCCCAAAGAATGCTTTTTCCTTCAGCTGTTAAAAAAGAGAAACATACTTAATCACACACATAAAGTCCAGTATATACACCTGCACGTGTATACACATGTTAACATTTATCAGAAGAGGTTGTCTCCTGATGTATTCATGAAAACTTGGTAATTTTGCTGTTTAATGCATTGGATTATGCCTGGCTGTTAAGCATTCTTTCCTTTAAAGGAGATAAATTATTTGTTGTCTTTATTTAAAATTTATTTACAAACTGATATGGCATAATTAGTATCATATAAATAATTTTATCTGGTGTTTGTATAAATCCAATGTTCCTTTCTATTGTTTTGCTTATAGACTAGCATAAAAATCCATTAAAATGCCCTGAAACACCTCTTTGATCCCGGGACTTCAGATTCCTTTTTTCCATTGTTGACAGCCAAAGTCAGAACTGATTCTTTCCCTTGAAACTGATGGAAAAGAATAAGAACAGAGTTTCAAGTCAGAAACACAAAAATCAGTGAGAAAAAAAGAGAGGTGCTCTTTCAGATGTGCTGTCGCAACCATATCCAGCAGAATCTTATCGACTTATTTTGGTTAGTGGTCTGAAAATGGATTTCACTAATACCTGTGAAAAACTAAGGAAATGAATCTGTAAAGAAATATGAAGCTACCTTCAAAGCTTTTCCAATTAAAAAAAAAGTAAAATGTATCATCATAGGTAATGTATTTCATCATGTTCTTTCTTGCTAATACAAGAAACTCCAGTGAAAATTGTCATTAATTATCAGACCATTAATACTATTGGATTGGCCAAAAAGTTCCTTTGGGATTTTTCATAATACCTTATTGAAAAACCAGAATAAACTTTTTGGCCAACTCAATATGTTAATACTGTAATACCACTTGGTAGCTTTCCATTGAATGAAGCCACAAAGTGACCTTTTTTTTTTCCCCCTCACATCTGCTAGCTTTCCTACCTCATTATGACTGGTCTGTGAGAATGTGTTGCTGCTGCTGCTGCTAAGTCACTTCAGTCGTGTCCGACTCTGTGCAACTCCATAGACGGCAGCCCACCAGGCTTCCCCGTCCCTGGGATTCTCCTGGCAAGAACACTGGAGTGGGTTGTCATTTCCTTCTCCAATGCATGAAAGTGAAAGTGAAGATGTTCAGTCGTGTCCAACTCTTAGCGACCCCATGGACTGCAGCCTACCAGGCTCCTCTCCGTCCATGGGATTTTCCAGGCAAGAGTACTGGAGTGGGGTGCCAAGATGAAATTTCTTATATTCTGAATGCAAAATTGCATGAGTTTTCTTGAATTCAAAGTAACTATAATAGGGCAATGCATGAACAAAATTTGTTTTGACAAAACAGACCCAAACTTGTATAGAATCAGATGTAGAATAAATACGAATTCTCCAAAAAATAAAGATTAAAAAAGGAGAAAATATTTTTTACATGTACATCAGATTATATCTGTATCATATCAGGAGTTTTCCATATATATATATATATATATATATATATATCTTTTAAAACATCATAATAAATTAACGTGATAGACTTGAAATCTTTGGGATTGCACTTTGGTTCAAACTTTTCTCCAACTGCATGTTCTTAAAATAAAAAAAAATCTCAAAATTGTGAGATTCATTTTCATCTGCCAAATGGATTAATAACGCCTACATTTAAGAACACGCTCTGATGTTTGGTAAAACACTAAATTCAGTGAGTGATACATAGGATGCCTTCAGAATGGTGGTTATAATTATGAATATTGCTGTAAATAATTAAATAGAGGTAATTGATTGTATATATGTATGTGAGGTGAAAGTTGCTTGGTTGTGTCTGACTCTTTGTGACCCCATAGACTATACAGTCCATGGAATTCTCCAGGCCAGAATACTGGAGTGGTTAGCCGTTCTCTTCTCCAGGGGATCTTCCCAACCTAGGATCGAACCCAGGTCTCCCACATTGCAGGAGGTTTCTTTACCCGCTATACTACCAGGAAAGCCACAAATATATGTGTGTGTGTATATACACACACATACACATAAATTTTCTGATTTAGCAAATGTTATAATAAGGGAAACATTAGGTGGAATTAGCCAAGTTATTGACACTCTTCTCCTGTCTTCAAATAACTTTGACATCTTTTATGCATTTTTCTAGCATGAATTTGGCCAATCTCTCACATTTTTCCCCAAAACTTTACTCCCAAAAAAGCTCATCAAGATCAGCTTATCTCTAGGAACAATTGGAAGAGCAATCATGTCAGCTTTGTGAGCAGCTAGATCAGCCAGCTCTGGCTGTCACATCAAAATGCCACAAACTCAGTGGCTTAAACAGGAAAAATTGATTTTGTCTCGGTTTTGGAGGCTGGAGCCCAAGATTAGCAGCACAGATTTGGTTTCTGCTGAGGCCTCTCTTATTGTCTTAAAGATGAAGCCTTTTGCTGTGTCCTCACACAGACTCCACTCTGTGGGTGATGTGTGCAGCCACAGACAGAAAGCTTTGGTGCCTCTTCCTCTTCTTATAAGGAGACAAGTCCTATCAGATTAGGGTCTGACCCTTACTGACTTGTTTAACCTTAACTACCTTTCTAAAGGCTCTTTCACCCAATACAGTCATATCAGGAGTTCTGGCTTCAATATCTGAATTTGGCTTGACATACAATCCAGTCCATGACAGCAACCAGACGGCTATGAGTATTTTAAGGCTTGCAACTTGGCTGTTCAGTTCTGTTGTTGTTCAGTCCCTCATCGTGTCTGATTCTTTGTGACCCCATGAACTTCAGCCCGCCAGGCTTCCCTGTCCTTCACCATCTCCCAGAGCTTGCTCAAACTCATGTCCATGTCCACTGAGTCGGTGATGCCATCCAACTGTCTCATCCTCTGTCGTCCCATTCTCCTTCTGCCTTCAATCTTTCTGAGCATCAGAGTCTTTTCCAATGAGTCAGTTCTTCACACGAGGAGGCCAAAGTACTGGAGCTTCAGCTTCGTCATCAATCCTTCCAATCAATATTTGGGGTTGATTTACTTTAGTATTGCCTGGTCTCCTTGCAGTCCAAGGAACTCTCAAGAGTCTTCTCCATCACCACAATTCAAAAGCATCAATTCTTTGGTTCTCAGCCTTCTTTAAGAAAAAGTAATTGCAACATTGGACCATGAATTTTAAATCATTATAAATAGGGTCAAATATATCTTTATTAATAAATAGGAATCATGACAAACCACACATTTTTGCCAATAAAAAATGTTTGCTTATTACTGTAGCATAAAAATCTGTGCTTTGGGGTTTGACAAACTCTTAGAAAGCATTTTCTGCATCCTGCTCATATGGAAGCTTTTTCCCTACAAAGATTGTTGAGATGCTTGAAGTGGTAGTCAAATGGAAAGAGGTCAGGTGAATATGGCAGAAACAAAACTTAGTAGCCCAGTTCATTTAACTTTTGAACCATTGGTTGTGCAAAATGTGATTGGGCTTTGTTGTGGAGAAGAATTGGGCCCTTTCTGTTGACCAATGCTGGCTGTAGGTGTTGCGGTGTTCAGAGCATCTCATCGATTGGCTGAGCATACTTCTTAGATGTAATGGTTTCACCAGGATTCAGATAGCTGGAGTGTATGTATCAGATGGTCATCAGACTACCAAAGAGTGACCAGGAGATTTTTTTGGTGCAAGTTTGGCATTTGAAAGTACTTTGGAGCTTCCTCTTGGTCCAAACACTGAGCTAGCCATCAGTGGTTATCATATAAAATCCACTTTTCATTGCACATCACAATCTGATCAAGAAATGGTTTGTTGTTGTAGGGTAGACTAAGAGAAAATGACACTTCAAAACAACGGTTTCTTTGATTTGTGGTCAGCTCCTGAGAAACCCACTTATTGAGCTTTTTCACCTTTCCAGTTTGCTTCAAATGCCAAATGGCTATAGAATGGTTGATGTTGACTTCTCTGGCAACTTTTCATGTAGTTTTGAGCATCAACTTTAATGAAGTCTCTCAATTGGTCGTTGTCAATTTCCAGTGGCCAGCCCCTGTGTTCCTCATTTTCAAGCCTCTGGTTCTTGAATCACCACTGCCCTGTACATTCATTAGCAGTTCCTGGGTCAACTTGCTGTTGATGTTGCAAGCTGTCTCCTCTGTTTTAAGACCAATTTTGAACTTGAAAAAAAAATTGCTCGAATTTACTTTTTGTCTGACATCATTTCTATGATCTAAAATAAATATAAAATAAACTGCAAGTAATGTCATTAACAAAAGAATATAAAGTAAGAAATGTACATTAAAATGATGTGTAACATAAACATATATATTTAATATGTGTTCCGATATCAAGTGGTAAATTTCAACAATGCCCAACCTGCAATTACTTTTGCACCAATCTAATAGCTTGCACAATGTAGACACAATTCTTAAAGACATGGGAATAACATGCCACCTGACCTGCCTCCTGAGAAACTTGTATGAAGGTCAAGAAGCAACAATTAGAACCAAACATGGAACAGTGGACTGGTTCAAAATCGGGAAAGGAGTACATCAAGGCTGTGTATATTGTCACCTTGATTATTTAACTTATATGCAGAGTACATCATGCAAAATGCCAGGCTGGATGAAGCACAAGCTGGAATCAAGACTGCTGGGAGAAATATCAACAACTCCAGATTTGCAGATGCTAACACTTTAATGCGAGAAAGTGAAGAGGAATTAAAGAGCCTCTTGATGAAAGTGAAAGAGGAGAATGAAAAACCTGGCTTAAAACTCAACATTCAAAAAACTAAGATCATGGCATCCAGTCCCATCACTTCATGACAAACAGATGGGGAAACAATGGAAACAGAGACAGATTTTATTTTTGGGCTCCAAAGTAACTGTAGATGGTAACTGCAGCACTGAAATCAAAAGATGCTTGCTCCTTGAAAGAAAACAGCATATTAAAAAGCATATATTTCACTTTGCTGACAAAGGTCTGTCTAATTAAAGCTATGGTTTTTCCAGTAATCATGTAGAGATGTGAGAGTTGGATCATAAAGAAGGCTGAGTGCCAAAGAACCGATGCTTTCGAACTCTGGTGTTGGAGAAGACTCTTGAGAGTCCCTTGGACAGCAAGGAGATCAAACCAGTCAATCCTAAAGGAAATCAACTCTGAATACTCCTTGGAAGGACTGATGCTGAAGTTCTTTGGCCACCTGAGGCAAAAAGCTGACTCACTGGAAAAGATCCTGATGTTGGGAAAGATTGAGGGCGAGAGGAGAAGGAAACAACAGAAAGTGACATGGTTGGCTGGAATCACTGACTCAATGGACTTGAGTTTGAGCACAATTTAGGAGATAATGAAAGACAGGGAAGCCTGGTGTGCTGCAGTCCATGGAGTTGCACAGAATTGGACCCTATGTAGAGACTGAACAAAAGAATGATGAATGCATACACATTTCAAATTATTTATATAATCTTTAACATTAAACTGCAATTATTTTTAATAGTCTTCTGTCTGTTTTCAGTGTCCTTATAAAAATATTTGTGTGTATTTATTTTTAAGGTGAAGTGAAGTGAAGTCGCTCAGTCGTGTCCAACCCTTTGCGACTCCATGGACTGTAGCCTACCAGGCTCCTCTGTCCATGGGATTTTCCAGGTAATAGTACTAGAGTGCATTGCCATTTCCTTCTCCAGGGGATCTTTCCAACCCAGGGATCGAACCCAGGTCTCCCGCATTATAGACAGATGCTTTACCATCTGAGCCACCAGGAAGCCATATATTTAAAATATTTTGGGGCAATTGTGAAGCTTTGTAAAATTCCTAAAAATGACAAAATGAAAAATAATTCAATATTGTTCTATACTTTTTTTGCCGTTTTATGTTTGGTCCTGGAGACTGCATAGGAGCATATGCCAGTATAAAAAGCCCCATTTGTTTTTAGATCTAAGATTTTATGCTAAGAATCAAGAAATTTTTTTTTCCCCATGGGAATGAAGTACTATGAAATCAACAGGAAGTATGTTTTTAGATAAACAGTTTTGTTTATTTCTCTAAATAATTTATCAAATCTAAAAATATGGTTCACAACATTCTGGTCACTTTATATAAAAAGTGGAAAATATTATGTTTACAAATATCTTCTGCCTTTACTTGAAGCTCCTAACAAAAGTCATGCTTGAAATTTTGGCAGCATTTGATATCCCAATATCTTTGCTGCAACAGCACCAATACTTCTTAGGGATTTGAAAGGGATGTTAAAGGACTTGGGATTGATTTTTTTCCTAAAAGTTGTGACAAATGATGGTAAAGGCAAGAATTATAATTTGGCAATTTTCATTCATAAATTCATTCAGCCATGTTTTCAAAGCCTGCCAGGAATAGTAAGCTTACCAAATCAATAAATAAAATGGATGAGTGAATGTAACTTGAACTTCTAACAAGAACACTGGGGACTGAAAAGGAAATGTATTATTTATTGAATTCTTCTCACATTAAAAAACAAAGAAAGAATTTAATGTGGACGAATACTAGACATTAGTTTGGATAAGAATCATTACATTCCTCAAATCCATGCCTGCTCCGACTCTGGATTGTTACTCATAGAACAAGTGTTGGTATGGTCTCCATTTATTCTAATTCAGAGTGCATCATATAAAAGAACGAATGTAGGATTAAGGCAATATGACCTACACTTGCATTTTTTTCCCTTTGAAAATACACTCTCGAATTCCTGAAAAAGACCAAGGCCAGTTACATTCTCAGTAACATTTTATGTTAGATTAATAAGTAGAATCTGGAAATATATTCTATGAAAAGCTGACAGTCTGAAAGTTAAAAAATAAATCTGCCGTTTTTGCTTCATTTTGATGAGAACACCTGTTTAAAGATAATCTACATGGAAAACTCCAATGAACAGAAAAAGGGCCTTTTCCCTGGAATTGTTTCAATATATTTTCAAGATATTCTTACATAATTTTAAGCATAGTGATTCAAAGTATCCCTTTAAAGCGATATTGGATTTGGATGGTAAACATATATTTATGAATGAAACTAGTTTAACAAATATTCAGTTATACATGAATAAATGGTAAATGATGATAGTGGTTAGGATACAATGCATGGTTACTACATAACTGAATTTTTATTCCTCAAACCAAAAACAATATGGCCCTAGAAAATACAAGTCTATGAGTTTAGTTTGTTAGGTAAATTTAGGATAATAAAAATAATTGATATAACAGTTTGAAAATTGCAAAATGATTCTTATTTTGAGTTATAAATGTCTAACCCTTCTCCTTTTCTAGAATAGCATTAGAAAGATAAATTGTAGTAAGAATTTGAGTTTAATTTTCACATTTAACTTCATAATAAATGGAAAATAGACAATCTAGATTGCCTAATTATTAGGTGTCTTAGAGATTAGAGCTCCTTAACAAAAATTGTGACTATATAATCTCACAGTTAGAAGTTAAAATTTTTTAATTTGTTACTTTTTCAGATTAATTAATTCATGTACCCATTGTATAAATGTTTTTTATTGTTGCCTTTGATAGTGTAGTTGATGTTTGCCAAAGGTCTAGAAAAAGAGTTGCAAACTCTCATGCCCAGGGGAATTGGGCAAGTAGTGTCAATGACAGAAATGGGCTTATGCGGAATAAGTTTTCCTGAACTGCACACATCCACCAGAAAGGGTAGCCTCTATTTAGCTCCAATATGATTACATAGGGCAGCTGTTTTAGATTTAACATTTTTGAATAAGAGACTAGAAATCTGAAAACTTATTTGCAATCTTATGATTTGTTGAGTCTCAACATACAGTACAGCTGAAAAAATAATAATGTGCAAGTCAAACTAATTCTGTTTATAGGCCTAATATCTGCTTCAAGTTTCACTCACTAATACTCAGATTTATAAATATCATCTTGAACTTTGACTTGCATTCAGATTTTTGGCAATCAATTAACAGTTATCAAGTTTATCATTGGTCCTAAAGGCAACTATACAATTCTTGGTTGTCTGTTTTGATTCAGTGATAATCAATCTTTGAAACAGTCCCTTGGATGATGACATCCATCAAATCATTTTTAAGATTGTCTGATGATAGCCATTTACTGGGGAAGAAATTTTACACCATTTAATACAGATCAGACATGAGAAGGGAGATTTTCTGAGAAAAAGGGATAAAAATACTTCGGGAAAATTATTCTATGCATACACAGTAGATCAATACATATTAAAACATATAATAAAGAACAGAGATTTTCATGGTGCTTACACCAGTGACTCTCAAGCTTTATGTTTACAGGAATTATCTTGAATACTTATAAAATTTTTGATATGTGGCTTTCCCCACAAGATGCAGATCATTGTAGATTGGAAAGAGGGCGCAGGGCCCTGTCATTTAAACAGGACCCCCTGTGTTTTGAGGCTCATTTTGTAAGGTTGACATTTTGAACACTGTGAGTGAGTGAGGGAGTGAAAGTCCATCAGTCGTATCCAACTATTTGCGACCCCATAGACTATACAGTCCTTGGTATTCTCCAGGCCAGAATACTGGAGTGGGTAGCCTTTTCCTTCTCCAGGGGATATTCCCAACCCAGGAATCAAACCCAAGTCTCCGGCATTGCAGGCGGATTCTTTACCAGCTGAGCCACAAGGGAAACCCTTGAACACTATGGTGAACTAAAAAAAAATTGTAAAGGATCAGGTCAGTTGAGTCACCAGTCGTGTCCAATCTTTGCAACCCCATGGACTGCAGCACTCCAGGCTTCCCTGTCCATCACCAGTTCCTGGAGCCTTCTTAAACTCATGTCCATCGTCTTGGTGATGACATCCAACCATCTCATCCTCTGCCATCACCTCCTCCTCCTGCCTTAAGTCTTTTCCAGCATCAGGCTCTTTTCAAATGAGTCAGTTCTCTGCATCAGGTGACCAAAGTATTGGAATTTCAGCTTCAACATAAGTCCTTCCAATGAATATTTAGGATTGATTTCCTTTAGCATTGACTGGTTTTACCTCCTTGCAGTCCAAGGGACTCAAAAGTCGTCTCCAACACCACAGTTCAAAAGCATCAATTTTTTGGTGTTCAGCTTTCTTTATACTCTAACTCTCACATCTATACATAACTACTGGAAAAACCATAGCTTTGACTAGATGGACCCTTGTTGGCAAAGTAATGTCTCTGCTTTTTAATATGCTATCTAGGCTGGTCATAGCTTTTCTTCCAGGGAGCAAGCATCTTTTGATTTCATGGCTGCGATCACCACCTGCAGTGATTTTGGAGTCCAAGAAAACAAAGTCTGTGACTGTTCGTTCCCATTGTTTCCTCATCTATTTGCCATGAAGTGATGGGACAGGATGGCATGATCTTAGTTTTCCGAATGTTGAGTTTTAAGCCAATTTTTTCACTTTCCTCTTTCACTTTCATCAAGAAGCTCTTTAGTTCTGCCTCACTTTCTGCCTTAAGGTTGGTATTGATATTTCTCCTGGCAATCTTGATTCCAGCTTGGGCTTCATCCAGCCCAGCATTTCTTATGATATACTCTGCATATAAGTTAAATAAGCCAGGTGACAAAATACAGCCTTGAGATACTCCTTTCCTGATTTGGAACCAGTCTGTTATTCCATGTCCAGTTCTAACTGTTGTTTCTTGACCTGCATACAGATTTCTCAGGAGACAGGTAAGGTGGTCTGCTATTCCCATCTCTTTTAGAATTTTCCACAGTTTGTTGTGATCCACAAAGTCAAAGGCTTTGGCATAATCAATAAAGCAGAAGTAGATGTTCTTCTGGAATTCTCTTGCTTTTTCAATGATCCAACAGATGTTAGCAATATGATCTCCGGTTCTTCTGCCTTTTCTAAATCCAGCTTGAACATCTGGAAGTTCATAGTTCATCTACTGTTGAAGCGTTGGTTGGAAAATTTTGAGCATTACTTTGCTAGCATGTGAGATGACTACAATTGTGCGGTAGTTTGAACATGATTTGGCATTGCATTTGTTTGGGATTAGAATGAAAACTGCCCTTTTCCAGTCCTGTGGGCCACTGCTGAGTTTTCCAAATTTTCTGGCATATTGAGTGCAGCTCTGGATAGCATCATCTTTTAGATTTTGAAATAGTTAAACTGGAATTCAATCACCTCCACTAGCTTTGTTCATAATGATGCTTTCTAAGGCCCACTTGACTTTGCATTCCAGGATGTCTGGCTCTAGGTGAGTGATCACACCATTGTTTTTATGTGGGTTGTGAAGATCTTTGTTGTGTTGTTCTGTGTATTCTTGCCACCTCGTCTTAACATCTTCTGCTTCTGTTAGATCAATACCATTCCTGCCCTTTATTGTGCCCTTCTTTGCATGAAATGTTCCCTTGTTATCTCTAATTTTCTTGAAGAGATCTCTATCTAGTATTTCCCATTTTATTGTTTTCCTCCATTTCTTTGCACTGATCACTGAGGAAAGCTTTCTTATCTCTCCTTTTTTTTCTTTGGAACTCTGCATTTAAATTGGTATATCTTTCCTTTTCTCCTTTGCCTTTAGCTTCTCTTTAGCTTCTTCTTTATCTTTAATAGTTAACTTTTTAAACACTCTGGTGGACTGAAAAAAAATTGTAAAGGATAAAGCATTAATTTGTTATAAAGTTAGCCATGTTTCAAATGAGGATAATGAAGATTCTACCCTTTTTATTTTCCTTCCAAAGGAATGATCATTGAATACTTAGTTATCCTTATTAGAGTGAGTGGTGTATAAAGTGGAAGATTAAGTGAACACTTATATCACATTTGTGAAGCAGGAGGCTGTACTTATTGGTGGCAAGTTGTAATAGTGATAAAAAAAATAAGAGGAATAACAGTAATAAACATTGGAGACAGCAGCCTCAAACATAATTACTATGGTTATCCTGATTTTACAAATAGAGAATGAGAGGCACTTTCCAGATATCCTAGTGTGAGACAACTTTTCTAGTATCATATAAGAGAGAGATCTCCTAATTGGAGAAGGAATGGGTATAATCCAGTCATTGCCGAAAGCACCAATCTCTAATGCCACTTTTAGCTGCATTTCAGTCACAAGGCAGTGAGTATACATTAGACGGTGTCCTCATTTAACAACTTTACCACATAGGATTGTTGTGAGTATGCTATCTTATATATTTTTATATATTAAACATAGTAAATATTGCTATGTTATACATTATACAGGAGAAGGCAACGGCAACCCACTCCAGTACTCTTGCCTGGAAAATCCCATGAACAGAGGAGCCTGGTAGGCTGCAGTTCATGGGGTTGCTAAGAGTCGGACATGACTGAGCAACTTTACTTTCCCTTTTCACTTTCATGAATTGGAGAAGGAAATGGCAACCCACTCCAGTGTTCTTGCCTGGAGAATCCCAGGGACGGCAGAGCCTGGTGGGCTGCCATCTCTGGGGTCGCACAGAGTCGGACATGACTGAAGCGACTTAGCAGCAACAGTAGCAGCATACATTATACAAGTGTATGTGCTGGTTTCTGTTAGGTCCTTACCATTTCTGTCCTTTATCAAGCCCATCTTTGCATGAAATGTTCCCTTGGTATCTCTAATTATCTTGAAGAGATCCCTAGTCTTTCCCATTCTGTTGTTTTCCTCTATTTCTTTGCATTGATCGCTGAAGAAGGCTTTCTTATCTCTTCTTGCTATTCTTTGGAGCTCTGCATTCAGATGTTTATATCTTTCCTTTTCCCCTTTGCTTTTCGCTTCTCTTCTTTTCAAAGCTATTTGTAAGCCCTCCCCAGACAGCCTTTTTGCTTTTTTGCATTTCTTTTCCATGGGAATGGTCTTGATCCCTGTCTCCTGTACAATGTCACGAACCTCATTCCATAGTTCATCAGGCACTCTATCAGATCTAGGCCCTTAAATCTATTTCTCACTTCCACTGTATAATCATCTCATTGGAAAAGACTCTGATGCTGGGAGGGATTGAGGGCAGGAGGAGAAGGGGACGACAGAGGATGAGATGGCTGGATGGCATCACTGACTCGATGGACATGAGTCTGAGTGAACTCCGGGAGTTGGTGATGGACAGGGAGGCCTGGCGTGCTGTGATTCATGGGGTCGCAAAGAGTCGGACACGACTGAGCGACTGATCTGATCTGATCTGATCTGATGTGCCGGTTAGTCGCTCAGTCATGTACAGCTGTTTGCAATTCCATGGACTGTAGCTTGCCAGGATCCTCTGTTCATGGGGTTCTCCAGGCAAGAATACTGGAGTGGATTGCCACGCCTTCCTGAAGGCAATCTTCCTGACCCAGGGATTGACCCCAGGTCTCCTGCATTGCAGGCAGATTCTTTACTGTCTGAGCCACCAGGGAAGCCATTATACATATATGTCATGATAAAAATCATTAACAGAAAAGTGGGAAGAATTTTCACAAAATTTTTATTGAAGTATGTTTGCTTTGTGTCAGTTTGTGCTACACAGTGAAGTGAATAAGTCATATATATACATATATCCACTCTTTTTTAGATTTCCTTCCCATTTAGGTTACCGCAGATGATTCAGTAAAGTTCCCTGTGCTAAACAGTAGTTTCTCATTTGTTATCTATTTTATACATAGTAGTGTGTATATATCGGAGAAGGCAATGGCACCCCACTTCAGCACTCTTGCCTGGAAAATCCCATGGACGGAGAAGCCTGGTAGGCTGTAGTCCATGGGGTCGCGAAGAATCGGACATGACTGAGTGACTTCCCTTTCATTTTTCACTTTCATGCATTGGAGAAGGAAATGGTAACCCACTCCAGTGTTCTTGCCTGCAGAATCCCAGGGACGGGGGAGCCTGGTGGTCTGCCATCTATGGGGTCGCACAGAGTCGGACACGACTGAAGCAACTTAGCAGCAGCAGCAGCAGCAGTGTATATACGTTAAACTCATTCTCCCAATTCATCCCACTTCCTCTTCCCCCCTTGATAACTGTAACTTTGTTCTTTACATCTATGACTCTATTTTGATTCTGTCAGTAAGTTTATCTGAATCACTTTCTAGATTTCTCATGTAAGCCATGTTACATAATATTTGCTTCTCTCTTTCTGGCTCCACTCTGTAACAGTCTCTAGATTATCAGCATTTCTGCAAATGACACTATTTTATTCCTTTCTATGGCTGAGTAATATCCCATTGTGTGTATATATGTATATGCATTATATACATATTATGTTCTGAAATGTTAAAAGCAAAAAAGAGGGAAAGGGGAGGAAAGATGAAAAAAGCATGAAGAAATTGGATTTCCAATACTGGTGATTATTAAAATGATAGAAAGAATAAATATTCAATATCAAGGTCCAAGACACAGATATTCTGACTCAATAGGTATGTTATTAAGCCCAGAAATATGTACTTATAAGAAGAATTTTTTATATCTTTGCATCCATAAACAATTCTTCACAGAAAAGGACCACTGTTTTATTCCTTCTCTATCACTAAAGAATAAAGAAAATTAAGCCACTTATAAGATATTGGTTTTAGCCATTAGAAGGAAAAATCATCTGACAGGAAAGGACTATAAGTATTAAAATCAGATATTGAATACCTGTGGCTATGGGATATCCTTCTTTAGAAACTTTTAAAACACTGAGTACATTTTATTCTTTTAGTTACAGAGTATAACTTAAAGTGTCCAGATAATTTTTCAGGAAATAGGACTAATATTTATCAAGTATCCTGGCATGCACACATTAACTTTCCTCATATAAATCTTACTACAACCTTTAAGGAGGGTTCCATTTCATCACCATTTCATACGTGAGGCTCAGAGCACTAAGGACATACCCAGGTTATGTTGCTAGTCAACTAGTAAACCAACTTGCCAACTCAGAAGCCCCAGCTATGAACCGTGTCATTTTCTTCAGTTATGCCTCCCTCCAAACATACTTGTTGAAATATTCCATAACAAAAGTGTGTCACCACATCCAATTTCTTGCTATGATTCTGTGTCTGGACCTATAGATTTAGGTGATTCACTGGCTCTAAAATCATCAGTAGGTTCCTTACCACTTATAGGATTAATTCAGAATTTCTTGGCAGAACACGGGAGGTCTTAGGCAACATGTTCCCAATCTATTTCTTCAGCCTTGCCTGGACTCTCACCCAGCCACCTGTCATATAGCTTTATTTTTCTTCCTAGAATAACAATATACCTTCAGCACAGAGTTTTCTCTGCCTGGAATACCTTGAACAGTCTTATATGCCTAGCTCATTCTGAGTCATTTTTCTGAGGCCTGCTATGAACAGCCTCTTTCTGACACCCACAACAGCACTGATTTTCCCTCCTCTGCTATCTCACACTGTATTCTGTACATTGACCCATCCCCCAGCTGCCTTGTAATCTCACCGTTTGTTACATGTCAGTATCCATGACTGAAATATAAGCAATCTTGAGACAGGTGCTGGTTTTATAACTCGGTATCCTCAGAATCAAGTTATTAATTGGGGCCCATAAATTTTACTTGGGTCAAGTGTGATCAGAAGTTTTTGCCTTCTTCAGTGATAAATTTCAGTTCACCATGGATATATCCTAAAGTTGAGATTTGAACTTTAAAATTACATATATAGTCATAATGATGAAATTATAATTCATTTTTATATTTTTATTAGCATGCCAAGATATTCTCCTAATGAATAACTTTAAATATTTTTTTAAATCCACCTTAAAGGGACAAGCTATTATCTAACATTAGCTGAATATGACTTTGACTAATATTTAGAATTGATAGAAGATATATTGACATAATTACTATGCAGGCATTTAAAAACCAAAAATAATCTTACAACCGGCAGCTATAATTTTCCCCCATATCATGTGTGGATCACAACAAACTGTGTGGATCACAACAAACTGTGGGAAATTCTTAAAGGGATGGGAATACCAGACCACCTGACCTGCCTCCTGAGAAATCTGTATGCAAGCCAAGAAGCAACGGTTAGAACTGGACATGGAACAACAGACTGGTTCCAAATCAGGAAAGGAGTACGTCAAGGCTGTATTTTGTCACCCTGCTTATTTAACTTATATGCAGAGTACATCATGCAAAATGCCAGGCTGCATGAAGCACCAGCTGGAATCAAGATTGCCGGGAGAAATATCAATAACCTCTGAGATGCAGATGAAACCACCCTTATGGCAGAAAGCAAAGGACTAAAGAGCCTCTTGATGAAAGTGCAAGTGGAGAGTGAAAAAGTTGGCTTAAAACTCAACATTCAGAAAACGAAGATCATTGTATTCGGTCTCATCACTTCATGGCAAACAGATGGGGAAACAATGGAAACAGTGACAGTTTATTATCTCGGGCTCCAAAATCACTGCGGATGGTGACTGCAGCCATGAAATTAAAAGACGCTTGTTCCTTGGAAGAAATGCTGTGACCAACCTAGACAGCATATTAAAAAGCAAAGACATTACTTTGCCAACAAAGGTCCATCTAGTCAAGGTTATGGTTTTTCCAGTTGTCATGTATGGATATGAGAGTTGGACTATAAAGAAAGCTTGAGCGCCTAAAAATTGATGCTTTTGAACTGTGGTGTTGGAGAAGACTCTTGAGAGTCCCTTGAACTGCTAGGAGATCCAACCAGTCAATCCTAAAGGAAATCAACTCTGAATATTCATTGGAGGGACTGATGCTGAAGCTGAAAAAAAATACTTTGGCCACCATCAGGCCAAAGTATTCGTGAAGAATTGACTCATTTGAAAAGACCCTGATGCTGGGAATGATTGAAGGAGGGAGGAGAAGGGGACGGCAGAGGATGAAATGGTTGGATGGCATCATTGACTCAATGGACATCAGTTTGAGTAAGCTCTGGGAGTTGGTGATGGACAGTAAAGCCTGGCATGTTGCAGTCCATGAAGTTGCAAAGAGTCAGACAAGACTGAACGACTGATCTGATCTGAACTGAACTGAACTAAATCATGTTTAAGATATACCCTCCTAAATATCTATAATTTATACTATTTTTTATTACTAGTGACAGGGTAACAGGCTGGAAGGCCAGGGGTCTCCAAAGGAGGAAATAGCTTGCAAGTGTCAGACATTTTTATCTCTCTTAAGTGGCAGGAGGAAACAAACTAGTGATATTTTTTCCTTCTCTACACAAATTTAAAAGGAGTTTTCTCTTAAAATACTGTGTTTCCATAATGACACCTGGTTTAACCTGAAGTTAACTATTCTCAAACTTAGAGATAACCAATGCAGTTCTCTTATGGAAATGTTTATCTTAAGCTATGCTAATGTACTATGCATTTACCCCAAACTCTGTCTTCAAGTCGGTTCTACCTCTTGGCTCAGAATCTACTTGACAAACCAGTATGTTATACTCAGATATTGTTCCCCTAATCTATGTAAATGAAACTATTTGTATGGTGATCTGCCCTTCTTCAAGATTCAAGTTAATCATTTTACAACCCAGGATGAACAATTTGGTGCCAAGATTATCCCAAAATTCATCTTATGGGTGAGGGGCCTGGTGCCATTCTGAGTTTTAAGACATTCCTTTCTTTTATTAACAGACTGCTAGTGACTATATAACATCCAGCTGAAGACTAGCCAGGGGGTGCTCTTTCTGTCCCCTTCTGATGCCTATGTTAGAAGCTTTCTCTATCTCCTTTATACTTTAATAAAACTTTATTACACAAAAGCTCTGAGCGATAAAACCTCGTCTCTGGCCCTGGATTGCATTCTTCTCCTCCGGGAGCCAAGACTCCTGGCGTCTTTTTTCGTTCAACAACAACCCTTCACTAGCAAAGTATAGAAGATAGAACAAAGTGTCACAGCTGAAAGAGCTCACACGTTAATAGAATGAATTTCCTTTAGGGCTCTGTGTAATGAATACAAAGATACTCTTAATAAATTTGTACTTTTTTATAATCAAATGTGGAAGCCCATTTCAATGCATGCTCTGAACTATCTTATGTATATCCTGTATGCTTGTTTATTTTTCTGGAGACATGCATGGAGACTAACTAAATTCTTCATAATCTCTTAATCTAAAGTATGAGGTTATGATGACTGAGGCTCATTTTTGGCTGCCTAGAGACTGTATTATTATTCTACTTCCATTGATGGCATGCCTGCATTCATGGGTAGGTACTTTGGAACTTTAATAAACTCTTAGTTCTAGGAACTACATTTTTTAAATTCTAAGCATTCTTGTAAGATCAATCCTCTTTTACAAACATATTTAAAACTCTCCCCCAAATTCTCTCCTCTATTTTCAAATTTTAACATAGTAAATCAAACTGATTTCACACCAATTAGACTTTTTTCCATCCTAGTTCACATGGATTTTAATTGTCTATGTAACAGTGGGAAATTGCTTATAGAGGGTTGTAATAAAGCCAGGCAGAAGGGTGTGTTGAGGTACTGCATTATTTCTAATTTCCTATGCATTGTGTGTCAAGACAAAATCTTGATTAATGTCATTGAAACTGCCTTTACCAATGCCATTTACAGCTACAAGTTGGAAGTGCTATAATTCTTGAAGATCCTGATAATGCCAAGAGCAGAGGTTGGGACTGACTGGCCTTGATGAATGTTACCCAAACAGTTGAATTATTGGACTTCAGCAATGTGTTATTCTGTAAAATCTAAGCAAACAAAACAATTTTAGAAGATAGCTAAACACACTTTCAAGAAACATGGGACCTTCCCATACTCTTTCAAATAGCATTTCAAGTTAATTAAAACATCTAGTCTAAAACCCACAAATACTGTATTGCTTTGTTTGCCAAATCATAAAAAAGCCTATGAATGCCGGTTAAACTTCATAATAGTAAGAAATAAATCTTTAAATTGAAAAATAGAATAAGAAAACTCAAATAGCTATTTTCATTTGGTTTAAAAATGTAATCAGATCAGATCAGTCGCTCAGCCGTATCCCACTCTTTGCGACCCCATGAATTGCAGCACGCCAGGCCTCCCTGTCCATCACCAACTCCCGGAGTTCACAGAGACTCATGTCCATTGAGTCAGTGATGCCATCCAGCCATCTCATCCTCTGTCGTCCCCTTCTCCTCTTGCCCCCAATCCCTCCCAGCGTCAGAGTCTTTTCCAATGAGTCAACTCTTCGCATGAGGTGGCCAAAGTACTGGAGTTTCAGCTTTTGCATCATTCCTTCCAAAGAAATCCCAGTGCTGATCTCCTTCAGAATGGACTTGTTTCAATAATAGGGTTTTTGGTACTTTACCAAATATATTTAAACTAGTACCTTCTTTGCTCTTTCATTGAAGGTGAGAAAATAAAAGGAATTCTTACACCTTCTTTGCATACATAAGATTATAATGATGTCACCCATGAATTAAGGATTCCAGTTGTTCTCTACTGTCTATCCATTTCGCCTGAACTTGGCACCCCACTCCAGTACTCTTGTCTGGAAAATCCCATGGACAGAGGAGCCTGGTGGGCTGCTGTCCATGGGGTCATGAAGAGTTGGGCATGACTGAGTGACTTTCCTTTCACTTTTCACTTTCATGCATTGGAGAAGGAAATGGCAACCCACTCCAGTGTTCTTGTCTGCAGAATCTCAGGGATGGGGGAGCCTGGTGGGCTGCCGTCTATGGGGTCACACTGAGTCGGACATGACTGAAGTGACTTAGCAGCAGCAGCAGCCAGCACTGAGATACTGGTGTCTCTTTATTATTGCTGGTCCTATGCATATGTCTTATCCCTGAATGAAAATTCCTCTGCAAGTTCAGAGTTAGACAGTGACTCACCATAAGGTGGAGTGTATATTGTTTTGCTTTCATTCTGCCATAGACACAAGGTGTCCCAAAGCTAAATTTTATGCTTCATTGTTTTCTACCCCTGAATTTTTTTTAAGATAACAATGTTCCTTTCAGTTGAGTTCAGTTCAGTCACTCAGCTGTCATGTCCCACTCTTTGCAACCCCGTGGACTGCAGCATGCCAGGCTTCCCTGTCCATCACCAACTCCTGGAGTCTATTCAAACTCAAGTCCATTGTGTCGGTGATGCCATCCAACTATTTCATCCTCTGTCATCCCCTTCTCCTCCCACCTTCAATCTTTCCAAGCATCAGTGTCTTTTCCATTCAGTTGGTTCTTCTCATCAGGTGGTCAAAGTATTGTAGTTTCAGCTTCAGCATCAGTCCTTCCAATGAATATTCAGAACTGATTTCCTTAGGTTTGACTGGCTGGATCTCCTTGCAGTCCAAGGGACTCTCAAGAGTCTTCTTCAACACCAGAGTTCAAAAGCATCAATTTTTCAGTGCTCGGCTTTCTTTATAGTCCAACTCTCACATCCATACACGACTACTGGAAAAACCACAGCCTTGAGGAGACAGACATTTGTTGGTAATGTATCTGCTTTTTTGTATGCTGTCTAGGTTGGTCATGGCATTTCTTCCAAGGAGCAAGCATCTTTTAATTTCATGGCTGCAGTCACAATCTGCAGTGATTTTGGAGCTCAAGAAAATAAACTGTCACTGTTTCCATTGTTTCCCCATCTATTTGCCATGAAGTGATGGGACCGAATACGATGATCTTAGTTTTCTGAATGTTGAGTTTTAAGCTAATTTTTTCACTCTCCTCTTTCACTTTCATCAAGAGGCTTTTTAGTTCCTCTTCACTTTCTGCCATAGAGTAGTGTCATCTGCATAACTGAGGTTATTGATATTTCTCCCGGCAATCTTGATTCCAGCTTGTGCTTCTTCCAGCCCAGCGTTTTGCATGATGTACTCTGCATATAAGTTAAATAAGCAGGGTGACAAAACACAGCCTTGACATACTCCTTTCCTGATTTGGAACCAGTCTGTTGTTCCATGTCCAGTTCTAACTGTTGCTTCTTGGCTTGCATACAGATTTCCAGGAGGCAGGTCAGGTGGCCTGGTATTCCCATCCCTTTAAGAATTTTCCACAGTTTATTGTGATCCACACAGTCAAAGTCTTTGGCATAGTCAATAAAGCAAAAGTAATGTTTTTCTGGAACTCTCTTGCTTTTTCGATGATCCAGCAGATGTTGGAATTTGATTTCTGGTTCCTCTGCCTTTTCTAAATCCAGCTTGTACATATGGAAGTTCATGGTTCATGTACTGTTGAAGCCTTGCTTGGAGAATTTTGAGCATTACTTTACTAGTGTGTGAGATGTGTCCAGTTGTTTGGTAGTTTGAACATTCTTTGACATTGCCTTTCTACAGTTATATGATTCTTATATTTTCATCCAAAGCTGGATAGTTTTATTATTTAAGCCATTTCATGTAAATCATCTTAATTTATTTTTGAAAGTATGCTTGCAATAAATTATTATTTTTGAAGACAATAGATGTTGAATACTGTATGACAAAGTACCAAAGAGCTTTGAATACCCTGTGCCCCTCAGATATTTTCCCTGGTGATATGCAATATTCCACACATTGAAACAAGTAATCGGGAAAAAGAATCACACATTCTTTCTACAACCATTCTATGTAAATGAGTTCATCAGATTAATTTCCCTAAGTGACTAATGGGATCAGGCAGCCAAAGAAGTAATTGTCTTTGCAGGGTATGATAAAGTATCAAATTAAACCATACCAAACAACACAATGTGAAATAGTGACCTCTGAAAAGGGAGCAATACTGGAGCAGAAAGATGCACACAACACCTTTGTCCCTAGTGACCCCTAATTCCACTCCTGTACAGTATCTTCCAGGAAGTACAGAAACATTAACTTACCAATACAAGGAAACCTAATGTTCTGCAGGACAAATAGAGGGAAGATCACAGAGTTACACCATACTGAAACCTCTGCTTTACACAATTATCACTGAGCTTCAGGAAGGTGGACTTGACCTTCAACCTCCATGTTGCATTATGTGAAACTCTATTTCAGACCGGTAGATTAATGTGCTACAATTTTTTTTTTCCTGTTGTGGCAGCTCTTTAAACATTTTCTTTAAGAGCCCCATATGCATATTTATTTCAGTTTCAAAATTCTGGGTATGGTAAACATTTTAAAACTTGGACAGCTTAATGTATCATAAGCTTTAGATTATTATTCTCAAGTTTACAAATTACTTATTCTTCAGCTTTTGTTCGCTACTCATATTTTTACTATTGGCCTTGGGGAATTTTTATTTAAATAAAATTTATTTTATATCCCATTACATATTAATAACAGTTATTGTCTAATGTGTATTAAATTTTTTTCAGACTGGCAGTTGACTAGCCTGCTCTTTCTTTTTGAGATGCTTTATTGCTGGAGTTACATATTCAAAGTTTAGAGATAAAATCAGAAGACTGATCCAATTCCATTTCTCTAGTAAAATTTGACCCTGCGCTTACAGTTAATAATGCACCAGGCTTTTCCTTGGGTTAGGCAGTGTGGAAGACTAATTTAGTCCCTAGAGTACCATTTCACACAATAAAACACTCACTTTGCTTTTTGTCCTAGTGACTGTAAGAATTAACACATTTCTTAAGTGCCAAATTTAATCCCAGAGATTAGGTCATATTTTGGGAGAATGCACATCAATGAAAAGTAGTTAGCATTAGAACATAATAGGAAATAACAATAAATTAATGAAAAACAGAAATAAAATGTTCCCTCTAAGCAAAGTATTTCTTTTTCCAAGGGATATTTATTGAATTACAGTGGCAAATTTATCAATCATGGTATGCTCTAGGGCTAGTTCCACATTTACTGTTAAAAATACTTTTTGTAGGCTACAGTTGCAAAAAAGTAATATGCAATTTTAGTTTACAGAGAATGGTTAAAATAAGCAAAGCTGCCCATTAATCAAGCCCTCACTCCTGAACAGCAACATGGTAGCTTATAAGCATGCCTCCAACTTCTTGAGACACGAGCACAGTGCCCTGCTGGGAACTCAGAAGAATAAGATTTTTTACTCTTTAGAAGAAAAGAGTACAAGTCTACATCAACTTGGTCATCTCTTAATAACATAGAATATTTCTCTTAGGATCATCTCTATTGAGAGATACAAGCTAGCTAAAATATGAAATATTGAAGCCTGCAACAATAAAATTTATCCATTAATACAAAATAATTGGTAAAACTGATTTTTGAAAAACCCAGTATCTGTTAATTGCATAAGCCTGGAACCAGAGATCAAATTGCTAACATCTGCTGGATCATGGAAAAAGCAAGAGAGTTCCAGAAAAACATCTATTTCTGCTTTATTGACTATGCCAAAACCTTTGACTGTGTGGATCACAATAAACTGTGGAAAATTCTGAAAGAGATGGGAATACCAGACCACCTGATCTGCCTCTTGAGAAATTTGTATGCAGGTCAGGAAGCAACAGTTAGAACTGGACATGGAACAACAGACTGGTTCCAAATAGGAAAAGGAGTATGTCAAGGCTGTATATTGTCACCCTGCTTATTTAACTTCTATGCAGAGTGCATCGTGAGAAACACTGGGCTGAAAGAAGCACAAGCTGGAACCAAGATTGCCGGGAGAAATATCAATAACCTCAGATATGCAGATGACACCACCCTTATGGAAGAAAGTGAAGAGGAACTAAAAAGCCTCTTGATGAAAGTGAAAGTGGAGAGTGAAAAAGTTGGCTTAAAGCTCAACATTCAGAAAACAAAGATCATGGCCTCTGGTCCCATCACTTCATGGGAAATAGATGGAGAAACAGTGGAAACAGTGGCTGACTTTATTTTTCTGGGCTCCTAAATCACTACAGATGGTGACTGCAGCCATGAATTTAAAAGACGCTTACTCCTTGGAAGGAAAGTTATGACCAACCTAGATAGCATATTCAAAAGCAGAGACATTACTTTGCCAACAAAGGTCCGTTTAGTCAAGGCTATGGTTTTTCCTGTGGTCATGTATGGATGTGAGAGTTGGACTGTGAAGAAGGCTGAGCACCAAAGAATTGATGCTTTTGTGTTGGAGAAGATTCTTGAGAGGCCCTTGGACTGCAAGGAGATCCAACCAGTCCATTCTGAAGGAGATAAGCCCTGGGATTCCTTTGGAAGGAATGATGCTAAAGCTGAAACTCCAGTACTTTGGCCACCTCATGCTTAGAGTTGACTCATTGGAAAAGACTCTGATGCTGGGAGGGATTGGGGGCAAGAGGAGAAGGGGACGACAGAGGATGAGATGGCTGGATGGCATCACTCACTCGATGGGCGTGAGTCTGGGTGAATTCCGGGAGTTGGTGATGGACAGGGAGGCCTGGCGTGCTGCGATTCATGGGGTAACAAAGAGTCGGACACGATTGAGCGACTGAACTGAACTGAACTGAAAATTAGGTTCTTCCCCAGTATCTGCTAATTGTATAAGCCCACTCCAGTACTCTTGCCTGGAGAATCCCAGGGACGGGGGAGCCTGGTGGGCTGCGGTCTCTGGGGTCACACAGAGTCGGACACGACTAAAGCGACTTAGCAGCAGCAGCAGTAGCAACTTAGAATTAGGTCCTTCCTGGGAGAAGAAGAAGTCGCTCAGTTGTGTCCGACTCTTTGTGACCCTACGGGGTGTAGCCTACCAGGCTCCTCCATCCATGGAATTTTCCAAGCAAGAATACTGAAGTGGGGTGTCATTTTCTTTTCCAGAGGATCTTCCCCACCCAGGGATCAAACCCAGGTCTCCCGCGTTGTGGGCAGACGCTTTACCTCCTAAGCTACCAGGGAAGTCTTTTCCTGGGATAAGGAAATGGCAGCCCACTCCAGTATGCTTGCCTGGAGAATCCCATGGGTGGAGGAGCCTGTCCGTCTACAGTCCATGGGGTCGCAAAGAGTCAGTCGGACACGACCGAGAAACTAACACACACACAATTGAAAATTAAAAACTATACTCTAGACAATTCCATAGTTGTAGAACCTTCACCCTAGCAAAGATCCGCCTTAATTTTTTTCTTCAGTGTTTTAAGTACTTCATATCTAACAAAGACTATTATTAATCCTAGGTTTTTTTTCTTCTTCTTTTATTTATATGGTAGAAACATCCATTCGAAACCTCATAATGGTTAATAATGAAATTTAACTGGATGCAAACATATATAATATTTGTTATGTAAGAATAATGAACCAAGAGTTAAGAGTCTGCTGGTTATTTATTTAAGAGTTGAAGAGGAGTTCAGGACGTTAAGGAAATGGCAACCCACTTCAGTATTCTTGCCTGAAGAATCCCATGGACGGAGGAGCCTGGGGGGCTACAGTCCACGGGGTCGCAAAGAGTCGGACACGACTGAGCGACTTCACTCACTCAGGACGTTAAAGGGGGAAAAACCTTGTCCTCAGCGACATCTAGTGGACAACTACAGAATGCCACCTTTAATAAAAGCTACAGATTAGGCAACTGCACAACTTCAGCTCTTTGTTATCCTTTGTTACATTTATGTAAGGATTATAAGCCTCTACTGAAAAATAACTTTACATAAGCAGTAAAATTACTTGTTTTAAGAAACAATGGAAATTACACAAGGCCTAGAAAATTATGTAATGGAAAAAAATCTTAATTTAAAAGTTTATAATGTTGATGTAATTATATGCCATTATAGGAAAAGTGTTTTCAACACTTTTAAGATCCTCTAATAGACACGGTCGTCCTATTTTATGTAAATATAAAAATATATGTGTTCTTCATTTAACTTTAAAAACTCAATGTTGATCATTTTATTTTTTCATCTTATTAGCTAAAGTGAGAAGCTAGATTATTTTGTCAGAAAAATTTATTCTCACTGTATATTTTTCTATTTTTTCTGTGATTATTTGAGGCACAGAAATACAGTGCTTTCTATATTAACATTTTAAGGAAATATCAAAATATTTTCTCATTGCTCTTTGATGATCGTTTTTTAATAATATGTAAAAAGATGCCTGTTGCATATGACACTATGATCACTTTATTTCTAGCTAGCTCATTTGCCTTTGAGAGTACAGTAACCTTGTATTATTGTTATTGTTTTTCCATATCCTTTCAAAGCATAGAATATCTACTGGTAAATTATTTCTGTTCTTGACCTTCAATTTGTCCTAGTATCTCTTTGTATGAGTTCTCCCAATTCTGTTCTTTGTATGCCTTCTGTAACCTTATTTATCTCATCGCAATTTTCCTTTTTTGTGTCATCTATTTCATGTTCCTTTTTTGTATTCTAAATTACTTTCTATTTTTCTTACCACTTTAAGTCTCTCTTTTTTCATATTTGCCACTAATCCCAAGCATTCTTACAAGAGAAAACAATTTTGTGATCTCTAATTATTTTCCTTAATAAATCATTTTTTTCTCTTTATTCAAATGTTCTTTATTCAGTTTCCATATTTGCTTTCTTGCTGTTCCTATGGTTATAATTAAGTACTATAAAAATATAATTTAAATATCTTAATTTTAGAGTATTTATTTTCATTTTTAAGTGAGTTTCCCTAAGTAGAGCTTTCTCACTACTTTTTGAAGTTAGCAAGAATTCGGTAACTCCTACTACATATTTAGTTTTAGCTCAAGTTCCTTTGGGGTAACCAAGAAAAATAGCTTATATGTATTTAAATGATTAGTCTGATAAGAGAATCACATGTGAAATGACAAATATGATACTACATAATCAGCACTAAATTTTTAAATATTGACCAAAGTGTGACAGATTCAAAAAAGAGCAACAGGAGTCATAAAGAGAATAGAACCTTATTTATAATAAGCTTTTTAAATAATCATTTTCTAGCATCTTTAAACATTTAGTGTTATTGTCTTTAAGATGCCTTGCCCTAGACAATGTATGATAATAATGTAAATTTTAGATTTCTTGATGACTACGCTTCTACTTGGGCTTCTCAGGGGGTGATAGTGGTAAAGAACCCACCTGCCAATGCAGGAGACATGAGAGATGTGGGTTTGATACCTGGGTTGGGAAGGTCCCCTGGAGGAGGGCATGGCAACCCAGTCCAGTATTCCTGCCTGGAGAATCCCAAGGATAGAGGAGACTGGTGGACTATAGTACATGGTGTCACATAGAGTTGGATACAACTGGGAGACTTATCACTCATGCTTTTACTTGAAAAACTTGAATAGATTTGAAATAGTGAGTAGACAGAAGGGAATAAGAAAGCTTATGGAAAGAATCCAGGGCAAGTGTGAGACCAAGGGGAGAAAAAGTAGATTGCACCCTGAGGAAAGGTGCAGCAAACAACTTAATAAAATGCAGAAGTACATATTTTGGATTAAACAATTATAAACACATATGACATTATGAAAATTTTCATATCAGAAAAAAATTATGTTGTAGATATATAGTAACAATTGCTTTTGACAAGGAGATGCTAACAGTTACTAAAAGAATAAACTTGACCAGAGTACGGATAAGATGCCATCACATCTGATGGAGTGTACTATAGAAAGGAAATCCAACAGCATGTGATATTGTATTATTGTTTAACAACCTGTTACGACTAGGGGAAACTGAGTGAAGGATAGAAGGGTCCTTCCTATACTATTTCAAAACTTCATGTAAGTCAACACACATAGAATAAAAATATGGGAAACAAAATGCCAAAAAAAGTGGAAGAAGGAAGAAGAAGAAGAAATTGAATCAGGGAAGGCATAACAAGTGAAAGTAAAGTTTACAATAGTAATTAACAAAACAAAAGCCAAAGTACACTAGAGATAACCAAGAAAGCTAACATTTTATTCTTTGAAAAACTGAGTTTATAAAATCTGTCAAGGCTAAAAATAAAAAAGGAATTATACAAAATCAATATTAGAGATGAAAAATAAGAACATTACAATCTAGATATTAAAAATCAGTTCAGTTCAGTTGCTCAGTCGTGTTGAACTCTTTGCGACCCCATGGACTGCAGCATGTCAGGCCTCCCTGTCCATCACCAACTCCTGGAATTTACTCAAACTCATGTCCATTGAGTCGGTGATGCCATCGAACTATCTCATCCTCTGTCATCCCCTTCTCCTCCTGCCTTCAATCTTTCTAAACATCACGTGTTTTTCAAATGAGTCAATTCTTCGCATCAGGTGGCCAAAGTATTGGAGCTTCAGCTTCAGCATCAGTCCTTCCAATGAACATTCAGGACTGATTTCCTTTAGGATGGACTGGTTGGATCTTCTTGAAGTCCAAGGGACTCTCAAGAGTATTCTCTAACACTACAGTACAAAAGCAGCAATTCTTCAGCAGTCAGCTTTCTTTATAGTCCAATTCTCACATCCATACATGACCACTGGAAAAACCATAGCCTTGACTAGATGGACCTTTGTTGGCAAAGTAACGTCTCTACTTTTTATATGCTGTCTAGGCTGGTCATATCTTTCCTTCCAAGGAGTAAGCTTCTTTTAATTTCATGGCTGCAGTCACCATCTGCAGTGATTTTAGGAGCCCCCCAAAATAAATTCAGCCACTGTTTCCACTATTTCTCCATCCATTTGCCATGAAGTGATGGGACCAGATGCCATGATTTTTGTTTTCTGAATGTTGAGTTTTAAGCCAACTTTTTCACTCTACTCTATCACTTTCATCAGGAGGCTCTTTAGTTCTTCTTCACTTTCTGCCATAAGGGTGGTGTCATCAGCATCAGATCAGAGATCAGATCAGTCACTCTGTCGTGTCTGACTCTTTGCGACCCCATGAATCACAGCACGCCAGGCATCCCTGTCCATCACCAACTCCCTGAGTTCACTGAGGCTCAAGTCCATTGAGTCAGTGATGCCATCCAGCCATCTCATCCTCCGTCATCCCCTTCTCTTCTTGCCCCCAATCCCTCCCAGCATCAGAGTCTTTTCCAATGAGTCAACTCTTCGCATGAGGTGGCCAAAGTACTGGATTTTCAGCTTTAGCATCATTCCTTCCAAAGGAATCCCAGTGCTGATCTCCTTCAGAATGGACTGGTTGGATCTCCTTGCAGTCCAAGGGACTCTCAAGAGTCTTCTCCAACACCACAGTTCAAAAGCATCAATTCTTCGGCCCTCAGCCTTCTTCACAGTCCACCTCTCACATCCAGACATGTGGATGTGACTAGACGAACTAGACTTGACTAGACGAACCTTTGTTGGCAAAGTAATGTCTCTGCTTTTGAATATGCTATCTAGGTTGGTCATAACTTTCCTTCCAAGGAGTAAGTGTCTTTTAATTTCAAGGCTGCAGTCACCATCTGTAGTGATTTTGGAGCCCAGAAAAATAAAGTCTGACACTGTTTCCACTGTTTCCCCATCTATTTCCCATGAAGTGATGGGACCGGATGCCATGATCTTTGTTTTCTGAATGTTGAGCTTTAAGCCAGCTTTTTCACTCTCCACTTTCACTGTCATCAAGAGGCTTTTTAGTTCCTCTTCACTTTCTGCCATAAGGGTGGTGTCATCTGCATATCTGAGGTTATTGATATTTCTCCCAGCAATCTTGGTTCCAGCTTGTGTTTCTTCCAGTCCAGCGTTTCTCATGATGTACTCTGCATATAAGTTAAATAAACAGGGTGACAATACACAGCCTTGACGAACTCCTTTTCCTATTTGAAACCAGTCTATTGTTCTATGTCCAGTTCTAACTGTTGCTTCCTGACCTGCATACAGGTTTCTCAAGAGGCAGGTCAGGTGGTCTGGTATTCCCATCCCTTTCAGAATTTTCCACAGTTTATTGTGATCCACACAGTCAAAGTCTTTGGCATAGTCAATAAAGCAGAAATAGATGCTTTTCTGGAACTCTCTTGCTTTTTCCATGATCCAGCGGATGTTGGCAATTTGATCTCTGGTTCCTCTGCTTTTCTAAAACCAGCTTGAACATCAGGAAGTTCACGGTTCACATATTGCTGAAGCCTGGCTTGGAGAATTTTGAGCATTACTTTACTAGCGTGTGAGATGAGTGCAATTGTGCGGTAGTTTGAGCATTTTTTGGCATTGCCTTTCTTTGGGATTGGATTGAAAACTGACCTTTTCCAGTCCTGTGGCCACTGCTGAGTTTTCCAAATTTGCTTGCATATTGACTGTAGCACTTTCACAGCATCATCTTTCAGGATTTGGAATAGCTCAACTGGAATTCCATCACCTCCACTAGCTTTGTTCGTAGTGATGCTTTCTAAGCCCCACTTGACTTCACATTCCAGGATGTCTGGCTCTAGGTCAATGCTCACACCATCGTGATTATCTGGGTCGTGAAGATCTTTTTTGTACAGTTCTTCTGTGTATTCTTGCCATCTCTTCTTAATATTTTCTGCTTCTGTTAGGTCCATACCATTTCTGTCCTTTATTGAGCCCATCTTTGCATGAAATATTCCTTTGGTATCTCTGATTTTCTTGAAGAGATCCCTAGTCTTTCCCATTCTGTTGTTTTCCTCTATTTCTTTGCATTGATCGTTGAAGAAGGCTTTCTTATTTCTTCTTGCTGTTCTTTGGAACTCTGCATTCAGATGTTTATATCTTTCATTTTGTCCTTTGCTTTTCGCTTCTCTTCTTTTCAAAGCTATTCGTAAGGCCTCCCCAGACAGCCATTTTGCTTTTTTGCATTTCTTTCCCATGGCAATGGTCTTGATCCCTGTCTTCTGTACAATGTCATGAACCTTATTCCATAGTTCATCAGGCACTCTATCTGTTAGATCTAGGCCCTTAAATCTATTTCTCCCTTCCACTGTATAATTATAAGGGATTTGATTTAGGTCATATCTGAATGGTCTAATGGTTTTCCCTACTTTCTTCAATTTAAGTCTGAATTTGGCAATAAGGAGTTCATGGTCTGAGCCACAGTCAGCTCCTGGTATTGTTTTTGCTGACTGTATAGAGCTTCTCCATCTTTGGCTGCAAAGAATATAATCAATCTGATTTCGGTGTTGACCATCTGGTGATGTCCATGTATAGAGTCTTCTCTTGTGTTGTTGGAAGAGGGTGTTTGCTATGACCAGTGCATTTTCTTGGCAAAACTCTATTAGTCTTTGCCCTGCTTCATTCCATATTCCAAGGCCAAATTTGCCTGTTACCCCAGGTGTTTATTGACTTCCTACTTTTGCATCACAGTCCCCTATAATGAAAAGGACATCTTTTTTGGGTGTTAGGTCTAAAAGGTCTTGTAGGTCTTCATAGAACCGTTCAACTTCAGCTTCTTCAGCGTTACTGGTTGGGGCATAGACTTGGATTACTGTGATATTGAATGGTTTGCCTTGGAAATGAACAGAGATCATTCTATCATTTTTGAGACTGCATCCAAGTACTGCATTTCAGACTCTTTTGTTGACCATGATGGTCACTCCATTTCTTCTGAGGGATTCCTGCCCGCAGTAGTAGATATAATGGTCATCTGAGTTAAAATCATCCATTCCAGTCCATTTCAGTTGGCTGATTCCTAGAATGTCGACATTCACTCTTGCCATCTCTTGTTTGACCACTTCCAATTTGTCTTGATTCATGGACCTGACATTCCAGGTTCCTATGCAATATTGCTCTTTACAGCATTGGACCTTGCTTCTATCACCAGTCATATCCACAGCTGGGTATTCTTTTTGCTTTGGCTCCATCCCTTCATTCTTTCTGGAGTTATTTCTCCACTGATCTCCAGTAGCATATCGGGCACCTACTGATCTGGGGAGTTTCTCTTTCAGTATCCTATCATTTTGCCTTTTCAGACAGAATGTGGTCCACTGGAGAAGGGAATGGCAAACCACGTCAGTATTCTTGCCTTGAGAACCCCATGAACAGTATGAACAGCATGAACAGTCATCAGCATATCTGAGGTTATTGATATTTCTCCTGCAATCTTGATTGCAGACTCTCAAGTGTCTTTTCCAACACCACAGTTCAAAAGCATCAATTCTTTGATGCTAAGCTCTCTTTATAGTCCAAATCTCACATCCATACTGGATGTGAAAAACCATAGCTTTGACTATGAAGACCTTTGTTGGCAAAGTAATGTCTTTGCTTTTTAAGTCACTGCCATGGTTTGTCATCTCTTTTCTTAAAAGGAGCAAGCATCTTTTAAGTTCACTATCTGCAGTGATTTTGGAGCCCAAGAAAATAAAGTCTGTCAGTGTTTCCATTCTTTCCCCATCTATTTGCCATGAAGTGATGGGACCAAATGCCATGATCTTAGTTTTAAGCCAGATGTTTCACTCTCTTCTTTCACTTTCATCAAGAGGCTCTTTAGTCCCTCTTCATTTTCTTCCCTAAGAATGGTGTCATCTACATATTGAGGTTATTGATATTTCTCCCGCAATCTTGATTCCAACTTGTGCTTCATCCAGCCCAGCGTTTCTCATGAGGTACTCTGCATATAAGTTAAATAAGCATGGTGACAATATACAGCCTTGACATACTCCTTTTCCTTTTTTGAACCAGTCTGTTGTTCCATGTCCATTTGTAACTGTTGCTTCCTGACCTGCATACAGGTTTCTCAAGAGGCAGGTCAGGTGGTCTGGTATTTCCATCTCTTTCAGAATGTTCCACAGTTTATTGTGATCCACACAGTCAAAATCAATAAAGCAGAAATAGATATTTTTCTGAAACTCTCTTGCTTTTTCAATGATCCAGCAGATGTTGCCAAATTGATTATTAAGCTTTACTTAATAATCAATTTAGTGTTATAAATTAATGGAAAAAATTCTTATAAAAACTTAGCTTACCCAGAATGATGTAGAAAGATGTTTAAAATCTGAATAGACTTCAATATGTGAAATAAATTGAAGTCCTAAATAAAAACCTTTCACAAGTAAAACTTCATGATTAGTTGTCTTCACTGATAAATCTTAACAATTTTATAATGAAGAATAATATATACAAAAAATATATAAGGGGATGAAAAATGTGGCGTTTTTTTCAACTTAGTTTATGGGATGAACACAACAGTAATAATGAAATCTAAGACATTACAAGAAAGAAGAACCAGTTAGTATATGGTGATATTCTATTATCCAAAAGGAAATATTCTTTAGGCTGGTTGATCTTAGCACAGAAATGAGAACTGAAAGCTGTTTTCTATGTTAGGCAATGTAAAATAAGTAAATAAATATATATAAGAAATTATTCTGAAATTAATAAGAAATAATAAATTATTCCTTAGAATCTGTCTTAGTCCATTCAGTCTTCTATACCAGAATACCATATATTGGGTGACTTATGAAAACAGAAATGTATTTGTTCCAGTTTTTGAGGGCTGGGAAATCTATGATCAAAGTGACTGCAGATTCAATGTCTGGTGAGGGTTTATTCCCTTATTCACACACTGTGTCCTCACATGGCAGAAGGGTAGGGGAGCTTTAGGAGTTCTCCTTTATAAGGGCACCAGTCCCATTAATGAGGACTCCGCCCTCATGACTCACTCACTTCCCAAAGGCCCCACCTCTAATTACCATCACACTCAAGGGTAGGCTTATATATATGAATACAGAGGGAGGAGAGAGACACAAACATTCAATCTTTTGTAGAATCCTCACCTTAGGACCAAGAGAAAGAAATTCAGCAACAGAAGCATTTCTTAAATCAAATGAAAAGTAAATCAATAATAATTTGTTAGTCCTTTATTCTTTTCATACTTTTCATGGAGTTCTCGCAGCAAGAAAACTGGAGTGGTTTGCCATTCCCTCCTCTAGTGGACCACGTTTTGTCAAAACTCTCCATCTGTCTTGAGTGGCCCTGCGTAGCTTGGCTCATTGCTTCATTGAGTTACACAAGACCCTTCGCCATGACACGCTGTGATCCATAAAGTAGAAGCAGCGACAGATGTTGTTTTCTTGGGCTCAAAAATCACTGCAAACAGTGACTACAGCCATGAAATTGAAAGACACTTGCTCCTTGGAAGAAAAACTGTGACAAACCTACACAGTATTAAAAAGCAGAGACATAACTTTGCCAGCAAAATTCTGTATAGTCAAAGCTATGGTTTTTCCAGTAGTCATGCACGGATGTGAGAGTTGGACCATAAAAAAGGCTGAGCACTGAAGAATTGATGCCTTTGAATTGTGGTGCTAGAGAAGACACTTATGAGTCTCTCAGACTGTAACAAGATCAAACCGGTCAATCCTAAAGGAAATCAACCCTGAATATTTATTGGAAGGACTGATGCTGAAACTGAGGCTCCAGTACTTTGTCCACCTAATGTGAAGAACTGCCTCATTGGAAAAGACCTTGTTTCTGGGAAAGATTGAAGGCAAAAGGAGAAAAGGGAGGCAGAGGATGAGATGGTTAGCTAATATCATGGACTCAATGGACTTGAATCTGAACAAACTGGGAAGTAATGAAGGAAGGGGAAGTCTGATGTGCTGCAGTCCATAGAATCACAGAGTCCGACATGACTTAGCAACTGAACAACAACAGCGACTTTTATTCTATATTATTAGACAACTAATGAAGTTGGAGTTCAGGATTCCTCAGTGGAATGCAGGGTATGTACATTGAAAGGTAACTAGTGACACTGCATTCTATTTGCATACTATTTGCCCCATGGTTCTGGCCATGTGTGACATTGATTTTGAGAAAAAAATACCAAGTTTTTGTGACTACAGAAGTCTTTGAAGAGCAGAAACTGATTTGAAAGGAGTATTATTAAGCATATAAGAAGTAAAGGATTACGCAAATGAAGTTACCCCCAATTTTTTTTTTTTTTTTTTTTTTTTGAGGAGCACCACATGGTACAGTCTTGTTGGTGAGTGTAGCTTATTGAGAGCAGAGGGAAATTGTTTACAAAGGAGGGAAATTGTTTACAAAGGAGGGGAATTGTTTGCAAAGGATTGTTGAAAACAGATGTTGGAGTGTACTAGTTTTAGCAATTCTCTCTTATCAGTCTTATTTATTACTTTAGGGGAAGTCTCAACTACTCATTACATGGTACGCATAATGGAAACTTGCTTTGCAGGTTTTTTTTTTGTTAACATAAAGTAGAGATGTTAGTACATTTTATCACTTTCTTTTCTACATCATGCCAAATACAATCTGTCTTCTCACTAGACTCAGAGATCTTATCTATCTACAGGATATAGTGGGGGAGGATAAGGAGGAAGAAATAACATCCTTTTTTATATATAAATTTCATGCTTCCAAGAGTGAAACCTCCTCTTTGTAGGAAAATCTGCTTTTATGAAGGGGATTAGAGTGAATGTTTCATTTTTCAGGGCTCCATGGGCTACATCCTCTGATTTCTGGGCCTTAAGATTATTGGTATCTGTTATGTTCTGGTCACTGGTTATATTTGTCCCAGTCTCCACTAAAAGTAATTTTTCAAGTGATTTTTCATTTTATTCACAACTATCTCTGCCTACAAATTAAAAAAAAAATCACTTACTGAGATTATTTTTAAACTCAGTCTCCCTTTTCTATTATCCTTGGACTTCTAGCTGAAAGATCACAGCGCAAAAAAGCCTTCATTCTTGTTTTCACATTTGTCCCCAACTTATTCCTGAAAGCACCCCGTGACCATATGTGAATAAGATTTTCTAAAACCCATTTCAACAGATGGATTTGGAAAAGCTTGTAAATGTAGACTTCTTACTTGTTTATTTGGTTTGTCATATAAAAGAAAAAGAGAAAAAGAGCATCCTTCTAATTCTAACACCCACAATAGCTATTTGTTCTAAAAAGTGAGGGTCCATTAAACTGACTTTTGTGACTCTAGAACTTGATAACATTGCAGAAGTTGTATAACATACATCATATTTTATTCCAAATCTGAGATCAAATAACTTAGTAATACAAACCATTGCCATTTCCTTCTCCAGTGCATGAAAGTGAAAAGTCAAAGTGAAGCCGATCAGTCATGCCCGACTCTTAGCGACTCCATGGACTTGCAGCCTTCCAGGCTTCTCCATCTATGGGATTTTCCAGGCAAGAGTACTGGAGTGGGTTGTCATTGCCTTCTCCAATATAAACCATAGTCCTCTTAATAGGCATATTGAATTGATCCAAACTGCAATAACCTCCTTTGTCCACAAATAAGAATGGATTCAGGCATCAAACATGAGTCCATTTGCATCTTTGCTTAAGATAATTGTGATTCAGATAAAGAAAAGCAAGCATACTCATTAAATTTGCAGGTGAGGTCATATTGTGGACAGGTAGAATGCAATAGATGTTTTGACAGCAACAACTGAAAGAATTATAATAAAATTAAATTGAGTAAAGTGGAGATATGTTTCAAAAATGTAAATGATGTTTATAGGATAAGTTCAAACCAATACACTTGAAAAGGAGTAGGAATCTGAGGGTAGGAACCAGTAAATAGCATAAGGCATGATGCATAGCAGCTCACTATGAGGATTTGTTCTTTCTTTCACTTATTTAGTTAGTCGGTTATGTAATATGAGGAGAGATTGCACAAAATAGATTGAAGCTTGCCTCTTAGAGTCTGATATTTCAGGTTCAAATCTTATCATTTTCTAGCTTTGCGACCTTTGGCCATTTAATATTTCTCAGCTTTAGTTACTTCCTCTGTAAAATGGTTCTAATTGTTTCATACAGTTATTGTAAAGATTCAATTAAATATTGTATAAAAATTCATGGGAATCTCCATTTCCTAGTATTGACTTTGTCTTTATTACGCTGCTGATATCACTGCAAGTTACCAACAGTGTTTCTAGTTAAAACCATTGGATAATTTTTAAGTCCATATTTTTGTGGACTTGCTGTTTATTCCTTCCAAATGTTATCTACCTTGGCATACAGTCACTTGATTTTTCTCTTACATCTCTATTTTTTTCTCATTTTCTTCATAGCTTCTTCACTAAAACTATACATGTTAATTGTGTATTTATTGTGAGATGATCTTTCTGAAAAATAACACTGATGAAGATCTTGGTGTCAGCCCTCAAGAGGTCACTTCTCTAGTTAAATATAGGGAGAAATAAACAAAGATGAGAATGAGCTTCTGCACAGACTGGAAGATAATGGTGCGGTGAGAAAGGAGGGTTAGAGGAAGGAATTACTGCTACTGCTAAGTCACTTCAGTCGTGTCCAACTCTGTGTGATCCCATAGACGGCAGCCCACCAGGCTCCCCCGTCCCTGGGATTCTCCAGGCAAGAACACTGGAGTGGGTTGCCATTTCCTTCTTCAATGCATGAAAGTGAAAAGTGAAAGTGAAGTCGCTCAGTCGTGTCCAACTCTTAGCAACCCCATGGACTACAGCCTACCAGGCTCCTCAGTCCATGGGATTTTCCAGGCAAGAGTACTGGAATGGGGTGCCATTGCCTTCTCCGAGAGGAAGGAATAGGTCCATAAAAAGAGACATATACACTGAGATAAAAAATTAGTGATTTTCTACCGTGAGAAGGGTGGTGAGGAGTTGTTCTGGTGTAAACACAGAATATGTAAAAGTTGAGAGGTGAGAGAAACTATTTCAAGTCTGAGAGAGACAATAAGATTCCACAGGATTAACTTTTTTTAAAATACTGTGCTATGATTAAGTGGGGGTGGAGCTAGCAAAAACCAAAAAGATAAGACTGTACAAGTAAGTAGAAACCCAGTCATTCAGAACTATGTTTCACCATTTTTAGGCACTTATATTTTATGCTGAAAGCAATATGGAAACATTGAAGGGTTTTAAGTACTATCGCTGTCTCTGACTTGGATTTTTGCAATCATTTTCTAACTCACTCCTCCGCTTCCTGTCAGGACAGAGTAACAGAATTTAAAATTCAGTCTTGACCACATTGCTCTGCTATTATTTAATTTTTAGTAGATCTTCAGAATCTAAATCCTCCGTGTATTTTCTTTGAAAGCATTGCATAATAATTATCATGGCACGTGTCTTTCCCACTCAAGACCATGAACTCCTTAAGGGGGTGAAGGAGGAAATGGACATAACACGTTCTATCTTGAAAGCAGGACTCCAACTTGGGCCGGACTGTGTACTTTGAACTATATGCCCAGTATCTACAGAAATGACATACCTACTGGAAAACCACGCCCCCAGAAGGAAGAGCCCTAGGCTCATACCTAGACTCTCTGTTGCCTGGAAGAATACCCTAATTATCTGTGTAACCGAAAAGAATCATGCATTCTATTATGCTTATTGGGGTATGACCACAGACCTATTGATAACTGTCCACTGTTAACTATCTAGGCTTAAGGCATATGAATCATGGGTTAACTTTGATTATATCTTTCTTTTTCTTTGTTCAGACTAGTTTCAGGGAATTTGTGGGGAAGGCGTGGGTTTGGGCACGTACACTTAGGGTATATAAGGTTTTCACAAAAATTGGTTAGGATCCTTGGCTAAGAGGAGACACTGCCTTGGGCCTGCTGGTGTAATAAACTGCACTCTACTGTCTACAATGTCCTTCTGAGTGAGTTTGTTTCCCGGAATGCGTGGCTACAACAAGAGATAATTAACCAATGTATCACTAGCATCCAGCTCCATGACTACCACGTGGTAGTTGCTCATATTTCATTATTCATTTAATAATTAATTCACAATCAGGGATTATTATAATTTAAATTAGAGAAACAGATTAAATGCTTTTAAGATATTTTCAAAACCATGATGGTGCAACTCAAATTGTCTGTAATCAAAGGGTAGTTCCTGGACCAGCAATATCAATATTACCTAAGAACTTGCTAGGAAGGTAACTCTGGGGTTCTCTTCCAGACTTACTGGATCAGAAACTCTGAGTGTGCTCAGTGCTCTGTTTTAATAAGCTCTAGTGACTCTGATGCCCTGGAAGTTTTAAGAACCACTATCGATACCATTGACACATTTGTGGGGAATGAGTTTGTTTTGTGACATTAATGGGCCATCACTGTAACACTGCTTCACATCCTTGATAGGACATTAATTTGTTTCTTCATTCTGCTTCAAGGTGTGGGGTATGATATTTCTGCTCGTGCTAATTAGGATGTTTGCTATGGGTTTAATAGGAAAGTATTTTTATATATATTTTCAAATTGCAGATTGAGTTAATTTACTTGCACTCTTCTATTTTTATTCTTTATAAAACTTCAGACTGAATTCAACAGCTGATAAGGATTCAGAACCTGTCACTTTAACTCAGTTATTTATCAACCTCCTCATGCAAATAGATGAAGAAATTTGTTATAGAACAGTTTGAGAACTATTAATTAGCCAAAAATAAATCCAGATAAAGAATCCAAAATGACAATTTGGGACGCTTAAAGTAGAAGAAAATACAGTCTCTCTTATTGACTCATGCATTCCTCTGACATGTGGATCTGTTAATCGCACATAAGCCATAATGATGATTTTATATTTCTATAGCTAGCTAGCAGTATTTCTGGCTTTCAGTTTCTGCCTTTGTTTGTTTTTCACTCACAGGTATGTTATGACTTCTTGTCCCCTTGATTGGTTTAGAAGCATTTTTGGGGAAGATAATTACATTAAGATCAAATTGAAAAAGTAGTTATTTTGAATACAATGGGCAATATCCGATTACACAATACTATTCCACAATGATTGGATAATTTCTACTCTGGAAAGTCTTTGCAAAATATAACCAACCAAGTACCTAAAGGTTCTATTCACATGGTGCATATAAATCAAATCAAAACAAATAACAGCAAAAAAATAGCATACTTTATTTTGCCTATTAGTGTGTATTTGTTTAAAATATGGTAGTTTGTGATGCTTCAAATCGGATTTTTTTTTTTTTTGCCCATATGAAATACAGTCATTCACAGCTCATCTAAATAGACTTAAAGTATCTGAGACTGAAAGATACTACAACTTCTCCTCAGCTTTTCTCTCTCTCTCTCTCTCTCAAATGAGCTAATTGACATCCAGAGATGTTAACTGACATGTCAGAGGATAATTAATTCACATGTGTTAGATTCATAACTAGAAAACAATGTACTGGCTCCAGGTTTAGTCCTGTTAAAGTATATAAAAAGTTTAATTGAAGTATAGTTGGTTTACAATATTGTTATTTTCCAGTATACAGCAAAGTTATTCAGTTACATACATATATAATTTCATATTCTTTTCCATTATAGCTTATCATGGGATATTAAATCTAAACTAGATATTAAATCTCATTCCCTGTGCTATCTAGTGACCTGTTAAAGGCCTTGCTCTATAGTGGGCTTTGTTACTTATTTTTTATAAAGCAATTTGTATCTGATAATCCCAAACTCCTAATTTATCTTGCCATCCCCTTTCCTCTTTGGTAACAATAAGTTTGTTTCCTATGTTTGTGTGTTTCTGTTTTGTAAATAAGCTCATTAGTTGTCATGATTTAGATTCCACATATGAGTAATATCATAGAATGCTTTTCTCTGTCTGTTTCTCATAGTATGATCATCTCTAGGCCCGTCCATGTTGCTACAAATGGCATTATATCCTTCCTTTTTGTGGCTGAGTAGTAGTCTCTTACGTGTATATATCACATCTTTATCCATTCAACTGTCCTTGAAAATTTAGGTTGCTTCTATGTCTTGGATATTGTGAATGGTGCTGGTATTAACATTGGGGTGCATATATCTTAAAAGTTTTATTTTAATGCAAAAATATAAGGATAGCACTCTTCTGGTGCTCTTAAAGACATTTATCAACTTGAACATATAAAAAGTATGTATGTATAAATTTTTAGTAATATTTGAAACACTGTATATGACAAAGATATTGAAAGTCACTTAAAAAAGTTGGATTGTTTGATATTTTTATTGACATTTCTAGGATTTTAGTTATAGTTGCAATTTTCTATTTTTAATCTACATTTTTAGTATAAATAAGGAGAGCAAAAGTGAAGGTATAACTCAGAATATCATTTTTCACTTTTGCACCAAAGAGAGTCAATTCATTAAACACAGCATCAAACTTTCAGAAAAGAATGATTTTTTTTTTTGAAAAGAATGATTTATTTAATTTCTCCTCCACATGTTTATAGAGGTTATAACATTCATCTAATCATTCAATATTTACAAAAGCCTAAGAAGTTTCAGATAGTATTCATGGTGATTAGGATAACTTAGGGAATAAAAGAGAGAAAAATCCCTGTCCTAATGGAGCTTACACTTCAGGGGAGGAAGACAGATAATAAAAAGTATACTGTATTAGATAGAAAGTTCATTTTTAAATAACATCTTATATAATATATGAAAGTGAAAAACTGAAAGTATTAACTATTTAATCGTGCCTGAATCTCTACAACCTCATGGACTATAGCCTGCCAAGTTCCTCTGTCCATGGAATTCTCCAGGCAAGAATATTGGAGTAGGTTGCCATTCCCTTCTCCAGGAGATCTTCTTAACCCATGGATCGAACCTGAGTCTCCTGCATTGCAGGCAGATTCTTTACCATCTCAGCCACCAATATAGAGCAAATATAATATGTAGCATGTTGCTAGTTGGAAAAGTTAAGGCAGAAGAAAAAGAAGAAACTACAAGAATAATGTGGGATATATTGGAAATACCTTGGTCAAGGTGATACCTGCTGCTGCTGCTGCTAAGTCGCGTCAGTCGTGTCCGACTCTGTGTGACCACATAGACGGCAGCCCACCAGGCTTTGCTGTCCCTGGGATTCTCCAGGTAAGAACACTGGAGTGGGTTGCCATTTCCTACTCCAATGCATGAAAGTGAAAAGTGAAAGTGAAGTCACTCAGTCCTGAGAAACACCTAAAAGAAGTGTGAGAGTGAATTGTACGTGTTTTTTTTTTTTTTTTTTGAGGTGTCTCTTAAAAAGCAAAGCAAATACAAAGATCTTTAAGTAGGAAAGGTCCTAATGGGTTCAAAGGGTAGAAAGGAGGCTAGTGTGGAGACAGAAGAGAAAGCAAGAGAGAACCAAATAGAAAATGAGGTGAAAGTGATTTCCATTAATTACTGCCTTTCATATGTTTCTCTTCTGGACTCTTCCTTCCTTGAAATAATTGGTCACTATAACCATTGTACCAGCCAGCCATATTCCCCACTGTTAAGTTAAACCTAGAAAGCAAATGGGTGATTGTGGCTTCTGCAAATTTCTTATGTTTCCCAGGTTTTCAGAATTAACCTAGAAACACCCTTACAATTATTTGCCATCTGGACTATATGATTTTACTCTGACCTAAATAAAGTTAGGTCAGAGTAAAATCATGTAGATGCCTTCAAACTGTGGTGCTGGAGAAGACTCTTGAGAGTCCCTTGGACAGCAAGGAGATCAAACCAGTCAGTCCTAAAGGAAATCAACCTTGATTATTCAATGGAAGGAATTATGGTAAAGCTCCAATACTTTGGCCACCTGATGCAAAGAGCCGACTCATTAGAAAAGAACCTCATGCTGGGAAAGATTGAAGGCAAGAGGAGAAGGGTATGACAGAGGATGAGATGGTTGAATGGCATCACCGACTCACTGGACATGAGTTTGAGCAAACTCCAGGAGATGGTGAAGGACTGGGAAGCCTGGCGTGCTGCAGTCCATGGGGTTGCAAAATCTTGGACATGAGTGAGTGACATAACAACAAAATGTTGGAATTTTACTCCTTCATAATATTTCAAGACATTGTTGTATGGTATAAACACTATAGAGATGTTGAGTATAATAAAATTAGTCAGACTGAAACTATTGAGAAAGAGTTGACTGGCCAAATTTTAGATTTTTCTATTCATGTCATACATGTTACATAATTACTTTCACTGAAGCATTTTTTAAAATTAAGACATTTTTTAGTTCAGGTTAAGATTTACAGAAAATTTGAGAGGAAGATGCAGAGATTTCTCATATTCCCTGCTCAAACACATACAGAACCTCCTCTATTATCAGTAACCCCCTATCAGATTAGTATACTTGTTATATTTGTTATTAATTAATATAATTGGTAACCTACATTGACACATGATAATTCCCTGAAGTTCATACTTTGCATTATGGTTTAGTCTTGATGGTATAGGACTTCCCTGATTGCTCAGTAGTAAAGAATTGCCTGCTAATGCAGGAGACGCAGGTTCAATCCCTGAATTGGGAAGATTCTCTGGAGAAGGAAATGGCAACCCACTCCAGTATTCTTGCCTGGGAAATTCCATGGACAGAGGAGCCTGGTCAGCTACAGTCCACTGGGTCATAAAGAGTCAGACATGACTCAACACTACACAACAGAGACAATAGGTATATAGTTGAATCTCATTTTTGTTTGCATTTGCTTAATAATATAGGATATGAAGCATATTCTCATATGTTTATTTGCCTCTATTTTTCTTCTTTGGTGATGTGCCTATTAAGGTCTTTGGCCCATTTTTTAGCCAGGTTGTTTGTTTTCTTATTGTTGAGTTATGAATGTTCTTTGTATATTTAAGTTGTCAGTGCTTTATCAGATGTATCTTTTAAAAATATTTTCTCTCCCAGTCTGTGGCTTGAGTTCTCCTTCCATTGACAGTGTTTTCAGAGAGCAGAAGTTTTAAATTTTAATGAAGCCCAACTTATCAATTATTTATTTCATGGATCCTGACTTAGGTTTTGTATCTAAAAAGTCATTGTTATATCTGAGGTCATCTAGGCTTTCTCCTATGTCATCTTCTAGGGTTTTTGCAGTTCTACATTTTACATTTGGATCTATAATCCATTTTGAATGAATTTATGTGAAAGGCATAAGATCTGTAGTTAGATTCATTCTTTGCTTGTGACTGTCCTGTTTTCCACCGCCATTTGTCAAAGGTATTGCCTTTGCTGCATTCTGTATATTGTCTTCACTTCTTTGTCAAAAGTCAATTGACTATATTTAGGTACGTCTATTTCTGGGCTCTCTATTCTTTTCATTAATCTATTTGTGTATTCTTTAGCCAGTATCACACTATCATGATTATATTAAGACATTTTGGAAAGATACATTTCAACATATTTAGTGTTACTCCGATGTCTCATCACTATTTTTTTGAATGCTAGGATACTAAAAGGTTAAACAAATAATATATTTTTATTCTACCTCCTCTCCTCCCAAATGCTTTCTTAGAAGGCAAGAACTTTATACTTTGCAGAATTATGTTCAGAAATAGTTACTTAGTGTAAAAAATTGTCTTAAGCAAGCCAATGTGGTGCATATATTTGTCAGAATGTGTGTGTGTGTGTGTGTGTGTGTGTGTGTTTGTCGGAAAGATGACAGGGAAGTAAATCCTTTAACATAATTGCAAAATAGTGTTCAAATACATTAAGTGTCATTAATCCAAGGAGAGAAGAACCAGACCACACTTGCATTAACTGGTCATGTGTAAGATGTGAGGTTGCTGGAAGTGGAATAAGGTAAAAAGGTAATTCTTTTGCTAGCCTGGGGAAAGGAGAAAGAAAAAAATAAAAAGAGAGAAAGAGAAGAATTTAAAAAAAAAAAGGAAAGAAGAGGAGGAGAAGAGGGATTCATTTGATATAATGACTTCTGACCATCTTTTTTACGTCTGCACTCTAATTATATGCAAACAATTGGCTGGTCCTGTAATTCACTGTCTTACCTGTTTCCACACTGAAGCTTTTTTTTTCTTTTTCCTCCACCGAATCCTTTGCTAAAATTACAGTTGTTTAAAACAGAAAGACCAGGTTTGGGTATTGTATATAAATTATGATGGACAATTCATTTTCAAAACCAGGAATGAATGTGCAAACAAGAAATGTACAACTAAATACAGTTAAGATTAAACCTCCTGAGACACATATACAGGTCATTGAGTGATTCAGTCACTAGTTAGCCTACTGAAATTATTTATTATAATCACTTTAATGAAACATGGTCATTGGAATTCGGATGTGTTCCATCAATTAGAAAGGAGCAAAAGGTGTATAAACATTATGTAGGTTATGTAAAATTTTCATTTTTTTCTATCCTTAAATTTTTTCATGAGTCCTAATGCAGGTCCCAGTAAATTGATCTAAAATAGGGCAAAGTCCTTCAATAAACCAATTCTTTAAGCAGCAGAGCTTTAGAGATACTCATCAACAAGAATTCCATCAAATAATCCTTGAAAGGATAAACTGCATAATGAGAATTAAAAGTTCCAACAATACCCATTAGGGTATTCTCATGCACCATTGATTCCACAAGTATCAATTGCTTTCAGTTAGCTGAACTCTTGAGTGTTTATTGGAAGGGACTAATAAGCCACAATCAATTTTCTTTTTAACCTCACAAAGGTAGCCTGAATGAATTAAATGTTTTCTCTCCCTCCACTGCCCCCTCTCCCTCCACTGATTGCTTTACATTTTGGACACATACTAATAAGCATATTTTGAACATTCAATTTTATAATAACTGTCTCCCCAAAATAAGATAAGATGATGCGTATGCATACATTCTATGATGGAAATACTGACTTTTTCCCCTTCACTTTACATCATTATTGCCCTCATGAAACTCTGAGGATGTGTCTCCCTTTGTTTTAGTTTCAAGAAAACAACAGGATCAGGCTGTCAAATGCATTTGGTGCTTCCCGGTAATGAATTCAATTTGCCTCAATTTTATTGAGTTGCCTCTCTTTACAATTTTAAAAATAGATATAGATGAACAGAAGATAAATAAATGGTTTATATGCCCAAATCAATTCTCCCAGGTGTCTGGTAATGAGGAACAATCTTGTTTTAAACTGATGATCTTAATCCTTTAATCTTTCCTTCAGGGTTATTCTGTCACTGTGTCAAGGACAGATCTATTGTCTCTCTCTATAAAGACAAAATTAAAATGCATTTATAAATACAATAAAATATTAGTCTTCAATTATGAGAGAGGAATGTAGATATTGTAAGAAATTGTTTGCATTATTGTTTTCAGTCCTAATTTGTTCTTAAATAATAACATAGCTTTTAAGTATTAAAGATAATGTTAAAACATACTTTTATATTTGGCAAAACTAATACAATTTTGTTAAGTTTAAAAATAAAATAAAATTTAAAAAAATTAAAAAAAACATACTTTTAGAAAAGAAATTAGTTATCAATTGTATTATTATGTGTTGAATCTTATACCTTGCTTGAAAAATGTAGCTGGTATTAGGATTTCAGTGTTCCTTTGCTGGAATTCAAGTGAAGCTAAGCTATTTTATTGAACTTAAAATTAAGCCTTCCCAGGAAAATCTGTTAACATATTTCTAAATTGTATTTGTCATTATAAGTAAGACTTTCTTTTATTAATTGACAAACAGATACTGACTTTTAGCATCAAATAATGTTCCAGGCTTCAGACAGAACCCCAGCTGTCAGCACGTAAACCTTCTCAAAAGAGAGACATCAGATTTACTCATTATTGTTGGGATTTGGATGTAGTGATTCTCATTTAGAGCTCTCTGAGTTTAGAGATCTCACTCTTACCCCCAAATATGTACCAGGTAAATTTATTAGAAATCGGAAGTAAATTGGAGTTGTTCACTTAACTGTCAGACCTTTGTGAGAGGGAACACAATGTTGTGTCCATGGGGCCTAGGATGTGTCTGGTGAACAGTAAATTCCTATTAGTTGCTGTTGGCTTGGACTCTTCAAAAAAACAGGATTATCACTGATGATTAAGAATTTTGGAGGAGTATGTAGTTTCAGATGTTTTATTTAAAATGATATGTAACAAAATATGACAAAATATTATAAAGCATAATACAGAGTGATTCTCAACTTGGAAAATCTCAATGGGCACATTTAGTGGAGTGATGAGCTAGCAAATATTTAACACCCAGCTGTCTGTTTATCTCTGCCATTAAGACCATGTGCCTTTCTGCTCAGGGTCCTGGTCTGTTGATTATTTATATAATAATTGATTATTTACATAGTTATCTATCTATCTATATATACATATCTATATATACCAATTGAAAACTATAAAATTAAATGTAGATATCAAGATGAATGTATATTTAATGCAACACCCATACATGGTTATGGGTAAGCCACACATAACCCATAACATACTAGTTAAATTAATTACATTAGATAATTCATATTAATTTTTATAATAATCTTTGAAGTATAATTGCATGAAATTAGTACAATTTATCAAGCATGTTAACAACTAACTCTAAACAAAACTTTCAAGGACTTTAAACACAGTACAAGGTTTACCACTGAGAATTTACTCATTGAAATTGAGAAACTTCATCCACTTTCCATAAATAAATATCTCTGTGGTGACAGACAGAAAAGAAAATTTCTATCCATAGTGAATACTAAGTCTTTAGGAAAACTGTCATTTGGTAAAATGTCAAGGAGTTCATTTAAAATGAACATGGTCTATGAGGTAGCAATTTTAGAGAAGTTGTCAAAATTTTCTTCAAAGGTGAATTAATCAGACTTTGGTCTTGCCTAAAGCTCTTTTGTCCTCCTTAGCCACACGGACTGCTTCTGCCCATAAAGGAGAATATAAAGATGGCTTCAGCGTCTGGAGCTTTCCAATGGATGACCACTGCAGCAAATCAAAGTTCAGAATTAACCCTTTTCAAAGTGTATGTGCAGGAGTACAGAAATTTAGCTATTAAAAAATAGTGATTCTGCCTCACTCTGTTTCAGGTCATGCCCTGCATATGCTTCCTTTTAATCTGTGGAAACTAGAAACCCATGAACCGCTATGGCATTAGATAATTTCTCTGATTCAGAGAGCTTCCCTGGTGGCTCAGTTGGTAAAGAATCCACCTGCAATGCAGGAGACCTGGGTTAAATCCCTGGGTTGGGAAGATCCCCTAGAAAAGGGAACGGCTACCCACTCCAGTATTCTGGCCTGGAATACTTGATTTTTGCCACAATACATGAACCGTGAACTTCCACATGTTCAAACTGGTTTTAGAAAAGGCAGAGGAACCAGACATCAAACTGCCAACATCTGCTGGATCATCAAAAAAGCAGGAGAGTTCTAGAAAAACATCTACTTCCTCTTTATTGACTATGCCAAAACCTTTGACTGTGTGGATCACAATAAACTGTGGAACATTCTGAAAGAGATGGGAATACCAGACCACTTGACTTCCCTCTTGAGAAACCTGTATGTAGGTCAGGAGGCAACAGTTAGAACTGAACATGGAACAACAGACTGGTTCCAAATAGGAAAACGAGTACGTTGAGGCTATATATTGTCACCCTGCTTATTTAACTTATATGCAGAGCACATCATGAGAAATGCTAGGCTGACTGAAACACAAGCTGGAATCAAGATTGCTGGGAGAAATATCAATAACCTCCGATATGCAGATGACATCACCCTTATGGAAGAAAGTGAAGAAGAACTAAAGAGCCTCTTGAGGAAAGTGAAAGAGGAGAGTGAAAAAGTTTGCTTAAATCTCAACATTCAGAAAACTAAGATCATGGCATCCAGCCACATCACTTCATGGTAAATAGATGGGGAAACAGTGGCTGGCTTTACTTTTTTGGGCTCCAAGATTACTGCAGATGGTGTTTGCAGCCATGAAATTAAAAGACGCTTACTCCTTGGAAGGAAAATTATGACCAACCTGGACAGCATATTAAAAAACAGACACATTACTTTACCAACAAAGGTTTGTCTAGTCAGGGCTATGGTTTTTCCAGTAGTCATGTATGGATGTGAGAGTTGGACTATAAAGAAAGATGAGCACTGAAGAACTGATGCTTTTGAACTGTGGTGTTGGAGAAGACTCTTGAGAGTCCCTTGGATGGCAGGGAGATTCATCCTAAAGGAGATCAGTTTTGAGTGTTCATTGGAAGGACTAATGTTGAAGCTGAAACTCCAATATTTTGGCCACCTGATGCGAACAGCTGACTCATTTGAAAAGACCCTGATGCTGGGAAAGATTGAAGGCAGGAGGAGAGGGGGATGGTAGAGGGTGAGATAGTTGGATAGTATCACCAACTCAATAGACATGAGTTCAGGTAAACCTTGGGAGTTGGTGCTGGAAAGGGAGGCCTGGTGTGCTGGGGTCCATTGGGTTGCAAGGAGTTGGACATGACTGAGCAACTGAACTGGACTGAACTGAACTGAACTGAACTGTTTCAGAGCTGGGAAGTAGCAGGTAGAAATAGTAACCAGAGTTACATTTACTATCTCTAAATGAAAGGAAAATAGGGCTGAATATTTAATCTACTCCCCAAATCCACTTGACTGAAACTTGCATTCAGATGAGCTATATAATTCTCCAGTGCACATGGAGCGAGTGTGTATATTAGAATGTGTATGCATAAATATGTATGTACATGTGCATTATGTATTTCTAGGCATTTAAAAAGCTACAGACTTATCAAAGCAAATATCTCACAACAAATATCTCTGCTACCCTACTTGTTTACCTTGTTTCACAATAGACCCGTGATCATTTCCCTGCCTATTACTTGAAGTGGAAAATTAAAATCATAGATTGTCTTCCCTATTGCTACCAAGACAGTAATACCTAGGTCTTAAAAATAGTCTCAGAGGATGTGCTGGAAATATTAGTTTGGTAAGTTAAAACAATCCTCAGCATGTGAAATTATGAAGGCAAGGGGTCTGCAATAATGGAATCTGAATCATCAAGTAAGGAGCAGTGACGCCTCTTAATCTTCTCTTTGTGTCTGAAGTGAAACAATTTAAGAAACTGTCACTGCTAAAAATCATTTATGATGGCTTCATAAAATATGTTTATATTTTATATAAATAAACTAGATGTATTAAAAGTAATATACAGACACAATTTGCCAGTGTATATTTTATATGTAATAATATATATCATGAAATATATTTCATTCAGTCTTCCCTGGTGGCTCAGAGGTTAAAGCCTCTGCCTGCAATGCGGGAGACCTGGGTTTGATCCCTGGGTCAGGAAGACCCCCTGGAGAAGGGAATGGCAACCCACTCCAGTATTCTTGCCTGGAGAATACCATGGACGGAGGAGCCTGGTGGGCTATAGTCCATGGGGTCTCAAAGAGTTGGACATGACTGAGTGACTTCACTTCACTTCACTTCATATTTCATTCAATTCACAAATACATAGCATCTGTAAGTTATTAAATCTGGTAATAGACCATAAGGTCGTACCAATGCCCCATCACATAGTCTGGCGCATAAAGGAACAATGCAGGGCATTGTGAGGTGAGCTAGCAGAAAATGTTTAAAAGTATTTGGGGTGTCAGAAGGAATCAGAGAAGACCTCACAGATGAGCTGTAATTAAAGCTGAGGTTTTAAAGGGTCCCTGGTAGACCGCCTCGTGGTAGAATCAAGAAAGACTGGAACATGCATAACATTCAGAACCTGTAATGAGTTATCTGTGTCAGAGCCAGGGTTGAGAAACACAGGACATCTGGAAAGCAAAGTGTCTATACGATATGCATTTTAGATTTAATTCTGTGGTCATTGGAGAACAAAAATCTTTTTAATAAGGTAAGTTTTTTCTTTTTTTTTTTTTAAGAAAGATGTTTGGATACAGAGAAGTAGATTGTAAAGGCAGAAAGAGTAGTTAGGAAGCTATTTTGATAGCAGAGAAGGGAGACTTCATGGAGGTAAAGGAAAGTCTAGGGCAAGAGGTAATAATACTGAATATTGTGAAGGAAGATTATGAAAGAAGAGACTAAAGAAAACGTCAGCATGCTTTCCCTTTCAAGTAGAAATTAGAAAACACTCAATACAACCACATACACCTGTGTGCATGTGCATACACTTCCCAATTCACATACTCAAGATGCCAAAGAGAAAATGAAGAAATTTGGAAATTTGAGCAAAAATTGGTTCTTTTACTTCCCCTCCTAAATAATGTAGCTCTTTGTTCCAACAGTTTATTTGAGCGTATAACAATATTTACTATAAATTATCTATGTGCACAGGTCTGTTCCAGGGTTGGAGATTTAAAGTTTAGAATTCCTAGCGAGTATGTTGTATGCATCCTAGCAGTATATCAATGACACTGCTTCACTTTAAACTTAAAAGACAAATCAATGGAGGAAATTTAATTTAGAAGACTTTGTTGTGTAATAATAAATAGGACTTACCTAGGACCTTTTTCCCAAAGAGTAATGATTTGTTGGTAATTATAGAATAAATTATATATCTCCAAATACACAGTTTCACAGAAAAGACCTAGGGAAGAGAAATATTTAAAAGTTAGCCAAAATAAAATGAGTAATACCATTCTATTATTTTATAATTCAGTGTTATTTTTAAATATTTTATTTGTTGCAAAATAAAATTGTGAAGGAAACTGTGGTAGATATATTTTTCATGATCCAGGTTGAAAGTCATGCAGAAAGAAAGAAATTACCTAAATTCAATCAGATCAGATCAGTCGCTGAGTCGTGTCCGACTCTTTGCGACCCAGTGAATCGCAGCACGCCAGGCCTCCCTGTCCATCACCAACTCCCGGAATTCACCCAGACTCACGCCCATCGAGTCAGTGATGCCATCCAGCCATCTCATCCTCTGTCGTCCCCTTCTCCTCTTGCCCCCAATCCCTCCCAGCATCAGAGTCTTTTCCAATGAGTCAACTCTTCGCATGAGGTGGCCAAAGTACTGGAGTTTCAGCTTTAACATCATTTCTTCCAAAGAAATCCCAGAACTGATCTCCTTCAGAATGGACTGGTTGGATCTCCTTGCAGTCCAAGGGCCTCTCAAGAGTCTTCTCCAACACCACAGTCCAAAAGCATCAATTCTTCGGCGCTCAGCCTTCTTCACAGTCCAATTCTCACATCCATACATGACCACAGGAAAAACCATAGCCTTGACTAGACGAACCTTTGTTGGCAAAGTAATGTCTCTGCTTTTTCATATGCTCTCCAGGTTGGTCATAACTTTCCTTCCAAGGAGTAAGTGTCTTTTAATTTTATGGCTGCAGTCACCATCTGTAGTGATTTTGGAGCCCAAAAAGATAAAGTCTGACACTGTTTCCCCATCTATTTCCCATGAAGTGGTGGGACCAGATGCCATGATCTTCATTTTCTGAGTGTTGAGCTTTAAGCCAACTTTTGCACTCTCCACTTTCACCTTCATCGAGAGACTCTTTAGATCCTCTTCACTTTCTGCCATAAGGGTGGTGTCATCTGCATATCTCAGGTTATTGATACTTCTCCTGGTAATCTTGATTCCAGCTTGTGCTTCTTCCAGTCCAGCGTTTCTCATGATATACTCTGCATAGAAGTTAAATAAACAGGGTGACAATATACAACCTTAACGTACTCCTTTTCCTATTTGGAACCAGTCTGTTGTTCCATGTCCAGTTCTAACTGTTGCTTCCTGACCTGCATACAAATTTCTCAAGAGGCCAATCAGGTGGTCTGGTATTCCCATCTCTTTCAGAATTTTCCACAGTTTATTGTGATCCACACAGTCAAAGGCTTTGGCATAGTCAATAAAGCAGAAATAGATGTTTTTCTGGAATTCTCTTGTTTTTTCCATGATCCAGCGGATGTTGGCAATTTGATCTCTGGTTCCTCTGCCTTTTCTAAATCCAGCTTGAACATCAGGAAGTTCATGATTCACATATCGCTGAAGCCTGGCTTGGAGAATTTTGAGCATTACTTTACTAGCGTGTGAGATGAGTGCAATTGTGCGGTAGTCTGAGCATTCTTTGGCATTGCCTTTCTTTGGGACTGGAATGAAAACTTACCTTTGCCAGTCCTGTGGCCACTGCTGAGTTTTCCAAATTTGCTGGCATATTGAGTGCAGCACTTTCACAGCATCATCTTTCAGGATTTGGAATAGCTCAACTGGAATTCCATCACCTCCACCAGCTTTGTTCGTAGTGATGCTTTCTAAGCCCCACTTGACTTCACATTCCAGGATGTCTGGCTCTAGGTCAGTGATCACACCATCGTGATTATCTGGGTCGTGAAGATCTTTTTTGTACAGTTCTTCTGTACAAAATTCAATAGTTCTGAATTCAATAGTTCTGTACAAAATTCAATAGTTCCTGAATTCAATAGTTCTAATGTAAATATTCTAATTAAGAATAACTACATTAAAACATACAAGCAAAATTCTTATCTCCCTGTGGTATATGAATTAAAAGTAAATAAAACTATGTATACCTAGGTATATAGTTTTAGTGCATACATCTATATATGCACATTTGCATTTATATGTGTATATATATATATAAGTATTTGTGTGTATATTATATGCACAGTCATATAAGTTTTGTTTCCTGATACTAGAAGCTTTTGTCATTTTTTTCAACTACATCTAACTACAAAAGAAAAAAAAAAATCATTTTTACAGACCTCAGAGCAGGTATCCAGGTAAAAAGAGAAACGAAACAAAGCTTCCTTGATGGAAGAGTAAGGGCTTTCTCATCTCCTCTTGGGAAAGCTTTGAATCATTTATAAAAAGTGATTTATTTTCTGAGAAAAAAAAGCCCAGATTTTTCAGTGGAGAAAACTGGGAAACTGGAATTTAGGGAGACAGACACCTAGATATGTGGATTTTTTGAATCACTGTACATGACATGTCTAGATGCTAAGAAATTGCAAGAAAATGTTAAAGGATATACAGAATTCCCAATGGTGCCCCTTATTTCTCAATTGTTTTCACTGGTAAAATATATCTTTTCAAAAAATATTGTGGAGGCTTTGTATACACTTGTAGCTAAAAGAGATTTCTTTTACAACAGTCAACGAGTACTTCTGCAGGCACACCAAATAATCTGTATGTCTCAATCTGCTTACTCTCTTTACTACCTGAACTGAATCATGAATAGCTAATGAACTTGTTTATAGTTTTGCACTCATTCCCTTGCCTTCTATTCAACACATTCAAAGTTTGCCCCTCTTCTCTAAAAAAATATCCACTTTGCTACTTCTGTTTCCATTTCCAGGTGAGTTCATTACCAGTATCTAATCTAGAAGGATTTCCTTATGTTGAAATGAGGTAAACCCTGTACTGACCTCCCAGACGATCTAGGCTAATGAAATGTCAATAACAGAGTATATAAAACACTTCCCTTAAAAAAAAAAAATCTTAGAATGGTATTTTGTATGTGTTTTCCACCTATTCATAAAACAAAAGACATTCATAAAACAAACATTATGCAGTTGATATATGGGGAGATATTTTTAGGATACAGATACAATGAAGCACTGAAGGTTGTATATAAAAATGAAAAGGATCCCAAGTGTGTACATCCAGCTTTCTTCTCAGTCTTTCCTGATTCTGATGGTGCTTAAATAAGTATCCCCAAGCAAGAACTAAAGTGAAACATGAAGAATAAGCATGTTTTGTGTGTCATCAAATAGATTTTCAGATTAGTTTTGGATGACTGCTTTTTAACATGAATACTATATTTAGGTGCTCAGTACAAAAGGTCATTTCATAAGCACTGCCTGATACAGTGATTTGTGCCATTTTTAGAGAATTTAGAATTATCTTGGCATCTCAAATGATTTAATTCTGCCTGGCAATTCTACTATTAGACAAAAGAAAATTATACCCTTATCATTATATCTTTAAGAGGCTAAAAATCACCATATTTTGTTCTATTTTATTTAAGGTTAGTCTAGTTTAAATGTAACCATTCATTACAATTTTAGTTAGAGATTTTTAAATCTTGAGCATATTTCATAACTCACACAAGCCAAAAATAATGGTTGATAAGAAACTTACATTTGGGTCAATGTTTTAATTAAAAAAAATGGTTTTAAGACTAACAAAAGAAACAATAGCAACAAGATGAGCTTTGAAATAAATTTTATAAGGATCAAAGTAGAATAAAGATAGCAAGAGTTTTTGAATGAAAATAAAAGAGAGCATTTGAGTTTCTTTCATATAAAGTGTTATGAGACCAGTATGTCACCATGTCATTTAAATCTTTTGATGAGATAGCTTCCCCTGTGATTTTGAAGAGGCTAGAGCAAACAGAAAGGCAAAAATTTGAAGTGCTTTTTAAGTCAAAGGAGAGAAAAAAGCAAACTTTTTGAAACTATGAGAAAAGAACAATAGATTTTGTGGACAATATTGAATAGGCCACTTGGAACTACTGCAATAAATCTACAGTGCATATATTTCCATGAATCTTTCAAGTTTACTGGATGATCTTCTCAACTAAGTAAATGACTAACCATTAATATTAATTTGGGGGGGATAGATGGTATCCGTTATTCATATATATGTTCTCCTTAGTGTTTTACAAAGAATCTGGCAGCTAGTAAATACAATCATTTATAAATTTGTTCATTCAATCATACTGTGAATAAAAAAGTTCCTATTATTAAATTCTGATCAAATGATAGCCAGGTTTATATTTTTTTTCAATAATTCATAGTGTGGTAGTGACTAGTAAACTCATAACTGTTTATAAGGGTTTTTACACTATAGCTGTATGTGTGTGTATGCAAAACTATATAAATAAATTTGCTACATTTTGCTACTTCAAACATCAAAAATGGTATCTTCCTAACACTATTTCAGGAAGTTATTTTAAGGAGCTAGATAAAATGCTTTTAAAATAACATTTAGTATTCTAATTATGTTAAAATATTAAAGTTGAAGACAATTAAGGTACAAACAACCAGTCAATGACAATGACAGATATACCTATATAGCATTGATGATCATAACAAAATTTAAACCTATATAATTATTTTAAATATTCAGGGAATTAATGCTTTCCTTCATCTTTCTAACAATAATCTTATCTGCTTCTCCCAGAAGCTTGAGTAATTCTGATTTTTCCCCATCATATACACTATGAATATTCATGCTAAAATGAGAACTATTAAAACAAAGCATGAATTATTTACTGCTGCCCAGAGCTGCATTAACTTCATGGAATATTTCTAATTCACCAAGGCTTTGAACATCTAGCTTAGGTCAGTTAAGCATTCATAACACAGGATTCTAAAAATAATGTTCTCCAAACTGCATAATTTTCACTTAAAGAACGTCAATACAAATCTAGTAGCAGTGAACAATTCCATCCGGGTCAGAAAATGTGTTTCTTTTCTCCCTGCACATTAGGTATAAAACAGTGGATTCTGAACACAATGCTTGTGGTGAGAACAAGGCTCCTGAGATACTGTCCTCAAACCTATGGATTACATTCCATACTGATGTTTTGATAGCACTGGTGTCACGTCACAGTTTGGTGGGGAAACACCAGTGGGGGAAGTGGAGAGAGCTTTGCAAAACACAAGTAAGAACTCTTCTTCTTCCTTGGTTTTCAGCCCAGGCCACCAAGCTGTGTCTGTGACACGACTGAGCGACTTCACTTTCACTTTTCTCTTTCATGCATTGGAGAAGGAAATGGCAACCCACTCCAGTGTTCTTGCCTGGAGAATCCCAGGGACAGGGGAGCCTGGTGGGCTGCCGTCTATGGGGTCGCACAGAGTCGGACATGACTGAAGCGACGCAGCAGCAGTGGAAAGAACACAGATCTAAAATAGACTCATCTTATGTAATTGTGTGCAAATTAATGAATTCTCTGAATTCTCAGTTTAATCTGTAATATGCCTACATCCTATGTCATGAATTAATGCATATTAATCACTTAATATAGCTCCTGATGATCTGGTGTGAATTTAAGCAGTTAGACATTTGAATTTCAAATGATTAGTCTGCTTCTTGGTAATTTAGGAGAAGTTACGTACTCTCTCTCAACACCAGTTTTCTCAGCTGTGAAATGGGGATTATGATAGCATCCCTGAATGTGGTATTTTGTGATGTGGATTAGGGAGTGGATATATATAGTGAGAGGTTTCCCAGATAGCTCAGTGGGTAAAGAATCCACCTGCAATGCAGGAGATGCAGGCAGATGTGAGTTTGATTCCCTAGTCGGGAAGATCCCCTGGAGGATAACATGGCAACCCACTCCAATATTCTTGCCTGGAGAATCCCATGGACAGAGGAGCCTTGTGGGCTACAGTCCATAGGGTGGCAAAGAGTCTGACATGACTGAAAAAACAGCATATAAACACGTATATATAGCGATATATTGTTTACAGTGTTTAACACAGCAAACAGCATACCTTAATGCTCAATTCAAGTTCACTTTTATTTCATAGTTATTGTTAGTTGGTAACTTTCATTCCTATGGTTTATCTGATGATAATGCGATTAAATGCTTTGAAACCTAACATTTCAGTAACATAAATATTCAGTAATATAACAGTTTTCTCTGATAACAATAATGAATATTTGGACAAGGGACACATAATGAATATTTAGGATAAATACTTGAATCCGCATTAAAATTACTTTCAAGGGCTTCCCTGGTGTCTCGGGTGGTAAAGAATCTGCCTACAATACAGGAAACTCAGATTCGATCCCTGGGTTGGGAAGATCCCCTGGAGAAGAAAATAGCTATCCACTGCAGTATCTTTGTCTAGAGAAGTCCATGGACAGAGGAGCCTGGCTGGCTAGAGTCGATGGTGTCTCAAAGAGTCAGACACGGCTGAGCGCCTAACACTTTCATTTTCATACTTTCACTAGTCATCCTCAGTTATTGAATAATTATCCAAATATGTGCCATAGTCTTTAAAGGCCAATAGCAAAGCATGAAGACTCAGAACTTTTTCATAGGAGTTGTTATAAGGAGAGACCATAACAAATCATATTCATTGCTAATTCTCTAATCTCAATTTTACAACAAAAAAGGGAAAAATCATGTATATCACTTTTGTGGCAATATTACCAAACCAACTATAACTATGTGCTCAGAGAAGCCAGGAGGAGGCAATCTACCAAGACCTGAATCACACAGAGACCTTGACCTCCAACATATCCCAGAGAAATCTGGGTTTTGTATTTTGTTTGTTGATATTGTTTATTTTCCTATGAACATACAAACATCCTACTTGCAAAAATATGTGTGGCATCTTGTTCATGAAAGTCTCATATATTTTACAGGATCCTCCTTTTCACACATAGAAAATGTTGCCTTTTATGGGAGAAAAGGAATGAAAAGAAACAGAAATAGCTGTCAGGTACCAATGGGGTGCGATTGTTTGAAGTCTGTTTCATGTTATTAATGGAGTGATACAAGGATTATTCCTTGTAGTCTTATGTGGCCTTATCATAAAGAAGGAAAAAAGAGATGAGCATTTTGTCTTCTATAGAATAAAATAACTCAGGAAACTGCAAAGCAATAGAGAATTGTTATCAGTGCAAAGGGACTGCCTTGTAGGTAAAATGCCTTATTAAGAAATTTTTCTGATAGTATTATAATTAGTATCCTATCTGATATATTCCAAAATTCCTACTCTTTACCAAATATACTAAATGACTTGCATAATATAGGAGTTTCAAATGTATTTCTTTAAATTTGGTTAATAGATTTGAAATAATAAAAATAAGATAAAAACCGTTGTGGTCATCTCTGGGTTGTGGGATTAGGAATAATATTTTTCCTCTGTGCTTTTCTGCTTGTCATTGTTTCTATAAAGAATATTTCTAAAAGCATAAAAACAATTCAAAAAGCTTTCTGTCAGAAATTATGAATGCTTAAGCAAGGTTTAAATGTAAAGAAAAATAATGAAAGCCTTCTGCATTATTTTAGTCTAGATACCATTGAGCTTGTGTATTGTGGGAACAGTCTTGGGAAGAAATGACTTTTAACATAAAATAATGATGATTATAGTAATGATAACAACAGTAATCTCACAGTTTTCACCTGACTCCCAGCCCAGCTACTTGAAAGCAGATGAAAGCTGTTTCTGACTCGTGCAATTTAACCCATCACTTCAGGAACCATTGTTACCGTTGCAACAAGCAGATGTCACTGCAGACTGTGTGAAAATGTCAGAAAATGAAGTAAATCTCAGAAGTTGTAGAAATGAAATCTCACCCTTAAAGTGTGTTCTTTCCCACCCTCAAAACTGTCAATCTGAAGGCTCCTTTGTTCGTTTGCAGCATTTACTCTGACTGGGATTCCTGGTCTGAAAATATTTCCGTTTATCTCCACCTGGTATGGCAGCCCCTCCTCGCAGGCTCATTAGGCTTCGAGGGGTCTCAGCCGAACTCAGGAACTGCCGAGTCTGATAAAAGGAGCTTGAAACCTGCTCAGGTGCTGAGGGGGGAGTGGGGTACAATCGGGGGAATGTTATTAAGTTGCAGAACTGAGTATGACATATCATTTTCTGGATAGATGGGTAGAGTAATGTATGTGCTGATCTCAGCTCTGCAGGAATAAAGGACTTTTCATCCAATCTGTTTTTCACCACCACTACAAACAAGCCTTCTAAGGACTTTTTCATTAAAAGTAAAAGCCAACCATCTTTGAGCTTAAGCTTGGAATTTGAGAGTGCAATCCTCTAAAATCAGATACTTTATAATAGGGGAGTGGAATCCTCTTTCTGAGACTAGTTTTCTATCTACTCAGGGTGGAGAGTATTTAAGCTTCTACAGTGAAATACTGTTACCTGAAACAGAATCCTATTTCTTTCTTCAAGTAAAAGGAACTTTACAAAATGTCCTGAAGATACACACTCTCAAAATTATCATTCAGAACTAAAACCACTTAATACTGTATGTGTGTATCATTTATGGTAATTTATTTTCTCAAGAACTCATCACATCTCTTAATATGTAATTTAGGCATAAAGCTAATCATAATATCTACATGTACTATATCTATTGATTTATCTTATTATGATAACTCTGATCAAATTTTGATGATGCTAAAAAGCTGTCACTGTGGAGTGAAAGTGAAATAAACTTTTCACGTGAAACACAAAACTCCAGTAAATTGAAGCAATTATAAAGTTCATGGAAGGTGGAGATACAGAAATCGGAAAGAAAGTGACTCATTTCCTTTCTATAAAACCATTTTTTTTTTCATAATTTCACAAGAAATTGACTAACCAGAGACACAGTTTTTGTAAAAGTAATTCTCTTGTAGAATACTTTGGAGTGCTACTGCTAGAGAGAAAACACAGTGACCAGCACAAGGCTAGGACAGCCAGTTCCATTGTGCTCATTTGGGGTTCTGAGGCTGGTCATCTCACCTCTTAGCATCCCCATCTGTGAAATGTACCACAGGACTGCTTGGGAGGTCAGCTGTGATCTTGAGTGTGCTGCTGCTGCTGAGTCGCTTCAGTCGTGTCCAACTCTGTGCGACCCCATAGATGGCAGCCCACCAGGCTCCCCCGTCCCTGGGATTCTTTAGGCAAGCTTACTGGAGTGGGTTACCATTTCCTTCTCCAATGCATGAAAGTGAAAAGTGAAAGTGAAGTTGCTCAGTCATGTGTGACTCTTCGCGACCCCATGGACTGCAGCCTACCAGGCTCCTCCGCCCATGGGATCTTCCAGGCAAGAGTACTGGAGTGGGGTGCCATTGCCCACACAATGTGTAAACTCTTCACACATGTAAGAATCGAATGAAAATATGTCTTAACTCCACTGGAAAAGAAACTAAGTTTCTCTTAGCAGTTGAGTGGGCTTCCCTGGTAGCTCAGCTGGTTAACAATCTGCCTGCAGTACAGGAGACCCTGGTTCGATTCCAGGGTCAGGAAGATCCCCTGGAGCAGAGTGTGGCAAGCTACTCCAGTGTTATTGGCTGGAGAATCCCAGTGGATAGAGAAGCCTGGAGAGCTACAATCCGAAGGGTTGCAAAGGGTAGGACACAACTGAGCAACTCAGCACACCACAACAGTTGGGTACTGGGTTAGAATAGGGGCTTCCCAGGTGGTGCTAGTGTAAAGAACTCACCTCCCAGTTCAGGATACAAAAGAGACACTGACTGGATCCTTGGGTCAGGAAGATCCCCTGGAGGAGGGCATGGCAACCCATTCCAGTATTCTTGCTTGGAGAATCCCATGGTCAGAGGAGCCAGCTGGGCTACAGTCCATAGGGTAGCAAAGAATCAGACACAACTGAAGCGACTTAGCACATGTGCAGGTATGCACTGGGTTAAAAAGTTTGACTTGGCCTATGTGTGCATCTCAGGGTGCTGGCTTGAATTTTGTAGACCTCAAAGCCATGAAGAAGTTGTGTGCTTCTGTGTCATTTCCCAAGTTTGGAGCAGAGAAAACTTCTTTTACTAGTATCTGAATTCCCTGCCTATAGAGTTACAAAAAAAGGCAAGAATGTTCTGTAATGAAAAAGAGAGATAAGTAAGGTTTTATAATTAGGGGCTCTGGCCAGCTAGGGTTCAGCAAAACAAAAGAATCTGAGTTGGGAAGAAGGAATGATTTTCTCTTATAATTAGGACACCTATTCCCCAGAAAGGGGGGCAGAATGGGGATGAATATTTCTGATTCCTCAGCTTTTCCATCGCCTTACTTCCTTTACCTTATAAATTAGCAGATTTGCATACATAAAATATACCTGAAAAACTCAATAAAAGCATGGTTTAAAAATATGCAGCTAATTATACGAGAATGTTCATTTCTTTTCCCTATAAGGCAAATGAATATTTATCAAGTTAAATTCCAAGATACTTATTATCTTGCTTGCATTTTGAATATAATTACATTGGAAGGCAATTGTTCTGATGGGTGTAGGCAGAGATTAAAAGATTTGTATGCACTTTTTAAAAATGCAAAATAATCATAGTTTTTTTTATCATTAACAAAGTAGTTCAACCCTTCCCTTCAGCTGAAAAATAAGTTAGCATTAAAGCATAGCAGTTCTAAAGATATACAATAAATGAAAATGGTTGAATAAAAACTAGATGGCAATTATTTTTTGGAAACTAAATGTACAAAATAGGAAAATGCTTGAGAGACTAAAAGGTTCTATTTAATCTGCTATTTTTTTAAAGCTTAGCTTTAAAATAACTGCCCTCAAATTATTTCACTAATGTATAGTAAAGCAATATTAAAGTGAACAAAATTTATAAAATATAGATTAAGCAATAGTTGTCCTTAAATTAAAGAAATTTAATTATGCTAGGGCAAATAAAATCAAGATTTTGTATATCTACATTCATATACATAACTTCTATAATTGCAGACTTTTTTCACATTTTATTTATCAAAATAAAGTTATCTACATAAATCTTATTTTCCTTTTTCTAAGCTTCCAGAAAACGAATTATGTATTGCATTTCTTTTACTGATGTGAAGCTATCAAAAGTGCCTTAAGTTAATTGGTATACAGTAAATATGTAAACCACTAGCAACAGGAAAAAAATAGAATAGAACATTTGAAAAATAACACCAATTCATAGAAGAGTAGATATAATTATGCTGCTGCTGCTACTGCTGCTAAGTTGCTTCAGTTGTGTCCAACTCTGTGTGACCCCAGAGATAGCAGCCCACCAGGCTCCCCCATCCCTAGGATTCTCCAGGCAAGAACATTGGAGTGGGTTGCCATATACTACAGAGCAAATAACTAATATGTTGACATATGAAGTCTTGTTTTAAATTATACTTTTGCTTTTCCATAACCTGCCTACTGTAACAAATATTGTCAGTGTCTTCCCAGATTAAACATGGAACATAAACAATAAAGAAAACTGCTCAACTCTAAGCATACTCACCCAACTTTACTGTTTGACCAAGCACTTTAATAATTCTAAGGAGCAAAGCTAAAATATTGAGTGGTGAGATTGGACAAGAACTCTTATAGCAACTGCCACTGAAATAGTGGAACATTCAAAGCCTAAAACAGACTGAATACATTTCAACTGAGATTAGCTCTTGAGAACTTTGTGGCCAAATAGGAAGAGAGATACATTACTGCTTAGAAATGAGTTATGCATTTTTATTAAAGAATAATATATGTACATGTGGTTTGATTTGAACTAAGGGGAAAAAACAATCTCTGGGACTCTGGAGCCCTTTGATAAAATTTCTAATTAATTTTTATAAATCCCTTTTAATATAGGTAGGAGTTCCACGTGGGATTATCAATTTAAGAGTTATACTTGTACTCAGTGGACTAGAATCTGTCCTAAGCTAGTTATGCATAACACCTGCTAAAGTTAATAGACGTTCCACATGAGTAGCTGATTTTGCCAGAGTCATGTGCAATTAACTAATATTGAAATTTGGCTGACAGTATCTTCAATGTTTTTCCATTTAAAGAGTGTTTATTATTACCTTGCATGGTCTCCTTAAATAATTAACTATTTTTGATGTGCATGCACCATGTTTTGGATGTGTCATAATTTTTTGATGCTTTATAATCAGGCAAATAAAATATTTTTAAACCTTTATCTCCTAATGTTTATTATAAATGATGCAGTGGCATATTAATGTATATATACACATAGAGTATATGTTTAAGAAAGCTTGCAATGGACATTGTATTTTTGAAAATTCTTATAGAATTTACAGACTGGTTGATCTACCCTCTTAAAAAGAAGCATTGTTATTGATTTAATGGTCAAGTACTAACATTTTATGAACTGTCATTTTTAGTAGAAAATTGATACACAGAAGGGCAATCATGACTACTGTCCATTAATAGTCCTTCTTCCCATACTAGTTTCCTTTTCAGTTCTCACATTTTCATTCACATTGTTTATCTCTCTTGGAAGACCTTCTCTTCAATCCTTGTCATATAGAATCTTTAAGTCCTGCCTCACATTCTCAGTTTCATCTTTTCTAATCTGCCACAATTACATCCATCAATCTTTCCTAAGTCAATCAGTTGGATCCTACTTCTTGCGAACCTATGGACTATAGCCCACCAGGTTCCTCTGTTTATGGGATTTTCCAGGCACGAATACTGGAGTGGGTTGCCATTTCTTTCTCCAGGAGATCTTTCTGATCCAGGGATTGAACCTAGGTCTCCTCCACTGCAGGAAGGATTCTTTATTGACTAAGCTAATGGGGACTTCAGTCCCATTACTTCATGGCCAGATAGATGGGGGAAATACAAAATAGTGTCAGATTTCATTTTATTGGGCTCCAAAGTCAATGTGTACGGTGACTGCAGCTACAAAATTAAAAGACGCTTGCTCCTTGGAAAAAAAGCTATGAATGACATAGAAAATGTATCTAAAAGCAGAGACATCATATTGCCTACAGATGTCAGTATGGTCAAAGTTATGGTTTCTCCAGTAGTCACATATGGATTTGAGAGTTGGACCATAAAGAAAGCTGCTGCTGCTGCTAAGTCGCTTTAGTCATGTCCGACTCTGTGTGACCCCAGAGACGGCAGCCCACCAGGCTCCCCCATCCCTGGGATTCTCCATGCAAGAACACTAGAGTAGGTTGTCATTTCCTTCTCCAAAGCATGAAAGTGAAAAGTGAAAGTGAAGTCGCTCAGTCGTGTCTGACTCTTAGCGACCCCATGGACTGCAGCCTACCAGGCTCCTCCGTCCATGGGATTTTCCAGGCAAGAGTACTGGAGTGGGTTGCCATTGCCCTCTCCAAAAGAAAGCTGATCGCCAAAGAATTGATGCTTTTAAACTGTGGTTCTGGAGAAGACTCTTGAGAGTCCCTTGGACAGCAAGGAATTCAAGCCAGTCAATCCTAAGGGAAATCAACCTTGAATATTCATTGGAAGGACTTATGGTAAAGCTGAAACTCCAATACTTTGGCCACCTCATGCAAAGAGTGGACTCATTGGAAAAGACTATGATGCTGGGAAAAATTGAGGGCAAGAGGAGAAGGGGGCAACAGAGGATAAGATGGTTGGATGGCATCGCTGATTCAGTGGACATGAGTTTGAGCAAACTCAGGGAGACAGTATGGACAGAGAAGCCTGGCATGCTGCAGTTTATGAGGTGGCAACGAGTTAGACATGACTTAGCCACTGAAAAACAACAAAAAGATTATATCCTATATTCATGAACTTAGTCATGTTGTTCAGACTGAAAGCTTCTGAAGTACCATATGAGTTTGGATTTCTTCCTAGACCCTTATTCAATGACTTATGCATACTCAGTATATGTTTAGAGATGGAAAATGAAAAATTGCTTTTTTATATTACTGCAGAGTAAATCAGTATGATTATGAATCCCAGATAAGGTAATAATGTAATGGACTTTCTCTGGCCAGCAACACCAAGCAAGCAACATTTTCCATATGAGAATAATTCTTTTAGGACAGAGAATACAACCAGCAAAATTCATAGTGTCTCATCGATTTGTTGAAAAACAAAACTACTTTCTGAGAGAGATATTTTATATTATCTCTACTACTAAAGTCCAGTGATTTCAAATGGAAATTTGCCAAATATTACTTTTTGTGTGTATCTTTAAAGATTCATATTTGTTTTATTTTAGAGTTGTCAGTATTTATTTTGTATAATATGCCATATGTTCAATACATTAAAAAATAAAAGTTAATTTTTTTCCATATAGGTTTTCAACTTATTTGGTAAGACAGAAAAATTAAAATCTAAGAAATTATCACAATTATCTGAAGCACAAAGATAGTGAATAATTGCTTGTGGTCTCAGTAGTTTCAGGACTGATGTTATATATTGAGAAAGAAATGAAGATTTTTAAAAAGGCATATTAGATTTCAGAGGCAGATGAGGGATCTGAATAGAAGTATCTGAAACAGATGCTGTATATCCTCAAAAGAGAGGATTATAGCAATGGGGATAGAAATCGGAGAGTCATCAGCATACTGATGGTAATAAAATCCACTTGAGTGTACACACTACTGGGATGAATATAATTGAAGAAGATTAGCGAGTCAAGCATTGAAAGTTGGGAAAACCGCTCTCAACTAGCAAGATAGGATTTAAGAAAAATAAATCTAATCTTAGAGGACCAGCAGAGAATAGAGACCCAGAAATTGATAGAGAATTCCAAAGAAATTGGTTAATAAATGTTCTTAAATTTTATCAACAGCCCACTTTCACTTTTTCTTGACTCTTTAATTGCTGTCCCTTTGACCATCACATATATTGCCATCTTCATTCCAAATCTCTCTTGCGACTTCTGAACTCTCATGTTCAGCCACCTCCAGGAAATCTCGTGCTGCACTTCCACAAGATGTCAAACACTGCTAAACTTGCTGGTGCAAAGACAGCTAGCTGTCTCTTGTTGTTGTTGTTGTTCAGTCACTCAGTCATGCCTGACTCTTTGTGACCCCCTGGACTGCAGCATGCCAGGCTTCCCTGTCCTTCATGATCTCCTAGAGCCTGCTCAAACTCATGTCCATTGAGTCGGTGACTCAACGGAGTCATCAACGATCTCATCCTCTGTCATCCCCTTGTCATCCTGCCTTCAATCTTTCCCAGCATGAATGTCTTCCAATGAATCAGCCCATCTCTAAGAATTTTCTACAGTTTGTTGTGATCTACACAGTCAAAGCCTTTAGTGTAGTCTATGAAGCAGAAGTAAATGTTTTTCTGGAATTCTCTAGCTTCTTCTATGATCCAATGGATGTTGGCAATTTGATCTCTGGTTCCTGTGCCTTTTCTAAATCTAGCTTGTACATCTGGAAGGTCTCAGTTTACATACTGTTGAAGCCTAGCTTGAAGGATATTGAGCATTACTTTGCTAGCATGGAAAATGAGTACAATTGTGCAGTAGATTGAACATTCTTTGGCATTATCCTTCTTTGGGAAATATTACTGAATTACAAGCCATCTCTTGTACCTCAGTAATAAAGTATTCAAAGTATTTCTGAACATGTAACCAAGAAGAATAAATTCTACATTCCCTAGCCCATTTACAGGAAATTATGGCCTTGTGGTGAAGTATTTTCCAGAGAGATGGAAGCAAAAATTCTATGCAGCTTCCTAGAAATGTCTTTAAGTTCCACAGGTAAGCCTTACACTACCTTTTAAAAAATTTTCTTTCAGCTGACTGGAATGCAGAATTTATGGCTGTGCCTAGAGCTAGATAAAATAGATTATGAGGTGTATCTGGGAACTGAGGTCACACAGGCAGAGCAACAAAAGCAAAGGAGTCTTAATCTCTGACCCTGTGAAAAATTTAGCCAGCCATGGATACATAATTGGACTTTTACAAGAGATAAACACTTGCCTTATTTTAAATTGCTTTTGTCTGGAGCTTTCTGTCACAATCCATTAAAAAAATTCTATAATTAATGCATTATATTTATCAAAAATCTTATTTTACTTATATATTCCATTTTATAAATGTCATCATCAGCAATCCAGGTGTATGAAACAAAGCTTCTTCCTTCTCCATCTCCTCTCATGATACCAACACAGATGCAGTCTCTACTGCCATTGCTTTAGTTAGGCCCTTGTCATTTCTTGCCAAGATCACTCCAAAACCTGTGAATACTTATTTCTAGTTTTATTCATCCTCAGTTTAATATCTGCGCTTCCAAGCTAAAGTAATCATTCTATAAATAAAAAGTCTTGTCACTTCTCCATCTAAATTCAGTTAAGGGTAATATGCAAATTTCCACATATTTTCTAGTAGCTTCTTCCTATCTGTCTCCTGCTTACCTTTCTAATCTCCTTATTCAAGTTTTCAACCTGCTCCCTCTACTCCAACCAGCCAGAAAATCTTCCAGAAACTCACTTTTTCCCCATGCTTTCCTGGAAGCTATTTGTTTTCTTTGTGTGAAATTCCTTCTCTCTTTTTGATGTAGCAAACTTGCCTTCAAGTCTGTGTTTAGTGAACTCTTCCTCTTGGAGGCTTTTGGTGAAGACTGGCCTTGTTCATTCTCTGGGGCCCACCACAGTCTGAGTGAAGTTCCTCTTCAATGTCATCTCATTCCTCTGTGTATCCCCATATCATAGGAACCATCGTGGTGTAATATCTATTTACCCCCCAACTCCTCCATTAGTTGTTAGGATATTTTTAGACCAGGAACTTGTGTTTCACTTCTGATTGCCAATATCTTACAGTGCCTACTTGGTGAAGGAACTGGCAACCGTCTCCTGTAATCTTGCCTGGGAAATCCCATGGACAGAGGAGCCTGGAGGGGTTACAGTTCATTGGATCACAAAGAGTCAGACATGACGTAGTGACTAAACCACGACCACCAGTGCCCAATAGCCATTCATTCACATAGTCAGTAGATATTTATTGAACAAATCCATAAACATGTGAGGATCATGAGTAAGAATTTAGCAGTTAGTAAGAATTTAGCAGTTACTTGCTAGAACATTAGTGATTCCACCCAATCTTAGAGATCAAACGTACTCACCACATATGAACAAGGAGCTAGGAAATTGGTTATCTAATTCTGTGTATATTAGAAAGGTAATTGAATATAACTCAATAAAAAGAAAAAATAGGGAGTAGGACTTGATAAATAAGGGTGAGAATTAGAGATACAATAGCATTAAATGGAAGATAATTTTAGAAGCTATTTGCATACGTGTGTTTTAGAAGGCAGGAGATAGATGAGTACATTTGAAGACAAACATGCTAACGTGCACACTAAGTGAGGTGTAAAAAGGGAAAGACTGAAATTGGTCTTCTTAGAAGCATTTCTAAAGCCAAGTACTTTTATGGGTTTTATAATTCACAAAATATTACTCCTTTCACTATCTCATTTCTATTTGCACTATAGCCATTTGATGCAGATGTTACCATTTTTTATTTTATAAATACAATAAATAAGTCAAAGTGGTTATGAGCTTTTTAAGTTTATTCATTAGTAAGATTATGAGATGCACACATGAGGTACCATGGTATTTTAACTTTAGAAACCTGAAGACTAATAAATGTGGGGTGAAAATTATCAGGAGTAATATATAATACTTATTTGGTTAACCAAGTTGAAAAAAAATCATAGCATTCTTTTCAGTAACAGTTTATCTCTATAAATAAAACTTTAAAAACAGCTCAGTGATCTAATTACTAGTGTGTGAAACCATGCATGATTAGATTGAGATTTTAAGGTATCCAAAAAAATCTTTTGTGTAGGTGTATACTTATCTTAGTCATTTCTTAGCTGCTTAATTTAGTCCTTATCCTTTCTCCATATTGTGAGAGAGTATAGCCTTTTTATTCAGTTTCAATCTTTTCTTGGCATCAGAATCATTTAGGGTTATATAAAAAGTGTGAGCACCAAATGATGGAGAAGTTTTTCTTGTACAGGAAATCATTTTTGTTCTAGTCTTACCTTCACATCTCCATACATGGATCCAATCTTGGTCTTTGGTACTTGAGGGCATCCTAGTGTCAAGAGCCCTTTAAGATCCTTCTACTTAGCCTTTAATCTTTTCTCTAGATGGAGAGATTTAACTACTTCTAACTTAATAAGAATGTTGGATTTGGTTTACTTTATAGTTTTCCAATTAACTTTCTGAGTGCTTTTTTTTTGTGGAGACTTTAATCTTGTCTAAACTTGTGGAAAAGTAGAGAGGAAGAAAAAGAACACTCCTACTTTTTATATATATATATATATGTATATATAGTGATGGTGAAAGTCGCTCAGTTGTGTCCAACTGTTTGCGACCCCATGGACTACTGTCCATGGAATTCTCCAGGCCAGAATACTCAAGTGGGTAGCTTTTCCCTTCTCCAGGGGATCTTCCCAAACACAGGGATGAAACCCAGGTCTTCCGCATTGTGGGTGGATTCTTTACCATCTGAGCCACAAGGGATGATTATATTATAATATGTATATATATTATGTATACAATATATGTATACATAATATATGTATATATTATGTATGTAATATATATATAACACAATTAACTGTTAGTATTTTTGGACTTAAAACATCTCATACTTTGATTACATGGAACTTAGTTTAGTTATATGATAGATATCACTGCTTCTAAATGAGCACTATTTTATTAGAATTTAGATAGAGTTTGAAATTGAAGGAAAGACCTATAATGAGATTAATGGAGAGAAAATTATGATAGATTTAATATAAAATGCTATATTTCATCAATATTTTCAATTTCCTCCTCAAATTAAATCAGATTTCAGTTCAGTTCAGTCACTCAGTCGTGTCCGACTCTTTGCGACCCCATGAATCTCAGCACGCCAGGCCTCCCTGTCCATCACCATCTCCCGGAGTTCACTCAAACTCACGTCCATTGAGTCGATGATGCCATCCAGCCATCTCATCCTGTCATCCTCTTTTCCTCCTGCCCCCAATCCTTCCCAGCATCAGAGTCTTTTCCAATGAGTCAACTCTTCACATGAGGTGGCCAAAGTACTGGAGTTTCAGCTTTAGCATCATTCCTTCCAAAGAACACCCAGGGCTGATCTCCTTTAGAAAGCACTGGTTGGATCTCCTTGCAGTCCAAGGGATTCTAAGGCGTCTTCTCCAACACCACAGATCAAAAGCATCAATTCTTCAGCGCTCAGCTTTCTTCATAGTCCAACTCTCCCATCAGATTTAAGACTTTTTAATGTATCTTCTTTAGATCTACATGTAGAAATAAGAGGAGCTTCCCAGATAGCTCAGTGATAAAGAATCTGCCTGCAAGGAGGAGACATGAGTTGGATCCCTGGATTGGGAAAATACCCTGGAGGAGAAAATGGGAGCCCACTCTAGTATTCTTGCCTGCAAAATTCCTTGGAATTTTTAGGAGTAGAAGACTGGTGGTTACAGTCCATGGGGTCAAAGAGTCAGACATGACTGAGCATGTACGCACAACTGTAGATATAAAAATGTGCCTATGATTTTATATCTCTTCCTAATGAGTAAGAGATGGGAATACCGGAGCACCTGACCTGCCTCTTGAGAAACCTATATGCAGGTCAGGAAGCAACAGTTAGAACTGGACATGGAACAACAGACTGGTTCCAAATAGGAAAAGGAGTATATCAAGGCTGTATATTGTCACCCTGCTTATTTAACTTCTATGCAGAGTGCATCGTGAGAAACGCTGGGCTGAAAGAAGCACAAGCTAGAATCAAGATTGCCAGGAGAAGTATCAATAACCTCAGATATGCAGATGACACCATCCTTATGGCAGAAAGTGAAGAGGAACTAAAACTCCTCTTGAAGAAAGTGAAAGTGGAGAGTGAAAAAGTTGGCTTAAAGCTCAACATTCAGTAAATGAAGATCATGGCATTTGGTCCCATCACTTCATGGGAAATAGATGGGGAAACAGTGTCAGACTTTATTTTTTGGGGCTCCAAAATCACTGCAGATGGTGACTGCAGCCATGAAATTAAAAGATGCTTACTCCCTGGAAGAAAAGTTATGACCAACCTAGATAGCATACTGAAAAGCAGAGACATTACTTTGCCAACAAAGGTCTGTCTAGTCAAGGCTATGGTTTTTCTAGTGGTCATGTATGGACGTGAGAGTTGGACTGTAAAGAAAGCTGAGTGCCGAAGAATTGATGCTTTTGAACTGTGATGTTGGAGAATACTCTTGAGAGTCCCTTGGACTTCAAGGAGATCCAACCAGTCCATTCTGAAGGAGATCAGCCCTGGGATTACTTTGGAGGGAATGATGCTGAAGCTGAAACTCCAGTACTTTGGCTACCTCATGCAAAGAGTTGACTCATTGGAAAAGACTCTGATGCTGGGAGGGATTGGGGGCAGGAGGAAAAGGGGACGACAGAGGATGAGATGGCTGGATGGCATCACTGACTCGATGGATGTGAGTCTGAATGAACTCTGGGAGTTGGTGATGGACAGGGAGGCCTGGTGTGCTGAGATTTATGGGGTCGCAAAGAGTCAGACATGACTGAGTGACTGAACTGAACTGAATTGAACTGAAGGAGTAAGAGAGTTCACATTTCTCTTTATTGCCAATAAACCAGAGTCATCTGATATCTGAATCACCTGAGTGTTACAGGTACCTATAGAAACTTCATTAATTCCTTAAGACTCCTAACTTATATAGTACCTTGTTCTGGAAATATCAACATAATCACAGTATCTTACAGAACCAGGATGATACAGAAAGGGTTTATATCAGTATATATTACCTATAGGGACATCAAAGTATAGTTAATGAATCATATGTTAGGTTTTTAAAAAGACAACTATGTTATTACTTGAACTGTGTTAGCTCTTCATTAAAATATTTGTAATGGTGATGAATAAATAAAACTACAGTTGAATTACTGCAAGCCTTTAATCTATTGGAGGGGGCTCAACAAGGTATACAAATTAATTAAAAAAAAATGGTTTGAAGAACTTCATCAATAAGTAATTGTATCATCTATAAACTGGCTACCTTATGAACATATACAAATATCTAGTAATTTATCAAAAAATGTAATCAACATTTAAATATATATTTTTAGGACAGAAAGGGGTAAATACAGAGCTTTTGAAACAGAAGGAAGTTAGTACCAGGAAAGTACTGATGCTAGTGAGGCCAAGTGATACTAGTCTAGGTCGTGTTGGATCTCTAGCACAGGACAGGCTATGCATCTTCAATTTGGCAACAGGTTGCCAGGTCTTACAATTATACTCTAAGGAGCTACCCTACCAAAGGAAAGTGACTTGTAAACTCTATCTGTAGGCCAGATGAACAGCAAGGACATTTGACATCTGTTGTAGCCACACATGGGGAAAATCAATCACTGGTAAGTAATTGAAGTCTAGTCCTGTGTTATGCAGAGCTGCAGGTTGCATTTTATTACTACAGTGCGGTGTAAGAATCTAAGCCAAGAAATTAACATAAAACAGATTTGTATACAGACCCAGATCTCTTAAGGAAGTAAACAAAGTCTTTTGTCCAAAAATTTTCACAGTTCAGTTCAGTCACTGAGTCATGTCCAATTCTTTGTGAACCCATGAACTGAAACACATGGGTAAGTTGTGAAAACAGAAAACAGGTCTCACTGCAGAAGAGATAATATCATTATTTAGGAAAGAAGATGGCAAAAACAAGCAAACCAACAAAAAAAATGGAAGAATAGGTGTTAATGAAAACAGAAAAATTAAGACTTGCTTTGGGTTTCCCTTGTGGCTCAGTTGGTAAAGTATCCATCTCCAATGCAGGAGATCTGGGTTTGATGCCTGGGTTGGGAAGATCCTGTGGAGAAGGGAAAGGCTACCCACTCCAGTATCCTGGCCCGGAGGAGTCCATGTATTGTATAGTCCATGGGGTCACAAAAAGTCAGACACGACTGAGTGACTTTCACTTTCAACAGAACTGAAAATATAGAACCATTTGGAGATATACCACCACATAGATATGTTTCGGACAATTCAAGAGATAAAAATAGATATATGAATCAATAAAAAGAACATGAAATAGCACGCAGATTTGAAAAGGAATTAAGCAGACATGAAATCATCTCCAGAGTGCTCGATAAATCCTGAATGTATGAATGAATGAAGGAGTGAGTGAGTACTTAGTACAGCAACTAACTCACAATCAAATAGAAAAAATTTAGAAAATGTTATTTTTGCTATTATTTTATCCTTAAACTTTCATACCATTTTTGTAGGGTAGTATAGCTGTTTACTATTTACACACTTTTTGTAGGGTAGTATAGCAAACCAACTCATCCAATATCTAAATAATCTTATAACCTGTTTTACTAGTGGTTCATCTTGGATTCTGTTGAAGACGCATAATATGTAAGGTGAGTCTTAAACTGCTAAATGGGCTTCCCTGGCAGCATAGATGGTAAAGAATCCACCTACAATATGGGAGAACAGGGTTTGATCCCCGGGTTGAGAAGATCACCTGGAGGAGGACATGGCAACCCACTCCAGTATTCTCCGTGGGAAAATCCCATGGACAGAGGAGGCTGGCACAAAGTTGGATATGACTGAGCAACTGAGCAAAGCACAGCACATAGCTCTTTAATGATTTCTTTCCTGCCTTATTCTGGAATACCATTGTGAATCCTTTACTTTGTTTAATGATATTCACATACATTCATTCTTTTCTTTCATACTGATCACTATAAATAGGCCATACTTTCTCTATTTACACACCGTTTTTTTACTCTGGTACTGATACAACTCATTCTACTCTATGCAACAGTCACAGAAATCCCACATTTAACACACTGACACTTCTTGATGTTAAATATCAAGCATTAAAAGTAATTTCATGGGAATACAGAAATTTATGTACTTAGAATGACACATAACAAAGCTCAGCAGTGTGTAGGAGGAAACTAGATTTTTTCTTCCAAAATATCCAGTTCACCACTGTGAACCGAAGTTTGTAACAACTCTTGATGAAATCTTTGATAAAATTTTTATTAAGGTGTCTAGCATAGGAACTAAAGTCAATTGTTTCCAACTTTAATAATTACAACATATGTTTACTGAGTGCCTATGTTTTTCAAGATTATTGTTCTAGAAGTTTTATTCATATTAACTTATTTAATATTCATTTAGTACTTCTCTCTTTCAAAAGAACAAGAGAATCACAGGTTAATTACCTTGCTCAAGGCCAAGATAGTAAATGATAAACCATGGTTTCAACTCAGTCATAAATTCTAAAGCTAGAAATTTTAAATACCACATGATTTTAATCAGTATAGTTCAGGTTAGTTGCTCAGTAGTGTCTGACTCTTTACGACCCCATGGACTGCAGTATGCCAGGCTTCTCTATCTATCACCAATTCCCAGAGCGTGATCAAACTCGTGTTCATCGAGTCAGTGATGCCATCCAACCATCTCATCCTCTGTTGTCCCCTTCTTATGCCACCTTCATTCTTTCCCAGAGTCAGGGTCTTTTCCAATGAGTCAGTTCTTCACATCAGGTGGCCAAAGTACTGGAGCTTCTGCTTCAGCATCTGTCCTTCCAATGAATATTCAGGATTGATTTCCTATATAATTGACTAGTTGTATCTCCTTGCAGTCCAAGGGACTCTCAAAAGTCTTCTCTAATATTACAGTTCAAAAGCATCAATTCTTGGGCACTCAGCTTTATTTATGGTCCAACTCTGACAGCTATACACAACTATTGGAAAAACCATAGCTTTGACTAGACAGAATTTGTTGGCAAAGTTATGTCTCTGCTTTTTAATATTCTGTCTAGGTTGGTCATATCTTTTCTTCCAAGGAGCAAGCATCTTTTAATTTCATGGCTGCAACCCATCTGCAGTGATTTTGGAGCCCAAGAAAATAAAGTCTGTCACTGTTCCATTGTTCCCCATCTATTTGTCATGAAGTGATGGGGCCAGATGCCATGATCTTAGCTTTTTGAATGTTGAGCTTTAAGCAAGCTTTTTCACTATCCTCTTTCCCATTCAACAAGAGGTTCTTTAGTTCCTCTTCACTTTCTGCCATAAGGGTGGTGTCATCTGCCTATCTGAATTAGTGATGTTTCTCACAGCAATCTTGATTCTGGCTTAAGCTTAATCCGGCCCAGAATTTTGCCTGATGTACTCTTCATATAAGTTAAATAAGCAGGGTGACAATATATAGCCTTGGATGTATATAGCCTTTCCCATTGGAACCAATCCATTGTTCCATGTCTGGTTTCAACTGCTTCTTGACCTGCAAACAGATTTTTCAGGAGGCAGGTTAGGTGGTCTGGTATTCCCATCTCTTTAAGAATTTTCTACACTTTGTTGTGATCCACACAGTTAAAGGCTTTAGCACAAACAAGGAAGCGGAAGTGTGTGTGTGTGTATATATACATACATATATATATATATATATATATATATATATATATATATTTGAATTTTCTTGCTTTTTCTATGATCTAGCAGATGTTGAAAATTTGATCTCTGGTTCCTCTGCCTTGTCTAAATCAAGCTTGAACATCTGGAAGTTCTTGGTTTATGTTCTGTTGAAGTCTAGCTTGGAGAATTTTGAGCATTTCTTTGCTAGCATGTGATATGTGTGCAATTATGTAGTAGTTTGAACATTCGTAGTCATTGCCTTTCTTGGGGATTGGAATGAAAACTGATCTTTTCCAGTCCTGTGGCCACTGCTGAATTTTCCAAATTTGCTGGCATATCGAATGCAGCATTTTCACAGCAACATATTTTAGTATTTGAAATAGCTCAGTTGGAATTTCATCACCTCCACTAGCTTTGTTCATAATGATGCTTCCTAAGGCCCACTTGAGTTTGCACTCCAGGATGTCTGGCTCTAGGTGAATGATCACACCATCGTGGCCATCTGGATCATGAAGATGTTTTTTGTATAGTTCTTCTGTGTATTCTTAACGCCTCTTCTTCACATTTTCTGCTTCTGTTAGTTCCATGCCATTTCTGTCCTTTGTTTTGCCCAAATTTGCATGAAATTCTACCTTGGTATCAATAATTTTCTTGAAGAGATCTTTAGTCTTTCCCATTCTATTGTTTTTCTTCTATTTCTTTGCATTGATCCCTGAGGAAGGCTTTCTTATCTCTCCTTGCTATTCTTTGGAGCTCCACATTCAAATAGGCATATCTTTCCTTTTCTCCTTTACCTTTTGCTTCTCTTCTTTTCTCAACTATTTGTAAATCCTCCTCAGAGAATCTTTTTGCATTTCTTTTTCTTTGGGATGATTTTAATTGTTATCTCAAAATGGTATTTATCACAAGTTGTCATGGACTGTATGCTTGTATCTTCTTCAAGGCTGTATGTTGAAATACTAACCTCCACCACCATGAGATTTAGGAGATAACTAGCTAATGAAGGTAACACCCTCATGAAGGGGATCGATGTCCTTATAAAAAGAGACATGAAATAGCTTGCTCTGCTCTCTGCTGTCTTGCATGTGGGGATTCCGTGAGAAGATGGCCATCTGTAAACCAGCAAGTAAGCCCTCCTAAGACCGTGGGTCTGCTGGCACCTGATCTTGGATTTCCTGGTGCCTAGAACTGCACAGAATAAATGTTTGTTGTTTAAGCCATATAGCCTGTGGTAATTTATTATCACAGCCCAAACTATCTGAGAAACAGACATTGAAAGTGATTGCATCATACTATTGAGTAGTATGATTTTTATTTGGGGGTGGCTTTTAAAATGTATTAGCTCATCTAAATTTGCTTCTATGAGAAATATAGGGAATTAAAGAACAGCAGCAACAGATTATTGTAAATTTGTTGAAATATAATCATTATAAATAAGAACAGTAAGTAGACTGCAAATCAGCATAACTACCTGCTATAATGAGGTCTTAGTATTTCATTTGTTTTATCGAAATATATTTAAAATATCAGTCAAGTAGCTATTAAAAAGGCTTAACTGTACAGATGACCATAAGAAAGCCAAAAATTGAAGAGACAACACTGACTGACACCTTCTATTATTTTGTACTATCTTCATAATGAATATTTAAAAATCACTTTCGTTTTCTCTTTGACTAAGACACCAAGATAATTTTGACTACAGACATTATGATCAATAGGATTTATTCATCAATGACTTGTTTAAGCTCTTGATTTTCTAAATATTCCACTATTCATATTTCTATATTAATTTCAATAAAAAAAAAAGGTTTAAAGTCCAAATTGAGTGGATGCTGGGCAGGTTTTCTAGGCTAATCATATATAAAGAAAATGTGTTTCTAAATCTAAGTGTAGTCATCAAATAGTAGTTGAAAGAGTCACTAAGCAGAGCTATATATATATATATATATATACACACACACATACACAAACACACTCATATATTTAAAGGTGACAGTTATCATGTGGAGTTATGTAATCTTCCTAAATACCACTTTCCAGAGAAGTAATATTTCTGTTTGATGTAATATCAACAATGAGTGATATATAATTGATAGGGCTCTTTCCATGAAAAGAGCACTGTGGTATGTACACCTTGGTAACTTTGAAATCTGTCATTCTGTGTCATATGAAATAGATAATTACACAGTAGATAATTACAGACATGCAATAAAAGCTACCAAATGACTTTATATTTTGGCAACTTCTGTTTGAAATAATAGTTCATTTTTAATGGAGTAATTTAATATATTATTTTAAATATTTCTTACATATTAGCAGGTAATTTTATAAATGAGTCTTTGGAAGAACAAGTAGTAGTACATAATGCCTTTAGGTAACAGAAGAAACAGAATATGAATGGGAGATGCTTAGTTAATTTATAGGACATGTACATTTCAAAAGTCCTATTTTTAATCTCTGCTGTATGACACTTTATTTTGTAGAGCCATGACATTTCTTCATTTGAGAAATGAAGAACAAGGAAATAGAAGCTGAAATATATAAAGCATTACTATTCAACAGGCTTGAGATTAACCCTGTCTATTTACAATGTTAAATCAACTATGTCTTAAAACCAAGGTTTATAACATTAATAAATTTATCACATTGAAAAAAGCACAGTCTTTGGAGTCAGATAGATGTGTCTAATCATGACCTTGACATTTAATGAGTAGGCAAACATATGCAATTTACTTCACCTCTTAGAAGCTGATTTTCTATCTATAAACTGAGTATAATAATATCCACAACCTTAGCAAATGTAAGTATTAAAATAAGTTTCCAACATAGAGTAATGCTTGGAATTTAGTGTGCACTGAAAAAAATTCTCCTCTTTATTGACAATAAAGAAACCTTGTATATGTTCTTAAAAATGCTCATAATTACAAAATGAGAGACAGCAAATACAAAATGCTTTTTTTTTAATACCAACTTCTATTCAAAGTTGTTTGAATTCAAAACTTTGTTTGAATTTTTCATAGGAAATTTTATTATGTATGTCTTTAAAACAGTTTTCAAACTATCTATTATGTTTTTTATGTTTATGTAATTTGTGCCTGTCTATGTAGTTCATCGGAGAAGGCAATGGCAGCCCACTCCAGTACTCTTGCTTGGAAAATCCCATGGACGGAGGAGCCTGGTAGGCTGGTCCATGGAATCGTGAAGAGTCGGACACGACTGAGCGACTTCCCTTTCACTTTTCACTTTCATGCATTGGAGAAGGAAATGGCAACCCACTCGAGTATTCTTGCCTGGAGGATCCCAGGGACGGGGGAGCCTGGTGGGCTGGCGTCTATGGGGTCGCACAGAGTCGGACACGACTGAAGCGACTTAGCATAGCATATGTAGTTCATAAAAAGTGTAACAACACACTTTGTGTCATATAAGCCACCCTGTCGATAAGTGACAGCTGAGTTGCTATCTAGAAGTTCTCCATGAGGGACTATGTAATGTGAGAGTCAGTCAAGCCCATTTGAAGACATTCTGTCTCAAAATCTCACAGAAGCATATCAGAACCAGGTTGACTTTCTCTTACTGATTATCTTAATCTTTTTTATGTATGGCCTTAAACTCAAACATCATAAGCTAGGCAGAAGTATTTGGTTTGATTTTAAATCCTTAACTTATGAATACAAAATTAAGACACATTTTCCTCTGAGCTATGCCACAGGCATTCTTAAATTATATCGGTGGATATGACCTTAACAAGTGCAATGAACAGCAAAGAAGCAAATTTCACTGAAGCAAAAGAATAATATTGCAAATGTATTAGGCTTAAGGTTAAAAGTCTTGCAATCAATCAAGTTATGGAGAATTTTGTGGACTAAAGAGATTATCTTAGTTTGAAAACACTATTACCAAAGAAATAATGGAAAACCACATTTCAGAGAACATGGTGAAAAGAATACTCAAAGAATATTGATTCAGCTGTGGGGGGCAGTATGGAGTCTGAAAAACTATTTTTCCCATTTGTTCAATTATTTAATTGTAAGAGTCCCACAAATGATGGCTCCTCTCTGAAAATAGACTTGTGTTCTATTTTCAGGTAAGATAAAATTATTCTTCTGTTGAAAGACATTTCTAATGTGCACTGGGGCATGTAAAAACTGGGGGAAAGTCTTAATAATATTTTAAAAGTAAACAGAAAAGTAATGCCAGGTATTAATGACTTTTATTTTACTTGGGTATGGCTGCAAATTACCATTGTAAACAATCATCTTAACAACTACAGGATAATTCAGTTTCAAATAAAATACAGATAAGGTATCTTCTCTGAAAAAAATTGCATTTCTTTTCCTTAGTTATCCACACTCAGAGATTCAATTCTGTATCTGAAATGGATAATAATTATGCTGATTATCTCACTGCCGATTCATATTTGCATGAATGGTAGCCTATAAAAATGTACAATAGTTCAATTCAGGGGGACAAAGGGACCCAGCAAGTAAAGTCTCATGCTCAGATTACAGGAAGTCTCCTGTCTTTACAGAAAGGCTTCTGAGCTATTCTGTGCATCAAAAATCCATGAGTATTTGTTTCCTATGTAAAATGCTTCAAGCAGCTGCTTACTTTTTATCTGTAACTTTTCTTTCCAATCTTCTTTCTTTTTTCTGATTACATTAAGGGAAATCCTTGATCAGGAGCCAGTGGTCTTTAACACCTGCTAATCTCCTTTTGAACAAGGGAAGTGTTTGCCAGGCCAGGCCATCTGCAGGCAACAGAGGGCTAGAGTGGCACCAGGGGGGCAGGATGCAGTGGGTATTCAAATCCTCATATCCTGAATCTTTGAATCAAGAGGGTTTCCTTCATTGAACACTTGAGTGGGGTCTCCTAGCAGCTAAGGAAGCCCTGGAGATGTGTAATTAAAGGAGTCCATTATGCACTAAACACAATGAAACGATAGCTACTCCTAATTCCCATAAAATTGAGCCAGCTCCTTGCACCCACTGCAGAGTTTGTGCTCATTCTCCAGGAAGTGCCCAGCCACCCCTCCCCTATAGAAAGGCGACAGTGAAGGGCTGTAGTATGTTTCCTTGTAGTGGAAAGCAGCTTATATATTGTGGAAAAAGATATGGTGCTGAAGCTAGCACCTGGGCTCTCTGAACATCCACGCCTGTCAAGCCTGGCTTAAAATTTAATGAGGTCTTTTGGGAGAGGACATTCTATATATTTTTAGTACATGCCAATTCTTAGTCCACAAATGACATAATAAAAACCTCAGGGCTGAGTTGCACCTTAGAAATAATTTCAACTGCCCTCATCTTTCTCCCAGGGTGGAAGGATAGCCAAAATCAAGTGAGGATATTTAACTGAAGTTCCCAGTCTTCTGCTTCTCAGATTGTTTATATTCTAACTGTCTTGAGTTTCAATCAAAAATCTTTACGGTTCTTGCATTATATGCTGGGCATCATAGTACAGTTGGGAAACAGAATAGAAAACAAGGTAGAAATAGTCCATGCTTTCCAGAATTTATATCCAAAAGGTAGAAGACAAACATCTGTTAAGTGTTATAATAGAAAAATTTACTATGGAAAAAAAATTCAAATAAAGAAGTATGAGTTATATAGATTAAATTTATTTTTTTTAATTACCAGAGCAACAAATTTTAAAATTAAAAATATAGAACTACTTGTAAAATTTATTTATGAGTATATGCTGAGGATTTTGATTACTGAGACATTGTATATCTTCTTGAAAAAAGATTACAAAACTTCAACAAAACATTTTCCAACTGCAGATTCTTGTAATTAAAGGAACTTGGGTTCATTAAAAATGTATAAATGAATGTATTTATTCAAACAGATTTTTTTAGGGTAATTAAAATACTTTCACACCTTATAGGAACAACTGCTTGTTTTGTTTAAACTTATTCTACCTGGTGTTGCTGTTTTCAAAAATATTTTATAAAGAAAAGGATTTTCTTTTTGTGGATAGTAAATGTCATACCAAAATCATTCCCTTAAGTTGTATCATATGATAAATGAATTGATATTAGCCTAAGTTCAGGTACAATGTATTTTGACACCTCTGATTCATTTTTTGAATAGTAGTTTTAAATACATCAGGGCAAGTGTGGAATCAATATCCATTTGAATGTTAGATTTAACCTCTTTAAAAAAAATATATATACTCTTGTTTTTTCACAGATTCCACATCCTGATCTAAGGAAATCTATAAGTGTATGGCTTGGGGTTTTGTCACTGATTCTGCCTTATATTTTCAGTTTATCATCAGTTCTGAATGTTGAGCTTTAAGCCAACTTTTTCACTCTCCACTTTCACTGTCATCAAGAGGCTTTTTAGTTCCTCTTCACTTTCTGTCAGAAGGGTGGTGTCATCTGCCTATCTCAGATTATTGATATTTCTCCAGGCAATCTTGATTCCAGCTTGTGCTTCTTCCAGCCCAGCGTTTCTCATGAGGTACTCTAGATGTAAGTTAAATAAGCAGGGTGACAATATACAGCCTTGACGTACTCCTTTTCCTATTTGGAACCAATTTGTTGTTCCATGTCCAGTACTAACTGTTGCTTCCTGACCTGCATACAGGTTTCTCAAGAGGCAGGTCAGGTGGTCTGGTATTCCCATCTCTTTCAGAATTTTCCACAGTTTATTGTGATCCACACAGTCAAAGGCTTTGGCAAAATCAATAAAGCAGAAATAGATATTTTTCTGACTCTCTTGCTTTTTCCATGATCTAGCAGATGTTGACAATTTGATCTCTGGTTCCTCTGCCTTTTCTAAAACCACCTTGAACATCTGGAATTTCATGGTTCAAGTATTGCTGAAGCCTGGCTTGGAGAATTTTGAGCATTACTTTAGTAGCGTGTGAGATGAGTGCAATTGTGCGGTAGTTTGAGCATTCTTTGGCATTGCCTTGCTTTGGGATTGGAATGAAAACTGACCTTTTCCAGTCCTGTGGCCACTGCTCAGTTTTCCAAATTTGCTTGCATACTGAGTGCAGCACTTTCACAGCATCATCTTTCAAGATTCGAAATAGCTCCACTGGAATTCCATCACCTCCACTACTTTGTTCTTAATTATGCTTCCTAAGACCCACCTGACTTCACATTTCAGGATGTCTGGCTCTAGGTGAGTGATCACACAATTGTGATTATCTGGGTTGTGAAGATCTTTTTTGTTCAGTTCTCCTGTGTATTCTTGCTACCTCTTCTTAATATCTTCTGCTTCTGTTAGGTCCATACCATTTCTGTCCTTTATTGAGCCCATCTTTGCATGAAATCTTCCCTTGGTATCTCTAATTTTTTTGAAAAAATCTCTAGTCTTTCCCCTTCTGTTGTTTTCCTCTATTACTTTGCATTGATCGCTGAGGAAGGCTTTCTTATCTCTCCTTGCTATTCTGTGGCACTCTGCATTTAGATGCTTATATCTTTCCTTTTCTCCTTTGCTTTTCGCTTCTCTTCTTTTCACAGCTATTTGTATGGCCTCCCCAGACAGCTATTTTGCTTTTTTGCATTTCTTTTCCATGGGGATGGTCTTGATCCCTGTCTCCTGTACACTGTCATGAACCTCATTCCATAGTTCATCAGGCACTCTATCTATCAGATCTAGTCCCTTAAATCTATTTCTCACTTCCACTGTATAATCATAAGGGATTTGATTTAGGTCATATCTGAATGGTCTAGTGGTTTTCCCTACTTTCTTCAATTTCAGTCTGAATTTGGCAATAAGGAGTTCATGATCTGAGCCACAGTCAGCTCCTGGTCTTGTTTTTGCTGACTGTGTAGAGCTTCTCCATCTTTGGCTGCAAGGAATATAATCAATCTGATTTCAGTGTTGACCATCTGTTGATGTCCATGTGTAGAGTCTTCTCTTGTGTTGTTGGAAGAGCGTGTTTGCTATGACCAGTGTGTTCTCTTGGCAAAATTCTAATAGCCTTTGCCCTGCTTCATTCTGTACTCCAAGGCCACATTTACCTCTTACTCCAGGTCTTTCTTGACTTCCTACTTTTGCTCCAGTCCCCTGTAATGAAAAGGACATCTTTTTTGGGTGTTACTTTTAAAAGGTCTTGTAGGTCTTCATAGAGCCATTCAACTTCAGCTTCTTCAGTGTTACTCCTGGGGCATAGGCTTGGATTACCTTGATATTGAATGGTTTGCCTTGGAAATGAACAGAGATCATTCTGTCGTTTTTGAGATTGCATCCAAGTACTGCATTTTGGACTCTTTTGTTGACCATGATGGCTACTCCATTTCTTCTAAGGGATTCCTGCCCGCAGTAGTAGATATAATGGTCATCTGAGTTAAATTCACCCATTCCAGTCCATTTTAGTTCACTGATTTCTAGAATATGGACGTTCACTCTTGCCATCTTCTCTTTGACCACTTCCAATTTGCCTTGATTCATGGACCTGACATTCCAGGTGCCTATGCAATATTGCTCTTTATAGCACCGGACCTTGCTTCTCTCACCAGTCACATCCACAGCTGGGTATTTTTTTTGCTTTGGCTCCATCCCTTCATTCTTTCTAGAGTTATTTCTCCACTGATCTCCAGTAGCATATTAGGCACCTACCGACCTGGGGAGTTCCCCTTTCAGTATCCTATCATTTTGCCTTTTCATACTGTTCATGGGGTTCTCAAGGCAAGAATACTGAAGTGGTTTGCCATTCGCTTCTCCAGTGAACCACATTCTGTCAGACCTCTCCACCATGACCCGCCTGTCCTGGGTGGCCCCACATGGCATGGCTTAGTTTCATTGAGTTAGACAAGGTGGTGGTCTGTGTGATCAGATTGGCTAGTTTTCTATGAGTGTGTCTGTCCTCTGATGCCCTCTCGCAGCAGCTACCATCTCACTTGGGTTTCTCTTACCTTCGATGAGGGGCATCCCCTCATGGCCGCCCCTCCTGTCCTTGAATATGGAGTAGCTCTCTCAGCCCTCCCACGCCCGTGGAGCCACTGCTCCTTAGTTTATCACATTAGAATGTAAAAAGCCAATTAGCAAAATTGTAGGATTTTGGATAGGGTCTGGGTAGATTAGATAAGGTAAAATGTCTTTGGACATCTAAAACAGAAGACTCAAAATAATAATACTAAACATATTAAAGGAGACAGTTTAAGGGTCTATCAGTTCAGTTCAGTTCAGTTCAGTCATTCAGTCATGTCCGACTCTTGCGACCCCATGAATCGCAGCACGCCAGGCCTCCCTGTCCATCACCAACTCCCGGAATTCACTCAAACTCACGTCCATTGAGTCAGTGATGCCATCCAGCCATCTCATCCTCTGTCATCCCCTTTTCCTCCTGCCCCCAATCCCTCCCAGCATCAGAGTCTTTTCCAATGAGTCAACTCTTCGCATGAGGTGGCCAAAGTACTGGACTTTCAACTTTTGGATCATTCCTTCTAAAGAAATCCCAGGGCTGATCTTCAGAATGGAATGGCTGGATCCTTGCAGTTCAAGGGACTCTCAAGAGTCTTCTCCAACACCACAGTTCAAAAGCATCAATTCTTTGGCGCTCAGCCTTCTTCACAGCCCAACTCTCACATCCATACGTGACCACTGGAAAAACCATAGTCTTGACTAGACGGACCTTTGTTGGCAAAGTAATGTCTCTGCTTTTGAATATGCTATCTAGGTTGGTCATAACTTTCCTTCCAAGGAGTAAGCGTCTTTTAATTTCATGGCTGCAGTCACCATCTGTAGTGATTTTGGAGCCCAAAAAAACAGTCTGCCACTGTTTCCACTGTTTCTCCATCTATTTCCCATGAAGTGATGGGACCGGATGCCATGATCTTCTTTTTCTGAATGTTGAGCTTTAAGCCAAAACTCGCCACTTTCACTTTCACCAGGAGGCTTTTTAGTTCCTCTTCACTTTCTGCCATAAGGGTGGTGTCATCTGCATATCTGAGGTTTTTGATATTTCTCCCAGCAATCTTGATTCCACTTTGTGCTTCTTCCAGTCCAGCATTTCTCATGATGTACTCTGCATAGAAGTTAAATAAGCAGGGTGACAATATACAGCCTTGACATACTCCTTTTCCTATTTGGAACCAGTCCGTTGTCCCATGTCCAGTTCTAACTGTTGTTTCCTGACCTGCATATATACTAAAGTTAAAATAATCAAAACAATAAATAATTCCACTCACTTTTTACTGTGGGTATATGCAACTTGAGTTCTATGTTTATAAAAGAGGATCGCCAAACTAGAAACGTTAAGGTAGTGAAACTAGATAATCTTATCTGAAAATGGTTACCCAAGCAACAATCTAAGGATCCTATGATGTCTAGCTTAGAAAAGAAACATAGGGGCTCATGTCTCTTTAAGTAAGACAACATTCTTTGTTGAGATCAGAATTAGCAGTGATTAGTGAGTTTTTCACTTGATTACATGCTCTTAAGAGCAAGTTGTCTAATTATTTATACCTGGAACAGTGCTTCATAAATACTTGTTAAGTAAACTAATACATGTTACAGAGAAGAAGCTAAAAATAAAGAGAAATGTCAAATTGCAAGCTGAAAGAGACTAGTAGTGCTCTTGTAGATGCTAAATTATCATTTACTAGGAACTTGAAGAGGAAACTCTTGAACTGGGAATGAGATAAAGATAGGTGATTTCTAACCCTTTGTTCAAATAGTTTATTTTTCCTTTATAAAGAGGATGTTTCTTTGTCTTTAGAGAATATGAACAAAAAATACGTATTTATTTTTCATCTAATTAATTTGTTGAAAATTATGATACTTCTATTTCTTACAAATTTGTTAACTTGTCAACACATCAGTCATTGAATTCAGAACATTTTATCTTTTGATACATATCTTTTGATACATTACCCAATACACAGATTCTGTGTTTTGGGTTTGTAGTAGTAATTACTACAAATCCCTCCAACTGAAGGCTATAAAAAACATACAATTACATCTTCAGAGGAAGCCTCTGCAAGGATCTTGACTTTGTGAAATCATAAGCAATTGACTCTGATATCTGCAGATTGGTGCGTTTAAAAGATGAGACTGGAAAATCAAGCAGAAGAAAGCCACAAAAATGTTAAGGTAATAGTATCTATTACTAGTCTGAATGAATAAAATAAATTGTATTTAAATTTTTCTTCTGGTTTGCATCAGACTTTTTTCTGTTTGAATTTTCCATATGCAATACAAGCACTTTTCTTAAATAGTGTTTGTGTACTTAGTCACTCAGTCACGTCCAACTCTTTGCAACCCTATGGACTGCAGCCCACCAGGCTGCACTGTCCCTGGGGATTCTCCAGGCAAGAATACTACAGTGGGTTGCCATGTCCTCCTCCAGGGGATCTTCCCAACCCAGGGACTGAGCCCAGGTCTCCCTCATTTCAGGCAGATTCTTTAGCAACTGAGCCACCAGGGAAGCCTGAAACCCAGGGAAACCAGGGAAGCCCGTTATGCTCAAATAGTGGGTATCAATAAAACATGACAAGTATCAGGCCGTTTGAGAACATGATTTACACATCAGCTTTCAGTCTATACAAATATATTATTTCATTAGGAAATATGATTTAGTCCCATAGTTATCTGATTTATAAAATTCTAGTACAAATCCTTCCAAGGAATGGTGTTGATAAATTAAGGTGACAAAATGACTTCACGGGGATCAGTTCTAAGGATAATAGAAACAATAAGTGAAAAAAATATTAGAGAAGTCATCTGTATGTAAAATTAATACATTCCAAAGGCAGACAGTTAACCCAAATGACAATGATGAATAGATTACCTGATGTTTTGTAATGTCATCTGTAATCCTATACAAAAAGAATTTGTTCTTCTTTTGCTGTCTTAACTTTAAGACTACTCAAAGAAAAGGGAAAGTTCATATATAATCTTATAAGAATAACTAATAAATGAGATGAGGAATAATCACCAATTATGCCACCGAGTGCCCCTTAGAACTTTCCAGTTTTCCATTTTTAAATATTTTAACTATTGAACTCATTCATATTAGATTCCATACAGAGAAATCATATTATCTCTTCAATCTATAAAGCATAAACGCTCACTGAAAGTTTTTATTATAAAAAGTTTTTGTTTATTAAAAACTGTCAAAAAGTTTGACTGTCATTTCAAGATAACAGGTTGTAATTGGTGATACACAATCTTTCAAAACCCTTTAAAACTCTTAGTATTTTGTTTTTGCTGTTCTTGTTGTTATATCAGCTGACTTCATATAGAACTTTTATGTAAATTCCAAAAAACAAAATGGTTGTGGTGAGAAGTAAAAACAGCAAAAAATATTGTTAAGCACCTGTTACCTCCTTGGCAGTTAATCATATAAATAAAATAGGAGAAATAAAAACCTCAGTTTTCTTGATAAATATTTACCAGCTTAAAAGTTTCTCCTTAATTTGGATTCCCATTTAGAAAGGCATGTATTAGCTAACGGTCTACTTTGCAATTGTGCTGTTAGTTTACAAAATGAATTAATATATAATCCCTCTGAATAATTAACCAATCATTTATTTTAACATTTGATTCACAGAAACTATTCATCAATATATGACTCTTACTTGATAGTCTGAAAATGTGAGTTTCAAATTTCTAAAGGTAATTCCTATATAATTGAAAAGAATAGGCAGATGAAGAAAAACTCAAAGAAAATAGTTATGAATATAGCATACTGACATATTCTGGAGTTCTTTTTCTGAATATCTATATACCATTTAAAAATGGATTGATATACAAAAGATTATATATAGTAAAATAAAACGATAATTTAAACAAATTTCAAAATCAAAAGCATATATTTTCCTTGGTGGATTATTTCCACAGGAGTGTGTATTTTTAAAGAGGAAACATGTAGGAAAGTATACTTTATGAGCATTTACGCCTTCTGATAATATATATTTTTAGTTTTCTCTCCAGCCATCTCTACCTTTGTTGTAGAAGGATACACTCTTCTTGTCAAGATCATATTATGAATTCACAAAGAAATAACCCAAACTCCTACATAAATTTAGAGCAATAATGGATAAAACATGTGTCAAAATATATTTTAAGAACATTACCATTGTCAAAAACAAGATAAAATAAACCTGTTTACCTAACAAAATAGTGAGCAAAAGCCAAAGATGTGTCTAACTTCAGTCTAGTAAAAAGACTGTTAAAATTATCTTATAAATGTAAAGGAGGAGAACTAGACTCCCTGTGAAGAACTAGGGCTTTGGTAGACTCTCTCTGTCTACAAAAGGAGGTTAAATACTTACAATTGTTGTTTATGACTGCTCCTAGCTTTGAACTACTGCTTAGGTAACAGGAAGACTAAGGAAAGCTACATGATCGGGAGCATTGTCAGGCCATGTAAGGGACATAGAGCTGAATCATAAATTCCACTACAGAATGTTGTTGTTGTTCAGTTGCTAAGTCGTGTCTGACTCTTTATAACCCCATGGACTGCAGCATACCAGACTTGTCTGTCCTCCACTATCTCCTGGAGCTTGCTCAAATTCATGTCCATTGAGTTTGGTGATTCTGTCCAACCATCTTATCTTCAGCCACCCCCTCCTCCTTTAACTTTCAACCTTTCCCAGCATCAGAATCTTTTCCAATGAGGTGACTTTCTGCATCAGGTGGTCAGTATTGGAGCTTCAGCTTCAGCATCAGTCCTTCCAATGAATATCCAGGTTTGATTTCTTTTAGGATTGACTGGCTTTATTTCCTTGCTATCCAAGAGACACTAAAGAGTCTTCTCCAGCATTACAACTTGAAAACATCAGTTCTTCAGTGGTCAACCTTCTTTATGGTCCAGTTTTCTCATTTGTACATGACTACTGGAAAGACCATACCTGGCGAAGGAAATGGCAGCCCACTTCAGTATTCTTGCCTGGAGAATCCCACGGACAGAGGAGCCTATCAAGCTACGGCCCATGGGATCACAGAGTCAGACATGACTGACCGACTAACACTTTCATTTTTATCTTTATCTAGGTTTGTATTACTAATATAATCTCAGATTTTGAAAAGGAATATCTCACTTGCCAGGTGGAGTGAAGTATATACTTCTAGATATGAAGGGGATGTCATGATGTTGTGAAGTTGGAGGAAAAGAGAGGGCTGGCACTCAGAGTTCACTAGGCAGCCATGGGACAAAGAGGGTGCACAGGAATTCACCCACTCAGGGGCCAGAAACTAGACTTAGTCCACAAAAAGTTATCTGTTGCAGTGCAGTAGAAACTCACTAGAGGCTCAGCACGTGGGGATTTCCTGTATTTTAAGTGCTGGCAGCTGTGGCCCTAGAAGAAAAACAGGCAAACGCTAGAAACACCTATCTACTATGCCTTGTCATGTCTCTCTAGCACTTTCTGTTAGCTATTTCTCCTTTGCCACATGGACCAGTGTTAAACTCTGCACCCCAGAGGTGGCTAATAACAGACAAGCTCCTGCTAGAGGCACCTCAGCAAACTTCTTCATTATGACTTTGGGCTGCAATTATGATTTCTCCACAGTGTAGTTGCTCAGTTGTAACTGGTTCTTTGCAACCCCATGGACTGTAGCCCACCAAACTTCTCCATCTATGGAATTCTCCAGGCAAGAATACTGGAGTGGGTTTCCATGCCCTTCTCCAGGGGATCTTCCTGATCCAAGGATCAAACCTGGCTCCCACATTGCAGGCAGCATTACCTTTTTCATGCTACTTTCTTGTAAGCCAAACATGATGCCTCAGGTAAAGAAACTGCTGTTAATAGGCCTTTAGTAATGTTATTGGAGAAGGAATGGCAACCCATTTCAGTATTCTTTCCTGGAGAATCCCATAGACAGAGGAGTTTGGTGGGTTATGGTCCATGGGGCTACAAAGAGTCAGACATGACTGAGTACATGGCCTGGGCATGGCAGTAATGTTAAAGGGAGGCGTCTGGGGTGGAGAGTGTTCTGTGGCCCTACTATGATCATGTGTTCTATGATCTGATTAGGTATCAGCTTTCTAATGAGCCTATGCTCTCATTAGAAGTGTTTCTCAGTATTTTATCCTCACCTACGTGGAACAAGAAGGCTAAAATGGTCTGGAGGTGGGTTTTTCCCTCTTCCACTTGCAAGGATAGAGCCAGCTCAGATCGGTTATTTCCCTTCCCCCATGTCAATTAGGCTCTGATCAAACCCCAGCAGGTTCACTGCAGTTAAGTCACTCAGTTGTGTCCGACTCCTTGTGACCCCATGGACTGCAGCATGTCAGGCCTCCCTGTCCATCACCAACTCCTGGAGCTTACTCAAACTCATTCCATTGAGTTGGTGATGCCATCCAACCATCTCATCCTCTGTCATCCCCATCTCCTCCTGCCTTCAATTTTTCCCAACATCAGGGTCTTTTCCAATAAGACAGTTCTCTGCATCAGGTGACCCAGGTATTGGAGTTTCAGCCTCAACATCAGTCCTTCCAATGAATATTCAGGGCTGATTTCCTTTAGGATAGACTTGTTGGATCTCCTTGCAGTCCAAGGAGTCTTCTCCAACACCACAGTTCAAAAGCATCAATTCTTCGGCACTCAGCTTTCTTTATAGTCCAAATCTCATATTCGTACATGACCACTGGTAAAACCATAGCTTTAACTAGATGGAAATTTGTTGGCAAATTAATGTCTCTGCTTTTTAATATGCTGTCTAGGTTGGTCATAAGTTTTCTTCCAAGGAGTAAGCATCTTTTAATTTCATGGCTGCAGTCACCATCTGCAGTGATTTTGGAGCCCAAAAAATAAAGTCTGTCACTGTTTCCCCATCTATTTGCCATGGGACCAGATGCCGTGATCTTAGTTTTCTGAATGTAGAGCTTTAAGCCAACTTTTTCATTCTCCTCTTTCACTTTCATCAAGAGGCTCCTTAGTTCTTATTCGCTTTCATCCTTAAAGGTGGTGTCATCTGCATATCTGAGGTTATTGATATTTCTCCCGGCAATCTTGATTCCAGCTTGTGCTTAGTTAATTAATTTCCCCTGAGGGGAGACCTTGGTAAGAAAAACAGTGCTCTGTTAATTTCTCCCTTCTCTGCCAGAAGTCCAGCGATTTTTCTCAGATGTTTACTTGGGGACATTGGATGAGCTCCTGGAGGAAAATCTCACAATATTGTGGGGGCCTCTGTATTACTTGCATCCCTAGGAATTTTTAACTCTGAGACTTGCCCATACTGAGCTTCCAGCAGTTTGTCAAATAAGTTCAGGTATTCTTACTCTAGCACCAGGTTCAAGGTGGTTTCTTCTTGTGAGTCTCAGCTCCAGGTAAGCCGTGATTCCCTGAATTTTCCTTTCTGCCTCTCCAGTCTTGGAGATAGTGGTTTACCTGTGTCCTCTACTCTTTTATGAATTCAAGAAGATATGTTGATTTTTCAGTCTGTTCCACTTTTAACTTGTTGGGATAAAGTGGTGACTTCCAATCTCCTTAACATGTAGAACTATTGCTGGCCAAAATCTTGGCCTTCCTTGCCCACTGAAGCTGAATGAAAGAAATATGGAGACAGAATTTGGAGGAAATACAAAGTGAAAGTCACTCAGTCGTGTCCACAGGCTAGAATACTGAAGTGGGTATCCTTCTCTTCTCCAGGGGTCTTCCCAACCCAGGGATCAAAGGTGGCTTTAATTTTCAACCAGCAGAGAGGGAAAAACAGTAGCCTCATGCCTCAAGAACTGTGCCTTTTCTCCATGAGGAGTCTAGAGGCTTATATAAGGTAAGGGCTTGCAGTCAGAAGTCTGGTGATGAGGAACAAAGGTGATAGGTTCTTGATTTCTTCCTCTTTCACTGTTTTAAAGACAGTTATAAACTGGCATCAGTAACCCAGTAATTGAGTCTGGCAGTTAGGTGTCTCTGTGGCCTTCTTTCTGATATGTAGCTACAAGGGGAAGGGTGTTGCAAGGGTAAATACCAGGTAGGGGATGTATTTACCAGAGTCAAAAGAAAAAAAAATGTGAGTTGTAGCTCCTGCAGAATTAGGGGGCAGAGAAGCAAACTTAGTTATAGACATTCAGCATTAGGAGCAATTAAAGTAAAATTACTCCTTGGAAGAAAAGTTATGACCAACCTAGATATCATATTGAAAAGCAGAGACATTACTTTGCCACCAAAGTCCATCTAGTCAAGGCTATGGTTTTTCCAGTGGTCATGTATGGACGTGAGAGTTCGACTGTGAAGAAAGCTGAGCACCAAAGAATTGATGCTTTTGAACTGTGGTGTTGGAGAAGACTCCTGAGAGTCCCTTGGACTGCAAGGAGATCCAACCAGTCCATTCTGAAGGAGATCAGCCCTGGGATTTCTTTGGAAGGAATGATGCTAAAGCTGAAACTCCAGTACTTTGGCCACCTCATGCGAAGAGCTGACTCATTGGAAAAGACTCTGATGCTGGGAGGGATTGAGGGCAGGAGGAGAAGGGGACAACAGAGGATGAGATGGCTGGATGGCATCACCGACTCGATGGACGTGAGTTTGAGTGAACTCCGGGAGTTGGTGATGGACAGGGAGGCCTGGCGTGCTGTGTGATTCATGGGGTCGCAAAGAGTCGGACACAACTGAGCAACTGAACTGAACTGAACTGAAAGTAAAACAAGATTAGGAATGTTCAGGCCTGCTCACTGTTCTCTTTATCTTCCTTGTTCTCAGGAAAGGGGAAGAAAAAGACTTGTTCCTCTTTTTTCCTTTTTCTCTGCTACAGAAGTAGAAACTGCAAATGAGTACTTTCTACAAATGAGCTGCAAATGAGCATTTATCCTTAAAAAAAACCCAAAAAACTGTCTCTGACCCTGTCTGTAATCTAAGTTTTAGTTTTACATACTGGAGAAAGCTTTATATGCCCAAAGATGTTCACTGTAGCTTTGTTTGTCGTTCAAAAAGCATGCAAATAGCTTGAGTACTTTGGTAGAATGGAGATACATTTGTGAATATCTTGTATATAGGGATTAAAAAATAAACTAGTCATGCATATATCAACTTGGCTATATCTCAAGAAAGAAAATAAGTGAATAAGTCAAAATGCAAAAGGATTTCATATAGCTTTGTAAAATTATGTAAATGATTCTTCTTTGTGCTTCTAGAAATACTTATAGGTAGACAAAATGTAATACAAGGATTATAAAGTGTTGTGTTAAATTATGATTATCCACCCACTCCTTAGTCCTTATTACTATGGAGAAATGGAATTAAAGGTTTACTAAGAAGAGGGAACTTAAAGTTTATATATATTACTTTAAAAAATCATATAAAACCATATAAGGTCAAAATTGAAATAATCACTTTTGATTATGAAAAATAGATATGTAAGTATTTAAAGTGGTTTTCATTAGTCTTTTCTGTTTAATTAAAAACAAAGCATTTTCTCAGTTATGTTTCTAATTATAGAAAATGTAACATACAATATCTATAGCACACGGCTCTTAGTAGTCCTTTCGAAAGACTGGTTGAAATAAATGATATCAAAATCATACCATATATACAATATTGCTTTCTGCATCTTTCCTTGTTAATAGCATATTATGAGAAATAGCAAAGAGTGGATCTCTGAAGTTGGAGTGCTTTTACCTAAACACCAGATTCATGATTGGACAATTCATTTAAACTCTTTGTGCCTCAGTTTCCTCAAATGTAAATAAAGCTAGTGAGATTGCATAAATGTTGAAAGATGCAATATATATCACATACTTGGAACAGTATCTGGTGCAAAGGAAATTTATCAGTGAGATATATATAAAACTGAATATATTGTATGAATGGCAGCATAATATTCTAGGTTAACATGATTATATAATGCTTTATATTTATCACAGCTTTTCCACAGGTAGTAGTAATTTTTAAGCCATTTAATATTTGAAAATATTTTTCTATTCTTCACAAAGAGAAAAAATTGTTTGATAAAACCTTTTTCACAAATCTCTGAAAATGTGCTAATTTTTTTCAGTATTTATTGAGAAATAAAACAAAATTAAAATGAGTCTATTTTTTGCTCTATTATATGCTCATTTGTGCCTAATTGAATAAATATGTGTATGTGCTTTTAATTCAGTTTTTCCCTTATTTTGTGTTTGAGTGTGCTGAATTTTTACTCAGATTTACTACACATGATGAGGGGTTTATACAAGTCATTTAGTTTTTCTTTCTACTTTTTAAAAATTTAATTCAATTATTTGGTTGTTGGTTTTGTTCTGTTTTTATCTAATGAATTTTTATTTTCCTGTGTGATTCCCTAAATTTATTATACTCATAATTGCTTCCTTTATGGTTATCTTCCTTATAGACTAAAAGTTCCAGGTGAGCAGAGGGGTATTCTCTCTTTCCCATTATTAACTGCAAAGCAGAGGACTGTATTTGATCAAAGTAAAATCTACACCTTCTTTTCTTCCCTCCTCCCTTCCTTTCGCCATTCCACCCACTTTCTTTCTTTTTTATTTCTCTCTCTTTTTCTCCTCCTCCCTCAACTCTGCCAATATATGAAAATAGATCAAGAAGGTGTCCATCTATAGACCAGAAAGTGCATCTGCTAGCCCCTTGATCTTAGATTTCTCAGCCTCCAGAATTGTGAGAAATACATTTCTGCTGTTTAAGCCACCTAGCCTATGGTGTTCTTATTATGGCAGCCCAAACAGACTTAGACTCCACCTCAATATATTTTTTCTTGTATTATATTAATATATGCACATAAATTGGAAAAGGAATGGCAATCCACTCCAGCATTCTTGCCTGGAGAATTCCATGGATAGAAGAGCCTGGTGGGCTACAAAAGAGTCAGACAGAACTGAGCAACTAACACACACTATGCACATACATATATACCATGCATGCTTATGATATTCTGAATTATTTAACTTTATTTCATTGATAGTAATGAAACAACATCATTTATGTTCACTAAATCATTAGCTCATGTATTACCTGGAATGCACATTTTTCAACCAATAATTCTTTACTGACCTGTTGCACAGACTAAAACATACCTTATTCTTACTAAATAAAATGAAGACTATATCCAGACAAATTCATGTTCAGTCTAAATACAACCCAGGACTAACAGACATTGTCATCGTACCTTCTTTTGTTTGTTTAGTCATGGTTTCCTTCAGTGCTATGAACATATTTATAGAGGCTGCTTAGATGTGTTTGCTTTTTAAACGTGGCATCTGTTTGTTTTCATGAACAGTTTCTACTGCCTGCTTTTTTCTGCTGTAGGAGGCATACTTTCCTTTCTTTGTATGTCTTATATGTTTTTGTTGGCTCTCTATTCTCTGCGTCTTCACATTGTCTTTACTGTATGTATCCAAGTTTCCTCTTCTTACAAGAACACCATTCATATTGGATTAGAGCTACCCTAATGATCTCATTTTAACTTATTTCTTTAAAGACTCTATCTCCAAATAAGGCTACTTTCTGAGGATAGGAATTCAGTGCATGAACTTTCAAGGGATGTCTTTGTCTTGTGTGCTCAGTCCTGTCTGGCTCTGTGTGGCACTATGGATTGTAGCCCACCAGTCTCCTCTGTCTAAATAGGAATTTATTCATTTCATCTGGGTTATACATTTTATTGATGTATAATTGTTAATACTAACATCTCACAATCCTTTTACTTCTGTGATATCGGTTGCAACTTTGCCCTTTTCATTACTTCCTTACTGCTTTTATAGATTTTGGTCAGTCCTCTGCACAATAAAAAATTTTTATCTCAAACACTTTAGGAATTTACATACAATTATTGAGAAATCTGTATATGTCACTCTAGAATATAATATCTGCTTATTCTTTTTTCAATATTTATTTAAGACTAAAATTTAAAATTTTGTACCTGGAGCCTTTCCAAAGATATATTTTTTCTTTATGCCTGATTATGACAGTACTTATTATTTTTTTATTAAGGTTTCATTCCCTTTTGACATTTGTTGATAGTGCCAACAGTCCGTTCATTGTAGAGTTAGGTATTTTCTAATGATGTCTTCATTAAACAGTTTATAGTTCCCATATCCTAGCTTCTCTAGATTAAGGGTAGATCACATGATCTCAATATGGTAGATGATATGTGTTCAGTGCTTAAATGCTTCATTTGCTTTATTATTTTAGGTAATGGGACGACTATGTTGTCTCAAAAGAGGCAACTGATCTCAAGAATACAAGGAGTAGAATATGGAGCAATGCACTGATACAAATCCATTTCCCTTCCTGCAAAACCAATGAACTTGAATGATCTCATAAAATCATCTGTAAGTACATATCAATTAATTACAAATTAACCAATTAAACATTATATCAGTTTTCACTTGACATTATTTGCAACTTTGATAAATCCTAGTCAATATGTCTAGTGTAGTTTTCAGTAACTAAGATTTGGAATTTTACAACCTGGACTTCAGATCCTATTTATCACACTATGTGACTGTAAAATTGTCAGTTGTAGAATGGAAATAATAACATTCACTAGATTAAACTTGATGTACAGAGTGATGCAGGGTGAGAGACAGGGAGGACTTCATAGTTTCTATGTCATCTCTGATCCCATTTCCTTTCTTGACTACCAGTTGCCTACTTCCCCTTTGATTTTTAAAAATGCCTTAACAACAGTAACAATAATAGTAACAATCATAAACAGTCACATAACAGTAAATATGTAAATTCAATCCTAAATATTTTTAAAAGCAATAGCCATAGTGACCTTATTAAATAGGTGATATAATTATATCCATCTAGAGATTAAAGAGAAATTGGGGCACAAAATGGTTAACTAACTTGTCTAAAGTCACCTGGAAAGTAAATGGTAGAACTGAGACTTAATTCAGCTCTTAACAACCATATATACCTGCTCAATGCTGGTACTCTTTTAATATTTATAACTTGTGCTTGCTGCTGAGCTGCTGCTGACTTCAGTCGTGTCCGACTCTGTGCAACCCCATAGACGGCAGCCCACCAGGATGCCCCATCCCTGGGATTCTCCAGGCAAGAACACTGGACTGGGTTGCCATTTCCTTCTCCAATGCATGAAAGTGAAAAGTGAAAGTGAAGTCTCTCAGTCATGTCCGACCCTTAGCAACCCCATGGACTGCAGCCTTCCAGGCTCCTCCATCCATGGGATATTCCAGGCAAGAGTACTAGAGTGGGGTGCCATTGTCTTCTCCGAACTTGTGCCTAGTCTTCCATGAATTTGGTTTGTGACACTTGCAATCCGAATTCTCGTAGCACATTCTTCACACGTAGTATTTAAAAAAGCTCTCAGAAATTGTCAGAAACTATTATGGCAGAAGCAATTCTAATGACATTGGTGGCTGAGGTGGTGGTGGTGGTAGTGATGATGACTAAAACTGAATCATTTATTCTACAGCATCTATGTGTAAGGCACTCTTAATTGCTTTAAAACAAGGTTTGATTATGTAACTGTAAAATGGAACTGAATGTTAAACCAACTACTATACAACAAAAAGGCTAAAAAAGAAAAAAAAGAGACATAAAATAATACAATTAATTCAGACACAGTCTATGTGTAAAATAACACACAACAGAGATGGGAATACCAGACCACCTGACCTGCCTCTTGAGAAACCGGTATGCAGGTGAGGAAGCAACAGTTAGAACTGGACATGGAACAATAGACTTGTTCCAAATAGGAAAAGGAGTACGTCAAGGCTGTATACTGTCACCCTGCTTATTTAACTTATATGCAGGGTACATCATGAGAAATGCTGGGCTGGAAGAAGGAAAAGCTGGAATCAAGATTGCCGGGAGAAATATCAATAACCTCAGATATCCAGACGACACCACCCTTGTGGCAGAAAGTGAAGAGGAACTAAAAAGCCTCTTGATGAAAGTGAAAGAGGAGAGTGAAAAAGTTGGCTTAAAGCTCAACATTCAGAAAACTAAGATCATGGCATCTGGTTGCATCACTTCATGGGAAATAGATGGGGAAACAGTGGAAACAGTGTCAGACTTTATTTTTGGGAGCTCCAAAATCACTGCAGATGGTGATTGCAGCCATGAAATTAAAAGACACTTACTCCTTGGAAGGAAAGTTATGACCAACTTAGATAGCATATTCAAAAGCAGAGACATTACTTTGCCAACAAAGGTCCATCTAGTCAAGGATATGGTTTTTCCTGTGGTCATGTATGGATGTGAGAGTTGGACTGTGAAGAAAGCTGAGCACCGAAGAATTGATGCTTTTGAACTGTGGTGTTGGAGAAGACTCTTGAGAGTTCCTTGGACTGCAAGGAGATCCAACCAGTCTATTCTAAAGGAGATTAGTCCCGGGTGTTCTTTTGAAGGACTGATGCTAAAGCTGAAACTCCAGTACTTTGGCCACCTCATGCAAAGAGTTGACTCATTGAAAAAGGCTCTGATGCTGGGAGGGATTGGGGGCAGGAGGAGAAGGGGACGACAGAGGATGAGATGGCTGGATGGCATCACCGACTCCATGGACGTGAGTTTGAGTGAACTCCGGGAATTGGTGATGGACAGGGAGGCCTGGCGTGCTGCGATTCATGGGGTCGCAAAGAGTCGGACACGACTGAGCGACTGGACTGAATGTGCTTATTAGGGAAACATTCTGTATTTCCTTTGAAAATCTCACAGTACTTTTTCCTGTGAAGAAAATCTTCAACCTTTTGCTATAAGCATTGCTTTTTCTGGTAAGATGATTCCAGAGATCATTAGTGAAGAACAATTTTAATAGAGAGAATATAAAAACACCTTTTTTAAAAGGATACACTCCAATAGAAATAATTTCTTTTCTGACAGACAATATATTTTTTTCCTCCTTGGTTTTTTCTTCAAGATCAAAACTCTAAGTTTCACTTTGCCTTCAGTCTTCTCCATTTAGGTTTATGTAGAGTCTTTGGTCAATCCAGTCAAAGTTCCAGGTAGATTACCAGCTAAAAGCTGCAAAAAGATTAACATATACACACTTAAACACTATTGAGTTAAAGATGTCTAGAATATGGATATTTTGAATCACTTTTTCTTTGTTTTATTTGTCTTTCAAATGTTATATATTTAACTACTTTGTAGTTAGCTAGGATTATTATAGTTCCTGGGGATTACTAAAATTTTTAGAAGGTAGTTTATTGACAGATCAGAATATGAAACCTAATTATTATGTGATGTACTTTCAAACATTATGTAACCAGGCCAAAGTAAATATTATTTATGCACAGAGAAAGAATGAACAGTATATAACATATTTATAAACTAAAGTATAATATACATTAAACATCAATGATGACTCCCTCCTTCTACCTTGTCTAGCTTTCTCCTGCCAGCTAGATCAATTTTTCCTGTAATTCCTGTCTATCTACTACTCATCTATCTAATATTTTTTCTTTAATGGTACTCTCTCTGATAGAAAATGCAAGAGAAATTTAAAGTCTTTAAAGGATTTTATAAAATTAAAGTGGATTGTACAATTTAAAGAATTTTAGGCCATCTTGAGCAGAGAGCTAAATAAGCATTCAAATAACTTGATATTCTTTACAGAGATATAATCTTCAACAACTATTTCAATACTTATAGCTTCACCCATATTTTCTAATTCTTCTCAGACTTTTGTAAAAACCAGTCAAGACACTGAGTAGCTGTATAAGTAAAACAAATAGCTTGGTAGAGATCTCAAACCATTTCACTTCTTCCAGCCATATCAGTTTAATTGGTTTATGATAGACAGATGATGTTAGCAGGACACACAACAGTTACATTAAAGAAAGTTTTCTGCTGGAGTAGTGATCTAGGTTTGGTAGAGGTCACTTATCTAGGTTTGGTAGAGGTCACTTATCTGAAAGAGTGGAAATAATGTCAAATTTTATAATAGTTAAGGTGGGAGGAGTCAAACATTGTGATTTCTGTATTTTAGTCACATAATTCTGATCCAAAATATATGCCACAGAATAATCCTTGTAATTGCATTGTTCTCCGTGTCTCCTCTTTATTGTGAAACATAAAGACATCAGGAATTCTCAGTATTTGCTGGTCTGGTCAATTATGAAGTAGTCAAATTCTAACTTGCTTTTATATATGCTGTTTTGACAAAGAAAAGGTTATGGGTCAAGTTATATAACTAATTCTGTTGTGCCCCTTGAAGGCAGAAAAAAGCCTAGGTTAGAAAAAAAAAAATTGTGAATGGACTACAGCCATGCCATTATCTGATAATCTCACAGAGAACTGTTACAGCTCATGTGAAGACCTACAGATATAGAATTCTCATTACTCGGAGCTATAAGAGGGAAGTGGAACTGAGTAATGAGGGCTGATTACTTGTGTATTTATAGTTTTGAATCACACTGCGGTGAAATTACTCTCCATGTGTATGTTTGATGACATTCTTGTGCTAGGTGAATGATTCTGATAAGCTGGAAAAGACACTATATATGGGGTATATTTAAAGTAACATCAACTAAAAGAGGAAATTCTGAACCCTGAGTAATGATAATGGAAAATTATTCAAGCACCAATTAAACATTCAGGAATTTCCCTGTTTGCAAAATTGCCTTAGGCCACCTTTAGTCACAGAGGATATGGTGGCAAATCAGTAGAGAGCAATGCCTCACTTATTCTCCATTGTTGGGTAACAGGGTGTTCCAGCAATGAGAATTTTCCCAGAGAACTTTACCCCTTCAGAAAAAATAAGTTTTTATTATAGCCACTTTGTAGCCTGTGGTCTTCTACCAGCACTTAGATCTCTAAAGCTCATATTCTCATTTGCAAGTTTGAAAATTTTGCTTCTAACTCCAAAAGAAATGGTTCTTTGAGATCTTAGTTATATTCACTTTTTTCCCCCCTTAAACAGGGTACATGGCCTCTAAAGAAAAGAGAATTCAAAACTATTGTTGTCATATTTGTTCTCAGTTCTCTATTTTCACTCTAGATAACACCCATAAAATGGAGAAAGATGTTCTTATATTTTCTCTAATAGACATTTTTTGAAAAAAGAATCACTGGAAAATCAGTTGCCTGACCCTAGAACTGTGCTTAGAGTTGTTTCTGGAGGCCAGTCCCTCTCTGTGCACCTAGAAATGCAAAGCTGGAGACACCTTTCAGCTGCCTTTAGTTTCAACTCATCATCGTCAGGTGAGGAAACTCATCACCAGGGGGTGAAAGTCTTGTCTGTCCATCAGGTATCACTGCCATGACTATATCCTACGCCAACTGTTGGAAATCCATGACCTACAGGATGAAGTCTGTCTTTCTTTTGTTTTCGTAAATAAAGTTTCACTGAAACCCAGCCATGTCTGTTAGTTGACATATTATCAATGGCAGTTTTCATGCTATAGCTGCAGAGTTGATTAGTTGTGACAAAGACCAGAGACAGGGACACCTGGCCCACAGAGCCAAAAATGCTTGCTATCTATCCCTTTACTGATAACTGCTAAGTCACTTCAGTCATGTCCGACTCTGTGCGACCCCATAGACGGCAGCCCACCAGGCTCTGCCGTCCCTGGGATTCTCCAGGCAAGAACACTGGAGTGGGTTGCCATTTCCTTCTCCAATGCATGAAAGTGAAAAGGGAAAGTGAAGTCGCTCAGTCGTGTCCGACCCTCAGCGACCCCATGGACTGCAGCCCACCAGGCTCCTTCATCCATGGGATTTTCTAGGCAAGAGTACTGGAGTGGGGTGCCATTCCCTTTACAGAAAAAAAAAAAAAAAATTGCTGACTTAAATCTGCCAGTTTACTGCCCAATACTTTGTCCTCTCTTCTCTAGTATACACCTTTTGTTTGCTGGATTCACCTCATACATAGACACAAATATTACCCAGTGGCCTAAACAATGTGGTTAAGTGACTTGTGTTAAAGCTTTGTCTCAATAAGATCTGCTCTTATAAGGGAAAAATCTGAAGACCATATTACTTTAAATTCCACTACTTTTATTTGTTTTTTAGAGCATAATTGTTTTACAATGTTGTGCCAGTTTCTGCTTTACCAAAAAAAGAAAAAAGTGAAGTTGATCAGCTATGTGTATATACATCCCTTCTCTTGAAACCACTACTTCTAAAATGCAACATATCATGTCACTTCACTTCAAATTAATGTAGTGGGAAGAATATAGAAAAGTCCATCTCTCTTTAATCTTTCTATAGTGAATATTTAGATCATTAGTTTACTAGAATTTACGTGTTAGTTACTGATAAAACTTGATTACATTATTACAACAATAAGAAATTTGGCAAGAATTTTTGCTGTGTGGTAGATGCTTATAAGTATAAATATAAATCATGTCTTCCTTAGAATTGAAAACTCACTTGAGACAAGGAATTAAGGGATGTCTCACTCACTAAGTAAGCATCTCCCCTTCCTCATGGTACAAACTATCCATATAGAAGCTTGGGTAATGAGGAAACGCTTGCTGAAATTCAAAACACTTCAGACAAGCTTTCTCATGCACAAAATACCACTTCTAATTGGTTCTTAACTAAATTAATTAACTGGTATGACTCACTCTCCAGTCACAACTCAACTTGAAAAACACAAAGGAATATGGCTGGGATAACAAAAGCTAAGAGCCCTGAATTACTCCTGGTTTTCATATTAACAAGGGAGTTCAGCCTAGAGAGAAAAGGTTAATTTGTTTTTTAATGGGCTTTTGAAAGACATGTTCAGGTCTAGTGTGATAATTTATGGTTAATCATATGTTTAGAGGCAAAAGGCATTAATCTTTTAATATTAGAGTCATTTTGTGTAATATAAAACAAAGTTCTCCTCATAGGAACTTTAAAAGTCAGATCAGACTTCCTTTTTGAGAAAAGGTGGCAAATTAACAACAAGGAAAAAGACATTCTATGTGAACAGCAGTGTGGTAAGCACAGAATGACAGAACCACTCCCCGAGCAGACCTCAGTCACAATGTCTTCACTTTCCCTTTGTTTTTCTATATCTCATGACTTAAACATTAGTTCCACTGCTCATGTGCTGGTGGGACTCCACCCTGAACAGCCTAGCAAGGGCTGTGTTCTAAATGCTCACAAGTTAAATTAAAAAGAAAACTCTTTCTGAGTCCATCTTTACCCACTAGAATGTAATTCTTGGAGCAGAAGTCTGCTAAACTCAACCTCAATTACTTTACCATATTGTAATCTTGCAAAACACATCCACAGGGATAGACACCACGTTGGAAAAACAACACACAACAATGTAAGTCTACAGCATTGAAAGCTTTTATTGGCTAACTTCTGTCTCCCACAGAAAGATGCATTGCAGTTCTAACCTCTCATACTTCAGAATGTGACTTATTTTAGAAATAAGGTCTTTAAAGTGGTAATCAAGTTAAAATGAAATTTTTTAGGTAAGCCCTAATCCAATATTTTTGATATCCTCCTAAAAACAGGGAAATTTAGACAGAAACACATTCACACAGGAGAGACTACATGAAGACATCCAAGGAAAAGACAGCCACGTGATCAGAGTAATTCACCTTGAAGCCAGAAATGATAAGGGATAACAGCCAACACTAGGAGCTAACAGAGAGGCGGGATTCTCCCACAGCGCCACTAGAGAGAGCACGGTCTGGCTGATGCCTTGATTTTAGTCTTCTAGCTTCCAGAACTGTGAGGCAATAAGCTTTTGCTGTTTTTGGTGCTTTGTTACAGCAGACCTAGGAAAGTAATACAGGACATTAGGCACAAGTGTTTTCTTCCTTCATGACCTGGTGAAAGCACTTCAGAAAAGGAGTAAGAAAGATAGAAATAAACAATGTTAAGTTGGGTGAGACATTTACAATTTAAAAATCAACCTCATATGGTTGGGGCAGCAGCACAATTTCAGAGATGTGAGACCATTACATATTGTACACCCCCTCACACCGATCAGACATTAGGAAACCTAGTCCCCTGTTGGCAATTCTGTCATAGACACTTCTGTCTTTTATGAACAGGTGGGATACATAAAAGCTCAGATATAAGGTAGTGATTTTCCCCTGTTAAAAGATCACGTTTAACAGGGTTGGTACATTCACAGAGATGCTAAAGAAATCTAATTATAAAAACTCCAACTTAAGTACCTTCCAGGTATAAAATGCATTCCTGAGAATCACATTAGAAGAAATCATTTCTTGTTGATAGACTTTAATAGATGTGAAAGGATCCTTAAACTTATCCTGTCCAACCTTTTGCTCAACTCTGCAGGGCTATTTATGCAATGGAAATGTAACTTAATTTGACCACCACCGCTCTGGCACTTTTCCTCTTAGGACTACTAAGACCCCTGGGCTGTACCCATGATGCAGTGCCATCTCAGGGTCTGAGGTTGACTGATTCATTACATCTCATCTTCTCACTCATCTGGGTCCAGCTTCAAGCCCTGACTTAGTTTAGATTGCACATCCTTAAGTCAATAAAATTTAGTTTACCTTTTATTCATTTAATTGTGTCTGAGTCTTCAACCAAATCAAACGAGTTAAATAATAAATGGTAACTAAAGTCTTCTCCTTTATCTGTTGTGTTGTCTTATCACATTCTGATCATTTCAATCATATTTCAGCTTCAAGTAAGCTCCACCATTATAAGATGAAAAACAAATTGTTTATCCTCAGTGTCAAATCAGTGCTTGATCTGCCTCAAACATTGACTTCCTCTTCCTTCATCTCACTTCTAACCAAATTTACTAAAGGTCCCAGTTTTCTTAGTTGCAATCTCACCTTTGCATCATTTCATTGTCTTTTTTATATAAATCTCTCACTCCCTCTTTAGAAGTTCATTTACTTACTGATTAAACAACAATTTGGACCATTTTGATAATATAGGGAAGAGCACAGATTTTATCACTCTGGGAATAATTGTTAACTTTACCTTGTTCCAAGGCCAAAGGCTGCAGAAATATCAATGCCTTTTGTACACAGTACAGAGCTAAGTATCTTGTATGACTTAATGTGGTTCTAGTACCTAATCTAGAAAAAATAACATATAGGGGATGTCTTTGAGGAAAACTCATTGTACATTTCAAGCAAGGGGAGATTTTAGACAGAAATACACAAAGCAGAAAGGAAGGAGATGCTAATTAAGGTATATGAATCTTCCAAATCATCATGGATGACAATAGGATGATAAATAAAACTATCAGTATCTCTTGGTATCTACCTTTTCAGAGTTTAAGTAAGGTGAAAGTGAAAGTGAAGTCGCTCAGTCGTGTTTGACTCTTAGCGACCCCATGGACTACAGCCCACCAGGCCCTCCGTTCATGGGATTTTCCAGGCAAGAGTACTGGAGTGGGGTGCCATTGCCTTCTCCGTTTAAGTAAGGTAATAAGTAAGGTAAGTATATTTTAAAATGCATGCAAGAATTTGAAAGACAACATCATAAAATATTCAAGTATTGAATATGTAAGTATATAAATTCACAGTTGTCAAAGCACTTTAATGTAGTAAGCTTACTGTTCCTTTCATCTAGTCTAAAAACTGTTGGTGGAAAACCTATGACTCCTAGAGAATAAAATAACATTACCAAAGTCACATAGAACTGAAAAACTGGTTGAATCAAGATTCAGATTCAGGATATCTATTGACTCAATTAATATTAATTTAGCACCTACTCTGTGCTAGGGGTAAAACCTATACTTGGGGTAAAACCAAGAATTTTCTTATATCACATGACTTTGAAGCTCATGCTGTAAATTGAATAGAAACATAATCTTTTACAAAGTCATTGTGAATTGTCATTTCTTTCCAATTTGACAGATTTTTTTTGATTTAGGTTTTAGAGTTGTCTGAAGCTCAAAAATGCAATCTAGTATCATTAAAAAACCATTTCTGAAGCACCTCTGACTAATAGTGCATTTATTTGTGGTGTGGAATTATAGCATCTTCTCTATATTAATGTTGAGGCATCAACAAATACAAACAGCATTACTCTTAAAATGACTTCAATTTAGGAACATCTGTACTTTTTCAGTAGAATACACAGTCAACTTCATAATTAGATTTTGTAACCCCAAATTAGATGTGTAAATAAAGCACCCTATTTTAACTGACAGGAGATATACATCAATAGCTTTCTTTTCTTCTAAAGTTAAAAAGAATCACTTGTTTGTTTTCTATGATCCAAGTAGAATGTATGGGTATAGAATCTCTTAAAGCACTTTGCTTGTTAAAATCTAACTGAATATTGTAGGGCATTCAGTGTAGCATTGTAAGTTGCCTTAATCATGAAATTGAGGGGGAAAATGTCAACTCATAGGTAATTCTAAATTTTCTTATAACCAAGCCAACTTTCCTAATTCAGTATTCAATGCCCCACTTTTCTGTTTTTGCACAAATTATCTGTCCCACAATTAATCAAAAGCTTTTAATAATCTGTCAGTTTAAAACTGTCCATAGGTGCTTATTTTTGTTAATTCATCCTTTCACTCCAATCTTCAGTTTACTCACTAAGCTGTTGGCTTTTTAATTCTGTAGAATCCTGGCTTTATAAACCCAGTGAACTTGTGATAACTTTCAGTACCATTCTGCAGTCCAGGAGTGCAGCTTTGAACTTTGCAAACTCCCTGGACCTCCAGATAATAATGTGATGTTTACCCAGTTGATTGCTCAGGCCAGGCCTTAGTGGGAAGTTTCACCTTCATGGATCCACCATGGCCCCATTTAGCTGGTTCAGATGCTCACTTTTGTCAGTATATCATGTGTGACCATTCTCTGAATCTCAGTGATCTAAAAGACATTGACTTATGAGTCAGAATAGTAATAATTTACAACTGGGTAGGAGAATTTGGCATCTGCTTACCATGGTGCCTTACAAGGAATTAGGTTTATTCAGATAAATAAAGATCAGGAGTATGCCTGGTGAAAACTGTGTTATAGAAAAGGAGTAGACTACTTTGAAAGGATTTCTGTATCCTAACTGAAAACAATGTGTATCCACTACAGAGAACGTTTAAAGGAAAGAGATTAATTACTGGAAGTACAACTTTTCTTGAGGATATTGAAGAAACTAATAATCTCTAGCTCATTATCCTTTAATACATCACCCTTATGTTGTACTTAACAAAATATTCCTTCTTTTTCTTTCAAGACATATGTAATATTTATTTTTTGTCACTTGAATTGTTTAAGTTATGAGAGGAAAATTCATTTATTTTACAAGGCATTTTGTCCAATTATAGCATGAATTACTTCTGGAGTCTCTCAAACAGCTAATTTTAAATATTAATCCATTTGGGACGACCCAGATGGATGGTACAGGGAGGGAGGAGGGAGGAGGGTTCAGGATGGGGAACACGTGTATACCTGTGGCAGATTCATGTTGATATATGGCAAAACCAATATAATATTGTAAAGTTAAAAATAAAATTAAATTAAAAAAACAACAAAAAAATAAATTTATGTTTTGACAGTTAACAGTAAAAAAAATAAAATAAATATTAATCCATTTGTCCATTCACTTTTATATATTTGTTTATTCAAAAATAGCATGTCTTGTTAGTTTCAATTAAAAAGAATGTCTTTCTTTTCTCTGAACTTCCATTCTTTTACTTTCTTTAGTAGCTTCATTAAATAATTATTTGACCAACTCTTGTAACTCTTGTTTGGACTTTCATTCTTTCCAGTCTATTCTGGCCTGGGTCATTTTCAATATTCAAAAAATTACTTAAGTTGACTCTAGGTACCTGTCCTAAAATTTTATATTATGGAAGATCTGAGCTCTCAGTTGGCCTTTCTGAAGGCAATTCTCTTTCTAAAGATCTGAACTCTCAGTTGCCTGTCATTAACAGCAGGAAAATGAATGCTTCATTGATCCCTCAGAGGCAATACTAATAAGGAATACAGAATCTTCCCCGAGTTCTATTCCTAGAGTTAAGCCAAAGAGGTCAATAATATCATGGGGTTAATCAGCTTTGAAGCAGAAACTGTAAAGTCCAAAACATGACAGCATAAATCACTATAAAAATCACAGAGAATTTTTCTCAGGAATGCAGAATCTGGTTATTCTAATCTTTCTGTCTTTTCTGTTCTCATAATTGTGATTTCTTTTGAATATTGGTATTCTATTTTACTTTTTTAAGAAAGTAGAACATATCAAACTTGACTTTATCTCATAAAGACTTATTGATTTATCATAAATGCAGACAGACCCCCAAAAGTACACATTTGCCCAATTTTGTATCATTGTCTTGAACAAGATTATCAAAAAGTCAAGTAGGAATGCTTTCTCTTGATCTTTACATAGTTGCAAGCAGATCATCTTTCGCTTCAAAAGTGTTAGAGTATTTTTCTGCTAAGTCTGAAAGTTGAGTTGTTGTACTATCCAAGCCAGGGTAAAGAACCAGACCTTGGCTGGAGCGTAAATTAAAATTGTCCTAAAAATCAGATATGTACATTCAAGTATAGCTAGACTGTCACTTTGCATGCTATGACGTTAAGACTCATGACAGCCCATTAACTTTCGAGATCTGACATGGTAGTCAGTTTCACACTATGCATTTCTAAGGAGGCTATTATAATAATGAGCTCATGAGGGATATCGGAGAAGGCAATGGCGCCCCACTCCAGTACTCTTGCCTGGAAAATCCCATGGACGGAGGAGTCTGGTAGGCTGCAGTCCATGGGGTCACTAAGAGTTGGACACGACTGAACGACTTCACTTTCACTTTTCACTTTCATGCATTGGAGAAGGAAATGGCAACCCACTCCAGTATGCTTACCTGGAGAATCCCAGTGATGGGGGAACCTGATGCGCTGTCGTCTATGGGGTCTCACAGAGTTGGACACGACTGAAGCGATTTAGCAGCAACAGCAGCAGTAGCAGCATGAGGGACATAGAAACAAATAATCTGATTATACTGAGATTATATTTTGTAAAGATAGTATATAAAACAATTATATGCTGGGTAGGTATGCTTTGCCTCTTAATGAAACCTAACACAATAGTGCATTCATTTATTTATGAAAATAAGTTATACTCAGCACAACAAAAACATTCTTTACTTATATCTAACAATAAAAACCTTAAGCACAATAAAATATTCAATTTGGAAAAATTTTATTCATGTATTTATTTCTTAGACATATATCTATCTCATAAGTATAATTTACAAATGAATAGAAAACTACTTGTCTGTCATGTTCCTGGTCTAGTTATTTTCAATCATACAAACCTCTGATTCTTACAGAGCAATTAATAGTTTTTGTTTGTTTTATATCTTTTGGAGGAAAGCATTATTGTTTATAAATACAACTATCAAGACTTCCAATGATAAATATTGCAAAAAGAGAGAGATTATTTAGGCTTGCAAAATTCTTGTGAAATATTTTTGTCCTAGTTTGTGGTAGTCTGAAAGTTCATGTCTCTTATAGAAAAAATCTGCCCACTGAACCTGCTACAAAATAAATAACAGAGTTATGATTGGCTTTTACTAGTGCCCATCACTTATGCCCTGAAAAATTAGCAGAAGAGCACCCCCTCTTTAAAGCGATCTCTGATTTGTGTTAGAGATGAATGCCAGAACACCCTTCTGTGCGTGCCCAAAGGAACAGATAATGACAGACTACTTCAATGTTTAAAGAAAGAAAGTGACTTCGGCAGGAAGAGAGAGAAATTCAGTGAGTATGTTTCATTTTGATTAGCATAGAGAAGACAGAAACTTCTGTCTCATAGTCTTTGAAAATGTTTTCTAATTAGTTTCGAGAGATGAGCCTTCAAAAACCAAAATATTCATTTATTTACTCTCTAGTCAATATACATGGGATGCCTGCTGCTGCTGTTCTAAGTCGCTTCAGTCGTGTCCGACTCTGTGCGACCCCATATACGGCAGCCCATTAGGCTCCTCTGTCCCTGGGATTCTCCAGGCAAGAATAACGGAGTGGTTTCCATTTCCTTCTCCAATGCATGAAAGTAAAAAGTGAAAGTGAAGTCGCTTAGTTGTGTCTGACTCTTAGCGACCCCATGGACTGCCTACTATGTGCCAAGCCCTGGCCTATGCAAAGAAGATAAAATGGTGAATAAAAATAGCCAGGCTTAAAGTAAAATAACCCAAACTTCTCAAATCATTGCATGAATCTATGAATCAATTTTATTATTTTTTAGGAATTACTTAACTACTGAGCTTTTTTATTTGAAATTTTAAAAAGCCCCTGGTTTAAGATTTGTAAAGCCTGAAATTGTATAAATGAAAAGAAATACTGAATATTCTATATCCTTAGATAAAATATTTTTTTTCAACAGTGCTATGGGAAAAAATTACAGCATTTAGTGGAACTTTAAAACACATTTTTTGACTGTTTACATAATATAAAAAAATTTGTCTCTAATTTTAAGAGTAAAGAATTCCAGGTTCAAAATTTGACCTTTAATTTACTGCATGACAAAGTTATTCTGTTTAGTACAGAATCCAGGTAAAGTTTATGTTAAAGGGTTTCAAAATGTGTGAAAGGGAAGCTGACATAATTTGTGAGCAAAAACTCATTAAATAGCCAAGGAGCCTGTGTAATGGGAGTGCACAGAAAGCATGAGTCCATGTTTGCACTCAGCGAAGGAAGCTTTCATTTGAAACTCAGTCTGCCAAAAATGTACTCTTTGTGTAGAAAGCTGGCAGGAGAGAATTCCTCCCTTTACAGCAGAAAACACAGAGCATAGAGGCAGTGAGCAAGAGAGACAGAGAGAACAGAGCATAGGAAGATAAAAGTAGAAAGACAAGCTTTTCTTCCGTGGAGATAACTAGTGGTGTGTATTTTGTGAGCATATTAAAGGGAAGTGAAACATCAGCATAGAGCTAATAATAGTCTGTTCTTAATACAAACGTTGAACAGTTGTATAAACACAGGCTGAGGATTTTCTGCAAATAATAAAGGAAAGCATCAATGCATATTATCCCAGGAGAATCGCAAAGCGGTGGCACAAAAGCATATTAGGTAATTTAGAGAAACTTTCCTAGACCCATAAAGCAAATAAATGGTTTTCTCTAGTTCCTTATTGGGGACAGTTGAAATTAACTTCAGCATTTTAATTCATTTTCTGAATGCAACTCTGTTTCTGTTACTCATGATCTTATTAGACTGTGTAGTAATTTATAAGACATTTCAATCATTTTCATAAATGTACTTATTATATTTAAAACACCTCTTCTAAGTAACTGAATTAATTTTCACTGTCATATAGGACTCTATGTTATAGAAAACAGCATCAGGTAGGTATAATTACATGCATATATGCATATAAAATGTATCAAACAAAAAAACTGGTAACCGATTAATGACCATCTGTAAGGAAAGGTAAAATGAATACTACAACTATTGCATGACTATTATACACCCACTAAGTAGAAAAAACTGAAGTAACTAGTCTAGGAAATTTACTTAGGAAGTACTCATAGGTGAAGAAACAAGGTACAGAATAATGAAAATTTTCACATCTTTACTTTATTTACATTTTTGTAAAATGCCCAGTGCACTTGGAACACTTTGTATGTATATGTGCATATATACACATTTACAAAATATCTATATAAAATTATATAAGCATGATGGAAATAGAGAAGAGTCTATACTAGGTGGTTAACAGGTATGAGAAAAGGTAGAGACTTTCTGATGGTGCTTTGTTATTATTATTTATTTTTAATTTTTTATAATTGATTTGAGATATGTTATATACATATACACTCAATATGCCAGCAAAGTTGGAAAACTCAACAGTGATGACAGGCCTGGAAAAGGTCAGTTTTCATTCCAATCCCAAAGAAAGGCAATGCCAAAGATGCTCAAATTACCACACAATTGCACTCATCTCACACGCTAGCAAAGTAATGCTCAAAATTCTCCAAGCCAGGCTTCAATAGTACGTTAACTGTGAAATTCCAGATGTTCAAGCTGGATTTAGAAAAGGCAGAGGAACCAGAGACCAAACTGTCAACATCAGCTGGATCATCAGAAACATAAGAGAGTTCCAGAAAAACATCTACTTCTGCTTTATTGACTATGTCAAAGCCTTTGATTGTGTGGATCATAATAAACTGTGGAAAATTCTTGAAGAGATGGGATTAACAGATCACCTGACCTGCCTCCTGAGAAACCTGTATGCAGATCAAGAAGCAACAGTTAAAACTGGACGTGGAACGACAGGTTCCAAATTGGGAAAGGAGTCAAGGCTGTATAGGTTGTAACCCTTCTTATTTAACTTATATGCAGAGTACATCATGAGAAACGCTAGACTGCATGAAGCACAAACTGGAATCAAGCCTGCTGGAAGAGATATCAATAACCTCAGATGTGCAGATGACACCACACTTAGGGCAGAAAGCAAAGAAGAACTAAAGAGTCTCTTAATGAAAGTGAAAGAGGAGAGTGAAAAAGTTGACTTAAAGCTCAACATTCAGAAAACTAAGATCATGGCATCCAGTCCCATCACTTCATGGCAAATAGATGGGGAAACAATGAAAACAGTGACAGACTATTTTTTGGGGCTCCAAAATCACTGCAGATGGTGACTGCAGCTATGAAATTAAAAGACACTTGCTCCTTGGAAGAAAAGTTATGACCAACCTAGACAGCATATTAAAAAGCAGAGACATTACTTTGCTGACAAAGGTCTGTCTAGTCAAACCTTTGGTTTTTCCAGTAGTCATATATGGATATGAGAGCTGGACTATAAAGAAACCTGAGCACCGAAGAATTGCTGCTTTTGAACTGTGGTGTTGGAGAAGACTCTTGAGAGTCTCTTGGACTGCAAGGAGATCCAACTAGTCCTTCCTAAAGGAAATCAGTCCTGGATATTCATTGAAAAGACTGATGCTGAAGCTGAAACTCCAATACTTTGGCCACCTGATGCGAAGAACTGACTCATTGAAAAGACCCTGATGCTGGGGATGATTGAAGGTGGGAGGAGAAGGGGATGACAGAGAATGAAATGGGTGGTTGGCATCACCAAGTCAATGGACATAAGTTTGAGTAAGCTATGGGAGTTGGTGATGGACAGGGAACCCTGACGTTCAGTAGTCCATGGGGTTGCAAAGAGTCGGACATGACTGAGCAACTTAAGTGAACTGACTGATGTTATATACATATAGCATTGTATTAGTTACAGGTATACAATATAATAATTTGATATTTTTATGCATTGTGAAGGGCTTCCCCAATGGCTCACTGGGTAAAGAATAAACTGCAGTGCAGGAGACACAGGAAATGTAGGTTCAGTTCCTAGGTTAGGAAGATCCCCTGGAGGAGGGCATGGCAACCAACTCCAGTATTCTCGCCTGGAGAATTCCATGAGCTGAATAGCCTGGTAGGCTATAGTCCATGGGGTCACAAAGAGTCAGACATGACTGGATAACTAAGCACAGCACACACAGGTACATTGTGAAATGATTACCACCGTAAGTCTAGTTAATATCCTGCAGTTTTCATAGTCAAAGAAGTTTTTTTTTTTTTTTTTTTTTTTTTTTTTAATGATAAGCACTTTTCAGATCTACTTTCTTATCAACTTTCAAATAGGCAATACTGTTTCACTAACTGTAGTTGCCAAGCTGTGTATTATAACCCCATGATATGTTTATAATATTATCACTGGAAGTTTTTACCTTTTGACCCTCTCACTCATTTCTACCTTCCATGCCCCTGTTCCTCTCTATCTCTGGCAACCATCAATCTGGTTTCTGTACCTTGAGCTTGGTTTTTAGTTTTGGGTCTTATTTTTGCTTTAGATTTTACATATAAGTGATATCATGTAGTATTTGTTTACTTTGCCTGGGCTGTTTCCCTAGGCATAATGCCCTCAAGGTCCATCTGAATGTGCTACTTTTCATTTTTTTGAAGATAAAAGAAAAGAGGAACAAAAAGTAAAGCCAAACAAACAAAATAAAAAGACAAAAAATAGAAAAATGGTTCCCTAAAAAGTATTTGTAACATTGCTTATAGATTGACACATCATTATTTATCTATGTTCATGAAGAATTTAACTAAATGTTAAGAAAAGATTAGGATTCTTGAGTGATAGAATTATTAAGTGGTACTCCACACAGATGCTGTTTTGATTCTTGAATTTTTGAGCCACATTACCAAAAAATATCCATTCAATATTTTTCATTTGCCCTATAATGTTGATAGTTAAATTGAAACTTTAAATGTAATTTGAGATTATTTCCAAAAATAAATTTTCTGGACAATATTATAATACTCCAGAGAAAATAATAATATATTTAGATAATCTAATATTTATACATAAACTCTCATAACATTTTCTAGGTCTAACTGTAATACTTTTTGAAGCATAGTTTGAAATTAAAGTATAATAGGTTCAATGTTTCAATATGAAATATATATCAAGATATATCAATATTAACCTCTATCTGCATTTAGTACCTTTTAAAATAATTTTGTTTTGTAATGTAGTAGTAAAGAATTACTCTATCTTTTTCCCTGTAGTTTATTTTCTGGTTAAAATTTTATCTAAGTGAGGTACAGATTCACTATTTCATATACAATGCAGGATAATTAATACCTTTTTAATGTAATGAATTACTGAACAATAGGAAAGCAGTTTTATTTTTTCTGAAAGCCCTTTGATATTTTGCTTTAATAAAGTATATGAACCATTGGTAATGGCATATTATATGAAGAATTATTAAGAGCTTGAGTAATTTCTTAATGCTTGAAAATATAACTATTCTACTGTGATAAACTTTGAATGATTAGCAAACTTTTTTTTTCAGTCTGTGAAGCACACATTTTGCCCAAGCCCTAGAAGATTCAAAATTTTCAGTGTCTTAACTAATTATAGGTTCCAGTGTGTTTACATTCTTAAACTACTATAAGATTAAAAGTTGTGGCTTCCTTTAAATCCAATACATTCTAGGAAAAAAAAAAATAACTACTTACAATAACAACAAAATGTAAACTTCAAATATAAGCATGTATACTGAGCAGATCCCTAAAAAAGAATAAATGAGAAAGCTGAATTATATCAATGTTACTTATATTTAAATCAAATTTCAAGGTTTTTTTGGGGGGGATGTTCTTATTCACTGATATTTGAAAAACTTAATAATAGATGACATTTATTGAGTGCTTCATATGCCAGTCACTACTGTAGGTGATTTATATGTCTGAATGTATTTAACCCATAAAAATCTTTGTGAAATACAAACTATTAATCATTTTATGAATGATGAAACTAAGACACTAAAAGATTAAGTACATTGTTAAGAAATTTAATGGGTATAAAATTTCAGCTATGCTAGGTGAGTAATTTCTAGAGCTCTGCTATAAAATATTATGTCTATAGTTAACAATGAAGTATCATATGTTTCAAACTTTATTCAAAGAGTAGATTGTATGTCAAGTGCCCTTACCACAAAAAGAGAAAACAAAACAAAAGGAAAAACAGAGGACATAAGGAAACTCTGGGAGGTATTGGTTACAACTATAATGTTAATTGAGGTGATGGTATCACAGATATCAGTTCAGTTCAGTCTCTCAGTCATGTCTGACTCTTTGTGACCCCATGAACCACAGCACACCAGACCTCCCTGTCCATCATCAACTCCCAGAGTCCACCCAAACCCATGTCCATTATGTTGGTGATTCAATTCAACCATCTCATCCTCTGTCATCCCCTTCTCCTTCTGCCCTCAATCTTTCCTAGCATAAGGATCTTTTCAAATGAGTCAGCTCTTCACATCAGGTGTCCAAAGTAGTGGAGTTTCAGATCCAACATCAGTCCTTCCAATGAACATCCAGGACTGATCTCCTTTAGGATAGACTGGTTGGCTCTCCTTGCAGTCCAAGGGACTCTCAAGAGTCTTTTGCAACACCACAGTTCAAAAGCATCAATTCTTCAGTGCTCAGCTTTCCCTGTAGTCCAACTCTCACATCCATACATGACCACTGGAAAAACCATAAAGATGGACCTTTGTTAGCAAAGTAATGTCTCTGCTTTTTAATATGCTGTCTAGTTGGTCATAACTTTCCTTCCAAGGAGCAAGTGTCTTTTAATTTCATGGCTTCAATCACCATTGGCAGTGATTTTGGAGCCCAGAAAAAATAGTGTCAGCCACTATTTCCACTGTTTCCGCATCTATTTGCCATGAAGTGATGGGACCGGATGCCATGATCTTAGTTTTCTAAATGTTGAGTTTGAGCCAACTTTTTCACTCTCCTCTTTCACTTTCATCAAGAGGCTCTTTAGTTCTTCTTCACTTTCTGTCATAAAGGTGGTGTCACCTGCATATCTGAGGTTATTGATATTTCTCCTGGCAATCTTGATTTCAGCTTCTGTTTCATCCAGCCCAGTGTTTCTCATGATGTGCTCTGCATATAAGTTAAATAAACAGGGTGACAATATACAGCCTTGACATACTCCTTTTTCTATTTGGAACAAGTCTGTTGTTCCATGTCCAGTTCTAACTGTTGCTTCCTGACCTGCATACTAGTTTCTCAAGAGGCAGGTCAGGTGGTCTGGTATTCCCTTCCCTTTCAGAATCTTCCACAGTTTATTGTGATCCATACAGTCAAAGGCTTTGGCATAGTCAATAAAGCAGAAATAGATGTTTTTCTGGAGCTCTCTTGCTTTTTCCATGATCCAGTGGATGTTGACAATTTGATCTCTGGTTCCTCTGCCTTTTCTAAAACCACCTTGAACATCTGGAAGTTCATGGTTCACATATTGCTGAAGCCTGGCTTGGAGAATTTTGAGCATTATTTTACTAGCATGTGAGATGAGTGCAATTGTGCGGTAGTTTGAACATTCTTTGGTATTACCTTTATTTGGGATTGGAATGAAAACTGACCATTTCCAGTCCTGTGGCCACTGCTGAGTTCTCCAAATTTGCAGACATATTGAGTGCAGTGCTTTCACAGCATCATCTTTTAGGTTTTGAAAGAGCTCAACTGGTATTCTGTCACCTCCACTAGCTTTGTCCGCAGGGATGCTTCCTAAGGCCCACCTGACTTCACATTCCAGGATGTCCAGCTGAAATGGACACACCACTCACTAAGGTGACTGTGAGTGATCACACCTTCATGATTATCTGGGTTATGAAGATCTTTTTTTACAGTTCTTCTGTGTATTCTTTCACCTTTTCTTAATATTCTCTCTTCTGTTAGGTCCATACCATTTCTATCTTTTATTGAGCCCATCTTTGCATTAAATGTTCCCTTGGCATCTCTAATTTTCTTGAAGAGTTCTCTAGTCTTTCCCATTCTATTTTTCCTCCATTTCTTTGCATTGATCATTGAGGAAGTCTTTCTTGTCTCTCCTTGCTATATTTTTGGAACTCTGCATTCAGATAGTTATATCTTTCCTTTTCTCCTTGGCTTTTTGCTTCTCTTCTTTTCACAGCTATTTGTAAGGCCTCCTCAGGCAGCCATTTTGCTTTTTTGCATTTCTTTTTCTTGGGGATGGTCTTGCTCCCTGTCTCCTGTACAATGTCATGAACCTCCATCCATAGTTCATCAGGCACTCTGTCTATCAGATCCAGTCCCTTAAGTCTATTTCTCACTTTCACTGTATAGTCATAAGGGATTTGATTTGGGTTGTACCTGAATGGTCTAGTAGTTTTCCCCACTTTCTTCAATTTAAGTCTGAATTTGGCAATAAGGGGTTCATGATCTGAGCCACAGTCAGCTCCTGGTCTTGTTTTTGCTGACTGTATAGAGCGTCTCCATTTTGGCTGCAAAGGATATAATTAATCTGATTTCAATGTTGACCATCTGGTGATGTCCATGTGTAGAGTCTTCTCTTGTGTTGTTGGAAGAGGGTGGTTTCTACGACCTGTGCGTTCTCTTGGCAGAACCCTGTTAACCTTTGTCCTGCTTCATTCTGTACTCCAAGGCCAAACTTGCCTGTTACTCCAGGTGTTTCTTGACTTCCCACTTTTGCATTCCAGTCCCCTATAATGAAAAGGACACTTTTTTGGGGGTGTTAGTTGTAGAAGGTCTTGCTGGTCTTCATAGAACCTTTCAACATCAGTCTTCAGCGTTACTGGTTGGGGCATAGACTTGGATTATCATGATATTGAATGGTTTGCCTTGGAAACGAACAGAGATCATTCTGTCATTTTTGAGATTGCATCCAAGTTCTGCATTTCAGACTCTTTTGTTGACTATGATGTGTACTCCATTTCTTCTAAGGGATTCCTGCCCACAGTGGCTATGTTCAAATTGAACAAATTAAATATGTTCAGTTGTTTTTATATGAATGATACCTTCTTTAAGCTTTTGAAAAAGAAATTTGTCCAGCTCACTCATCCAGGATGTGTAGAGCTGTGTTCCAGACTAGACAGATCACTGTCTGCCATTACACCAGGGTTCCTCAAACTCACCTCTGCTCATATTTTGGATCAAATAATTTTGTTATGTAGTGCAATTTCCTGTGCCTTTTAGTATGTTTAGCAAACCATTTTCCTATGTTCATGTGATGCCACCCCGTGAATCATGGCAACCAACAGTGTCTCCAAGTATTATCAAATGCTTCCTGGGGACAAGTCTCTATCAGTTGAGAAACACTGGGTTAGATTAAGCAGACTATTAAAACCTCTGACTTAGTGGTGGAGAAGATGAAAATAAAAATTCTTTTAATGAGATCAGGAAGGACTGGGTGTTAGGTAAAGCATCTACAGTACCCACTACCTATATTATCTATTGTCCTTTGTCCTCTGTGCTGGAATGTGCTGAGTTGCTCAGTCTTTTCTGACTCTTTGTGACCCCATATACTGCAGCCCATCAGACTCCTCTCTCCATGGGTCTTCTCCAGACAAGAATACTGGAGTGAGTTGCCATGCCATTCTCCAGGGATCTTCCCAAAGAAGGGATGAAATCCAGGTCTCCCACATTGCCAGCGGATTCTTTACAGTCTGAGCCATAGTGAATTATATGTGTGTATATATATATATACACTATATTTACATGTATAAATATATATTTATATAAATTTGTCCTTTACTACGTAATGTGTCCTGTATATATATATATGTGTGTGTGTGTGTGTGTATATATATATATATATATATATAAATTTCCTCTATTACTACATATGTATTTGTCCTCTACTACAATGAATGTTCTTGAGGTTTTGTTTTGCTTCTTGTTTCTCTTATTCCGAGGGGACTATGGATAAGAAGTGAGGGAAGGTCATTGCTATTTAAGAATGTTTGAAGATATCAAATGGTACCAATGCAGACATGTTCTGATTCTGCATATTTAAGGGTGAAGATACCAATCACAACTCAGTAATTCTGTACACATAGGTACTCATAATCAGAGTTTCCATTCGTGGCATGACCAAAGAGAAAAGATAAGGTGTTCCTCCCTCTTTTCCTCCCTCCCTCCTTCCCTAAAATGTGTCAAACTGAAAGTGAAAGTCCCTCAGTTGTGTCTGACTCTCTGCAACTCTATGGACTATACAGTCCATGGAATTCTCTAGGCCAGAATACTGGAGTGGGTAGCCTTTCCCTTCTCCAGGGGATCTTCCCAACCCACAGGTCAAACCCAGGTCTTCTCCATTGCAGGCAGATTCTTTACCAGCTGAGCCACAAGGGAAGCCCAAGAATTGTGGAGTAGATAGCCTATTCCTTCTGCAGGGGATCTTCCTGACCCACGAATTGAACTGGAGTCTCCTGCATTGCAGACAGATTCTTTACCAATTGAGCTATCAGGAAAGCCATGTAAAATGTGTCAAGCAAAGTTTAAATGAAGTTTTTTCTGAATATGGACATTGTCTCCGAAGAGGATGAATTGAAAGAAGAAAGATGAGTAAAAGGAAAATATATGTATATATGTATGTGTGTGTATATATATATATATGTGTATATATATATATATATATATATATATTTGTATATATATATATAGTCGTTGGGTCACTCAGTTGTGTCCAGCTCTGTGACCCCATGGACTGCAGCACAACAGGCTTCCCTGTCCATCACCATCTCCTGGAGTCTGCTCAAACTCATGTCCATTGAGTCGGTGATGCCATCCAACCATCTCATCCTCTTCATTCCCTTCTCCTCCTGCCTTCAATCTTTCACAGCATCAGGTTCTTTTCTAATGAGTCAGCTCTTTGCATGAGGTAGATAAAGTATTAGAGCTTCAGCATCAGTTCTTCCAATGAATATTCAGGGTTGGTTTCCTTTAGGATTGACTGGGTAGACCTTGCAGCTCAAGGGACTGTCAAGAGTCTTTTCCAACACGATAGTACAAAAGCATCAGTTTTTTGATGTTCAGCCCTCTTTATGATCCAATTTGCTCATCTATACATGACTACGGAAAAAGCATAGCTTTGACCATACAGGCATTTGTCAGAAAAGTAATGTTTCTTCTTTTTAGTATGCTGTCTAGGTTTTCTTCCAAGGAGCAAGTGTCTTTTAATTTCATGGCTGCAGTCATCATCTGCAGTGATTTTGGAGCACAAGAAAATAAAGCCTGTCATTGTTTTCATGTTTCCCCATCTATTTTTCATGAAGTATTGAGACCAGATGCCATGACCTTAATTTTTTGAATGTTGAGTTTTTTTTTTCTTTTTTAAAACTGCATTTTATTAAAGTGTTTCTTATACAGTTGCATTTTTATTTTGACATGTAGTTAGGGAAAAAAAAGATTATAAGATAAAAAAATATTGAGAGTGATTTCCTCAGGAATTTAGGTGAGCTTTATTTTCATCTTTTTTACCTGAATTTCGATACAGAATCTCTATTAATGTGATCAGAGACAAATTGAAAGTATTTAATTTTTGAAGTTTGAAATGAACACTTTTATCTCTATATTTTTCACTAGTTAGGGACTTTTTCCCACATATCTATCTTTTGAAATCACCACAGAGCAATCTATCATACATAAAACCCTCAGGTACACATAACATGTGAATTCATACTTGTTTTCTATCACTTTCATGTAATAAATCTATTCAGTGTCTTAAACAACCAGGTTACCTGCCATGCCTGGCAATCCATAATGAGGCTGGGAACACAATCTGTGTGGGACACCGTGGAGGAAATGATCATTGCCATGATTTTCTTATGCAACACCTTTAAAGAGGGTTGGTCACAACAGCTTCAGCCACACTCCTGAATGTTGAGTTTTAAGTCATCTTTTCACTCTCCTCTTTCACCTTCATCAAGAGGCTCTTCAATTTCTCTTCACTTTCTGCTATAAAGTTGGTGTCATCTGCATATCTGATGTTATTAGTATTTCTCCTGGCAATCTTGATTCCAGCTGTGCTTTGTCCAGCATGGCATTTTACATGATGTACACTGCATATAAGTTAAATAAGCAGGGTAACAATATGCAGCCTTGTTGTACTCTTTTCCTAATTTTGAAACAGACCTTTGTTTCATGGCTTCTGTTTCTAACTGCTGCTTCTTGATCTGCATACAGGCTTCTCAGGTGGCAGGTGAGGTGGTCTGGTATTCCCATCTCTTTAAGAATATTCCACAATTTGTTGTGATCCACACAGTCAAAGGATTTAGAGTAGTCAATGAATCAGAAGTAGATGTTTTTCTGGAATTCTCTTGCTTTTTCTATGACCCAATGGATGTTGGCAATTTGATCTCTGGTTCTTCTACCTTTTTAAAATACAATTTAAATATTTGGAAGTTCTTGGTTCACATACTGTTGAAGCCTGTCTTGGAGAATTTTGAACATTAATTTGTTAGTGTGTGAAATGAGTGCAAATGTGCAATACTTTGAATGATCTTTGTCGTTGCCCTTCTTTGGAATTGGAATGAAAACTGACCTTTTCTAATCCTGTGGCCAATGCTGAGTTTTCCAAATGCTGGCATATTGAGTGAAGCACTTTAGCAGCATCATTGTTTAGGATTTGATTTGGAAATATTTTATCTTTCCAAAGTTAATTACTTGCAAGAAATTTAATTTTTAGTGTTAAAACCCACCTTCTAATATTTCAACTTCAGTTTCTGCCTCTACTGTAACTTGGCCACACAATTCACATCCCATCTCAGCCTGTAGGTAACCATGTCTCAGATCTCTCATTTTCCAGAAGTGAAGCAGGTAAATAGAGTGGTTATTAAAAAACCACATTTAGCCTTTAATTTCTTAATTAAAATGAACATATATTAATTGAATAGAAAATGGCTCAGAATTGATAAATAACTCTAAAGTTTACTATAATTCTAGCTTCACAGGCCTTTTCTCTTATGAGGGAAAAATTTTGTTTCTACAGCAATAAGAGTAAAGATTTTAATAGTAAATAGATACCATGGTGTTAAAATTACCTGTGACATAATAGCAATTAGCAAAGGATGGCACACATGGATAGCAACGAAATAATGACAATCACTTAGGGGAAATATCACATCAGTGATCACATGAACAAAAGCAAATGCAACTTGTTATTTTGCATTCTTAGTAAGTGCTATTAGTTTCTTTATTTTCCTGTCACTTAAACATAGCAAATTTAATTCACACACTCATTGTATACTGAGGAAAAATGAAATGAATGGCTATTAGAGTAGATAAAATCTCCTTTGCTAGCAAAAGTATTTTTGATAATTTTCTTTTTGGCTTGATATGTTTTAGTTAATTCCATTTTGTTGTATAATAAGAAATTTCTTAAATAGGATACAACTTATAAAAACACATTATTTTATTATTATTAATCTTTAGTCAAGAATCTCATCAGTTATTCGGCAGTCTTGATACATAACAAAATTCCCAATTTCTTGTATCTTCATGTTCCATGACAGTACTATGTACAGTACAATCCTTTTGGATAACAGTATATCTGAAGCAAAACAATTGCCATTTCAGATATTATGGTATTTAGATATTTTGGTACTAATCTGTGTTTTGTAAACCTTGAAACATAATAATAGGTTCTGGAGAATTAAAACATCACTAGTGTTTCTGCAAAAAGCCTCCAAAGGTTGGAATAGACTTAATGTAAGGAAAATTATGTAGTCCTTCAAGCAGAGCATATGAGTCCTGGGAACCCTTTGATATTTAAATCAATAATGGAGTTTAAAACATGTTATTAAATAACATTAATACCAAGCTAGAGAAATGTCATGAAATTAGACCTATCCCATGCAGAAACATTGTGTGTGTGTGTTTGTGTGTGTGTGTGTGTGTGTGTGTATGATAACTTTTAATAATAAGTACATATTTTTCCTAGTACAGAAAGATATGGCAATATCTCCTAAAGTGCATTATAAGACAAAATCACTTACAGTTTAGGTTGTTTGGATTGCAGTCTATTGATATGTTCTCTCAGTAAATTTCTCAGGGTTGAGGGGTGAAAACAGGAAAAAGAACAGAGTTGGAGAAAATAGTGATAAAGCCATTATAGTACATAATTTATTTTATACATAAGTTCTTATATTCTTTTAGCTCTCATAACAAGTATAGAATATGGATATTATTATTACTTCCATTTACCAATGAGTAAACTGAGATCCAAATAATTTAAATGGCTGCCCAAGTTCACAGAGCTAAGAAGTAACTGAGATTGGAAGCAAGATGGATCAAAAGTTGACATATAACTCTAAATATATTATAATATAATTCTAATTCTATATTTTGGTTTCAGAGTCTGTTTCTTATCTGTTCTTTTATTTTGAATATACCTGGAGTATCCTATAATTATCTATACTATCCAAGTGAATACCACTTTTTTTCTGTATCATTTTCTGTTCCAATGGAAACTATTAATAAGAGGATTTCTTTTCTACCGTGCTTATATGGACAAAGCTAAGTAAAGCTCTGCATGGGTAACTATCACTAAAACTGACATTCTTGAATGGTATGGGATTTCTCTCAAAGAAAGTTTAATCTGTACAAGAGTCTCTGAAGCAAATAACTTTGTTGACAACTGTGTACTTGGTTAATAATACAAATTAAATAATATTTTCCCATGCTATTTTCAAAGAAATGTGCTGTAAAGCTGAACTGCTCAAACTTTTTAAAACATAAATTTGTATTTGTATTTAATTCAGTTAAATGCATGTTTACATTTAAATATTTATTTAAACTCTTTGAAAAGGTAGACGAGGAAAGGCAGTCAATTAGCATAATGGTTCTATGTGCCTTTCTTTCTTAGTAAACAATTGAAATATTTTAAAGTCAAGTCATTATAGAGAAGTATCATCCTATTTAAGAGACTGTAAATACAATTAGTTAAAATCATTTTGAAGTGAACTTACAGTTTTCAAATAAGGGAAAAAAATTGGCAAATAAATAATTTTTAGAATGACCTGATTGATTATCATAATCTGTACATATAGCAGATAAAATATTGCCTTTATGTATGTGGGCTTTTGGAGAAGGAAATGGCAACCCACTCCAGTGTTCTTGCCTGGAGGATCCCAGGAACAGCGGAGCCTGGTGGGCTGCCGTCTATGGGGTTGCACAGAGTCGGACACGATTGAAGCGACTTAGCATGTGGACTTTACTGAAGAAAATCAATATCCTCAGCTCCTCCCCAAAAAAGAGATAGATGAGGTGTGGGGAATAGAAAGAGATAGAGGAATAGAGAGAGAGGAAGAAAGGAATTTGTTCCATTCTATAGGGTAAGGATTAATCATAACAGGATTTAATGGAGAATCTTTGATCTGTTTCAATTTCAGTTTTACATTTCAGTATAGCAGGTATAATTCCTTGTGCCATAAAGTTGGTTAAAGAGAAGACTCAAAAATGTGCTTTAAATGTTGAAGAAATTACAGTTTTTCTGTACAGATAAAAATATCTTTACAATGTTCTGTAATAAGCTCAGCTCTGTATAAATTGAAATACTATAACTTGTCTCACACCATCAGTTTTTACATATTGCTAAAATTAACCTAAAGAGTTTCAATCTATTAAATTGCTTTAAAAATTCTTAGTGAATGCTTCCATGTAAACAAGTACTTAGTATCCAAACATCTTAATGAATATCTAAATTATATATGAAATAATAAATGTAAAAACACTGGTCTTATCTGAAAAAAACATTTTTGAAGTCTTTAAAGCATGTGTATTAGCTAACTTCAAATTTTATTTCAAAACTTGTAAAGTCTCAGAGCCAAGGTATGTAAGTTGTTTGTGCTGTATTGTTATTCAGCCAGCCCCTAAATCAGAGTCTCTATCTTGACATGATATTCAAAGTTTATTTTTGCAATATAATAAATGTCTCTTAAAATATGGCTTATTACTTTATATAATCATATATCATAAAAAACAAATCATGTATTCCAGAAAAAATAGATTAATAAAAAATTGGTTGTGGCACAGTTAGCTAAAGCACCATCTTAAGGAAGATATTAGTGTTTTTCATCATTATCAAAGAAAGACTGTCTTCATAAATTATTTCTCATAAATGCCTGATGGTTTCTCACTTTAAGGAAAAGACTGAGGTAGAGATGTTTCCTTCCTATTTTATAATTAAATATAATTTGTATGTATCACTTTGAATCTAACATTGCTGTACTGTAGTCTTTTGAAAATTTCCTTCTCCATTTTGCAGAACTCATGCATCTTAATTTGTTTTTCTCTATGCTTTTAAATGATATAAATAATAATATTTTGTTGTTATTGTTCAATCACTAAGTTGTGTCAAACTCTTTGCAATCCTGTGGACTGCAGCACACCATGCCCATTTTATCTTCAAATATTTAAGAAACTTCTCAACTTCAAGCCAATATAGTCTACATTATATAAAGCACACACTAACATTTTTCTGAAATCATATTTGTTATGTGTCCAAAAGGAATGGTTTAAAAACAGAACAAAAATGAAGCAGACACTTACATACCTTTTTTTGAAATCAAAGACTTGTGATCAATGTAAATATAATAACACCTGAGATCAGTTATTCCTGTGGAAAAAGGTCTTATTCAGTGATCCCCTTATATACACTGCTAGAGGTCACAGGTGCTTGTATTCAGCTACACTCTTCTGCGTTCCCTGTATATCTATTGTGCCCTATAGAAGAGAATTCTGCTAACTCAGTATTCACTTCACCAATGGAGAGGGCTAGTGATTTAAACAAGTAATACGTATTTCCATAGTTAAAATTCTCAGACATGCCCCAGCTAATGCAAAATGCTGATGAGTTTCCAATCATGTGGAATTAATTTCTGGGAGAGGCTGTAGAGTAACATTAGGTTTCATAAGGAAATCAGCTAAAAAATGAAAGACCGGTACATGAAAACTTTTCCTCAATTTAGCACTGCAATAGCCTTTGATGATCACTTAGAGCTCTGCTCATGCAAGAAAAGTAATATCCAGAAACCACGTTATTAGTACTGTGAGTGAAATAAATCATTTAAAGATAAGCAATGTATAAGGCTACTGCACCTTCTCGTTCTAAGCTTGGGTCTCTCATTGTGGGTAATAACAATGATCATTTCATTAATAACTTACTGATAATTATGATTTTGAAAAATCACATTAAAAATTTGCTAATAAATGGATATTCATTATCTTCCTTAAAAATACCAGTAGGTTTTAGAGAGAGATAATGATGTTCATATGTAACCCCAGAGCAATATAGAAGCAGATACTGTAGGAATTAGAGTTATAAGATTTCATAATTTTAGAAAGTAAATGAAATATTTCTGAATTTTATAAGTAACTATGTGGTAACAAGTAACAAGTTGCTAAGAGACACCCTGGTGGCTCAGATGGTAAATTGTCTGCCTACAATGCCAGAGACCCAGGTTCAATCCCTGGGTTGGGAAGATCCTGTGGAGAAGGAAATGGCAACCCACTCCAGTATTCTTGCCTGGAAAATCCCATGGATGGAGGAACCTGGTCAGCTATCGTCCATGGGGTCGCAAACAGTCGGAGATGACTGAGTGACTTCACTTTCACTTTTCTGAAAAGAAAACTTTTGAATCTTGGGGAGATTTTTTAAACTGGAAAAAAATAATTAAAAAAATAATATAGATACTTATATTTAACTTACATTTAAGCTCATTCTTATATAATTTTCTTATTTTGATGTTTAAATGTGCTAAACTTTTGTAACTAAACAATAATGGGATCTTCCTCTAATTCCTTAACTGCAAGTCTATCTTTTTAAATGTATTCAATTGATCAACTGGCTCCAAGGTCTGGGTTAGAGAACTGAATGATTTAACACATGTAAATTTCTTTGCTTATGTGAGTTTCCTGGGTGTGAATAAGCTCCACATGCTGAATAATGCCCAGTGCAGCAATCAAGACACAGTCTATCACTGAAATACTGAAGTACAGAGTAAGCAACATTCACTGACTTAACTGACAAGATCTTGGTTATTGAAGTTTGCATATAATGTCTACTTCAAGATGATTGTTTCCTGGTTTAGCAAAAAGATAATCAAAAAGAATTTTCTTTTGAGCTCTACATTAGCCAATATTTAAAAATCTGTGGGCGTCCATCTCTTTATGCAGTGCCATCTCATTCCCTGACCAGAGCTGTGCATTGATTACCTATGTAGCCACCTTCAGACAGCTGCTCTGGCTCTCCTGTGGCCACTGACTTGGAAATCTCTCCAATTCTGACCCAAGTTAAGCCTAGTCCTTTCCTTCCAGTCTCCAGACATCTATGTGGGTTCTAGCTACCAGACTACATGTAAACTGGCCATCCAGAGTTAAAGCAGGAGTGCAATTATCTTGGGTCATATTGAGCCCATAGTTAATTCCACCCTCTGACATTGCAAAAATTACATGTATTTGATCTATTGGAATTTTTCATATTTAAATTTGTATTTTAATTGTTTAAGTAACCTAAGAACATCAATATTATAGTTTACCCTCAAAATAAATATTCCTTCAGAAGGTATTGAGAGGGTAATAGGCAGGAAGGCCAGGGGTCTCCAAATGGAGGAAATAGCCTGCAAGTGTCAGACATTTTTATCTCTCTTAAGCGTCAGGAAGAAACAAACTAGCAATATTTTTTTCCTTCTCTATAAAAATTTAAAAAGAGGTTTCTCTTAAAATACTGTGTTGCCATAATGACACCCGGTTTCTCCTGAAGTTAGCTATTCTTGAGCCTAGAGATAACCAATGCCTTTTTCTTATGGAAATGTTTGTCTTAAGCTATGCTAATGTACTACGCCTTCACCCCAAACTCTGTCTCCAAGTCGGTTCCGCCTCTTGGCCCAAAACCTACTTGACAAACCAGTATGTTATACTCAGATATTGTTCCCCTAATCTATGTAAATGAAACTATTTGTATGGTGGCCTGCCCTTCTTTAAGATTCAAGTTAATTATTTTATGGCCCAAGATAAACCATTTGGTGCCAAGATTATCCCAAAATGCATCTTATGGGTGAGGGGCCTGGTGCTATTCTGAATTATAAGACGTTCCTTTCTTTCATTAACAGACTGCTAGTGACTATATAACATCCAGCTGAAGACTAGCAAGGGGGTACTCTTTCTGCCCCCTTCTGATGCCTATGTCAGAAGCTTTCTCTATCTCCTTTATACTTTAATAAAACTTTATTACACAAAAGCTCTGAGCAATCAAGCCTTGTCTCTGGCCCCGGATTGAATTCTTCTCCTCCGGGAGCCAAGAATCCTGGTGTATTCGCATGATTCAACAACAACCTTTCAGTATAAAGGGCTCAAAATACTCTGGAAATATTTTAGAACTCTCCTCTAAGCAAATAAATAATTTTCACTTAAAAAAACAAAACCTAAAAAACCTTCTACCAACAATATAGTCAACCATGAAATTATTGTGCAATAAAATTTGGAAAATAAAGGATATGATCATTCTAAAAACTCCCATCTTGGAGCTGTTATAGAAACACTGTACTTAAAATGCCTATTTTGTTCTGCCTATTAATATAAAAATATCCATTTCCTGTGATTTGTCAACACAATAGATTTACCATGATTAAATTGTAACTTCAAAAAAAAAATCTGCTTTTTAAATGTTTTTCTAGTGATTATTCAGGTTTACTACCTGAATATATTCAATTGAGCATAAAAAATTAGTTGTAATTAAAAACCCTTTGCAAACCCTATCACAATATCCATGAAGACAAACTTCATCAGCTTGTTCATCCAGTATCATAAATTCCCCAGCTTTGTCTTTCTTCCTTCTCTTTTGCTCTTTGTGAAAGACCAATACAGTTTTACACCAATTCAGATCCAGTCTAATCCAAAACTTGCTTTTTGCTCTAATTTGAAAATATGAAGCATCAACCATTATCAAAATGTGATTTAAATTGTGCTTTAAATTATATACTGCAGTTGATTTTTTGTATTAATTTCAGGTATACTGCAAAGTTATTCGGTTATACGTGTACATATATCTATTCTTTTTCAAATTCTTTTCTCATTTAGGTTATTACAGAAGACTGAACAGAGTTCCTTGTGCTGTATAATAGGTCCTTGCCAGTTATCTATTTTAAATATAGTAATGTATATATGTCAATCCCAAACTGCCAATTTATCCTTCCTCTTCACCTTTCCTATTTGGTTTGTTTTCTAACAATAACAAACAATGTTTGTTTTCTAAGTCTGTGACTTAGTTTCTATTTGTAATTAATTTCCTGGTGGCTCAGAGGTTAAAGTGTCTGCCTGGAATGCAGGAGACCCAGGTTCGATCCCTGGGTTGGGAAGATCCCGTGGAGAAGGAAATGGAAACCCACTCCAGTACTCTTGCTTGGAGAATCCCATGGTGGGAGGAACAGTCCATGGGGTCGCAAAGAGTCAGACACGACTGAGCGGCTTCACTTTCACTTTTCACTTTCATGCATTGGAGAAGGAAATGGCAACCCACTCCAGTGTTCTTGCCTGGAGAGTCCCAGGGACAGGGGAGCCTGATGGGCTGCCGTCTATGGGGTCACACAGAGTCAGACACGACTAAAGTGACTTAGCAGCAGCAGCAGCAGCATGGTAGCTCTACTTTTTAGTTTTTAAGCAGCCTACATACTGTTCTCCATAGTGGCTGTACCAATGTACATTTCCACCAGAAGTGTAGGAGGATTCCTTTTCTCCTCACTGTCTCTAGCATCTATTGTTTGTAGACTTTTTGATGATGGCCATTCTGGACTGATAGGTGATATCTCATTTTAGTTTTGGTTTGTGTTTCTCTGATAATTAGTGATGTTGAGCATCTTTTCATGTGCCTCTTAGCTTCCCTGGTGGCTCAGATGGTACAGAATCTGCCTGTAATACGAGAGACCTGGGTTCAGCCCTTGGATTGGGAAGATCCCCTGGAGGAGGACATGGCAACCTACTTCAGTATTCTTGCCTGGAGATTCCCCATGAACAGAGGGTTCTGGCAAATTACAGTCTAGGGGATCACAAAGAGTTGGACATGACTGAGGGACTAAGCACACTTGGCCATCTATATATCTTTGGAAAAAACATCTATTTAGGTCTTCTGTTCATTTTTGATTGTTTTTTTTAATTATTATTGAACTGCATGAGTTAATATTTGTACATTTTGAAGATTGACTCCTTGTCCTTCACATGATTTGCAAATAATTTCTCCCATTCTGTGGGTTGTCTTTTCACTTTGTTTATGGTTTCCTTTGCTGTGCAATAATTTTTAAGTTGAATTAGGTCCCATTTGTTCATTTTATTTTTATTTTCATTAAGAGGTGGGTCAAAATAGATCTTGCTGTGATTTATATGAAAAAGTGTTCTGCTTATGTTTTGCTCGAAAAGTTTTACAGTACCTGGTCTTACCTTTATACCTTTATTCCATTTTGAATTTATTTTTCATATGGTATTAGAGAATGTTCTAATTTCATTCTTTTACATTTAACAGTCCAGTTTTCTCAGCACTATTTATTAAAGAGGCTATCTTTTTTCCATCGTATAGTCTTATTTCCTTTGTTATAGATTAATTGATTATAGGTTTATTTCTGGGTTTGTTATCCTGTACCATTGATATATATTTCCATTTTTGTGTCAGTACCATAATATTATGATGACTGCATCTATAAGGTACAGTCTGAAATTAGGGAGCCTGATTCTTCCACTTCTGATTTTATTTCTGAAGATTGTTTTATTTGGGGTCTTTTGTGTCACCATACAAAGTTAATTTTTTCTGTTCTATTTCAATGAAAAATACCATCGAAAATTTGATAGTGATTGCATTAAATCTATAGATTGTCTTGGGTATTATAGCCATTTTGATAATATTGATTCTTCCAATCCAAGAACATGATATGTCTTCCTGTTTGTGTCATATTCTGTTTCTTTCAGAATACAGGTATTTTGCCTCCTTAGGTAGGTTTGTTGTTGTTTAGTTGCTAAGTTGTATCTGACTCTTTTGTGACCCCATGGACTGTACTCTGCGAGGGTCCTCTGTCCATGAGATTTCCCAGACAGGAGTACAGAAGTGAGTTGCCATTTTCTTCTCCAGACGTTCTACCCAACCCAGGGATCAAAACTGTGTCTCCTCAATTGGCAGGTAGGTTCTTTATCACTGAGCTACCAGAGAAGCCCTTCAGTTCAGGTTAGTTCAGTCACTCAGTCATATCAGACTCTTTGCGACCCCATGAATGCAGCACGCCAGGCCTCCCTGTCCATCACCATCTCCTTGAGTTCACTCAAACTCATGTGCATCGACTCAGTGACGCCATCCAGCCATCTCATCCTCTGTCGTCCCCTTCTCCTCCTGCCCCCAATCCCTCCCAGCATCAGAGTCTTTTCCAGTGAGTCAACTCTTCGCATGAGGTGGCCAAGGTATTGCAGTTTCAGCTTTAGCATGAGTACTTCCAAAGAACACCCAGGACTGATCTCCTTTAGGATGGACTGGTTGGATCTCTTTGCAGTCCAAGGGACTCTCAAGAGTCTTCTTTTGAGCTTTTGAACACCATAGTTCAAAAGCATCCATTCCACAGTGCTTTGCTTTTTTCACAATCTAACTCTCACATCCATATGTGACCACTGGAAAAACCATAGCCTTGACTAGATGGACGTTTGTTGGCAAAGTAAAGTCTCTGCTTTTGAATATGCTATCCAGGTTGGTCATAACTTTCCTTCCAAGGAGTAAGCGTTTTTTAATTTCATGGCTGCAGTCACCATCTGCAGTGATTTTGGAGCCCAGAAAAATAAAGTCTGACACTGTTTCCACTGTTTCCCCATCTATTTCCCATGAAGTGATGGGACGGGATGCCATGATCTTCGTTTTCTGAATGTTGAGCTTTAAGCCAACTTTTTCACTCTCCTCTTTCACTTTCATCAAAAGGCTTTTTAGTTCCTCTTCACTTTCTGCCATAAGGGTGGTGTCATCTGCATATCTGAGGTTATTGATATTTCTCCCGGCAATCTTGATTCCAGCTTGTGTTTCTTCCAGCCCAGCGTTTCTCATGATGCACTCTGCATAGAAGTTAAATAAGCAGGGTGACAATATACAGCCTTGACATACTCCTTTTCCTATTTGGAACCAGTCTGTTGTTCCATGTCCAGTTCTAACTATTGCTTCCTGACTTGCATATAGGTTTCTCAAGAGGCAGATCAGGTGGTCTGGTATTCCCATCTCTTTCAGAATTTTCCACAGTTTATTGTGATCCACAGAGTCAAAAGCTTTGGCATAGTCAATAAAGCAGAAATACATGTTTTTCTCGAACTCTCTTCCTTTTTCGATGATCCAGTGGATATTGGCAATTTGATCTCTGGTTCCTCTGCCTTTTCTAAAACAAGCTTGAACATCTGGAAGTTCACAGTTCACCTATTGCTGAAACCTGGCTTGGAGAATTTTGAGCATTACTTTACTAGCATGTGAGATGACTGCAATTGTGCCCTAGTTTGAGCATTCTTTGGCATTGCCTTTCTTTGGGATTGGATTGAAAACTGACCTTTTCCAGTCCTGTGGCCACTGCTGAGTTTTCCAAATTTGTTGGCATATTGAGTGCAACACTTTCATAGCATCATCTTTCAGGATTTGAAATAGCTCAACTGGAATTCCGTCACCTCCACTAGTTTTGTTCATAGTGATGCTTTCTAAGGCCCACTTGACTTCACATTCCAGGATGTCTGGCTCTAGGTCAGTGATCACACCATCGTGATTATCTTGGTCGTGAAGATCTTTTTTTACAGTTCTTCTGTGTGTTTTTGCCACCTCTTCTTAATATCTTCTGCTTCTGTTAGGTCCAAACCATTTCTGTCTTTTATCAAGCCTATCTTTGCATGAAATATTCCCTTGGTATCTCTAATTTTCTTGAAGAGATCTCTAATCTTTCCCATTCTGTTGTTTTTTCTCTATTTCTTTGCATTGATCACTGAGGAAGGCTTTTTTATCTCTCCTTGCTATTCTGTGGCACTCTTCATTCAGATGCTTATATCTTTCCTTTTCTCTTTTGCTTTTCACTGCTCTTCTTTTCAGAGCTATTTGTAAGGCCTCCCCAGACAGCTATTTTGCTTATTTGCATTTCTTTTCCATGTGGGTGGTCTTGATCCCTGTCTCCTGTACAATGTCATGAACATCCATCCATAGTTCAGGCACTCTATCTATCAGATCTAGTCCCTTAAATCTATTTCTCATTTCCACTGTATAGTCATAAAAGATTTGATTTAGGTCATATCTGAATGGTCTAGTGGTTTTCCCTACTTTCTCTAATTTAAGTCTGAATTTGGCAATAAGGAATTCATGATGTGAGCCACTGTCAACTCCCAGTCTTGTTTTTGCTGACTGTATAGAGCTTCTCCATCTTTGGCTGCAAAGAATATTATCAGTCTGATTTTGGTATTGACCATCTGGTGATGTCCATGTGTAGAGTCTTCTCTTGTGTTGTTAGAAAAGGGTGTTTGCTATGACCAGTGTGTTCTCTTTGCAAAACTCAAATAGTCTTTGCCCTGCTTCATTCTGTATTCCAAGGCCAAATTTGCCTGTTACCTCAGGTGTTTCTTGACCTCCTACTATTGCATTCCAATCCCCTGTAATGAAAAGTACATCTTTTTTGGGTGTTAGTTGTAAAAGGTCTTGTAGGTCTTCATAGAACCATTCAACTTCAGCTTCTTCAGCGTTATTGGTTGGGGCATAGACTTGGATTACTGTGATATTGAATAGTTTGCCTTGGAAATTTTTGTTGTTTTTGAGATTGCATCCAAGTACTGCATTCTGGACTCTTTTGTTGACCATGATGGCTACTCCATTTCTTCTAAGTGATTCCTGCCCGCAGTAGTAGATATAATGGTCATCTGAGTTAAATTCACCCATTCCAGTCCATTTTAGTTCACTGATTCCTAGAATGTCGACGTTCACTCTTGCCATCTCCTGTTTGACCACTTCCAATTTGCCTTGATTCATGGGCGTAACATTCCAGGTTCCTATACAATATTGCTTTTTACAGCATAGGACCTTGCTTCTGTCACCAGTCACATCCACAACTGAGTATTTTTTTTTTTTTTTTTTTTTTTTTGCTTTTGTTCTATCCCTTCATTCTTTCTGAAGTTATTTCTCCACTGATCTCCAGTAGCACACTGGGCACCTACCAACCTGGGGAGTTCCTCTTTCAGTATCCCATCATTTGCCTTTTCATACTGTTCATGGGGTTTCAAGGCAATAATAGAGAAGCCCTTAGGCAGGTTTATTTCTAGGTATTACATTCTTTATTTTGAGATAGTAAATGTGATTGTATCCAAGAAGAGAAGTTAATAAAAGGAATTCAAATTGGAGAAAAAGTAACTGCAAGGAAGTAAATGAATAAGTTTGCAGATGATGTTATACTATACATAGAAAATCCTAAAGAATGTTCAAACTACCTCACAATTGCCCTCATCTCCCATGTTAGCAAAGTAATGCTCAAAATTCTCTTAAGCAAAACTTCAACAGTACATGAACCATGAACTCCCAAATGTCAAGCTGAATTTAGACAAGGCAGAGGAACCAGAAATCAAATTGCCAACATCCATTGGATTATCAAAAAAGCAAGAGAATTCCAGAAAAAAAATCTACTTCTGCTTTATTGACTAGGCCAAAACCTTTGACTGTGTGAATCATAGCAGACTGTGGAGACTTCTGAAAGAGATGGGAATACCAGACCACCTGGCCTGCCTCCTGAGAAATCTGTATGCAGATAAAAAAGCAACTGTTAGAACCAGACATGGAACAACATATTGGTTCCAAATGGGGAAAGGAGTACGTCAAGGCAGTATATTGTCACCTTGCTTATTAACTCTTATGCAGAGTACATCATGCAAAATGCCAGGCTGGTTGAAGCACCAGTTGGAATCAAGATTGCCAGGAGAAATGCCAATAACCTCAGATATACACATGACACCACCCTTTAATGTATAATAGACTAATCAAGAGATGTGAAACGTAGTTTTTAAAATAATTTTTTGCTACTAATATCTAAATATCAGAAAAACTTTTTCACTTTACACATTTAGTGGCACATGCAAAATTGTAATTTGATATTTCATGTGGTAGCAATTAACTTTATCTTCTTTTTAGACATGCAGTAAATATAGAACAAAAATGTATAAATAGATTATGGCACTTGTTTACTCAGGAAGTTGTGTTCAACAATTATTTAAAGATAGAATCATTTTAGCAAAGTGTATTCCACAGTACATGTAATCTTTTAGAAGATCTAGTTATAAGTCTATCCACTCATTGTGAAGCTATTATCAGTTTTCCTGAAATTTCATATCCAAGGGCAGTCATGATATCTGTAAACAATCAGAGTAATAAGGCATAGTGCAACCCTGACAATTTAGATCTAAAGACTCATATTTTATAGAAAAAACTATAATCTCTATCAAATGATTACTTTGCAAACCGACTCATACTATTTGAGAAGGAAATCTTTAGAATTGTTGGCTAGAGCTATTTTGAAAACTGTATAACTTCTTTGAAAATTTTCCCAGCAGGAAACAGACTTATCCTTGCCATCTTTGAAGCTAAAAATGCTAAAGGGTAAATATCCTATTTCTTATATACATGAAATTATTAAATGTCAAAGCAGAAGTAATTCACATCTCAAAGATAATTCCATTTCTTCATCATCATAAGCTGTTCATTACTTACATTCAGAATTATATAAAAGTTATTTTCATAAGAGAAAACATTTTCACATAGCAATAGTTTCTATAATAATTACCTGTGGAAACACATAGCCTAGTAAAAATGACTCCTCTTGGAGAGATACTGTGTGTCTGTAACCTCATTTTTAATTAAAAGAAACTATGAATTTCTTTAATATGTCCATAATAATATGTCTTATAATTAATGATCAGCTTCTCCAGCTTTGTTTCTATAGCCTACATTTCTCATGATTTTGTGTGAAATGTTATGAGCTTGACTAATAAGCTGTCCTAATTACTGGTATTGTTTATAGACTCACATATACAGAGAACAAACCAATAGGTACCAATGGGGAGAGGCAGGTGGGGAGGGGAAATAGAGTGGTAGGGAAGTAGGGAGTGCAAACTATTTACTATAAAATAAGTTACAATGATATATTGTATAACAAAGGGAATATAGCCAATATTTTATAATAACTAAAAATGGATATAACCTTTAAAAATTGTTAATCACTATATTGTACACATGCAGCATAGTGTGTAGTAAATACACTTCAATAAAAAAGCAAAGTAAAAAATGTTATAAATATATGTGAACATATAGACATGATACAAAGTAGACACTTCAAATTTGAGTGTATTTGTAATGATGAAGAATCCATTTTTCCTGTATTATCTCTTTGTATAAAATGCAGTGAAGAACTGCCCAATTCCTGACTATGGATTTTCAGAAAAACATTAACAATTAAGAAACATTCAGAGAAAAGGCAATCAGAGCAATAAAATATTGTGAGAATATATCACATGAGAAATTGTTGAATGAATATGGAAGAAAAATACCAAACACTTCCCAAGAAACAGAAAGCAGACCAGTGGGTAGACATTATAGGAGCCATTCTTTTTCACATGTAACATATGTTTTTGTTCAGTTGCTAAATTGTGTCAGATTTTTGTGATCCCATGAACTGTGGCATGCCAGGCTTCCCTGTCCTTCACTATCTCCCTGAGTTTGCTCAAACACATTTCCATTGAGTTGGTGATGCCATCCAACTATCTCATCCCATTCTTCTCTTGCCCTCAAGTGGCCAAAGTATTGGAGCTTCAGCTTCAGCACCAGCCCTTCCAATGAATATCCAGGGTTGATTTCCTTTAGGATTGAGTGGCTTGATCTCCTTGCTGACCAAGGAACTCTTAAGTCTTCTCCAGCACCATAGTTTAAAAGGAACAGTTCTTCAGTGCTCAGCCTTCTTTATGGCCCAACTGTTACATCCATACATGAGTACTGGAAAAACTATAGCTTTGACTATATTAACCTTTGTTGGCAAAGTGATGTCTCTGTTTTTTAATTTACATCATTTAATCCTTTAGTAATATCTTAAAAAGTTGTTAACTGATTACCACTAAAAATGTTCAAGCATAAGCTAGGAAAGCATTTCTTATGAATAGAATAGGATTGATTCACTAACTGAAGTTTGCCCTAGATGACCCCTAAGGTAATTCAAAAATTCTAAGATTGGATCAACTCAATTATACATAGATATATAGTCTAAGGGAGAAGGCAATCGCACCCCACTCCAGTACTCATGCCTGGAAAATCCCATGGACAGAGGAGCCTGGTAGGCTGCAGTCCATGGGGTCGCTGAGGGTCTGACACGACTGAGCGACTTCACTTTCACTTTCATGAATTGGAGAAGGAAATGGCAGCCCACTCCAGTGTTCTTGCCTGGAGAATCCCAGGGACGGGGGAGCCTGGTGGGCTGCCGTCTATGGGGTCACACAGAGTTGGACATGACTGAAGTAACTTAGCAGCAGCATATAGTCGAAAAATATATTTTGATTTCCACTAATGTGTGGTAAACTGAAACTCAAGATTCAGAGAAATATTAATGGGCTATTAAATCATGCCCTATGATGTCTTTAAATCATATGTCTTTTAGGCTTACATTTAATTAAAATTTAAAGGCTATTTTTGGCTATCGAACCTACTCTCCCATCAGAAAAATCTTAGAGAAAAGTAAGATTATTCACTTTTCTTGTTAAATATTCAGCATCAGTTAAATGTTTTCATACCACTAACTACATGCTCCCAAAATTCCAATTCTAGTAACCTATTTCATTTGCATAATACTTTTCTTGCTTTGAGAAACTTTATGGTAATACTTTTATATTTAGATAAACTAAAAGGCCATTACAATTTTAAATAGATTTATAATCTATACACAGAAATATGGTGTTAGCACATCCTCTTTTTAAGGTGATATTCCAAAAAGCAAATCTTTATTATGAATGAGGGATTTTTCAATTTTTATAATTTTATATCCTTGACTTGTATTCACACCAATAATGTATCTTCTGCAGTTAATGTAATGTAATATGATCACCTAAATGGCTACCAACGTTTTATTTGCAAGAGAAGACTATGAACATTTCTATAATAATATTTTTAAGAGATTTGAGTCAGAAAGAAGAACCCTGAATTTACAAGGTTCCAGTAAGATTATATTGAGAAGGTAGTTCAATTTTAAATTATGTATATTAATACTCTGAAAGTTCAACTGTTGATGGATTAAGAAGTAGAGTAAAAAAGAATAAAAAAAATATAATTCAAAAATAAAATTAATTAGTTCCACAAAGATGGGCAGAATTCAAATCTGAATTTGAGTATAGAAATATCTTTTGTGGAGGGATGCTGAAGGATGCCAGGTGTAGCAAAAATTTGGTACTATGAGCCTTAAAACGCATCACTGAAATGGTTCTAGTTGAATGAGCTCTGATTTGACTTTGAGTAGGCAATCTACCAACTAATGATTATGTGAATTTTTCTGGGACAATAACTTCACATGTTTGTGCTTTTTTTTCCCCCTTCAACATAGAATTTGATTATTGCTACTGCTGTAGAACAAAAGCTTGAGATTTTCCTAGTTATTAAATTTTGAAAATCATTTTAAAAATCCTGATTTTTTGATACACCAGGTTTTTAAAAAGAGAGAACACTACAAATAGAACTCTATTAAATAAAGAAGAAAAAGATGATATGCTATGAGAGTAAAATTTTAAAAATTCCCTTAGTATGTTTCATATGTGATCTAATATGTAGTTACATACTAGCACAAAGAAAAATACAGAATCTCTTTCCTATTGAAGTTAATTTGTGGGTTATTTGGAAATTAAAAAAAAAAAGTAGTAATGCATTTTGTAAAAGTTAGAAAAGTCACTGAATTGATTGAAATTTTGAGCATTGAATTAGGAATATGCAACATCCATCCCATTCAGGAAATATATAATCTTGCTAGAAAGATAAACTGTGTTGCATCCAAAATAAATGATATTCAGTGGGAGGGACTCTAGATACTATTTGTAATTTCAAAACAACAACAACAACAAAGCTGATAATCTATGATATCCTTTACCTTAAGAAAGGGGTATAATTGTTTTAAAAACAAAGTATCTTTTTGCAATTAAATGAATGTTTAAATTAATCACTATGTCTTTATTATTTTTAGAAATATCTACTTTTCTAGTTTGTAAGATGTTGAAGAGTATTTGACTTTCATATGAATCAGGGAATCAAAGTGTCACTACATATCCAAGTCTTTTTGTTTTCAAGGTATTACAATGTAGTGCTAGTTTAATCAACAACTATTCTGATGAAAGCCACGTTTTACTCAGTGTTATGGAATTTGGGTCATTCAAATAACTTTACATACACATCATCCGCAGAGTTTCACCGGTAGAGGGAGCCATTATCTACATAGTCTAAAATCTGAAAACAAAATATTCTCTGCTCTTAAAAAAAGCAGTCACAGAATATTAGTCAATTTATCAAGCCCTTTGTAAATTAAAAAAAGAATCCTAATGGGTTTAACATTTTTAATTTTAAAGCAAATTTGAAATTAAATTTACTTTAATTCCTTTTGATGAAATAAATAAATGAACATTTTTAATAATTTGCATACTTTTAAAAATCTTTCCTCAATTACTTAAATGTCAGTATACTGAAAGAAATGTATAAATAGCTATTACCTGAGTATTTTCTTATTTTCATATTATTGCTAACATATTTAGCCTCATTTTTACCAAAAGAAATTCAAACAACATAGTCTCCATTCTCATATTATCAAGTCATATAAAATATTTTCTAACTTATAAATAATTATGAATTTTCTTATTAGTAACTATGAGAATACACTGGAAAAAATTTTGATGAGTATAATGTATTTAGTAAACTAATGCTTTTCTCTTAAAAATAAATAGAATTAGGAATCTGTGTTTGCTCATACGTTGACACATTTGTAACAGTGTGATATTTAAAGCTTATATATTTAATTAAAAGATATTAAAAAAAATGATGTGTGAACATACCTAAAATGACTCACATGATTTTGTATAGCACAGATTAACACAAATTTAAAATAAGTGTATAATTCAAAGTTTCCACATTCATACTCCAAAAGCTCAGTTTGCTTCTCATAATGACATTTGAATTAACACCTGTATTAATCAAATAAAAACATCTTGTGACTATTTACTTTTAAGTAGCATTTCATTAGAGATTTTTTTTTTAATAGGGTTATTGTTACCATCTTTCTAAATTCCATATATATGTGTTAGTATACTGTATTGGTGTTTTTCTTTAAGGATCCCACACTTTTTCACAGTTCTTACTATCATTATTTGATACACTTCTTACTTTATCATAGTTGTAATAGTTACACAGACACAGCCCTTCTTTATACCAAACCTTAGGGTCTAAATTCAGCAAATATAAGGTAGCAGATGCAAATGAGATTATTGGTTGTTATAGTGTGAGTCAAAACGAGGTTTCACAACTTCATTTTTAATGTGGTTTGTATAGTAAGAAATCAGCCAAGTTAATGTTCAAGAGAGGAGTCTACACCTTTGCCACTCAAAGTGTGTTCTAGTATCCAGTAACATTGGTCTCCTCTGGGAGCTTATTACAACTCTCCTCTCAGGTCCCATCCCAGAGCTTCTGAACCTGAATCTGCATTTTAATAAGATCCCCAGGTACTTCGAATGCACATAACATTTTAAGAAACACAGGAATACACCAACTCTTTACAGAGGTTTCCCTGGACACAGGGGACCCCTAGACTTCTGGTATCTCTAGTATTAATAAATATATGTGACTTTGAACCTGAATAGTTTTGGAAATCTATAAAAGTTTCCTAGGTCTTAGATGGCCTGCCAGTGCCTAGGCGTTCTACTTGAAATCATGACTTTGAAAGTGTGACACAGAGTACTTAATGCAGTTTTACACCTGCAGGGTTTAATTATGAAATCACTGAAAAGTTATTTTTTATTTATTCTATAATTTTCAGTAGAAAAAAACATTCATTAGAAATGCATCTAAGGCTATTATCTACATAGCTTGTGTGTTTTGTTCTTCTCTGTTTGTAAAACTTTTCTATTTAAATAGTCACTGTCAGATAAGCAGTTTTTATAGAATATGAAGTGACAGTATATTGGTAGCATTAAGACATTTCATAATAGTGTTGAAAAAATAATCCTGTATATACGCTTTGGCATAACAAAGCTGGCAAGGAATTAAACATCACTAGCTGCTGCTTGTGGAGAAGGCAATGGCACCCCACTCCAGTACTCTTGCCTGGAAAATCCCATGGATGGAGGAGCCTGGTGGGGTACAGTCCATGGAGTCGCTAAGAGTCAAACACGACTGAGTGACTTCACTTTCACTTTTCACCTTCATGCATTGGAGAAGGAAATGGCAACCCACTCCAGTGTTCTTGCCTGGAGAATCCCAGGGACAAGGGAGCCTGGTGGGCTGCCGCCTATGGGGTCGCACAGAGCCGGACACGACTGAAGCGACTTAGCAGCAGCAGCAGCTGCTCCTTGGGAACAGAGGTGGAGATTGAGGTGCTAGAATACTGTGATTACCTGTTGTCCCCAGACTTGCACTCCCACTTCAGCTGACAGGGTGATCATCTCCACATTCAGCGATTCCCAGAGTTATGTTAATACTCGGCCAAATTAAATCTTCAATGTCATAAGCAGTCTTGCCTTCATTATGATATAAAATGAACAAACAGCAAAACCCGTGATGTAGAACCAGCAAAGAGAATGGAAGTTTATCTTCTGGCTAGAGCTAGCTTTGTGTCCCTTGCAATGTGGGTGATAACCTCAACCCATGCACATCCCTCCTAGAGAACTGTGTCTCACGTGGGAAAGAAGTAGAGGAGGAGAACCAGGAGAAAGGTGGTGATTCCATTGCCTGCAGTGTCCTAACCTCCGTGTTGTGTCTGTATGTGTGTGTGTATATATGTGCACACACAAAACTAATATTCCCTGTCTCCCTGTCTTTTGTCCATTGTCACAATTCACAAGGGTCTCAAGGGATCAATGTCATGTCCTTGAACAGAAGGAAGAATCATCCACTTTGATTACAGATAGAGAAAGTGGGGTTCAGCAAGAACTATGAAACAGTCAAAGCCAAGTTTCATCAAGGCCCAACAATATTTTTCCACACTCACCTCAAAGACTGCTTTTTAAAAATGTATGGATTTTATTCTTCCTTCCAGGCATCCCTTTTAACATAACTTTGAGATTGGGAAGAGAGGGAAAATGCTCAAACATGAGGCACCCTGGGTCTTTAGACTAATTTGATTGAAGGAATTGCTGTTAAGTGTCTACCATACTCAGGACTGTGTTAAGTGGTAAGACAGATCGACCAGAAAGATGTCCCCTCTTATCTCACTGAGCTGATATATATGTGAAGGCTGAAGGTTGTCCCCAGGCTGCACAAACTGAACAATTCTCTCCAGTAGGAAGTTACAGTAGCCTGTCATAAGCCTCAGTGGGAGAAAGCACCTCTCTCTCTCTCTGATCCTTCACACTTATACCTAGAGGACTGCACACACCCCTAGGAATCACACATTCTCTGAACACATAAACAGGTCTACCGGACTTAAATGTGGTTCCCTGGGAAATAGCAGACCATGTCCCTTATCGACTTGAGAACCTTCTTAAATTTGAAAGGTGCAGACTAGGGAAATATTGAAATTCTGAACATAGTATTCTGTTGTTGAAATTTCATCATAAACTAGGCTGTTTTATCAAACACCAACATCATCTTATACTTTTAATTTTTTGCCAAACATAGGGGTTTGCAAAATTGAAAAATTAGTGGCCTCAGCAATTTAAGATTGGCATGTTATTTTTTAAAACTGCAAAATTTAAAATTCTAGTGTTTCACCCTTTGATCTCATTCCTTTCCCCTGTTGGTAAAATGATTAGTGGCAAGCATCAGCTCCCCACTCAAATACACACATGCATCCTACTGTTTTTGCAAGAGAATAAAATTATATTTCTGACTGAGAAAAATCATAAACCTCTCATTATATCATTTTCCTCCTTCCCCAAAATCAAATAGAAAGAGGATGGCAGGAAGATTGGCATTATTAGGGATTGTCATCGCTAAAAAGTGCTTTAGCACATGCTGAAGAAATTTCAGCATCTCCCCATTAAAATTTTGTTGTTTTAAACCATCGAGATGCACATGTGAAGAATCAAGTGCAGATCATCTTAACACTCTCATCACATAAAAGATGAGTGCTTACTTTGGAGGGGAAGGGAAAGAGGGGGATTAATTAAAAAAAAAATGAAGGTGCAGAAACTGTAGAAGGATAGAACTGCAGATGTTGAAACATTCTTACATAATACACCTAAAAAATTATATATATATATATATATATATGAAAAATCAATAGTGCACACATACATAGTGATAGTAAGAATTTCATTTTAGATGCTGCTATTAATTCTGTGTAAGTCCAGGTCCTCACTCTCACTTGAAATACTGCTTCAACTTCTTGACTGACTACATCTTTACATGTCTCTCCCTAGTCAAATTCATCTGACAAATTGCCACAAAAAGGTCTTCCTGAAAACATAATTCACATAATTTCCTAGTTTTTAAACAGTTTCCTGTTGCTTGTCTATGGGATGAACTCCCACACAGACCTAGGCGTTAATGTCATTTGCAACCTTTCTGTAGCTCTGTTTCAAACTTTGTGTTATGTTTGCCATTACTCCAACACTCCACCTGCTTTCTACAACGTATAATCTGGGTTGCTAAAAGTCTTCCAATATTTCCCAGACAAGCAAAGCATCATTCCTCCTCAGCTTGGGATGCTTTCTTCCTTTTTCACAAGGCAACTCCTGGTTTTCTGTGCAATTCTGACTTAAAGCTAGCTAATGAGAATGAATCCCTTAGTAACACTGCTCCTGCCTCTTCAAACCATGACTTAATGTCGTGTACCTTGCAGAATCTGAGCATGTATTTTCAACAATCACTACAAGATGGTATTATACAAGTTTCCCAATTTCTCATCTATTTTATTTTTTTAGCAATTAATAAGACAGATGCTTTTGAACTGTGGTGTTGAAAAAGACTCTTGAGAGTCCCTAGGACTGCAAGGAGATCCAACCAGTCCATCCTAAAGGAGATCAGTCCTGAGTGTTCATTGGAAGGACTGATGTTGAAGCTGAAACTCCAATACTTTGGCCACCTGATGCAAAGAGCTAACTCATTTGAAAAGACCCTGATTCTGGGAAAGTTTGAGGGCAGGAGGAGAAGGGGACAACAGAGGATGAAATGGTTGGATGGCATCACCGACTCTATGGACATGGGTTTGGGTTATTTCCGGGAGTTGGCGATGGACAGGGAAACCGGGCGTGCTGTGGTTCATGGGGTCGCAGGGAGTCAGACACGACTGAGGGACTGAACTGAATAAGAGAGAGTCCATGTTTTTTCTACTTATCTATTTCCAGTGTTCATTACCAAGCACAGTACCAGGCAAATAATTGTTTCTCAATAACTAATTGTTCAAGGGAAAATAAATGAATGACCCTAATTAGATTGGGCAAGTCCATTGACAAAATTAAAGAGTTCACTCTTTTTAAACTCATGAGCACAATATTTTGCAGCTCAAATTATTCTTCAAATTGTATTCATATGTACTACAACAATTATTAATTGGCTATTTCTGGTGTATAGGGTTCATCCCTCCTTTTGACTGAGTAACAGAAATATGAAAATGCTTTCTATCCATTTAGACCCTCACTAGAACAAAGCTAGTGAAGGTGATGGAATTCCAATTGAGCTATTTCAAATCCAGAAAGATAATGCTGTGAAAGTGCTGCACTCAATATGCCAGCAAATTTGGAAAACTCAGCAGTGGCCACAGGACTGGAAAAGGTCAGTTTTCAATCCAATCCCAAAGAAAGGCAATGCCAAAGAATGCTCAAACTACTGCACAATTGCACTCATCTCACACGCTAGTAAAGTAATGCTCAAAATTCTCCAAGCCAGGCTTCAGTAATACGTGAATCGTGAACTTCCTGATGTTCAAGCTGGTTTTAGAAAAGGCAGAGGAACCAGAGATCAAATTGCTAACATCCACTGGATCATGGAAAAAGCAAGAGAGTTCCAGAAAAACATCTATTTCTGCTTTTTTGACTATGCCTAAGCCTTTGAGTGTGTGGATCACAATAAACTGTGGAAAATTCTGAAAGAGATGGGAATACCAGACTACTTGACCTGCCTATTGAGAAACCTGTATGCAGGTCAGGAATCAACAGTTAGAACTGGACATGGAACAACAGACTTGTTCCAAATAAGAAAAGGAGTCCATCAAGGCTGTATATTGTCACCCTGCTTATTTAACTTATATGCAGAGTACATCATGAGAAACACTGGGCTGGAAGAAGCACAAGTTGGAATCAAGATTGCCAGGAGAAATATCAATAACCTCAGATATGCAGATGACACCACCCTTATGGCAGAAAGTGAAGAGGAACTAAAAAGCCTCTTAATGAAAGTGAAAGAGGAGAGTGAAAAAGTTGGCTTAAAGCTCAACATTCAGAAAACTAAGATCATGGCATCTGGTTGCATCACTTCATGGGAAATAGATGGGGAAATAGTGTCAGACTTTATTTTTGGGGGCTCCAAAATTACTGCAGATTGTGACTGCAGCCATGAAATTAAAAGACGCTTACTCCTTGGAAGGAAAGTTATGACCAACCTGGAGAGCATATGAAAAAGCAGAGACATTACTTTGCCAACAAAGGTCCGTCTAGTCAAGGCTATGGTTTTTCCAGTAGTCATGTATGGATCTAAGAATTGGACTGTGAAGAAAGCTGAGTGCCAAAGGATTGATGCTCTTGAACTGTGGTGTTGGATAAGACTCTTGAGAGTCCCTTGGACTGCAAGGAGATCCAACCAGTCCATCCTAAAGGAGATCAGTCCTGAGTGTTCATTGGAAGGATTGATGCTAAAGCTGAAACTCCAGTACTTTGGCCACCTCATGCGAAGAGTTGAGTCATTGGAAAAGACTCTGATGCTGGGAGGGGTTGGGGGCAGGAGGAGAAGGGGACGACAGAGAATGAGATGGCTGGATGGCATCACCGACCGATGGATGTGAGTTTGAGTGAACTCCGAGAGTTGGTGATCGACAGGGAGGCCTGGCGTGCTGTGATTCATGGGGTCAGAAAGAGTCGGACACGACTGAGCGACTGAACTTAACTGAGTGTATCAGTGAGAAATTTTCTGCTATGGCAAAATAATTTCCACATTTGTTCTTAGATTTCTATATAACTTTATACAAATATCTTGCAAAATTACAATGAATAAAACTCCACTGATATCATAAAACATCCTCTTATATCTCTCCAGATTGTTTAACACTAAGCACACGTTTTGAATTATTATCTTGCACTGCTTCCCTGATAGCTCAGCTGATAAAGCATGCACCTGCAATGCAGGAGACCCTGGTTCAATTCCTGCACTGGGAAGATCCCCTGGAGAAGGAATAGGCCACCCATTCCAGTATCCCCTGTGGCTCAGCTGGTAAAGAATCCTCCTGCTGTGCAGAAGACCTGGGTTTTATCCCTGGGTTGGCAAGATCTCCTGGAGAAGGGAAAGGGTACTCACTCCAGTATTCTGGCTTGGAGAATTCCATGGACTGTATAGTCCATGGGGTCGAAAAGAGCTGGACATGACTCTTTCACCTACCAGGTATAAAGTTCAAATCAAATTAATTGAGATTATAAAGTTTTATCCTACACTCTTTGTGTGCTATTATAGTTAATAAGTAGTCTCAATGTGTTTGCAAAGGCTTATTGATCCAGCCATCTAATAATAGGAAGTATTAAACTTGTGGTTCATTTACCATTAAATGGATTCAAGAAAGCCAGAGAACCTACACTTTTTCACCATGAGATACCATGATTCACCTGTATGACATAAACCCAGGTTAAACTTTCTTAGAAACTCTTTGAAAAAAAATTACTCTATTCTCTATAGAAAATTATGCCTATAAGTAATCATAACAGTGACTGTGTTGGATACTACTCCCTTCAGAAGTGTTTGAACAGACATGATCCCATTTCCACTGCAACAGTATAAAGTTGAATAGAAATAATGAAAGAAGATGTCCTTTTCTTATTCTCAATATTAAGATGGAGGAAATGTTCAGTATTTCTTCATTAGGTATGTTGTAAGCTGTAGGCTGTTACAGATGCTTGCTTTTAGATTGGCATATTCTCCATTTGGTTTGTTGATAACTTTTACTATGAATCAGTGCTGACTTTCATCATATGATACTTTCTGTATCTATGGATGTCATTACATGATTCTTTTAAGGTAACAGTTTACACTGATTGAATTTTTGTGTGAAACATTTTATAATCTTGGGATAAAGCCTATTTGATCATAGTGCATTATCCATTTTCTGTATTATTGGATGGGATTTACTAATATTTTCTCATGCTCATGAGCTTCCCTTGTAGCTTAGTTGGTGAAGAATCTGCCTGCAATGCAGGAGACCCAGGTTTGATTTCTGGGTCAGGAAGATCCCCTCAAGAAGAAAATGGCAACCCATGAATGATTTCAATCTGTAATTATCTTTGCCAATAATACCTTTGATTTTGGTATCAGGGTTATATGGTTTTGAAAAGAGCAAGGTGAGAAGTGTTTCCTCCTCCTCTAGTTTGTCAAGAGCTTTGCATGACGTGGTATTAATCTTCCTTTAGTGCTTCACAGAATTCATCAGTGAATTTATCTCATTCTGAAATTTTCTATGTAAGGTTATTTTTATTAAATATTTCAATAACAAGTATAGGGATAATCAGATTTTCTACTTCTTGATTCAGATTTGGCAAGCTATAACTTCCAAGGAATATGTTCATTTCACCCAAGTTGTCAATTTTATTGACATAACATTGTTATAATCTTTTAAAATGTGAGTATCATCTGTAATGATGTTCCACCTCTTATCAGGGTACTGATATTTTGTGCTCCCCCCACCCTTGTTTTTCTTTTTGCATCATCAGTGTTCCTAAAGAGTTAACAATTTTATTAGTGTCATCAAATAATCCATTTTGACTGCTGATTATTTAAGTATTATTATTTAATGATATTTAACCATTTGTTGTGATTTTTTCTAAAAATATGATTTATTTGCAAGTGGTTGCTTAATTTCTGATATTTAAAGATTTTTCCAGATATCCATCAATGATTTCTATTTTAATATCAGCATGGTCAGAGAACATATTCTGTATGATTGTGATTCTTTGAAATTTATTGAGATGTGATTTATTGCCCATTCTTAGTGCATGTTCTATGTGCAATTGAGAATGTGTTTCCTGCTGTTTGGGGATGTAATATTCTATAAATATCAGTTAGTGTAGCTCAGACTTCTATAGTCTTTCTTTTCTCTACTGCAATTTCAGTGTAAATCTAAATTGTCTCAGGACTCTGGGTCCTGATCTGGATATCTTCCCAGGAGGAATAAACGGCCCGTCATCTGAGTTCACTCTGAGGAGAGGTCAATGCCATCACTTTCATTGCTTCTGTAGTAAAAGAATAAGGTCTATGGAGTCCCTTCACTATAGGAGGCCATCTCTAGAAACTTAAAGGTATGCGAAGAGGTGGGAGAAAAGAAATCTTCACTATGTGTCCTTGTTTAGTTTCCTCATGTTGAATATACTCTGCTGTTTTAAAAGCCTGTATATGAGGAGTGCCAAAATACCACACAACTGCACTCATCTCACACACTAGTAAAGTAATGCTCAAAATTCTCCAAGCCAGGCTTCAGCAATATGTGAACTGTGAACTTCCTGATGTTCAAGCTGGTTTTAGAAAAGGCAGAGGAACCAGAGATCAAATTGCCAACATCCGCTGGATCATGGAAAAAGTAAGAGAGTTCCAGAAAAACATATATTTCTGCTTTATTGACTATGCCAAAGCCTTTGACTGTGTGGATCACAATAAACTGTGGAAAACTCTTCAAGAGATGGGAATACCAGACCACCTGATCTGCCTCTTGAAAAATCTGTATGCAGGTCAAGAAGCAACAGTTAGAACTGGACATGGAACAACAGACTGGTTCCAAATAGGAAAAGGACTCCATCAAGGCTGTATATTGTCACCCTGCTTATTTAACTTATATGCAGAGTACATCATGAGAAATGCTGGACTGGAGGAAACACAAGCTGGAATCAAGATTGCCAGGAGAAATATCAATAACCTCAGATATGCAGATGACACCACCCTTATGGCAGAAAGTGAAGAGGAACTCAAAAGCCTCTTGATGAAAGTGAAAGTGGAGAGTGAAAAAGTTGGCTTAAAGCTCAACTTTCAGAAAACGAAGATCATGGCATCCGGTCCCATCAGTTCATGGGAAATAGATGGGGAAACAGTGGAAACAGTGGCTGACTTTATGTTTTTGGGCTCCAAAATCACTGCAGATGGTGACTGCAGCCATGAAATTAAAAGACGCTTACTCCTTGGAAGGAAAGTTATGACCAACCTAGATAGCATATTCAAAAGCAGAGACATTACTTTGCCAACAAAGGTCCATCTAGTCAAGGCTATGGTTTTTCCTGTGGTCATGTATGGATGTGAGAGTTGGACTGTGAAGAAGGCTGAGCACCAAAGAATTGATGCTTTTGAACTGTGGTGTTGGAGAAGACTCCTGAGAGTCCCTTGGACTGCAAGGAGATCCAACCAGTCAATTCTGAAGGAGATCAGCCCTGGGATTCCTTTGGAAGGAATGATGCTAAAGCTGAAACTCCAGTACTTTGGCCACCTCATGCGAAGAGTTGACTCACTGGAAAAGACTCTGATGCTGGGAGGGGTTGGGGGCAGGAGGAGAAGGGGACGACAGAGGATGAGATGGCTGGATGGCATCACTGACTAGATGGACGTGAGTCTGGGTGAAATCCAGGAGTTGGTGATGGACAAGGAGGCCTGGCGTGCTGCAATTCATGGGGTCGCAGGGAGTTGGACATGACTGAATGACTGAACTGAACTGAACTGAACTGAAATTTAGTCAGCCTCACAAAAGATATGAAGGGAATTGGAAGTTACTTCAAATTTAAAAGCAATGAGGTTTGATTAGAAATTCAGAACCAGTCAAGGGAAATTTAGAATAGTGCTTATAATAAATACTTTGCTTAAATAACATTTGTTTCTTTTATTACCCCTTCTTAACGCCATCATACACAACACACACACACACACACACACACACACACAATTCAGATCTTAACTTCTAAAATGAAAGCCCAGAAATCATTAAGTTTTGAATACAGAATGACATATTTAAAAGGTACCATTGTATCCCTTCTAAAATTATATTTGCATAAAGTTTTTTTAAAAATAAATTTAATCAAAATCTTTGATTTAGCAGACCCATGAAGGAACACCAGATATTTTTCCCTTTAATAAAAATGCAAGGATAAAAAATATGAAGAAAACATTTAGTTAGAATTCCCATCAGCCTAGGTTTTTTTTTTTTTTTTTTTTTTTCTCCTTCTTGGCTACTTTAAGCATTAACAAATGAAAGAGTGAAGAACTATTTCAATATATAACTAAATCATAGACACTTTTCCATTACTTTACAAAATAGATTGGTTGTTTCCCAAGTAGTCTATTTGCCAGATTATTTCTCTAAAAAAGTACTGCTGTGACCTAGAAACCACATGAGAACCTTATAACCAGAAATGATTTTTCTTTTCCTGCTACGATATCTGTTCATTACAGTGCTTTAGAAACCAGGGAATGGGTGTCTTCATTAGTTGCATATTTTTATGTCTAGTAAACTGCTTTTAAAAGATCATTTCTTATAGCAGAACAGCCATTAAAATGAGGTTTTCCAAGTAAGATAATTTTATCAAAGAGCACTGTGGGTTTTTATTGGATATAGTCATAACATGTGAATATATGTTTTTGCTTTATCATTTTTCATCTGTTTAGTTATCACATTAATTTGTGTGACTCTATTGCCTCCTATACACATATAATTAGGGAGATGAAAATCAACTCAGAGAGAACGCTGGGAAATTCTATACAAGGCAGTCATTTTAATCTGCTGGTGCTAAGACTATTGAGATGCATTCTTTTTTTTCCTTTTTAAGTCAGTCTTACACAATATCTTGAGTGGCAAACCTTTTTTCCTACTTCATTGATATATGACTGACATATAACATTGTGTGAGTTTAAGGTGAATGGTGATAATTTAACACAATGCATATATTGCAAAATATTTACCACAGTGAGGTTTGTTAACACATTCTTTAACGTAATTACAATCGTATTGGTGGTGGGGGTTCAGTGAGAGCAGTTAAAACTCTATTTTGATAGCAACAGTAAAGTTATAGAATACAATATTGTTGACTGTGGTCAGCATGCTTTATATTAGATCCAGGTAACTTATCCATCCACTGAAAGGTTGTATCCTTTGACCAACATCTCCCATTTTCCCCACCCCATAGCCCCTGACAACCCCTCTTCTACTGAGTGGTAAAGTTTTACAAGTGTTTAGAGTTATATATGCTTTGGTGTTGGGGCAGATTTGCTGGTGTCTTACCACAGGGTTAAAAGTGTGTTCTCAAGGCAGTCTGGTCTAAAAGGACAGTTTTGAGTGAGAAGCAGAAGTAGGCACCTGTTTGGAATTATCCTTGACCAATGGTGAAACATTTTATATATTCCTGTTTGAAAGGATCTCCATTAATGGAGAGCAAATCAAAACTGCTTCCAACAATCATTTCCTGAACAAGGTTATACCCTTTAGCTTAAACTCTTCTAGAAAATAATAACATTACATTAAGGATTGAGTTCTGGCTAAGTGAATTTAGCTGGTCAGTTTCCATCTTACTCACTTGAAAGGTTTTCTGCTATTTAAAGAAATGCCATATGTATTTAAAATTATATTAATGGCTAAAGATTGTGGTGGATTCATTTTGATATTTGGCAAAACTAATACAATTTTGTAAAGTTTAAAAATAAAATGAAATTAAAAAAAATTATATTAATGGCTAAAGAAAAGCAGACTGGGCAAAATATGGCAATGGCTATTTTCAAATATAAGTATATATATATATATTTATAAATAATACTTTGTGCCTACAAAAATACAAAAAAAAATCATTCTTATTTCTACTAAGAATACCTTTAAAGTTATCATCTCCCTGAGAAAATTGTTGTCTATAGAACAGATTTAACATAGAGATACTTATTTGAAGTGTTATTTCTTCACATATGTATATTTTTGGGCAAATGAAACCCAATGAAATAGACTTTTTAATATTCATGCCCATTTTGCCCAAGATGAAACTAAAGACTAATTTGTTCATCATCATACAAACAGGATAGAGAAAATTAACACATTTATCAGATATTTATTTTATTCATTTATATTATTTAGCATCTAGACCAACCATGTGCATACAAACACATGGATGTATAGTATGAAATAGACTAACAGACTGATTTATTGTTCAATATAATTTATATGAGTCCATATACACAAATATGTATTAATTAATTTATTACTATTTCAGGTGATTTAATTATATATGGCCTGGAAGAATGTAGTAAAGTTTAAAACACCAAATAAGCAAATCATAAAACCTACAATAAAATTTTTATAAATCATCAGAAAATGGAGAGATGGCTAATAAAAGTACCACTCTGATGTAAAAGTCATGGATAGTAAGGCTTGCTAAAAACACTCCCAAATATTTTTTCCTTCTGCAATGAGGAGCTTATTTTGTGTAAATCTGCATCTATTCCTGTGGAAAGAGAAATGCATGAAGATAATGCAAATTTAACCCAAAAGGAATTTTTGTAACCAGGGTTAGCAGGGATAGTAATACAGATGAGAAGTAGAAGCTATACAATTTTCAAGCCCAGATGCAGAAGCAATAAGGGACTGCTACTCAAAAGCAACAATTTGGTGGCAATTTAGTTTCAAACACATTAAGATTAGAGTCAAATGAGTGTGATCGACTCTCATATCCTTGAATTTTCCTGGATGGAATGGACAACTCAGATACATGGCAATAACCTCCTGGCTGATTTTGACCTAGAGACTTTCTAGTTCATTACCTTCCTTAGTATTTTAGTCCAGGGAAAACCAATTTCAATTCTATTAAAGGGATTCTTGCTATTATGCCTCTTTGTCTCTCTCGTTCATTTTTTAAAAGATTTTTTTCTTTTACCTTATCTGAACATATTTCAAGAGACAACATCAGTTTTGCTTTATACTCCACTGCTTTGAAATAGGTAGTGTTTCTACTATGATCTTACCCAATAAATGACCGCAAAATTTCTGAAATACATGCTGCCAGTTGCAATGAAATATCAACACTTAAAGCATTTTGATTAGTTATTTATATCCACAATTAGTTGAAGTATTAAGAATTGAAAATGTATTTATAGCACATCAAAATTGATTAGCTTACATTTACACTTTTCACTTACTTTACAGAAAATCAAAGTCAGAGCATTTGCACAGTGACGCCAGCCACCAGTACTTTCTACATATCCAGCATCCTTGTCAGTTATTAAATCAGTGTGCTTCATTTTCTCAGCGTAGCCTTATGCTACTGCAGAAGTGATGTGAACAGTGGAAGCAACTGCTTGAATTTCTCAAATAATCCAAGCAGAAATAGAAAGTTTGCTTGAAGCACTATTGTTATCCTTCTCTTCACAAGTTGAGTCATCCCCAAGCCTGTCAATCAAATGTCCTCTCTGTTAGACGGTTCCACTCTCTTAACCACCATTGCTCAAAATGTCTAGACCTCATACATTTTCTTATTTTATTCTTGGAAACACTCTTTTAAAAATATAGACCTCATTTTTGATAGAGAAAGAAATGAACTCTAGCAACATTTTTTTTGTAAATTAAATATTTTATTATGCATTTCCGTATAAAATTTTCCAATCCTCATACCAACATGATTATATTTCCTCCACCATATAAGTCATTATGAAAATAGGCATATTGTGTATGGCTATGTGAATTTTCAAACATTAAAATATACACATATAAATAACGTTAATACTTTCAAAGGTAGGTTATATGTTTATTCAGAAGTAACTACTACCCTGAAAAGAAGTATTTAGTGTTTTTCTTAGAGAATTAAATTGAATGCCTGTGATAAATTTGTTGAATTTCTAGAATTCTTTGCCCATAAAAAATTTATTCATGTCATCACTGCTGTACAACCTCATCAAACATTCTTCCATGTCAGAAATAGAACTTAGCCTGGCACCTGAGAGGGTCCTGATGTTCTCCATCCAGATAACAATTTTCTCTCTCCTTCCAAAATAATGCTATCTTGATTTTTATCATCAGAAACATCCTTGCTTTTCTCTATGATATTTATCATTCAAGTGTTCATTCACAGACATTATTGTATAGTACAGTTTTTTTTTTTAAGTTGGATATGTAATTTAAATCTCTTTTAAGCTTCAGGGTCATTTTCTATTTCTTTAAATTTTAAAATGTTAATTATTAAGCCATTTGAACTGTAGAGTTTCTGGTAGTCTGCAGGTGACAGATTTCATGCTTTCTGTGTAATACTAAGTGCTACTGTGACTTCTGTATTCTTGTAAACTGGCCATTGGATCCAGAGAGTTGATGAGACTTAAGTTTGATCCTTTTGGCAAGCCCACATGTGATAGCGTTTGTGTGTGTGTGTGTGTGTGTGCTCAGGAGACACATCTGAGTGGATTCTGCTAATGAAAATGACATCTTTTTTGGGTGTTAGTTCTAAAAGGTCTTGTAGTGCCGGAGTCCAGCCCCGGCTGATCCAGGGTATTCGAAGGAGGGACGGCTAGGCGACCTATTCAAATGTTAATTAGAGATAATAAAGAGGAATAGAATGAGGATAGCTCAGTAGGAAAATTCAGTGGAGAAAAGAAGCTGAGTGGCTTGGTTTACGCGGAAAATCAATATAACCCGTGACACCAGGTTAGCTCTGACCACGGAGGCCGCAGGCGCCCTCTCGAATAGCGGAAGGTGCCCCACCTTAGACACCTTCTCGAGTGGGTCTTAGAAGCCCAGGCAAATAAATGGTCGCAGAGGATATCCACGCTCCAGATGGACACTCAGCTGGAAGTTAAAGGGAAGAATGACATGGGGAGACCAAGCGTTGGTGAGCAAGGCCCATAGCTTTATTTTCAACAGGGGCTTTTATACCCTAAGTTACACATAGAGGATAATAGGGGATGCAAAGTCAGCAGTCTTTGATGCTTATCAAAAACCAGGGTTTCTTTCCTGCAGATTTATCCTATACAAATGGTTTAGGTGATTTACATCATCTTCTGGCCAGAGGCCTATTAACATTTTACGACTCTTGACAAGGACTTATCAACAAAGACTTATTTTCTCTAAGAGTAATTATTTTAAGGTTTGGCGCCATCTTCCGAAGATAAGATTACGTTCCTATAGGGTGGATGTGTAATGGGTTTACAAAGGAAAGAATTTACTACCTTAAGGGTCTAAAGTTACTAACACCAGGCCACTACTTATTTTTTCTACATACCAACTATATTAATTAATGCACATTCAAGGATACAATTCAGGGGATGTGAAAACTTGGCAACAAACATTGGCTCATCAATGAAATCTTTTACTAGTTTTATTCTGACAGTTTCTAATTCTCTGAGAGGCTCTAAGCTATTTGAATATCTTAAGCTTCCCGTGCCTCTGGAGGCTGGGAGACTGTAAACAATCGTATGCATAGCTGTAGGTGTCCGGGTAAACTTGTCAGGCGAGTTAGAGAGCCATCTGAGGGGTTTGGATTTAAACACTCCTAATTGCCCAGGAACTTTATTAATTGGAGCTGTAAGTTAACTCTTTGACAGAGAGAGTGAGATGGTGGTGGGGGACAGCCCCCAGTAAAGTCAGAGGTGAGAGCACAAAGCAATAAAGTAGGCAGACTCTGGTTTTTGGGGGGTAGATGCTCGAGAATATCCGGGGGCACTCCCGAGGCTCGATCCCGCCTTTGCGTATGCTGAGCCCCCTTCCTCATGACCTTTGTCACGAGTGGAATGTCTCTCGCCGGCTCCCGGCATTGTAGGTCTTCATAAAACTGTTTAACTTTAGCTTCTTCAGCATTGCTGGTTGGGGCATAGGCTTGGATTACCGTGATATTGAATGGTTTGCCTTGGAAATGAACAGAGATCATTCTGTTGTTTTTGAAATTGTATCCAAGTACTGTATTTTGGACTCTTTTGGTGACCATGATAGCTACACCATTTCTTCTAAGGGATTCCTGCTCACAGTAGTAAATATAATTGTCATCTGAGTTAAATTCACCCATTCCAGTCCATTTTAGTTCTTTGATTCCTAGAATGTCGATGTTTACTCTTGCCATCTCCTGTTTTACCACTTCCAATTTGCCTTGATTCATGGACCTAACATTCCAGGTTCCTATGCAATATTGCTCTTTACAGCATCGGACCTTGCTTCTATCACCAGTCACATCCACAGCTGGGCATTGTTTTTGCTTAGGCTCCATCCCTTCATTCTTTCTGGAGTTATTTCTCCACTGATCTTGAGTAGCATATTTGGCACCTACCGACCTGGGGAGTTTATCTTTCAGTGTCCTATCTTTTTGCCTTTTCATACTGTTCATGGGGTTCTCAAGGCAAGAATACTGATGTTTGCCATTCCCTTCTCCAGTGGACAACATTCTGTCAGACCGCTCCACCATGACCCCTCTGTCTTGGTTGGCCCCACTGGCATGGCTTAGTTTCATTGAGTTAGACAAGGCTGTGGTCCATGTGATCAGATTGGCTAGTTTTCTGTGATTATGGTTTCAGTGTGTCTGCCCTCTGATGCCCTCTCTCAACACCTACCGTTTTACTTGGGTTTCTCTTACCTTGGGCGTGGGGTATCTCTTCACGGCTGCTCCAGCAAAGCGCAGCCGCTGCTCCTTATCTTGGACCAGTGATATCTCCTCATGGCTGCCCCTTCTGACCTTGAATGTAGAGGAGATCCTCTCAGCCCTCCTGCACCGGTGCAGCCGCTGCTCCCCCGGACGTGGGGTTGCTCCCCTCAGCCGCGCTTCTGTGCGGTCCGTCGCAGCCGCTGTGCTTCTGTGCAGCAAAGAAAGAGAGGAAAACAACATCCTAAAGGAAATCAGTCCTGAATAGTCATTGTAAGGACTGATGTTGAAGCTGAAGCTCCAATACTTTGGCCACCAGATGCGAAGAGCTGATTTATTTGAAAAGACCCTGATGCTGGGAAAGTTTGAGGGAAGGAGGAGAAGGGGATGGCAGAGTATGAGATGGATGGATGGCATCATCGACTCAATGGACATGAGTTTGGGTAAACTCCAGGAGTTGGTGATGGACAGGGAGATCTGGCCTGCTGCGCTTCATCAGGTTGCAAAGAGTCGGACACGACTGAGCAAGTGAACTGAAATGAAACTCTATGAAGGGAGCTTGGATTATATAGTTTTTCTAACTTTAGAAAGTTTTTCTTACTTTCACTACGTTTTGAGTAGTGTTAAAAAAAATAATGCCTTGTTTTATGATTTCCTGCCATGTTCCCAAGCCCAGTTTCAAATAGATCCTCTCACCAGAGGAATATAACACACAGTTGCTTTGTACTGGGGCTTCCCTGGAGTCTCATTTATAAAGAATTGCCTCGCCTACCAATACAGGAGACTCAGGTTCAATCCCTAGACCTGGAAGATCCCCTGGAGAAGAAAATGGCAAACCACTTCAATATTCTTGCCTGGGAAATCCCATTAACAGAAGAGTGTGGTGGGCTACAGTCCATGGGGTATCAAAAGAGTCAGACATTACTTAGCAAGTAGACAACAAGGAGCTGTGTATTGCTTTTTAAATTCTAATTACTAGTTTCAGCTCGGGGGAATACCTTGTCTTCTACCTTTGTTGTAAATTTTTAAAATATGTGCTTTATTTTATTATCTAGTCTCTGCTTATATTTGGAGATTTGACCAAATCTCCAAAGATATGTTCCCATCACTTGCCATTTTCCAAAAAATTCTGAGAACAATTTCAAAAAGAGTTTTCTGAATATCATTTGAGAAAGGACAACATAATAATGGCCATCTTTGAAAGGAGATCACTAAGATGTCTGAAATATTAAAAACTTAATATTTTATAGCCATGTCTCATGTTATATATATTTCTATTGAAAAATGATGAAAAGCAATTTGGAGCTCAATGTCATTTTAAAATGTAGCGTTGGAAAAAAAAAAGAAAACTACTTTCCATCTATACAGTGCTATTTTTATCAAAGAGATTCAATAAGATGAATAACTTAATATGCAGTGTTTTCTTTTAATTCCAGCTTTATCTTGACTATAACACAAAAAACAAACACACTTACATATCTGTAAACTACACAAATATGTAGAGTTGGTCAAAAAGTTCAGTTGAGTTTTTCCATAAGATGTTACAGAAAAACCAGAATGAATCTTTTGGCTAATCCAATATAATAGCTTCTTATACATGGGAAATAATATACTTTGAGAGGTACTAAAGTTATTAGGATATAAAATTGAATGCATTTCTGTGTTATCTTAAGGAATAATGTGAATCTTTTTCTCACTGAATAATTCTATAGCAAAACTAAGAAATTTCTCTGTAACCATAATATATCCTTTGATCCATGAGGTTCTACACACATAATTCCCTCCATGTTTCTAGATTTCAGTTTGATAAAGACAAATTTTCCCTGGATTATGGTGGAAGAGGTAGTATAATTTTGCTACTAGTTGTCAATTCACTAACAGTGAAACTCCAGAAAAAAACTGTTTTCTTATTTATATCTTAAGGTAATATTTGCTGGTCATATTTCCTCTAAACTTTTAGTAGTTAAGTATTACCAACTCTGAATAGAATATTGGTTTCATTTATATCGGAATAAATTAGAATAATTTAGACAAACTAAACATATTTCTAGGAGTTTTAGCTCTAAATTCTATGCTCAGAAAAAGTTATCTTACATTTACCTATAGAAACATATGTATTTGTACATATATACATATATGCTAATATGTACCGCTGCTGCTGCTGCTAAGTTGCTTCAGTCGTGTCCGACTCTGTGCGACCCCATAGACAGCAGCCCACCAGGCTCCCCTGTCCTTGGGATTCTCCAGGCAAGAACACTGGAGTAGGTTTCCATTTCCTTCTCTAATATGTACTAGTATTTACATATGAATTATGCATTTCATATAATTTTATATGTATATATATGTGTGTGTGTATATGCATGTGTGTGTGTGTATGCATGTGTGTGTGTGTGTGTGTGTGTGTATATGAGATGTGAAAGTGTTAGTTGCTCAGTTGTGTCCAACTCTGTGCGACCCCATGAACTGTAGCCTACCAGGCTCCTCTGCCCATGGAATTCTCCAGGCAAGGATGCTGAAGTGAATAACCATTTCCTTCACCAGGGGATCTTCCTGACCCAAGGATATGTGTGTATGTGTGTGTTTATATATGCTAGAGTTGCCATAGAAACAGAGAATACCACAGCACAGTCTGGGTGCTTACACAACAGAAATTTATTTTCTCACAGTTCTGGAAGCTAAGAATGCTATCAGTATTAGTTTCTGGCAAGGTTCTCTTCTTGGCTTATAGATGACTGTCTCTTGCAATCTCCTCAAATGCCCTTTATTCAATACATACATGGAAAGAGAGAGATTTTTGACGTCTCTTCCTCTTCTCATAAGGACACCAGTCCTATCAGATTAGAGCTACACATTTATCACCCCCTTTAAGTTAGTTACTTCCCTAAAGACAATTTCCAAATACAATCATATTGAAGGCTAGAGGAGACATTATTCAACCCATTATATATACATATAAACACACACACAAATATACATGTAAGCCTACAAACAAATAATACAGATGCAGAGAGTCAGGAACACACTCTGTATAGATGAGCATTGTTAAAATTTCAGTTGTAGGTAACTATATGGAAATGTGGTAGTTCCATTTCCCAATCTGTTTTTCTAAATCTTAAATCTATTTAAATCATAGTTTACCTATATTTTATATTCAAAACAAGAACTAATACAGATTGCTATTGTCTCACTAGAAGTTGACTAATATTAATGTAAAACCTTAAACTATATTCTTGACATGACGTGAAATTCACTCAGTCGTGTCTAACTTTTTATGACCCCATGGACTATACATTCTATAGAATTCTCCAGGTCAGAATCTTGGACTGGGTAGCCTTTCCCTTCTCCACGGGAAACTGTATTATTAGTGGTTAAATACTTATTATTATTATTTGTTTTTGCAATTTTGAATTTTGGTGCTGAAAACATGCAAAAGGGGGGTAAACAAATAATTTTTATAGAAACTTAGAAAGACTTTAATATATTCAGTTCAGTTCAGTTCAGTCGCTCAGTCATGTCTGACTCTTTGCGACCCCATGAACCACAGCACGCCAGGCCTCCCTGTCCATCACCAACTCCCGGAGTTCACCCAAACTCATGTCCATTGAGTCGATGATGACATCCAACCATCTTGTCCTCTGTCATCCCCTTCTCCTCCTGTCCTCAATCTTTCCCAGCCTCAGGGTCTTTTCAAATGAGTCAGCTCTTTGCATCAGGTGGCCAAAATATTGGAGTTTCAGCTTCAACATCAGTCCTACAAATGAACACCCAGGACTGATCTCCTTTAGGATGGACTGGTTGGATCTCCTTGCAGTCCAAGGGACTCTCAAGACCAACACTGCAGTTCAAAAGCATCAATTCTTAAGCGCTCAGCTTTCTTCACAGTCCAACTCTCACATACATACATGACCACTGGAAAAACCATAGCCTTGACTAGATGGACCTTTGTTGGCAAAGTAATGTCTCTGCTTTTTAATATGCTGTCTAGGTTGGTCATAACTTTCTTTCCAAGGAGTAAGCATCTTTTAATTTCATGGCTGCAGTCACCATCTGCAGGGATTTTCGAGCCCCAAAACATAAAGTCAACCACTGTTTCCACTGTTTCCCCATCTATCTGTCATGAAGTGATTGAACCAGATGCCATGATCTTAGTTTTCTGAATGTTGAACTTTAAGCCAAATTTTCACTCTCCTCTTTGACTTTCATCAAGAGGCTCTTTAGGTCTTCTTCACTTTCTGCCATAAGTGTGGTATCATCTGCATATCTGAGATTGTTGATATTTCTCCCAGCAATCTTGATTCCAGCTTAATTATATTAGCAAATACTAAAGTAATTTTCTGAAATTTCCACCAATACTTCAAAAGATATAATTTCCTTTATTAGAATAGGGGTTACCCCTGAACTCCTCATATTTTGATTTGAGTCTGATAATGTTTCTATATCACAAGTGTAAGGAGGCAGGGAAGGGAAGAGAGAGAGACTGAGATTGACTTGGGGTAATTTTTCCATATTTCTATTCCTCTCAGTTCAGTTCAGTTGCTCAGTCGTGTCCGACTCTGTTCCTATACCATCTCCAAAATGAACAGCCACAGTGACATTGCCTCTCTGAATTCCTGGGGTGGAATCTCTTAAAGCTTTGGGTTGTTCTCCTAAGATTCTCCCCATATAGTCACAATCACAGCAATCTGTCAAAGTGGTTTTCAGGACTTATGCCATCAAGGTATTTCTTTGGATTGGTCACCACAGGATACTTGATATTCCCAGACATCTCACATCATTTAACACACACAATGATGCTGACTAGAATTATTTTAAATTCAAAATCTCCTCTCAATTCCTTATTCTTAACCAATATGCTTGATTTTTTAAATAATACTGACTAAAAGAAACAATAGTTGCTTCTTTATTTTTATGCTAAAATAACAACTGGAAGATAAATAATACTTGGGCTCCACCAAATTACCAACCTATACTGTCTGCCTTCCTTCTTTGTATAATACGGTCTGTGCTCCCATCTAGGGTGATTTCTTCATTTGCAGTGGATTATATTCACTCTTCATTCAAGGAAATCAGTTCTGAAGTTGTTTCTTCCCAAATATCACCAATTGTCCCTTCTATTTTCTCAGTCTCATCAACAGACAAACATGCTATAGTCTGATTTTCAATAATAATAATAACAATAAAGTTGTTCTGATGATTATTTCCATCTCATTTCTCAGCTCTAATTCTGTAGCAAAATTCCTCAGCAAATTCTTCTACATTTATTGTTTCCAATTCCTGACTTCTCATTCTCTTAGAAAGCCATTTGGTTCACCATTACTTCACTGAAATGTCTTACTCATGGATAATTATAGGAAAACTGTTTCAGTTTCCTCATTAGTAAATTTGAAATTTTATTTTCTGTTTAGAAGGGTTGTGTGAGGGTTCAGTAAGAATGTCTTATTTGTGTTCAACTGCTTGAGGACACAGCCATTTCAAAGTCCATTATAACCCAAGAAGATGGCCATTTTACAAAGACTGAGGCAGGGTTAGGACAAATATCTCTTTAAAATCACTGTCATTGTGAATGGGGCTGTGGAGAGAGCACAGTGCTGAGTAGCTGCAGTCTGATCATTTTACTGAGAACTTTAAGGTGGAAAATGTCTCTCTTACATTCGCTTACTAAACTCAGAAAGTAATGGTGACATATTTGATCTTCATGGCACTTGTTACAGTTGCAAAATCCTCTACAACAAAGATATCTTCTCTCCTATCTAATAGGTTAAGGTATGTGCTGGAACTTGTACTATGGCTCATGAGCACCAATTGTTCAATATTTCAGAATTTTTTAAACCAGTTATGGCACTGTTCAGTTCAGTTCAGTTCAGTCACTTAGTCGTGTCTGACTCTTTGCGACCCCATGCATCGCAGCACGCCAGGCCTCCCTGCCCATCACCAACTCCCGGATTTCATTCAAACTCATGTCCATCGAGTCGGTGATGCCATCCAGCCATCTCATCCTCTGTCGTCCCCTTCTCCTCCTGTCCCCAATCCCTCCCAGCATGAGTCTCTTCCAATGAGTCAACTCTTCACATGAGGTGGCCAAAGTACTGGAGTTTCAGCTTTAGCATCATTCCTTCCAAAGAAATCCCAGGGCTGATCTCCTTCAGAACGAACTGGCTGGATCTCCCTGCAGTCCAAGGGACTCTCAAGAGTCTTCTCCAACACCGCAGTTCAAAAGCATCAATTCTTCAGCGCTCAGCTTTCTTCACAGTCCAACTCTCACATCCATACATGACCACTGGAAAAACCACAGCCTTGACTAGACGGACCTCTGTTGGCAAAGTAATGTCTCTGCTTTTGAATATGCTATCTAGGTTGGTCATAACTTTCCTTCCAAGGAGTAAGTGTCTCTTAATTTCATGGCTGCAGTCACCATCTGCAGTGATTTTTGGAGCCCCCAAAAATAAAGTCTGCCACTGTTTCCACTGTTTCCCCATCTATTTGCCATGAAGTGATGGGACCAGATGCCATGATCTTCATTTTCTGAATGTTGAGCTTTAAGCCAACTTTTTCACTCTCCACTTTCACTTTCATCAAGAGGCTTTTTAGTTCCTCTTCACTTTCTGTTTGTGACCTGAAAGTGATAATGGAGCAAGTATTTATAGGACAGAAACTGGCAAACACTATAAAACAGGGAATTAATTAATTAATTATTAACTGACTTACCAAATGACACTGCATATAATAAAATGGTAATAATATGTTTCTCTGTATTACTTAATTATATTCAATTTATTCTAATAAATTTTTATCATTTAGACAATTTCAACTGTATCTACAACTGTGAAGAGATTTACAGATTGAGTGGACACTACTTGGGGAGGGCCTAAAAACTAGCATACACTAAAGCCTTAGAATTATTCTAGTTTCCATCTTGCTAAACTGAATAATAGTGGGGCCCAGCTGCATATTTTACTTCCCCCTTCATAAGAGAGGGCTTCATTTTAAGGACGTAATATGCCTAAAATAATTCTTAAGCTTTTCAGACAGAGAATGATGGTCTCAAAAAAAATTGTTGAGCATATATATGAAAATGAGTCCTATTATTAGATGAAACAAAATACAGATATGTGGAAAATACAATTTCCTGTAACATTTCTTCAGAGGAAACTACTTATGCCATTATGAAACACTCTTCCCCAATCATTTATTATGGTTTATTCTCTATAAATATTTTGGTTTCCAGTTATAAATGTAGTTAAAATATCCAGTGCATCCTGCTATCTGGTTTCCGTCACACTAAAGTTATGTTTGACTAATGACTACTTGTATAACTTCTTGTTTTACAATATCCTTTCTAATCCTAAATCATTCTCAAAGCCAATAATAGGTTCTGATGTGTCATGTCACTCAGCATAAAGTTCCTCATGTATTTTTGATACCACTCAGACTAAGGCAAGATAACTCTCAACATAAAATCGTTCTTGTGAACTTTCCAAGGGAAGAACTTTTGCAAAACTACTTTAAAAAATCTTTTTTAACCCATGCTGAATTTTGATGAATAACAACTCCCTTAGCCCCTGACAGCATCACCCTTCTAAAAAGGTTGCCTAATACAATCTCACATAAACCACTTCTTTGTTCTTTGAATTCTCAGCCTTCATTAGTTTTCAACTCCTTTAATTTGAACTGATATTTGCATTTAATCAGAATATATGTCTGTATTTTCCATGTACTTACCTTGAGATTGTGCAGTGTACCAATATACATTTATGCTGTGCCATAATACTTAAGTTTTAAAAACTCCTGAAGGGATCATATATTTTGAGTATTTTAATGTTTTTATTTGCTCAGTGACTAATGTGACCAGCACTCAATAGGTATACAATGTGTGTTGAAAGATTCTTACATGTTTGTCAGATTTGCATAAGTATAGCAAATCTAGAAGATATCATATGTAACTAGAAAAATCAACAATTTAGTTATTAAATAGAATATTATAATATGGCTTTGTACATTCAAAGACCAGAATACTTTCAAAGGAATCAATGATTTTATGATGATAAGATATTTTAAATATTTTGAATAAATATGACATTTCCAGACCATCCACACTGGTTAAATTGTTATTCTGGTCTTGTAATTACAGCCTTATTCGGTGATAAGAATTATTGTGGCATATCACATTTCAAATAATTGGACCACGGCTCAGTAACAGACAATCTGAGGAATTTCATAAAGTCTGAATGAACATTGGAATTAGGTTTATTCCCAAGTAAGGCTAAAATTTAGACTTAGGAAGGTTGAATTAGGGAGATCTTACAACAAGTGCTGGAGTTTGGGAAAAGGTTTCCAATTTCTTGAAAGATAGAATTATGTACCAAATGAGACTATCAGTCCTGAATAAATCACACTTATAAAGAGAATAAAACCCAAGTTTATTCAGTAGAGACAATACTGGATTTAGGCTTGAAAACCAGGCTGCACAATCAGTGAATTGGCTAACATGACTGACTTGCTTCCTAGATGGCTTGTAGAGTCTCAGGCTGAGGAGGAGGAATCTACAGATTGATATTAAAAAACATCATCAAAAAAAAAAAAAAAGGAGAGAGAAGAAAACCAAAAAGAACATTGTGGTTTTATTACATGATTGGCAAAAATGATGTTCCTCTGGAATAGTTCTTTGTAAGGCTGAATATAAACAGATTTCTGGGATCTGTATATAATTCATTCCTCAAACTGGTGTCAAAAAGTATCCTTTTTTTATCTCCCTTTTATCCATTCCTAAATACCATAACTTATTCAGAAGACAAAGACAGAATCACTGAATAAAACAATATTACTAGGCTGGTCATAAATGCAGTTTAGCCAAGAAGGCATTTAAAGTATTTAGCATACCTATGTACATAACTTGGAGAAAGCAATGGCACCCCACTGCAGTACTCTTGCCTGGAAAATCCCATGGATGGAGAAACTTGGTGGGCTGCAGTCCATGGGGTCGCTAAGAGTCCAACACAACTGAGTGACTTCCCTTTCACTTTTCATTTTCATGCATTGGAGAAGGAAATGACAACCCACTCCAGTGTTCTTGCTTGGAGAATGCCAGGGACAGGGGAGCCTGGTGGGCTTCCATCTATGGGTTCGCACAGTGTCAGACACAACTGAAGCGACTTAGCAGCAGCAGCGGTAGCAGCAGCGTGTACATAACTATTAAAATAGTGTTTCTGACCCAAACATCTGCTTTCAAATATACACAGATTCAGTAAACTTGCTTAGACTTCTTGAGAAAGTGTACATTTTATAGGTAGTTCTAAATATTAAGTTGTGCCCTAGAAAGTTATTTGCATTAATATACAGAAACATAAATGGTTCTGCTAATTAAACAGTTATATGAAAGTTTTGATAAAACCTCAACTGACTTACCTATACATATTTTCCTAAAATACACACTTTATTTGCTTAGCTAAAATTTAACTATACGATTTAACATAGAAGTGAAAAAACAGGACTTATTCAGAAAATGTGAGGGGAAAGTGCTTATAAACATTAGATTCTGTTGTACAGGAATAACTGTTATAGGAAAGGAACATGAGTGCACTCCTTTTAATTCATTCACTTTAGAAAACATGTACTAAAAATGTATAAATTAGTTATACTGCTCGACATAAGGATGATCTATGAAATTAATGTATTGATTAAAATATTAATTCCATGTATAAGCATAGGAGATTTATTTCTTAAAGAATATATTTTTAAAATCATATAATTCATCAATCAACATATCAGGATAGTTTTTGTCTCATACAAAAATATATTTTCCAGAATAAAAATAACAGGTTTAATATTATTTGCATAAAGAACCTTTTATTCATCTTCCATCAAATCTCAGTATATATTTATATATTATATAAAATTTTCTACTAATTTTAGTCAACTTAAATTTCAAAACAAATATAAAAATTAACCAGGTTAAGAATAAAATGGGCTAATTATCTAAACAACACCTACCCATATTCAACCCATTCTTTATCATATGTCTTATTTTCTGAAATCTGTTCTATTATTTCCATTGAATCATTCTCCTTGGATTTTTTTATGTTAGACTCTGCCTGCATTTCACAAACAAAACTTTGATTATATGTCTATTATTTTACTCAGTAATTAAAACAAGGAACTTCTTGAAAATTTTGGAAGAAATAGTTTTAATTTTTGTGTAATTTTTATGGGAGTATAGTTGATTTACAATGTTGTGTTAATTTATGTTTTATGACAAAGTGAATTAATTATACACTTTAATATGTCTACTCTTTTTAAGATTCTTTTCCCATATAAATCATTATAGAGTACTGAGTAGAACTCCCTGTGCTATACAGTAGGTCTTTATTAGTTATCTATTTTATATATAGCATTGTGTGTATATCAATCTGAATCTCCCAATTTATTCTCCTTCCATCCTCCCCTCCAGGGTAACTATAAGTTTGTTTTCTCATCTATGACTCTTTTTTAAAAAATTTAAATTTATTTATTTTAATTGGAGGCTAATTAATTTACAATATTGTATTGGTTTTGCCATACATCAACATGAATTCACCACGGGTGTACACGTGTTCCCCATCCTGAATCCCCCTCCCACCTCCCTCCCCGTACCATCCCGCTAGGTCATCCCAGTGCACCAGCCCCGAGCGCCCTGTTTCATGCATCGAACCTGGACTGGCGATTCATTTCACATATAATAATATACATGTTTCAATACGATTCTCCCAAATCATCCCACCCTCTCTTTCTCCCACAGAGTCCAAAAGACTGTTCTATACATCTGTGTCTCTTTTGCTGTCTCACATACAGGGTTATCGTTATCATCTTTCTAAATTCCATATATATGAGTTAGTATACTGTATTGGTGTTTTCCTTTCTGGCTTACTTTGTATAATAGGCTCCGGTTTCATCCACCTCATTAGAACTGATTCAAATGTATTCTTTTTAATGGCTGAGTAAAACTCTATTGATTGGAGAAGGAAATGGCAACCCACTCCAGTGTTCTTGCCTGGAGAATCCCAGGGACGGGGGAGCCTGGTGGGCTGCTGTCTATGGGGTCGCACAGAGTCAGACACGACTGAAGTGACTCAGCAGCAGCAGCAGCAATACTCTATTGTGTATATGGACCACAGCTTTCGTATTCATTCATCTGCTGATGGACATCTAGGTTGCTTCCATGTCCTGGCTATTATAAACAGTGCTGCGATGAACATTGGGGTACACGTGTCTCTTTCAATTCTGGTTTCCTAGGTGTGTATGCCCAGCAGTGGGATTGCTAGGTCATAGGCAGTTCTATTTCCAGTTTTTTAAGGAATCTCCATACTGTTCTCCATAGGGGCTGTGCTAGTTTGCATTCCCACCAACAGTGTAAGAGGGTTTTCTTTTCTCCACACCCTCTCCATCATTTATTGCTTGTAGACTTTTGGATCGCAGCCATTCTGACTGGCGTGAAATGGTACCTCATTGTGGTTTTGATTTGCATTTTTCTGATAATGAATGATGTTGAGCATCTTTTCATGTGTTTGTTAGCCATCTGTATGTCTTCTTTGGAGAAATGTCTGTTTAGTTCTTTGGCCCATTTTTTGATTAGGTCGTTTATTTTTCTGGAATTGAGCTGCAGGAGCTGCTTGTATATTTTTGAGATTCATTCTTTGTCAGTTGCTTCCTTTGCTATTATTTTCTCCCATTCTGAAGGCTGTCTTTTCACCTTGCTTATAGTTTCCTTTGTTGTGCAGAAGCTTTTAATTAGGTTCATTTGTTTATTTTTGCTTTTATTTCCAATATTCTGGAAGGTGGGTCATCTATGACTCTTGAGCAGGAAGACAGTGTTGAAAAGCACTGCCACAGAACAGAATAAAGAAAAAAGAATGAGAAGAAATGAGGAAAATCTCAGAGACCTCTGGGACAACATTAAACATTTACACCAATATTCACATTATAGTGGTCCCAGAAAAAAAAGAAAAGAAAAAGATCTGAGAAAATATTTGAAATGATTATAGCTGAAAAAGTCCCTAACATGGAGCAGGAAACATTCACCCAGATTTATGGCATTGAAACATGTAAAATATCATGTATGAAACGAGCTGCCAGTCCAGGTTCAATACACGATACTGGATGCTTGGGGCTAGTGCACTGGGACAACCCAGAGGGAGGGTATGGGGAGGGAGGAGGGAGGAGGGTTCAGGATGGGGAACACATGTATACCTGTGGCAGATTCATTTTGATATTTGGCAAAAACTAATACAATTTTGTAAAGTTTAAAAATAAAATAAAATTAAAAGAAAAAAGCAGCACAATGAGTCCCATACATGATAAGCCCAAGGAGGAATGTGCTGAGACACATATTAATCAAACTGACAAAAATTAAATGCAAAGAAAAATATTGAAAACAACAGGGAAAGGCACCAAATAACATACAAGGGAATCCCAGTAAGGTTATCAATTTTTTAATGCTGAAAATAGTAAAAACATACATAAACAGGACAATTACAAATGTTCATCTAGCAATCTTATAACCATCAGTTCAGTTCAATTCAGTTCAGTCGCTCAGTCGTGTCCGACTCTTTGCAACCCCATTAATCGCAGCACGCCAGGCTTCCCTGTCCATCACCAACTCCCGGAGTTCACTCAAACTCATGTCCATCAAGTCGGTGATGCCATCCAGCCATCTCATCCTCTGTCGTCCCCTTCTCCTGCCCCCAATCCCTCCCAGCATCAGAGTCTTTTCCAATGAGTCAACTCTTCGCATGAGGTGGCCAAAGTATAGGAGTTTCAGCTTTAGCATCAGTCCTTCCAATGAACACCCATAGGTATTAAAAAAAAAAAAAAAAATCATTGCAGCCCTATTTATAACAGCTAGGACACGGAAGCAACCTAGATGTCCATTGACAGATGAAAGGACAAAGAACATGTAGAGCATATATAAATGGAACAGTACTCAGCTATAAAAAGGAATGCATTTGAGTCAGTTCTAATGAGGTAGATGAACCTAGAGCCTATTATTCACAGTGAAGTTCAGTCCGAAAGAGAAAAACAAGTATTGTATAGTAATGCATATATATGGAATCTAGAAAGATGGTACTAATGAACCTATTTTCAAGGCAGCAAAAGAGAAACAGATAAAGAAGGGACTTGTGTACACAGTTGGGGAAGGAAAGGGTGGGATGATTTGCTAGAGTAGCATTTAAGCATATACATTACCATATGTAAAATAGATATCCAGTGGGAATTTGCTATATGATGCAGAGAGTTCAAAACTAGTGCTCTGTGACAACCTAGAGAGTGGGATTGGGTGGGAGGTGGGAGGGAGGTTCAAGAGGGAGAGGACATATGAATACCTATGACTGATTCATATTGATGTATGCCAGAAACCAATGCAATATCGTAATTATCCTCCAATTAAAAATAAAATAGGAATTGTTTTAAAAATAATTTAAAAATTAAAAGAACAATGTCATAATATTAGGAAAAATTAGTGTAAGGCATACAAGGACATGATGTTTAGAATAGTAAATGCCAACCTAACTACTTGAAATGAGGCAGAAAATAATCAAGGTTTAGTTGTCAGCATATTAAAAATAAATTTTAAGTTTTTAAGATCATTAAATACACAGTTATCAAAAATATCAACTAATTGATATTATCAAATAATTGAATATAAACTGATGGAGAGGTTTGTACATATAATCAGTAATTAAAAAATTTAAATTCAAGATATTAATCTGCAATAGCTGCTGTACTTTAATATGATTTAAACTGAGTTATTTGGATCAAGGATTTATTAAAAAAGATTTTTAGCAAATTCTGAGCCTGGATACATCTTTATCCTTTTGAAATCAGGGCAATGCTTAGGGGACCTTATTAAAGAGAATAAAATTGCAAAAATAATTAGCATGCCTATGTTCACTTTATAAACCCAAATGCCAGGAAATGTCCTTTAGCTGGAGGCTCCAAAACTTTAAATGCAAAGTAGAATATTTCTAGGTGGAGAGAAAGGATTTTGTGGTAAATATGGATTGAAGAAAGGAGAAAACTGATAGCTATTGAAAAGGAATAAGAGAAACTCAATGAAACATTCTATGCAGAAATGAGATGAGCCACTCATGAGATATAATTACTCATGACATTCATATCCTTTTTATCATGACTTGGTATGGTTTGGAATATACAGTAATCTACCCACATGTCAGAGCTTTCCTGGACTATTCTGCAGCATAGTCCTTAGCCTATTTCTCATTCAGTACCCCAAGTAATGTGCTTAGTCGGTCAGTTGTGTCTGATTCTTTACGATCTCATGGGTAGTCCTCCAGGCTCCTCTGTCCATGGGGATTCTCCAGGCAAGAATACTGGAGTGAATTGCCATGCCCTCCTACAACCCAGAGAGCGAACCCAGGTTTCTCACATTGTATGTGGATTCTTTACCACCTGAGCCACCATGGAAGCCCACCCCAAGTATTAGCCTACTTCAGTGACTAAGGCCAATACTGACCATGACAATTAACAAGTGAGATGAGCCACACCATTACTATTGTTATTGATGAAGAATTAATAATATTAGTCCTGCTGCAAAGAGTTGAGGAGTCTGTCCTTATACCAGACCAATATCAAGGGTTAGGCAAGGATAACACAAATGAACTCACTATGAAATGGAAAGAACTTGCAAAGACTCCTTAAACTTTCTAAATGTCATTCATGTGTGTATACTTTGACAATGTCTGTTTCTTTCCTCTGCCATTTCCCTGCCTTTTGCTTCTGCTGCTGCTGCTGCTAAGTCACTTCAGTCATGTCCGACTCTTAGCGACCCCATGGATAGCAGCCTACCAGGCTCCTCCGTCCATAGGATTGTCCAGGCAAGAGTACTGGAGTGGGTTGCCCCTGCCTTCTCCTCCCTGCCTTTAGAGGACTGGTTTTATTTTCATTCTGAGTATGAAATCTGTCTTTGTCATCTTTCCTCACAGACCTCCTCTGTTTGCAATTTGGAAACTGTGATTTTTTTTCTTTGTAAGAAGATTAATATCAAACATGATCTATTATACATATATCTTAAATTTCAGATTAATTAGTGTATTGGGCAGTTGACTTGCCATATCTTGAAATGATGTGTTATGCTTATTTAAATTTTTGTTGAATTATTTAATTAGGTAAATGATACTGAATAAGGGATATCTGTCAATTATTTTTTTTAAAGCTAAGGAAGGCAAATAGGAAGATGCTAGTATTGTCATGGAAACTAGTAAAATATAACAAGGGAAATGTTTCAAGTTCTGTGAAACCAAAACTCAACACCCTAATTAGAGGGCATAATCAAACTATTTTTAGGAATAGAGCACAAAAACTATTGATAGGAAAAAATAAATTTAAGAGAAAAAAATATTAGGAACACAAACTATTAAATATAAGGTTAAAAAACAAGTTGAACACAAACTATAAATATAATTTAATCTGTAGGAAAATCTGATTTATAATGAGAAAGAAATATGTGTAGGTTGCCAAGAATAAAATATTTTGAAAATTAAATGATTCCACATCTTAGAATATTAAATACTGTAGCAATATTACCATATGAGGAAACAATTAACCTCTCCTGACATCAATGGCAAAGTTTTTTAAGGGAACTGAGGTATGAAAATAGAAATTGAAATTTTAAATATAACCCTAAATATTAGAATTGAGCAGTTTGTATTAGTGACATTTAGAAAATAATGTCACTTGTCTAAATATTTCCACTCATTGTGAAAAATGTTACAAGTTTGTGGATAAATTATCTACTATCTAAAATATAATATAGAAAAAAATTTCTAAAGTGTTCTTTTTGTTTTCCTCCTTGATTCAAGCTAATGTATTCAGGATACCTTAAAATCTATTTACCTATTTGTTTAAAACCATACTCTTACCTTATTTTACATATTTAACATTTGTTTTATACAATATAGTAACTTAATATAATTATATTGCTATATAACCTACACTTTGACTATTTCCTTTAATCTATCGAAAAAACTATAGAAATCAAATAAATACGATAGACTACTATGTTGTCCCCCAAACCAGATGTTTTGAATAATCCATTAACTTTCACACTAAAACCATAGGAATGTCCTCAAGAAAAGCTTCAATCACAAAGATACATTAAAAACAAGAACCTAGTGTTCAATTCTCTTATCCATTCCCCATTCATTTTAACTGTGTAAAATCTAAATTCAATTGTAAACTGTGATCAGTTAAGGTAAAATTTTCAACCAAATTATTTTAAAAATACTTATTCAGACAGTATCTAATAGTTTGTTGGCTTGCTGGCTAATCCTCTCTTTTATTCATATTTAATAAACCATGATGGCCAAAGCAGATCTCATCCTCTCTCTTTGTCTTTTCTTGCTAGGAATAACACTATAAAATCATATCTACTACATAAGTTACCGTTTATTTAGAGAAACTAAAGATGTAAGATGTTAAATAGCCTGCTCAAAGGTCATACAACTCACTCTTGGATGAGTCAAGTCTAGAACTCAGGGATCTAGAGTACTCTTTGGTGCCAGTGAAAGTGAAAGTCACTCAGTTGTGTTGGACTTTTTGTGACCCCATAGACTATGCAGTCCATGGAATTCTCTAGGTGAGGATACTGGAGTGGGTAGCCTTTCCCTTCTCCAGGGGATCTTCCAACCAAGGGATGGAACCCAGGTCTCCCACATTGCAGGCAGATTCTTTACCAGCTGAGCCACAAGGGAAGCCACTGCTGCTGCTGCTAAGTCGCTTTAGTCCTGTCTGACTCTGTGCGGCTCCATAGACGGCAGCCCACCAGGCTCCCCCGTCCCTGGGGTTCTCCAGGCAAGAACACTCAGTGGGTTGCCATTTCCTTCTCCAATGCATGAAAGTGAAAAGTGAAAGTGAAGTCACTCAGTCATGTCCGACTCTTAGCGACCCCATGCACTGCAGCCTATCCGGCTCCTCCATCCATGGGATTTTCCAGGCATGAGTACTGGAGTCGGGTGCCATTGCCTTCTCTGCAAAGGAAGCCAAGTTGCCCTTAATTCCTAAGTATGCAACAATTTCCCAGTAATTTTTAAATTGTGAGCAGATGCTAAATGAACAATGAACTTTGAAAGCTATATAAACATGAATAAAGTTTAGAGTGATAATCAAATAAAACTTAACAACAAAGTCCATTTAGCACATGCTTAATGGATGCGCAATCATATCCTGCCGCAAGGTAATCGGGTAAATAGTGAGCAAAGATCATAAAAGAGCATAGTTAGTCTTTTTAATGGTCAATTGTATTATCTCTTTAATTTTTTACGTCCTGGGTTATTAGCTAAACCTGATTCTAGTTTCCCATTAGCCATGTTCGGTCTTACTCTGCTTGGAAAGGTTTCATGGGGCACAGAGGCACACACCTTCACAGAAGCATTTTGAAAGCACCCTATAGATAAGTGAATAAAGCAGCCTATTCAAAAGCACCTTGCGGGTGGGAAAGGCCTCTGGAAACCAGGATTGTAAACTAAGTCTTATGAGGGAATTAGACCAGTTTCCAGCAGTAAAATATTTTCATCAAAAAACTAGTACAAAAAGTTCCTAACTTGAAAAGAAAAGTTGCTTATTGCTTCAAGTAACAGAGTTATACCAACTGGGACTGCTGAGCTCAAGGTTAAAGTAAAAGCACAATGATAAGAAGGGCAGGAGCAAGGAATTGAACTTGAAAAATGCTGGTGCACAGAGACAGTGAAGGGAGAGGGAGGTTGAACCAGTGTGAACCACACTAGCCTGACTTGCTGGGTCTTCAGGGGGTGGAGATCAGTGCTGAAATGCATGGTCTGCCTGGCTCACTTTTTGATCTGCCTTAAGGTTAAAGCTTGAGGAAAACAGCAATTGACAAGTTTAGAGGAAGACCACTGCCTAAACTTGCTTCCCATTACTTTTACTAGTTTTTACATGAGGCAAGGCAATGTTCCTATATTAGAACAAACTAGGCTGCAGTTTGTTTACTGCCATTTAACTGACTTGCCTGCTTTTTACCAAGTGTCCCTTCTTTAAGGAAACGTTGATCTTAAACAAGGAGCAGCAAAATATAGTACAATTGACAGATAACCATTAGGGCTTTCATTGAGAGGAAAGATTATTTTAGGAACTTTTGACTTTGATTACCAGAAATGTAAAACAAGAAGAAGTAATATACTCAAGATTAAGGGTGAGCATTTTAGCAAAATCATTTTAATTGATCAGATTCTCTATGGCAATGCTTTCATAATTGTATCCTATAAATAAGTCACAAAATCATTTTAAGGAGATACAACCAACATTTAAATAATAACTAGAAGAAAGAAAAAATATAATAGAAACTATAACAGTACATGTTTTATAGCAAGCACAGGTATTATTTGATGTAATTTTGTCTGTGTGTGTGTGTTATGGATTTCTACGCTGCCAATGTGTTTGTTATTTGAGTCAAAGAAAATCCAGCAAATCTCTACCCCCTTAAAAAAAATAACTAAGCATTGAAAATTACTACCCCTTTTTCAAGGTGCAAACTATAAAGGACTATTGTGCTGAATGTACAAACAATCAGATAGGTGGTAAAATCCCAGTAACTCACGAAGTCTTTACTTCTAAAAAAACCACTTCATTTCTCTATGTAAAAATGCTCCCTTTGGAGCCTAATTTCTATTTTTATTTTCTCTCACATACACAAACACCACATACAGAGTCACAGCTCACATAAAGTAGCCTACAGAATATTACACTGACAAATGCTAATTAGCTCAAAATGTTTGACAGTTTGCTTTCTTTTTTCTCATAATTATTTAAAATTGGTGCATCTTTTTTTCACAGTTTTTCAGAAGGAATCTGTAAAATGATACAAACTGCTTTCCACTCACTTTTCCTATTTTGCATTACTATAGCTACATCAAACTCACAAACACTTATACATATACCCACCACAGAAACAAGAGGAAATCTTCCGAAAATCATTATTATCAACAGGCTCCAGAACCATCCCCCTACCTATTTTCTATTCATAGATAAATGGGCAAAATAACAGCATTCCATCTGGTTTATCCCACTGGGTTTCAAATGTGCCATCTGGCCCATTCTCCATAATTATATTCATCTCTTCCAACTACCTAATAAGAGTGCAAAAGAAATCCTGGATTTATCTGATTCCATGAGAAATATTTATTGAACAGTTATTCATTAAGGTAATGTTTTTATGTAATCTTTTTTCCTGACTCAGTGTAATTTTAGGGTGTACTCACCTCTGCAATAGTTTATTTCATGGAATGAAAATTACCACTGTTTAACACATATCACATGGAAGAGTGGGCTGGTTCCCATCTCTGTGTGATGAAAGTATAACCGGTACTATGGCCATTGAAGATTGGAAATGTCTATGTGAGTTTGAGGACAAAGAAAGGCCCATGTATCCACACATATACAGCTCTAAGTCTGTATTTTACAATGGAAAATTACCTTACAATAGCATTCAAAACTAGAATTTTTCTAAGACTTCAATATAAAATTTTCAATATGCAATGAACAATGGCTTTTACAGAGTATAAGCTATTCAGTTTTGTTATGGAATTTTTATTCCCTTACTGTCTCAACTTAATGAGTGAAAACAATAGTGAAACTTAACAGGCCTTTTGCTAGAAGAATTTTCTAGCTAAATTACTTATGGAGCAACAAATATGCTATGGGAGGGAAGTGTACAATACTAAAAGTCAGAGAGCATAGCTCTGAGAGGCTTAAGTAATTCTGTGTGACTCAAGATTGATGCAAGTAATAATACGGGCTAAGGGGCAGGTGGAGGTAGCAAAGAGGGCAATATGTTTGTTTAATGGAGTGTCTTCTATATTACTGATGAAAGAGAAGGCAGGTATCTGCTGGTAAACACTTAAACCTCATATTCTTTTTGTTTCCTTATTCACAGAATTACAGTTTCCTAAAAAATGTGCAATCACTAAAGGCCTAATATCAGTGTTTGTCCATTTTTTTTCTCTATATACATTAAATACATTAAACTTTTAAATGCTCTAAGAATAGACTTAATGTACATATAGTTTCCTCAACAATTTCAGGCCATGAGTTAAGGACTGACTTATTATTTATTTTATTATGGCAAGATAGACAAAAAATGAAATTTAGCACTTTATTTTTAAGTGTACAGTTCAGTGGTATTATGTACATTCACATTATTATGCAATCTTCACCACCATCTATCTCCATAAAGTTTTTCATCTTCCCCAAATGGAACTATATTCATTAAACAATAACTTCCTACTCCCTCTTAGGTCCTGGCAATCTACTTTCTGTCTCTATGAATCTGAGTGTTCTAGATAACTTGTATAAATGGAATCACAAAATATTTGTACTTTTGTGGCTGGCTTCTTTCATGTAGTATATTTTCTTTGAGGTCTAGTCATGTTGTAACATGTGTCAGAATTTCCTTCCATTTTAACGATGAATAATTTTCCATTGGGTTGCTTCCATATTTTGGGTATTGTAAATAATGATGTTGTGAATGTGGAGTATAAATATCTGTTTAATACCCTGCTGTAAATTGTTTAAGGTATATATAATATCCAGGAGTGGAATTGCTAGATTATATGGTAATTCTATTCCTAACTGAATTAAACATCAGTGAAAAATCTATGTATATATACATAGTCAGATTTTTATAAGCTTATTTATTCAGTTCTAATATATACATCTATAGTGGTTTCAGAATAGTTGACCAGTAGTTTAATAGGAAACAGATTTACCAATAGGGTACACTGCATCTATAAATTTTCTTTTGCCTTTAATCTTGTAGCTCAGTTCAGTTCAGTTCATTTCCTCAGTCGTGTCTGACTCTTTGCAACCCAATGCACCGCAGCACGCCAGGCCTCCCTGTCCATCACCAACTCCCGGAGTTCACCCGAACCCATGTCCATTGAGTTGGTGATGCCATCCAACCACCTTATCCTCTGTCGTCCCCTTATCCTCCTGCCCTCAATCTTTCCCAGCATGAGGGTCTTTTCAAATGAGTCAGCTCTTCGCATCAGGTGGCCAAAGTACTGGAGTTTCAGCTTCAACATCAGTCCTACCAATGAACACCCAGGACTGATCTCCTTTAGGATGGACTGGTTGGATCTCCTTGCTGTCCAAGGGACTCTCAAGAGTCTTCTCCAACACTACAGTTCAAAAGCACCAATTCTTCAGTGCTCAGCTTTCTTTATAGTCCAACTCTCAATCCATGCATGACCACTGGAAAACCATAGCGTTGACTAGATGGAACTTTGTTGACAAAGTAGTGTCTCTGCTTTTTAATATGCTGTCTAGTTTAGTCATAACTTTCCTTCCAAGGAGTAAGCATATTTTAATTTCATGGCTGCAATCACAATCTGCAGTGATTTTAGAGCCAGAAAAATAAAGTCTGACACTGTTTCCACTGTTTCCCCATCTATTTCCCATGAAGTGATGGGACCGGATGCCATGATCTTAGTTTTCTGAATGGTGAGCTTTAAGCCAACTTTTTCACTCTCCTGTTTCACTTTCATCAAGAGGCTCTTTAGTTCTTCTTCACTTTCTGCCATAAGGGTAGTGTCATCTGCATACTTGAGGGATATTGATATTTCTCTCAACAATCTTGATTCCAGCTTGTGATTCCTCCAGCCCAGCGTTTCTCATGATGTACTCTGCATAGAGGTTAAATAAACAGGGTGATAATATACAGCCTTGCCATACTCCTTTTCCTATTTGGAACCAGTCTGTTGTTCCATGTCCAGTTCTAACTGTTGCTTCCTGACCTGTATACAAGTTTCTCAAGAGGCAGGTCAGGTGGTCTGGTATTCCCATCTCTTTCAGAATGTTCCACAGTTTATTGTTATCCACACAATCAAAGGCTTTGGCATAGTCAATAAAGCAGATATAGATGTCTTTCTGGAACTCTCTTGCTTTTTTGATGATTCAGCAGATGTTGGGAATTTGATCTCTTGTTCCTCTGCCTTTCCTAAAACCAGATTGCACATCCGGAAGTTCAAGTTTCATGTATCCCTGAAGCCTGGCTTGGAGAATTTTGAGCATTACTTTACTAGCATGTGAGATGAGTGCAATTGTACAGTAGTTTGAACATTCTTTGGCATTCTCTTTTCTGGGGACTGGAATGAAAACTGACCTTTTGCAGTCCTGTGGCCACTGCTGAGTTTCCCAAATATGCTGGCATATTGAGTGCAGCACTTTCACAGCATCATCTTCCACGATTTGAAATAGCTCAACTGGAATTTCATCACCTCCATTAGCTATCTTTGTAGTGATGCTTTCTAAGGACAATTTGACTTCACATTCTAGGATGTCTGGCTCTAGGTGAGAGATCACATCATCATGATTATCTGGGTCATGAAGATCTTTCTTATACAGTTCTTCTGTGTATTCTTGCCACCTCTTCTTAATATCTTCTGCTTCTGGTTAGGTCCATACCATTTCTGTCCTTTATTGAGCCCATCTCTGCATGAAATGTTCCCTTGGTATCTCTAATTTTCTTGAAGTGATCTCTAGTCTTTCCCATTCTGTTGTTTTCCTCTATTTCTTTGCATTGATCTCTGAGCAAGGCTTTCTTATCTCTCCTTGCTATTCTTTGGAACTCTGCACTCAAATAGGTATATCTTTCCTTTTCTCCTTTGCTTTTCATGTCCCTTCTTTTCACAGTTATTTGTAAGGCCTCTCCAGACAGCCATTTTGCTTTTTTTGCATTTCTTTTTTTTTTTTTTTTTTTTGGGATGGTCTTGATCCCTGTCTCCTGTACAATGTCACGAAACTCCATCCAGAGTTCATCAGGCACTCTGTCTGTCAGATCTAGTCCCTTAAATCTATTTCTCAGTTCCACTGTATAGTCATATAGGATTTGATTTAGGTCTTTTCTGAATGGTATAGTGGTTTTCTCCACTTTCTTCAATTTCAGTCTGAATTTGGCAATAAGGAGTTCATGATCTGAGTCGCAGTCAGGTCCCGGGCTTGTTTTTTCTGACTGTATAGAGTTCTCCATCTTTGGCTGCAAAGAATATAATCAATCCGATTTTGATTTTGGTGTTGACCATCTGGTGATGTTCATGTGTAGAATCTTCTCTTGTGTTGTTGAAAGAGGGTGTTTGCTATGACCAGTGTGTTCTCTTGGCAGAACTCTATTAGCCTTTGCCCTGCATCATTCTGTACTCCAAGACCAAATTTGCCTGTTAACCCAGGTGTTTCTTGACTTCCTGCTTTTGCATTCCAGTCCCCCATAATGAAAAGGACATCCTTTTTGGGTGTTAGTTGTAGAAGGTCTTGTAGGTCTTCATAGAACTGTTCAACTTCAGTCTCTTCAGTGTTACTGGTCAGGGGATAGACTTAGATTACCGTGATACTGAATGGTGTACCTTTGGAAATGAACAGAGATCATTGTGTCCTTTTTGAGATTGCATCTAAGTACTGTATTTCAGACTCTTTTTTTGACTATCATGGCTACTCCATTTCTTCTAAGGGATTCCTGACCACAGTAGTAGATATAATGGTCATCTGAGTTAAATTCACCCATTCCAGTCCCTTTTAGTTCGCTGGTTCCTAGAATGCCGATGTTCACTCTTATCTTCTCCTGTTTGACCACTTCCAATTTGCCTTGATTCGTGGACCTAACATTCCATGTTCCTATGCGATATTGCTCTTTACAGCATCGAACCTTGCTTCTATCACCAGTCCCATCCATAACTAGGTGTTGATTTTGCTTTGGCTCCATCCCTTCATTCTTTCTGGAGATATTTCTCCACTGATCTCTAGTAGCATATTTGGCACCTACTGACCTGGGGAGTTCATCTTTCAGTATCCTATCTTTTTGCCCTTTCATTGTGTTCATGGGGTTCTCAAGGCAAGAATACTGAAGTGTTTTGCCATTCCCTTCTCCAGTGGGCCACATTCTGCCAGACCTCTCCACCATGACCCATCCCTCTTGGGTGGCCCCACATGGCATGGCTTAGTTTCAGTGAGTTAGACAAAGCTGTGGTCCATCTGATAAGATTGGCTAGTTGTCTGTGATTGTGATTTCAGTCTGTCCTCTGATGCCCTTTCTCAGTGCCTACTGTCTTACTTACTTTTCTCTTACCAACATTACCATACTGTACAGAATATTTTCACTGCCCTATAATATCCTATGTACTTTATCTCCTCAACATCCCCCTCTTTCCCTAAAGTACTGGGAACCATTCATCTGTTTACCATTTCTATAGTTTTGTCTTTTTTAGAATATCACATGAGTGGTATATACTGTATGTAGGCTGTTTAGATTGATAGACTAGTTTAGTGACTCAGAAGGTAAAGTGTCTGTCTGCAATGCAGGAGACCCGGGTTTGATCCCTGGGTTGGGAAGATCCCCTGGAGAAGGAAATGGCAGCCCACTCCAGTATTCTTGCCTGGAAAATCCCATGGATCACGGAGCCTGGTAGACTACCCTTCATGGGGTTGCAAAGAGTTGGACATGACTGAGCTACTTCACTTTCACTTTCAGTTTGTTTCATTTAGCAATATGCATTTAGGGTTAATCTATATCTTGGCATGGTTTAATAACTCATCTATTTTTATCATTAAATAGAATGTTACTCACAGTTTTGTTTTCTATTCACCTAACAAGGATATTTTCGTTGCTCTCCATTTGGGGCAATTATGAATAAAGCTTCCATAATTTTGCATGCATGTTTCCATATCAGCATAAGTTTTCAAATCATTTGGGTACAAATCTATGAACACAATACCAGGATCATATGGTAAAACTGCATTTAGCTTTGTATGAAACTGCCAGACGTTTTTCCAATGTGGCTGCACCATTTTACATTCCCACAGCAGTGAATGAGAGTTCCTGTTGAGGTTTGGTTTTTAACCAGCAATTTTGCAGCAAGATGGCAAACAATGCTATGCTATGCTTAAAAATGAAATGACCTACCTATCCATTCCCTCCCTTGAAAGTGTTATTTCTATGGTAGGTCAGTTCAGTTCATCCAGTCACTCAGCAAACCAGTAACAACTGGTTAAATAATAGATATTATTGCTTGAGCATCTGACCTAACAAAACCAGGAAAAAAGTTAAATTATGAGATAAGAAGTCAAAAGAAAGCTATACCAAATACATGGTATAACTGAACATATTTTAAATCATGATCTACTCTATAAAGCTTTGTTTTACTCTGCTAGATTGTAAGTGTGGGACCAGATCAGTATTTCTTACCATTATATTCTAATTCTTAAAATATTTATGCCTAATAAATGTTTGTGGAGTGATGAAATTATAATGATAACAATGATGATGCTGCTGAAGGTATGTTGAAATAAAATGTGCTTACTACTTTGTTATGGTACATCTTAAATGCTAAGTAAGTTTCAATGAATAACAGATAAAATAGTACTTTTTAAAAAATTAACTAATCATAGGTTAGTTATAGCTAGCTCTAGGTTTTTGGTGGAGATTTCTAATTCTGGAGATAGTCTTTCCAGGCATGGGTGTGCAAAGAAGCAAGGAAAAATAATTGCTAATGTCATAAAATCATGGCTATCATAAAATGGAGGGGGAGGGTGGGCTTTTCTGGTGGCTCAGATGGTGAAGAATCTGCCTGCAATGAGGGAGACCCAGGTTTGAGCCCTGGTTTGGGAAGATCCCCTGGAAAAGGGAATGGCAACCCACTCTAGTATTCTTACCTAGAGTACTCCATGGACAGAGGAGCCTGGCAACCTACCGTCCAGGGGCTGGCAAATGGTTGGACATGACTGAGTAACTAATACATAACATGCAGTGTTATTATGGCAGACTTAGTTATAAATATCTAGTGTGTAGACAGTTGTCTTAGTAGACTGGAACTCAGGAATGAGGAATAGGCTAAAGATTAGGAATTCTTGAGTTATATTTTTGGCAAATGAGGCCTTGGATGAAACCACTCAGGAAGAAGGGTAATGAGATTAGAACAGGAGAAAGAATTCTAAGGACTTACATTTAAGGTGAGGGTGGTCAGAGAACCTTTTCAGAGACTTATAAGGCCAATGGATGATGGGTGAGAAACTTGGAAGAAAGTTTCCGAAAAGAGAGAGTGGTCAAACATAATTAAGACATTAATATACAAGACTGAAATTTTCAAAGCAGATTCTGTAAATGCGATATGAATGATAGCCCTCAGCAAGTAATTTTAGAGATCTGGATTGATTTTGTTATTGTTTTCAAGAGTGAATATGGTTAAGGAAGTGAACACAGCCAGGGTGAATAGAGACTATATGATTAAGGGTGTTAAGAGCATTTTGTTTCATTTTTGAATTCACTCTTCTAAAATCAGATCTTCTCTTGTGTTCTTTTGTTTTATCTAATCTCCATGCCTTCCCTCCTTTCCTCTTTCCCCCATGCCACCCCACCTCAATTTCTCTCTTATATTCTATCTTTGGTGCTGTGAGATTACTCACTTGCTTTTTCAGACACTAGAATAAGAATTTGGCTAAGAGGAAAAAAGGTTGAAATCATATAATCCCTTATAAAAGTTAGATTTTATTTCTATAGTGCAGGCTTCGAAATTCAGATAGTGTGTTACAGGGAGTGTGCTTTGCCTTGCTGAGCTTCTGTTAGTCAGCTGACACTGCAGTTTGGTAAATGTCACTGCTCTCTGGGATCTAGAATGCTAGGATGCAGCTGGTCTATTGGACTCTCTCTGAAGCTATTAAAGAAAGAAATATCTGACTTTTCATGGGGCATTTTTCCAAAGACATTGACCAAATGGAAATTTCTTCACCAGAGTATTTGTAGAATAAACTTCCTGGTGCTGAATTGTGACATATTGGACCAGATTAGGAAGAATTTTACTTTTATTTTTACCCTAGGGAAACAATATTCAAAAGTCATCCCTCATTTATAACACTATTTGGAATGTTTTCTGGAATGTGAATAAAGTGACTCTGTCACCCTTCTCTGAATATTTGATGTAGCTGCCTAAATCTCTCCTTGCTTAAGGATTTCTCCATAATATGAAACTTAACTCACACAAGAGTGCCTTACACAGAAGATGCACTCATTAAATATTAGCTGCTTTTGGTGAGAGGCAGAGCTTCTCTTTCACTTGAAACTGAAAATGCCTGTGATTACATTTTAATATCCCTTTGCATTTAGGATGAGCCACATAACCTTGACTTTTTACATCAGAAACATCCTCTATAGTTTCTGAAATTGAAATATACAGATAGAGGATGTTAAAGAGACAGAGAGAGCAGAGAATAAATTCTGATGGTCCATGGTGACTATGGAGCAGACACATGCTGATGTCTGGGGTGACAGAACCCATGTTTTCAGGAGAAACCTGTAACCAGGGAAGCCTCTTTTTGTAGTATGCAGTGCTTGAGGCCTATTTCCATTCTGTGGCATAATTTTGGCTAAGGTCTTGACTGCAACCTCACATTCTTTTTCTCACTCTTTTTCTGTATGTGGTTTTCAAGGCTCCTGGTATTTTGTGATCTATTCATTCTATTTTTAAAAATTTATTTTCTGCCTAAATAATAATCAGAGTCAGGTTCTATTGCCTACAGCTAAGAACCCTGAAAGATACTATTGCCATATACATCAAAACTCAGAAGCAGCCACCAAGGATCTTAAATTTAACTCTGACTATGTATTGTTAATGCCTCAAGAATCTCAAGTATGGGAAATCTATGTGAAAATACTCTGTTTATTCTTGAGAGTTGGTAATGAAGTGAGATGCTAGGGATTGATTACTTAAGGCATGAATTTGGTGAGTGAGCTCAGTAGGTCGGATTCTGATTGCTGCCTTGGAGACTGCTTTTCCAGTTTGAGAAATAAAATCCCAAGCTCCAAAGCTATTTTTCTGACTAATTTCTAGTAATGTTCCCTTAATAAATAGAACCAATTTTTAAAAATCTACTCAATAATGTCCCAAATAATGATTTCTGTTGCTAAATTTTTCTAGGAGATTTTTTTGTATAATGATCTCCTAACTTCACCAGTTTAGTGACTTTTGTGACTCTATGATCCTTTTTAATGTATCATGGTTCCACCTCAGTCCCTTTGCCCTCAAAGTAGAACTTTTCTAGATAATTGGGTGCTCCTGTAAAAATGTCTGCCAGTTTCCTCTTGTTTAAACCTCAAATCTGAGATTCCTCATAATTCTTTAAGATAAAAACTATGTTTCAGGATTTGACTTAAAATAAATATTTGTGTTGAGATGACAATATCATATTGTCTTAATATGCCTACATAGAATCAGAAGAATTTTCTTTTGATGGATTTACAGTGTGGGACAAAATATGAAAGTGTTTTGGTTTTCTGTAATTTAAAAGTTTTTCTTGATACTTTGATAATATCTTTGAACAAATAAAGTGCATAGACATCAGCATGATGGACAGAAAGTTCTTCTGCTTTCTATATGCAAATCAAATGGACTAATTTTCTTGAAGTAGAAGTAATCTTAGCAGGTAAATGACCCCAATATATACTTGTTACCATGGAAAGTAATTATTTAGGCTTGGTTGGTAGACAAACAGAGTCTTCAGAAAATTGACTGGTTCATACATACATTTGACTGGTTCATACATACTATACATACATTTGAAAAAAGGATCTTCAAGTGTTAAGCTGACCACCTCATGCAAGAGTTGACTCATTGGAAAAGACCCTGATGCTGGGAGGGATTGGGGGCAGGAGGAGAAGGGGATGACAGAGGATGAGATGGCTGGATGGCATCACCGACTTGATGGACATGAATTTGAGTAAACTTCGGGAGTTGGTGATGGACAGGGAGGCCTGGCATGCTGCAATTCATGGGGTCGCAAAGAGTTGGACATGACTGAGCGACTGAACTGAACTGAACTGAATGTTCAGCTGAAATAATAAAGGATATAACACTTTACCAAAGTTATTTAATTGGCAAGATGGATATTCAATAAAATCCAGTATTATTTGGATAAACCAATATGACATATTGGGCTTCCCAGGTAGCTCTGATGGTAAAGAATCTGCCTGCAATGTGGGAGACCTGGGTTCAGCTCCTGGGTTGGGATGATCCCCTGGAGGAGGGCATGGGAGCCCATTCCACTATTCTTGCCTGGAAAATCCCCATGAACAGAGGACCCTGGTGGGCTACAGTCCATAGAGTGTCAAAGAGTTGGACATGACTGAGTACAACACAATATGACATATTGCCTAGAAGTTTGACCCTCAGAGTTGGCATGACATCAAACTTCTTTTTCTTTTCAGGAAAATCTTGTCCTTATTAATGGGTGGTCTTTCCATTTGAGCTTTATCAATATTCATAAGGGGAAGTGAAATCTATTCTAAGCTTAGGTGATTGTTGAATTATATGACTCCATTCTTTTCCAGTATAACACAGACCTGTTTTCACATAGATGTCAAAGAGCATAAACTCAATTCACTTCTATTTAGTCCTTATCAAAACTGAGCTGAAATGGATAACCTGTAGGGAATATTGCCTGAATGAGATTTAACCTTTCTACTCATTTATCAATCAATTTACATTAGCAACTAAAAAATTATGCTCTAGAATACTCTGTTCTAACAAGACTTTGAGTAAACAGTCACTGTGTAATAGAGATGAAGGTAGGATGGGCTTAGTTGGAGTGCAAGTAGACAGCCTTCATCCTAATTTACCAAGAACTTGGCTTTCCCAGGATCTAAAGAGTAGTGTTTAAAAAACTTCACCCTGTGTTAATCTGGTTTTCTGCATTAAGACATTCCATCAAAGAATGTACACCAGAGCCATACTGTTCAATTTCCACCACCTAGGATTACCTTATTTCATTGAATGTATTGTATGACACAGGTCATGGATGACTTATGAAAGATATTGAATACATCACTTTGAAACTCATTATAGCTCTATTACAATTAGAATATTTGCACATTTGCCATCATTGTAACTCCTCTTTACTCACAGGAAAACTGTATTTCACATAACACAGTGAGGAATAATCATGTGAAATCAATTTGTGTTCATCTTTGGAACATTGGGACATTGGGATTCCTTATATTCACTGGTTGCTTGCAAGCTAAAATCTAGCACGTGTACAATGAATGACCTATGGCCATATTTTGTGTATTAATGTTTGATTTTGTGTGCTCTGTTTGTGTTTTTGTTTATTTGGGGATTGCTTTTGGACTTGATTTTATCTTTAACTTGTTTTGTTTCTCAACCAAAAAAATCTGATTCACAGTATTTGTACTTTTGAGTGCTGCCTGAAATTCACATTTTGGGGTCTTCTTTTGAACAAGGCAGGATATATATTTGTTAGAATAATTTAAAAATGTATTATCTTTATTTTCACATTCATGTAAAGTCTTGGTTTTGTCCACTTAATTTGGCACCTTCTGAAGTTTTCCTTCTCTTTTCTCAATATTTATCTTCAATTAATCCACTTATTCCTAATCTGTTTTTTCACACACTAAAAATAAGCTACTAAGAAATTTTCAAATATTTGTTGTGCTCATAAACAATTGTGAACAGTCCATTTACTTCAAAGATAATTTAGGTATAAACATTTGTCTTCTACTTTTAATTAAAAAACCTCCTAAGTTCCCAGTCTGGTGCAAAAACACTAAGCTCAAAATGCTTCCAAAATCTTAACAACTGGACAGAGTAATTAGATGATAAAGGCAGCCACTAGTGCTCTTGTACTCATTAGCAGAAAACTAAATAGCAGAGCTTTTAAAAATGTTTTCAAAAGCTAAGTGAGTACACCAAAGAGAGCTATTATGTGCACAGAGATTTCAGACATGTAAATTGAGTTGAACTTTGCTTGCATCCATCAACCTGTCCTCAGTGAGGTTAACCAGGAATTTTGTAAAGCTTTGCTGTAGTAATTGGTATATCTAAAATAATAACCAGTCTCCAAAGTATGGTCTATTAGAGGCAGCAACCTTAACATTGGGGAGAACAGGAATTTAACTTTATGTGGTCCAACTATATTTTAGGGTCATAGGGGTGTCCTGGTACCATCAATTGATTGACCAAATTAATAGATAGTGCTCAGGTGTCCTTAAATAGCTATATTTTATTAAGAAATATTCTTCTTATAACATCTGCTTCAATATAACTAACTTAAAATAAATATTTCCAAGTGTTAAAAAATTATCTGCTTAATAGTCAGAGAGTCTAGTAGATCCCCAGGGATAATTAGACAGAATCACACTATGGAAACTGGGAGGCACATCAAGCAGATAATTTCTAATACATTTTAAGCAGTGGCTCTCCACTTTTGCACTGTAATTATTTCTTGCACAATATGATCCATCCCAGGGCAGAATTTTTGAATATAAACATAACTTTCAGTGGGAACCACTAATGAAGGAGCAATGCTTAGTGCTATCTAGCACAAGGACATGCATAAATCATAATCTTGAAATGCAAAAACAGAATGAACTACTCTATTATTCAAGGGTCACAGTCCTCAATACATTAGTATCTCCCAAACTAATGACATCAAGTAGACTTTCATTCCAGCTAAAACTTTCTAACCCACAAAAGCTAAATGAATATATTTACTATTTCTAAATTTCCTTAAGATACTTTCTAATTAACTGTATAATTTGGGACAACATATGACTAGCATTTCTATCAAACAAAGCCAGTATTTTAATCAAGCCAAATATCCTCCAAAATGATTTATATATTGAATCTTTTTTATAAATTAGCCTCATGCTTTATATATAATAATTGTATTCATCTCTAATTTACTTAAAATTCTGCCACATGACAAAATCTGTAGATAGATTTTTTTTTACAAATCTGTGATCTGATATAATATTTGCAAACCAACAAGATAATGATTGATAAAAAAGAAAATCAATACTTTTTTTTTCTGTTTTACCTAGAGCCAAGATGAAGACAGGAAATTAAACACCTTATTGCTTTCTAGTTTTTTCTAGGTGTGCTCACTGTGATGTCAAAGAATCCTCTGTGTGTGTATGTTGACAGTAAGAGCGATCCCTGGCCTGACCTTTCATTCTCCCTTATACCCAGGATTTTGTCATAGCTTCCACATATGTGCATATTATAAGCTGATGCCATATTTAAACCACTAGGGTTTGACAGATGTCATCTGGGCAAATACTACTCAATATCCCTTCATCCTTTGGAACTCTATTTCTCTCCTCCATTTGTTTTCCTTCCTTTCCCACCAGCTCATTCTTTAAAACAAAAGCAAGTCTTATCTTCACGTTTTATTTGGTATATGTGGTATTCTGAACTGGGAGAACTGTTCTCTATATCTTGCTAATATAATTCCAAAAACTTCCTTTCAATTATATTTCTGGACTGCAGCAATTTTTGTTATACTTAACATGTTCCCTCTATAGAAGCCTTGATAAGGTGAAGTATGGTGCAATGAAGTCACTCAGTCGTGTCCGACTCTTTGTGACCCCATGGACTGTAACCCACCAGGCTCCTCCATCCATGGGATTTCCCAGGCATGAATACTGGAGTGGGCTACTATTCCCTTTGCCAGGGGATCTTCTGAGCCCAGGGATTGAACCTGGGTCTCCTGCACTGCAGACAGATGTTTTACCATCTGAGCCACCAGGGAAGCCATAGGTTACATCTAATATCCCACTAGTTGGATGTGTCCAGAGCTGCAATTATTCTATTTCTCAAAGAAGAGGTCAAGCTAAATAATGTAGAGAAAATTCCAATGGGCCTAGCTCTTCCCATAAGAATGGAGAATAATTTCTAAGACTATTTAATTATAGCCTTTTTTAGAATTGTGAAGATCTAGCCCAGTTTTTGTTGGTAGGTATCCAATCACCAGATCTTCTGCTAGTAGCTTCATGAAGAGAAACAAGGAAACACAAATCAAACTCAAAATGATGAGTTTTTTTGTGAAATTCATACTGTAAGTTTGGGGCCACTTAGAAAAAATAATGGATATGTGTATATAGTTCGGTTTGGATCTTCATAGCACAGTAAAGGAAGGCATTCTTATTTATTCTTAATATATGTAATTAAAATGTAGTCAGAATCAGTGAGGAAATATCATTTTGGACATATGGCATATATAAACACATTTCAATAGTATTTTACAAGTTTATCCAAAAAATTACTATCTGCAAAGTAAAATAGACCAATTGCTTTGTGGACCAATTGAGGAATAGAAATATATATATAACAAATTCTCACTCCTCATTTCATTTTAAAGCTTATCTTATCACATAAATCCTGTGTCTTCATGTGTTTTGCTATGCCTCTGTATTTGATTTAATAATGAAAGTAAGAAGATAATTATCCACTTCCATTTCATTGAATGATGAAATATTTGCAAAATTATTGTTGAACCTGGTTGACATGAGGAAAATAATTTTTCCTAAATATAAGCAAACTTCCCTGTTGGCTTCTCTGGCTTCCCTGGTGGCTGAGACAGTAAAGTGTTTGCCTACAATGCAGGAGACCTAGGTTCAATCCCTGGGTTGAGACGATCTCCTGGAGAAGGAAATGGCAACCCACTCCAGTATTCTTGCCTGAAAATCCCACGGATGGAGGAACCTGGTAGACTAAAGTCCATGGGGTCACAAGGAGTTGGACATGACTGAGCGACTTCACTTTCTTTTTTTCAATAAGTAAACTTTAAATTACCCATGGAGATAGTGGATTTAAATCTGAGCAGCCCAACCACAGAGTCCAGATTCTAACCATTATTTGTTACAGCCTCATAGTTTTGTGTCTTCAGTTTAGTTCAGTTCAGTTGCTCAGTCACATCCGACTCTTTGCGACCCCATGAACTGCAGCACTCCAGGCCTCCCTGTCCATCACCAACCCCCGGAGTCCACCCAAACCCATATCCATTGAGTCAGTGATGCCATCCAACCATCTCATCGTCTGTCATCCCCTTCTCCTCCTGCCCTCAATCTTCCCCAGCATCAGGGTCTTTTCAAATGAGTCAGCTCTTTGCATCAGGTGGCCAAAATATTAGAGTTTCGCTTCAAAATCAGTCCTTCCAATGAACACCCAGGACTGATCTCCCTTAGGATGAACTGGTTGGATCTCCCTGCAGTCCAAGGGACTCTCAAGAGTCTTCTCCAACACCACAGTTCAAAAGCATCAATTCCTTGGCGCTCAGCTTGCTTTATAGTCCAACTCTCACATCCATACATGACCACTGGAAAAACCATAGCCTTGACTAGACGAACCTTTGTTGGCAAAGTCATGTCTTTGTTTTTTAATATGCTGTCCAGTTTGGTCATAACTTTCCTTCCAAGAAGTAAGCGTCTTTTAATTTCATGGCTGCAATCACCATCTGCAGTGATTTTGGAGCCCACCAAAATAAAGTCTGACACTGTTTACACTGGTTCCCCACCTAGTAGCCATGAAGTGATGGGACCAGATGCCATGATCTTAATTCTCTGGATGTTGAGCTTTAAGCCAAATTTTTCACTCTCTTCTTTCATTTTCATCAAGAGGCTCTGTAGTTCTTCTTCACGTTCTACCATAAGGGTGGTGTCATCTGCATATCTGAGGTTTTAATATTTGTCCCAGCAATCTTGATTCCAGCTTGTGCTTCCTCCAGCTCAGCATTTCTTATGATGTACTCTGCAGACAAGTTAAATAAGTAGGGTGACAGTATATAGCATTGATGTACTTATTTTCCTATTTAGAACCAGTCTGTTGTTCCATGTCTGGTTCTAACTGTTGCTTCCTGACCTGCATACAGATTTCTCAAGAGGCAGGTCAGGTGGTCTGGTATTTCCATCTCTTTCAGAATTTTCCACAGTTTATTGTGATCCACACAGTCAAAGGCTTTGGCATAGTCAATACAGCAGAAACAGATGTTTTCCTGGAACTCTCTTGCTTTTTTGATGATCCGGTAGCTGCTGGAAGTTTGATCTCTTATTCCTCTGCCTTTTCTAAAACCAGTTTGAACATCTGGAAGTCATAGTTCACATATTCCTGAAGCCTGGCTTGGTGAATTTTGAGCATTACTTTACTAGCGTGTGAGATGAGTGCAATTGTGTAGTAATTTGATCATTTTTTGGCATTACCTTTTTTTTCAGATTGGAATGAAAACTGACCTTTTCCAGTTCTGTGGCCAATGCTGAGTTTTCCAAATTTGCTGGCATATTGAGTGCAGCACTTTCACAGCATTGTCTTTCAGGATTTGAAATAGCTCAACTGGAATTCCATTATCTCCACTAGCTTTGTTCCTAGTGATGCTTTTAAGGCCCACTTGACTTTGAATTCCAGGATGTCTGGCTCTAGCTGTGTGTGAGTGATCACATCATCATGATTATCTGGGTCATGAAGATCTTTTTTGTACAGTTCTTCTGTGTATTCTTGCCATATTTGTGTCTTACCATACTTTAATTGTAAGGAAATTGCAACCCATTCTAGTATTCTTGCCTGGAGAATTCCATGGACAGAGGAGCCTGGTGGGTTGCAGTCCATGGGGTCACAAAGAGTCAGACATGACTGAGGTACTGAACATATTTTAATTAAAACAATGTATTCTTTTGTATAGATTAACAATGTCTATTCATCCAATTAAGTACTATTGCTTAAAATTTATAGTAGCAAAAGACAAACTCAAAGGAAGTGTCATTATTTGTTAGACATTATTTTATTGTGTATAGATTATGCATATGGAAAATACTATAAATTTAGCATTGGATTGTTTCTAGAGCAGCACTATTCAATAGAACTTTCTGCAATAATGAAAAGATTTGATATATGAGTTGTCTAATACCATAGCTTCATGTAAGTACTGAGCACTTGGAATATGGTTAGTAAGACTAGGAAACTGATTTCTCCATTTTATTAAATTCAGTGAATTTAAAGTTAAATAAAAAATAGTCCCATGTGGCTGGTAGCTACTACATTGAACACCTCAACAATGGAGGATGTCCTAAAGTAATGGCTTTCAGTCCTTTATGACTCTGACTAGGGTAAGAAATATATTTTGCATCATAATGTCATACAGCTTAATTGTGTTATTGTTTCTATATGCATAAAACCAAAATGCAATTTTCATTAATAAATCTAACCAACATTCAGTCTGATAATAGCTTTTCAATTCTATAATTTAGTAAAAATTTTGACTCACATAATCAATTCTATGATATATGAACATTTGGAGATCTGTTTCACAACCCTTCAGTGAAGGATCTGTAGGTATGTGTACGCTTAGTAGCTCAGTCATGCCTGACTCTTTGTGATCCCATGGACTGTAGCTTGCCTGTCTGTAGGTATAAAGGTGTCATTTTCACTTGTTTTCTGAATGGACCTGAAAGCCACTCCCAAGCACCGACGCAAGTTGCACTGAACATTTTACTCTTGTACTTCCTTTACTGGGTCTAGAGGAAAATAAGAGCACCTTGAGTCTTGAAAAGAGAGAATCTCAGTGATAGGTTTATTTTCCATTTTCAGTGAAAGCTTGTGCTGATGGTTATTGATGGTGTTCAGGAATGACTGAAGATAGAAAAACTCACCTTTTCAGGCCAAAAGTGTAAGAAGTATGTACAGGGACACTTACATCTGCAAAGCACCACAATGGGTCTCAGGAGAAAGACAGAGGAAATGATCAAAGCTAGAAGGAATTCTAAGAAGGGAGAAGGAGGCAAGAAACAAAAGCAAAAAGTCTTCTCTATCCGGAGTACAAGAGTCTGCTGCGTGTCTTAGAATCCACTTGCACACATCCTCCTTAGTGACTGAAAAATATCTTCCTCAGAATAACAAAGGGACATATTAAATCTCTCAGTCACTGTTAGCATATGACAAATCTAATGCTTATTGATCATGTCTGCTAAAGTTCTTCCTAAAACAGTATAAAAAGTATTGACAAGTAGAATGTGTTAGGCTGTCCTGTGTTAACTCTTCTATCTGGATAAAAGCTATGGATCTCCCCTTTCAATCAACGAAGTTGGTTTAGTATTAATAGTACTATTATATTATAATAAATTGCCTTAATTGCTTAAAGCCAAAGATATACACAGTAAATTATGAAACAATTGTACAATTTTTTATCTTTGTGGCAAGGAGTTTAAATTTTGTTTTTCCTGTTCTACTGATAAGTATTAAACATAGATTTACTATTAAATGTGTGTGAAATCTTATCAGTGTGATCTAGAGTTGGGAAACTGAAAGTCAAACCAACTACATACAATATTTTTCAAAATCAGTGTTAATCTTTTTTCCTTTTTCCTTTCAGAATTGTTTTTTAGGTTATCAAAACACTATCTCCTCTGTTTATTTATCTTTGCAACTCGACTGAAAAGTTATCTCTTTTTCTAAAGTCTTATCTTGAATTTTCTTTAAATGCATTGTCTGACCCTGCATTCTAATCTCTAGGCAGTTTGTGGGAAGTTTTGTAAATTTATTTTACAGTATTTGATATTAGAGATTAGCAAATTTATGTCAATACCAGACAAATACAGATGAAAATGGGTTGTTCATCCTCCATTTAGCTCCATTTTTTTTCATGAATATATTTGTAGCTTTAAAAATATTCATGGGATTTTTCTTGCTTAAAATTTATCACAAGCTTATATAAAACAATTCAAAGAAAATATAGAAGGAAAAGAGGACGTAATGTATTTGAGTCTTATCCCATACATTTTCTCCATTTTTAATTTTAGCATATGTGCTCTGAAGTGAATCACATAATTTCTAAAGTTTAGATCACCACACTTTCAAAACCAAACTACCTTTATTGTTAATTTTCTGAGGTGCCAAATGTTTGTAACAAATATACTAGAGATCATATTTGTTCAAGGACTGTGATGATTTCTTCAAAGGATTTCCTTCTAAAAGGAAGAAAAAACTATAGAAAAAATATTTGGTTGGCTCTTTTGCTATCGCTTACAAAATCTATTTGTATTTCACTTACTGTGTACATTTCATGAAAAAGTGTTCAAGTGGTATAGAATATTGTACGTGTGTGAATGTATAGGTATATATGTGTGTATATATAGGTAAATGTGTGTATACGCGAGCATGTCCTCAATATTAAAATAGGAAATTTAGTCTTTCCAGCAAAGTGATTCTTTCTGTGTTCTGTAGAAACACTGACTAAAGTTCCCAAAGACTCATAAGCCAGACCATTTTGCTAGGCTATAATTATTAGAAAGTAATTTCCCATAATGGGCCAAACTTTGTTCTGCTGTAACTTTCACAAAGTAATACAAATTATACTCCTAAAACTACAGTAAAAAAATAATAACTAGTCTTCCAAATGATATATTTTCAAATACAGCTTCAAATCATGAAAAGAGCTTTATTGATTTTTCTAACATAATAATAAATTTGATAAGTGACATAAATCATACTATAAAGTATATTTAATAAAATAAAGTAACAATCTTTCATAATCTAATAATCAAGGAAAAAACTATTTATATTTTTATATAAATGTCAGTATTTTAATGCATTTTTGCATAGCCACATCTTAGAAAAAATTGTTTTGAACTTACATATCATTTTATAGCCACTTTGTTCAGTTATGCAATCATATCTTATTTTATATATATGTATCTGTATGTGTGCTCAGTTGCTCAGTTGTGTTCCAACTCTTTGCAGCTCCATGGACTGTAGCCTGCCAGGCTCCTCTGTCCATGGAATTTTCCAGGCAAGAATATTGGAGCGAGTTGTCATTTCTTTCTACTCCAGGGGATCTTTCAGACCCAGGAATCAAACATGTGTCTCTTGCATCTCCTGCACTGACAGGCAGATTCTTTCCCACGAGCACCACCGGAAGCCCATATGTATCTGTGTGTGTGTCAAATCTAAGTTTTATTGAATGGATGATATTTGGTCATATTCTATTGCAGTATTTAAGAATATATAGTCTTTCCCAAAATGAATTTCTGTATTTTTCTAGGTCAAAGTTGTTTGTGTGTTTTTAAGAATGTTGACAAGTATTTCCCTTCTATATAGTGTCTGGTCCTGAGAATGGAAAAATAAATATTGGGAACCAAGCCCCACTGTGACTGACTAGAAAACCTTAACAAAGGACTTTCCTCTTGATATTACTGTAGATTAACAACAAAATCATTTTTATTTACATTTTAAATGAAATAAAACCAAATTCACAACAAATTCTCCTCAGCACCTAGTTCATTTTATTAAACCAGAATTTTCTTGATACTAAAACTTGAGAATGATATTATAAGAAAAATATCACGTCAAAATCACCCATGGAAATAAATGTAAAAATACAAATTATCAAATAAATTGTATTAGAAGTACATTCAAAGTTAATATATCCAGAAACTAGAGTTGTTTTAATGTTCAAAAATTATCATCTCCATATATAGAAAATTATTTTGTAAACAATGTCTATTATCAAAGTGCCTAGAATACTACAACTAAGAGAATTTGTTAAACATTTAAAGGGAATCTACTAAACAACAATAGCGCATATCAAATTTAAGTAAAAAATTTTAAGACATTTGTCTCTAATCTAAGATAGGTACTTAGATTACTACAACTTCTCCAATACTTTGGCCAGCTGATAGGAAAAGCTGACTCATTGGATAAGATCCTGGAAAGACTGAAAGAAGGAGTAGGGGGCAACAGAGGATGAGATGGTTGGATGATATCATTGACATAATCAGCATGAGTTTGAGAGAACTCTGGGAGATAGTGAAGGACAGGGAAGCCTGGTGTGCTACAGTCATGGGGTTGTGAAGACTTGGACATAACTTAGCAACTAAACAACAGTCAAGTATTTCACTTGTAAATATCTTCTCCCATTCATTCAGTAGGTGGCTATTTCATTACATTGGTAGCTTCCTTTACTATGCAGCATTTGATGTAGTCCCATTTGTTTATTTTTACTTTTGCTTTCCTTGCCTGAGAAGGCATATTAAAAAAAATATATATTGTTAGATTTATGTCAAAAGTGTACTCCTCATGTTTCCTTCTATGAATTTTATTGTTTCAGGTCATACATTTATGTCTATAATCCATTTTGAGAGTATTTTATATATAGTGTGAAACAGTAGTCCAATTTGAATATTTGAGGTAGCTGTCTACTTTTCCCATCAACCATTTATTGAAGAGACTATCTTTTTCCCATTGTATATTCTTGCCTCCTTTGTCATAGATTAATTTACCATCTATGTATGGGTTCATTTCTGGGCTGTCTGTACTGTTCTAATGATATGTGTCTGCTTTTGTGCCAATACCATAATCTTGATTAATATAACCTTGTACTATACTTTGAAATAAGGGAGCATGATTCCTACATCTTTTTTGTTCTTTCTCAAGATTATTTGAGCTAATCAGGCTCTTTTGTATTACCAGGCATAATCTAAAATTATTTGTTCTGGTTATGTGAATGAAGACATTGGCATTTTGTTAGGGATTACACTGAATCTATAGATTGCCTTGAGTAGAATGGCCATTTTAACAATATTAATTCTTGTAATTTATAAGCATGGAATATCTTTTCATTTGTTACTTTCATGTTCAGTTCATCAGTTCTTATAGTTTTCTCTGCACCAGTATTTTACCTTCTTGGTTAGATTTATTGCTAAATATTTTCTTATTTTTGATGTGATGGTAAAGAAGAATGGTTTCCTAATATCTGTTTCTGATAATTCACTGATGGTTCATTGTTAGTGTATAGATACACAATAGATTCGTTTATATTAAATTTGTATTCTACAGATGAATTCAGCTCATTAAAAATAGGTTTTTGGTGTATCATTAATATTTTCTATGGATAGTATCATGTTATGTTCAAAAAGGGATAGTTTTATTTCTTCCTTTTCAGGTTGGATTACTATTATTTATTTTCCTCATCTTATTTCTGTGGATATTGCTTTCAAATGTTGTTATGGTTCAGTCACTAAGTTGTCTCCTACACTTTCTGACCCCATGGACTGCAGCATGACAGTCTTCCACATCCTTCACTGTTTCCCAAAATTTGCTCAAACTAATTTCTCTTGAACAGTGATTCCATCCAATTATCTTATCCTCAATATGCCAGCTTTTGGAAAATTCAACAGTGGCCACTGGACTGGAAAAGGTCAGTTTTCATTCCAATCCCAAAGAAAGGCAATGCCAAAGAATGCTCAAACTACCGCACAATTGCACTCATCTCACACACTAGTAAAGTAATGCTCAAAATTCTCCAAGCCAGGCTTCAGCATATGTGAACCGTGAACTTCCTGATGTTCAAGCTGGTTTTAGAAAAGGCGGAGGAACCAGAGATCAAATTGCCAGCATCCACTGGATCATGGAAAAAGCAAGAGAGTTCCAGAAAAACATCTATTTCTGCTTTATTTACTATGCCAAAGCCTTTGACTGTGTGGATCACAATAAACTGGAAAATTCTGAAAGAGATAGGAATACCAGACCACCTGATTTACCTCTTGAGAAATTTGTATGCAGGTCAGGAAGCAACAATTAGAACTGGACATGGGACAACAGACTGGTTCCAAATAGGAAAAGGAGTTTGTCAAGGCTGTATATTGTCACCCTGTTTATTTAACTTATATGCAGAGTACATCATGAGAAATGCTGGACTGGAAGAAACACAAACCAGAATCAAATTGCCGGGAGAAATATCAATAACCTGAGATATGCAGATGACACCACCCTTATGGCAGAAAGTGATCAGATCAGATCAGTCACTCAGCTGTGTCCAACTCTTTGCGACCCCATGAATCACAGCATGCCAGGCCTCCCTGTCCATCACCAACTCCCGGAATTCACCCAGACTCACGTCCATCGAGTCAGTGATGCCATCCAGCCATCTCATCCTCTGTCGTTCCCTTCTCCTCCTGCCCTCAATCCCTCCCAGCATCAGAGTCTTTTCCAATGAGTCAAGTCTTTGCATGAGGTGGCCAAAGTATTGGAGTTTCAGCTTTAGCATCATTCCTTTCAAAGAAATCTCAGGGCTGATCTGATTCAGAATGGACTGGTTGGATCTCCTTGCAGTCCAAGGGACTCTCAAGAGTCTTCTCCAACACCACAGTTCAAAAACATCAATTCTTCGGCGCTCAGCCTTCTTCACAGAACAACTCTCACATCCATACATGACCACAGGAAAAACCATAGCCTTGACTAAACGAACCTTTGTTGGCAAAGTAATGTCTCTGCTTTTGAATATGCTATCTAGGTTGGTCATAACTTTCCTTCCAATGAGTAAGCATATTTTAATTTCATGGCTGCAGTCACCATCTGCAGTGAATTTGGAGCCCAGAAAAATAAAGTCTGACACTGTTTCCACTGTTTCCCCATCTATTTCCCATGAAGTGGTGGGACCAGATGCCATGATCTTTGTTTTCTGAATGTTGAGCTTTAAGCCAACTTTTTCACTCTCCTCTTTCACTTTCATCAAGAGGCTTTTGAGTTCCTCTTCACTTTCTGCCATAAGGGTGGTGTCATCTGCATATCTGAGGTTATTGATATTTCTCCCAGCAATCTTGATTCCAGCTTGTGTTTCTTCCAGTCCAGCGTTTCTCATGATGTACTCTGCATAGAAGTTAAATAAGCAGGGTGACAATATACAGCCTTGACGTACTCCTTTTCCTATTTGGAACCAGTCTGTTGTCCCATGTCCAGTTCTAACTGTTGCTTCCTGACCTGCATACAGATTTCTCAAGGGGCAGATCAGGTGGTCTGGTATTCCCATCTCTTTCAGAATTTTCCACAGTTTATTGTGATCCACACAGTCAAAGGCTTTGGCATAGTCAATAAAGCAGAAATATATGTTTTTCTGGAACTCTCTTGCTTTCTCCATGATCCAGTGGATGCTGGCAATTTGATCTCTGGTTCCTCTGCCTTTTCTAAAACCAGCTTGTGCATCTGAAAGTTCATGGTTCACATATTGCTGAAACCTGGCATGGAGAATTTTGAGCATTACTTTACTAGTGTGTGAGATGAGTGCAATTGTGCGGTAGTTTGAGCATTCTTTGGCATTGCCTTTCTTTGGGATTGGAATGCAAACTGACCTTTTTCAGTCCTGTGGCCACTGCTGAGTTTTCCAAATTTGCTGGCATATTGAGTGCAGCACTTTCACAGCATCATCTTTCAGGATTTGGAAAAGCTCAACTGGAATTCCATCACCTCCACTAGCTTTGTTCATAGTGATTCTTTCTGAGGCCCACTTGACTTTACATTCCAGGATGTCTGGCTCTAGGTCAGTGATCACACCATCGTGATTATCTGGTCATGAAGATCTTTATTGTACAGTTCTTCTGTGTATTCTTGCCATCTCTTCTTAATATCTTCTGCTTCTGTTAGTTCTATACCATTTCTATCCTTTATCGAGCCCATTTTTGCATGAAATATTCCTTTGGTATCTCTGATTTTCTTGAAGAGATCCCTTGTCTTTCCCATTCTGTTGTTTTCCTCTATTTCTTTGCATTGATTCTGGAGAAGGCTTTCCTATCTCTTCTTGCTATTCTTTGGAACTCTGCATTCAGATGTTTATATCTTTCCTTTTTCCCTTTGCTTTTCACTTCTCTTCTTTTCACAGCTATTTGTAAGGCCTCCCCAGGCAGCCATTTTGCTTTTTTGCATTTCTTTTCCATGGGGACGGTCTTGATCCCTGTCTCCTGTACAATGTCACGAACCTCATTCCGTAGTTCATCTGGCACTCTATCTATCAGATCTAGGCCCTTAAATCTATTTCTCACTTCCACTGTATAATCATAAGGGATTTGATTTAGGTCATATCTGAATGGTCTAGTGGTTTTCCCCACTTTCTTCAATTTAAGTCTGATTTTGGCAATAAGGAGTTCATGGTCTGGGCCACAGTCAGCTCCTGGTCTTGTTTTTGCTGACTGTATAGAGCCTCTCCATATTTGGCTGCAAACAGCATAATCAATCTGATTTCGGTGTTGACCATCTGGTGATGTCCATGTATAGAGTCTTCTCTTGTGTTGTTGGAAGAGGGTGTTTGTTTTGACCAGTGCATTTTCTTGGCAAAACTGTATTAGTCTTTGCCCTGCTTCATTCCGTATTCCAAGGCCAAATTTGCCTGTTACTCCAGGTGTTTCTTGACTTCCTACTTTGCATTCCAGTCCCCTATAATGAAAAGGACATCTTTTTTGGGTGTTAGTTCTAAAAGGTCTTGTAGGTCTTCATAGAATCATTCAACTTCAGCTTCTTCACCATTACTGGTTGGGGCATAGACTTGGATTACTGTGATATTGAATGGTTTGCCTTGGAAACGAACAGAGATCATTCTGTCATTTTTGAGATTGCATCCAAGTATTGCATTTCGGACTCTTTTGTTGACCATGATGGTCACTCCATTTCTTCTGAGGGATTCCTGTCTGCAGTAGTAGATATAATGGTCATCTGAGTTAAATTCACCCATTCCAGTCCATTTCAGTTCGCTGATTCCTAGAATGTTGACAGAAAGTGAATAGGAACTAAAAAGCCTCTTGATGAAAGTGAAAGTGGAGAGTGAAAAAGTTGGCTTAAACCTCAACATTCAGAAAACTAAGATCATGGCATCCGGTCTCATCACTTCATGGGAAATAGATGGGGAAACAGTGGAAACAGTGTCAGACTTTATTTTTTGGGGCTCCAAAATCACTGCAGATGGTGACTGCAGCCATGAAATTAAAAGACGCTTAAGTTATGACCAACCTAGATAACATATTCAAAAGAAGAGACATTACTTTGCCAACAAAGTTTCGTCTAGTCAAGGCTATGGTTTTTCCTGTGGTCATGTATAGATGTGAGAGTTGGACTGTGAAGAAGACTGAGCACCAAAGAATTGATGCTTTTGAATGTAGCTTTGGAGAAGACTCTTGAGAGGCCCTTGGACTGCAAGGAGATCCAACCAGTCCATTCTGAAGGAGATCAGCCCTGGGATTTCTTTGAAAGGAATGATGCTAAAGCTGAAACTCCAATACTTTGACCACCTCATGCAAAGAGTTGACTCACTGGAAAAGACTCTGATGCTGGGAGGGATTGGGGGCAAGAGGAGAAGGGGACGACAGAGGATGAGATGGCTGGATGGCATCACTGACTCGATGGATGTGAGTCTCAGTGAACTCTTGGAGCTGGTGATGGACATGGAGGCTTGGCGTGTGGGATTCATGAGGTGGTAAAGAGTCGGACACGACTGATCTGATCCAATCTGATCTGATCCTCTGGTGCCACCTTCTTTTCCTGCCCTTAATCTATACCAGCATTAGGGTCTTTTTCAGTGAGTTGGCTCTTTGCATCAGGTTGCCCAATTATTGGAGCTTCAGCATCATTCCTTCCAATGAATATTCAATGTTGATTTCTTTAGGATTGACTGGTTGGATATCCTGGTTGTCCAAGGGACTCTCAAGAGTCTTCTCCAACACCACAGTTCAAAAACATCAGTTTTTTGGCACTCAGCTTTCTTTATAGTCCAACTCTCACATCTATACCTGTCTCTGGAAAAATAATAGCTTAGTGGCATAGAAGCTGCCGAGTGGAGCTACACACGTCCAAGTCAGGGGCGTGAGATGGGAGGAGATACCCCACATCCAAGGTCAGGGGCGGCAGCTGAGAGGAACTACCCCACATTCAAGATAAAGAGCAGCAGCTGCTCCAACAAAGTGCATCTGTGAAGAGATACCCCATGTACAAGGTAAGAGAAACCCAAGTAAGATGGTAGGCACTGAGAGAGGGGATCAGAGGGCAAACAGACTGAAACCACAATCACAGACAACTAGCCAATTTGATCACAAGACCACAGCCTTGTCTAACTCAATGAAGCTATGCCATGCTGTATTGGGCCACCCAAGATGGACGGGTCATGTTGGCGAGGTCTGCCAGAATGTGGTCCACTGAAGAAGGGAATGGCAAACCGCATCAGTATTCTTGCCTTCAGAATCCCATAAACAGTACGAAAAGGTAAAAAGATAGGACGCTGAAAGATGAACTCCCCAGGTTGGTAGGTGCCCAATGTGCTAATGGAGATCAGTGGAGAAATAACTCCAGAAAGAATGATGGGAAGGAGCCAAAGCAAAAACAACACCCAGTTGAGGATGTGGCTGGTGATAGAAACAAGGTCCGATGCTGTAAAGAGCAATATTGCATAGGAAACTGGAATGTTAGGTCCATGAATCGAGGCAAATTGGAAGTTGTCAAAAAGGAGATGGCAAGAGTGAAAGTCTACATTCTAGGAATCAGCAAACTAAGATGGACTGGAATGGGTGAATTTAACTCAGATGACCATTATATCTTCTACGATGGGCAGGAATCCCTTAGAAGAAATTGAGTAGCCATCATAGTCAACAAAAGAGTCCAAAATGCAGTACTTGGATGCAATCTCAAAAAGGACAGAATGATCTCTGTTTGTTTCCTAGACAAAGGATTCAATATCATGGTAATCCAAGTCTATGCCCTGACCAATAACACTGAAGAAACTGAAGTTGAACAGTTCTATGAAGACATATAAGACCATTTAGGTCTAACACCCAAAAAAGATGTCCTTTTCATTATAGGGTACTGGAATGCAAAAGTAGGAAGTCACGAAACACCTAGAATAACAGGTAAATTTAGCTTAGAGTGCAGAATGAAGCAGAGCAAAAGCTAATACAGTTTTGCTAAGAGAACATACTGGTCATAGCAAACACCCTCTTCCAACAACACAAGAGAAGACTCTACACAGGGACACCACCAGATGGTCGAAACCAAAATCAGATTGATTATATTGTTTGCAGTCTAATATGGAGAAGCTCTATACAGTCAGCAAAAACAAGACCAGGAGCTGACTGTGGCTCAGATCATGAACTCCTTATTGCCAAATTTAGACTGAACTTGAAGAAAGTGGGGAAAACCACTAGAACATTCAGGCATTACCTAAATCAAATCCCTTATGACTATACAATGGAAGTGAGAAATAGATTTAAGGGACTAGATCTGATAGACAGAGTGCCTGATGAACTATGGATCGAGGTTCATGACATTGTACAGGAGACAGGAATCAAGTCCATCCCAGAGAAAAAGAAATGCAAAAAGGCAAAATGACTGTCTGCAGAGGCCTTACAAATAGCTGTGAAAAGAAGAGAAGTGAAAAGCAAAGGAGAAAAGGAAAGATATACAAATTTGAATGCAGAGTTCCAAAGAATAGCAAAGAGAGATAAGAAAGCCTTCCTCAGCGATCAATGCAAGGAAATAGAGGAAAACAATAGAATGGCAAAGACGAAAGATCTCTTCAAGAAATATAGAGATACCAAGGGAATATTTCATGCAAAGATGGGCTCAATAAAGGAAAGAAATGATATGGACTTAACAGAAGCTGAAGATATTAAGAAGAGGTGGCAAGAATACACAGAAGAACCGTACAAGAAAGATCTTCACGACCCAGGTAATCATGATGTTGTGATCACTCACACTCATCTGGAGCCAGACATACTGGAGTTCAAAGTCAAGTGGGCCTTAAGAAGCATCACTACAAACAAAGCTAGTGGAGGTGATGGAATTTCAGTGGAGATATTTCAAATCCTGAAAGATGATGCTATGAAAGTGCTGCACTCAATATGTCAGCAAATTTGGGAAGCTCAGCAATGGCAACAGGACTGGAAAAGGTCAGTTTTCATTCCAGTCCCAAAGAAAGACAATGCCAAAGAATGCCCAAACTACTGCACAATTACACTCATCTCACACACTAGTAAAGTAATGCTCAAAATTCTCCAAGCCAGGTTTCAGCAATATGTGAACCATGAACTTTCAGATGCACAAGCTGGTTTTAGAAAAGGCAGAGGAACCAGAGATCAAATTGCCAGCATCCACTGGATCATCCAAAAGCAGGAGAGTTCCAAAAAACACAACTATTTCTGCTTTATTGACTATGCCAAAGCCTTTGACTGTGTGGCTCACAATAAACTGTGGGAAATTCTGAAAGAGATGAGAATACCAGACCACCTGACCTGCCTCTTGAGAACTCACCTGTATGAGGTCAGGAAGCAACAGTTAGAACTGGACATGGAACAACGGCCTGGTTTCATTTAAGGAAAAGGAGTACGTCAATGCTATATATTGTCACCCTGCTTATTTAACTTATCTGCAGAGTACATCATGAGAAACACTGAGCTGGAGGAAGCACAAGCTAGAATCAAGATTGCTGGGAGAAATATCAATAACCTCAGATATGCAGATGACACTACCCTTATGGCAGAAAGTGAAGAGGAACTCAAAACCTCTTGATGAAAGTGAAAGTGGAGAGTGCAGAAGTTGGCTTAAAGCTCCACATTCAGAAAACTAAGATCATGGCATCTGGTCCCATCACTTCATGGCAAATAGGTGGGGAAATAGTGGAAACAGTGGCAAACTTTATTATGAGCTCCAAAATCACTGCAGATGGTTATTGCAGCTATGAAATGAAAAGACACTTACTACTTGGGAGGAAAGTTATGACCAACATAGACAGCATATTAAAAAGCAGAAACATTACTTTGTCAACAAAGGTCTGTTTAGTCCAGGCTATGGTTTTTTCCAGTAGTCATGTATGGATGTGACAGTTGGACTATAAAGAAAGCTGAGGGCTGAAGAATTGATGCTTTTGGACTGTGGTGTTGGAGAAGACTCTTGAGAATCCCTTGGACTGCAAGGAATTCCAACCAGTCCATCCTAAAGGAGATCAGTCCTGGGTGTTCATTGGAGGGAATGATGTTGAAGCTGAAACTCAATAGTTTGGCCACCTGATGCAAAGAGCTGACTCATTTGAAAAGACCCTGTTGCTGGGAAAGATTGAGGGCAGGAGGAGAAGGGGATGACAGAGGATGAGATGGTTGGATGGCATCACCAACTCAGTGGACATGAGTTTGGTTAAATTGTGGGAGTTGGTGATGGACTGGGTGGCCTGGCGTGCTGTGGTTCATGGGGTCACAAAGAGTCGGACATAACTGAGTGATTGAACTGAACTGAACTGAACTGACTATATGGACCTTGTTGGTAAAGTGGTCTCTGATTTTGAATATGCTGTCTTTGTTAGTCATATCTTTTCTTTCAAGGAGCAAGCATCTTTTAATTGCATGGCTGCAGTCACCATCTGCAGTGATTTTGGAGACAAAAAGAATCTGTCACTATTTTCATTGTTTCCCAATCTATTTGCCATGAATTAAGTGATGGGACCAGATGTCATGATCTTAGTTTTTTGAATGTTGATTTTAAGCCAGTTTTTCCACTCTCTTCTTTCACCTTTATCAAGAGGCTCTTTAGTTCCTCTTCACTTTCTGCCATTAGAGTAGTATCATCTGAATATCTGAAGTTGTTAATATTTCTGCTGGCAATCTTGATTCTAGCCTGTGATTCATCCAGCCTGGAATTTCACATGATGTAATCATATAAGTTAAATAAGCCTGTGACAATATACATTCTTTATATACTCCTTTCCCAATTTTGAACCAGTCCATTGTTCCATGTCTGATTCTAACTGTTAGATCTTCACCTGCATACAGGGTCCTGGTATGCCCAAGGTTTTTCTTTGAGCCCTCCAAGAATTTCTGTTTCTCCCAGTGTCTGTTTCTCCTTGTCGTCTTGTGGAATTTCTGTAACTGAATTCTGTTGACCTACAGAGTCAGATCCCCCGGAGATTCCCACTCTCTTTGCTGGATCCAGTTTGGAAAGTCTGGTGAGGCATAGAACCTTTACAACCGTGTCAGAA